>NC_057802.1:380752442-381394536 GCF_018294505.1 Triticum aestivum | reverse complement strand
AGCAGCATCGAGGTCGTCGTCCATGGCGAGCGGCGGGAGCGCGTGCGGGCGGGCGGGTTTTGGGGGAAAATGGAGGGAAATGGTAGAGGCTTCCACCGACCAGCGGGCCAGGGGGAGGAGAAGGCGGGCGCGCGCGCGTCCGTCTCGTGTCCGCACCGACGCAAATCCGGCTAAAAATAGGCCAGAAATGGGTCGGCAGGCAGACGAAAAGCAGACGCGCGTTCGTTTGGGTCGGCGCGTTGGGCCGACTTTTCTGTCCGCGCCGACCCAAACGGACGCGTACAGGCGAAATGGGTCGCCGCATTGGAGTTGCTCTTAGTGGAGGTAGGAGGAAAAAACCACATAAAGAGCTAGCATCCCTCCTGTATTCGCTCATGCAAGGGGACACATCATGTGCGTTCGAGGTGGCTCGACCGAGCCTGGCTTGGTGGAAACTGCCGATTCGGCCGTTCCTAGCGGGTCTAGCTGGAGAGTGCTTTAAGTTTCATGCAGGCCAACATTTATATGCGACCCAACAACCAAACAACCTAAAACATCCGGCGTGTGCCTGGTTGGACATAATGCAGATAACCAAACGCATCTTAACTATTGGACTGCACGTATCAAACGGCCTGCATGGCACCGGATGAAACTAGTGCGGGTCAGCTGGCACCTAGCAGTTGCCTATTTTTGAACCTACCAGTTTTTATGTAGGACCTGGCTACAGAGCGCCCGTGCGCCCGTCTGCGTCATCGAGCAGACCTACCCAAATAGGAAATTATAACTTTTTCTGTATCGTCTGTCTCACCTAGCTGTCCTGAGTTGGAAAAACGTGGTTCTCTTTCCCCGTGACGCTGGTCTAACAAATCAGCTAAGATTCATGTCTCACGCGCATTTAATTGAGGTTCCATTTTTTTAAAGCTATAACTTTTGATTCGAAGGTCGGAATTTAGATCCGTTTTGGCTGTTAGGTTCCTCGTGACTAGTTCTTCAAAACTAGATCCCATAAGAGTATCTTTTGACAAACTTTTTTCATGGGCAACTTCGGATGCAATGGAGGCAACTTTAGTTCTATAGAGAAGCAACTTATTATTTTTGGCCTAGTATGACTTTCTATTAGGTTGATTTGAGTCAAAACAATAAAATCACACAAAAGATGAGGTGCCTTTAGTGCTACATACAAAGCAACTTCACTGCACTATGTGTTGTGAATCTTGCTAACTTTATACCAACTTGCCTATCATGGCTGCTCAGTTGCTTATCATTGATTATCAATTGCCTACGATTGATGCTCAGTTGCCTACAAATACTATGAAGTTGCCTAACATTGATACCCAGTTGCCTATCTGTGATGCTTAGTTACCTACAGTTGATGCTCAGTTGCCTACAATTCTATGAAATTGCCTAACATTGATGCATAGTTGCCTATCATTGATGATTAGTTTCCTATGGTTGATGCCCAGTTTCCTACAATTACTATGAAATTGCCTAACAGCCGTGCACATTTTCCTATCATTAGTGACCAGTTGCCTACCGTTGATGCCCAGTTGCCTACAAATACTATGAAATTGCCTAACATTGATGTTAGTTGCCTAACTTTACAAATTAGTTGCCTACTTGTGATGCTCCGTTGCCTACCATTTCTATTTCAGTTGCCTACAATACATTTAGAAGGTGGTCCATCAATGTTAGTAAGTTGCCTTTCTATGAAACTAAGTTGTTTACCATACCAAAAAGTATTACATGCAACTAAGGATGATGTTAAGCTACTCGCTTGTCATGGCAAGCAACTTAGGATAATGTTAGCCTACCCGAGAAACTAAGTTGCCTACAATACTATCAAATTAGAGGCAAAGCTAATTATGATAGAAAACTTAGAAGTGAAGCTAGTTAACTAGATAGTCATGATAGCCAACTTCAAAGAGATTTTCAATCATAGAAAGTCATACTAAACAAACTAACAAGAAGTTGCTTTCCTATAGCACTAAAGTTGCCTTCGTAGCACCTAAAGTTGCTTATAAAAAAAGTTAATCAAAACATATTAATATGAGATCTAGTTTTGAAGATCTCATCACGATTAACCTAAGGGTGAAAACAAATCTTAATTTTGATGCTTGGTCTAAAAATTATAGCTTTTCAAAATCCTGAAACGCTAATTAAATGCATGCAGATCTACATTCCAACTGAATCCCCACCTCATGCACTGTCCCAACATGGGCCGCACCCTTGCGCTTGTCATGACATGGGTTATTATTGTTATGGTCGGGACGATTCCGCGCACGTCGGCGGCGATCGGCCGCATGAGACGGCTCTCGCGCGTGCGCTCACAACATCCTTATGGCGCAGCTGCATGATTGAGTATTTAGGTTTTATTTAATATATGAAAGCTGCAACATGAGACAAATTGAACACGCCTTGTTCGTTTATGGAGGCATTGCGGAGAAGAAGTGCGGGGGAGTATTTGCTCAATCTGATTTTGTTCGCGCGCAAGAAAGAGGATTTGTGGGAGAAGGAAAATCTCTTTTCAGGTTTGCGGGGAAAGAGGAAATCTGTTTTCTAGAGCACAAAATCGATCTATACGCCCATGATATACAACGCACTCGTAGATATAGTTGTTATTTCTATACAGACAGACCCGGTCAATTTCCCCTTTCTCTCACCCCTCACATCATTTATTTTCCTGCGATACTTCCTCCGTAAATAAATATAAGATCATTCAAATCACCATGCTTTACACCGTCATAAGATTACATTGAGATTACACAGGTTGCCGTCGACGCCGACGCCGGTGCCTTGACACGGCGCGGTGGCGCTCGACGCCGCAGCCAGTGGCCGCAGTCGCTCCCGGCAAGAGAGCCGAAGTGAGCGGCAGGCGCAGAGCGATGCGAAAGAGACGAAAGGGGGCGAGGGAGTCAAAATGGTCAAGGGTTTCCCCGAGTTTCGGCGTGGGGGTGGTTTTTGTTCAACCTAGATGCGCGCTGGACCGTCGGATTGAATCCGGCGGCCAAGACTCAAACCCTAGCTAGTGCGGGCTTTTGGGCCAAAAGAGGAGGCGCGAACTCGGGCTTGTGGGACGGACACACAAGAGGGCGGTGCCTCGGGCTTGTGGAGGAGGGGTCGAGGGAGCAAGATGAAGGACGTAGAGGACCGCAACGTGAGCGCCATGGATTTGATATGCCCTTGGAGAGGAAGAATGGGGGACGGAGATGCTTGGAGGGGGAGGATGGACTGCAATCTTCAGCTCTAGCTCGGGTCTTCACTTCCGTCCTCAAGAAAGCCGCCGGCCTGCAGATCATGGACTCAACATCACCTACACAGGACACATGTAAAATTCCTTTTCTTCTTGTGTTGCTCCCATCTGATGCAAATTAAATTGGGAGAAAGCTGAGAGCAAATGCATTCTGTTTAACTAAAATTATTTTGATGCTATTGTCAATCTTGTGCTCATGGTGCGAAGTACGTACTTAATCTATCCCAAAATAAGTGTCTCAATTTTATACTAGCTTTAGTACAAAACTGTACTAAGATCAATACACTTATGAGTACTAAACTTGGAGTGTCGGACCAATTGATCTGTTGTCTGCTCACTCTCTAGGTTTGACATTTGGATGGTTACGTCTGCACTTTTGTCATAGAATTAAAATTGATTGTTGGGATTCCTATCATCATACTTAAATTGAAGGATAGCTGAGAGGTCATACGAGAATGATGCTTGCAGACATTGTGCATAGATAATTCTATGAACATTTAATTCGGGAGATGGAGTAGCATTCAGTCAATGGTACATACAAGTTCAAATAAAAATCACTTGCAACTTGGAAGTCTAACGCACATGACATAAAACTCGCGAGAACAAAATAGATTAGGTTGGCTTCAGTAGATTGGGAAAGAATTGATTTTGTCTTGTCATCAAACTAGAGTCAGAGGTCCCAATGCTCTCTTGCAGTGAGGGATTCAACGCAGAATGTTGACGTTGTAAATATATATACATGTGATTTGTTGGATCACCCTGTGTAGAAAAATAGAAAAGTTTAGTTTCATTGAAGTTCTGAAACTATACTTGAAATGAAAGTGTGGACTGCTTGTAGCACCGGAGTATTGCGTGGTTCTTGGATCTGCGGTGGCATTGGGATGGTATGACCACTTGATTGCAACATTGAAGGAGGAAGTCTTGATTTTCTCATGTCATCGAACCAGAGTTAGAGGCCCCAATGACCCCTTGCAGCGAGGTGTACATGTTATTTGTCGGATGACCCTGTGGAGAAAGCAAAGTTCAGTTGCACTGAGGTTTAAAAAATAGGAAAACTTGAAAGTGTCGACTGCTTGTACCAATTGATGGTTGCACTGAAGCACTTAGCATATGTAGTGTAAATGTGTAATTGGTATGCAACCATTTGATTTGTGAAAAATTCCATAGGACCCTGTAGAAATGATAGAGAAAGGTCAGTACAGATGTGGTTTTATAAGAAACAAGTGACAGAGTATTATTACCGTTGACGGGTCATGAGGTTGTAATTGTATAATATCATTTGTGTTCTTTTTCTTCTTTAAAATTGCTTTCTTCAAAGGTCCCTGTCAAAAATGATAGAGAAAGTTCAGCATGTTGAATGTTTTATAGGAATCAAGTCACAAAATATTACACCGTTGAGGGACCATGAGGCTCTAGTTGCACAATATCATCTGTGTTCTTTTTCTTCTTTGAAGTTGCTTTCTCAAAATCCACCAAGGGTCTTTTTGATCCTTTCACACTCTTCTCCTTGACCTTCACACCTTTTGGTTTTGCAAGCCCCTCACCGTCTTTTGAAATTCTACTAGAAGGGATGTTTACTCCTGCCACTATAAAGCGGGGCGAAAGCCTTTTTCGGTATAATGCTAAATATTAGTCCTTGTTCAACAATAGTCTAGGCAATTATTGTTAGTATAGTTTGTACCTTCTTTAGTACAGGAGTTAACCAAATCTTGATCAGCGCTAACCAAATCTCGATCAGTGCCAACGAAATCTTGATCAGTGCCAACCAAATCTGGATCAGCTCTAATCTTCAAGCATTTCGCCACATCTTGTGCTAATTGCTCTGCACATTTAGCAGCCTTATAGTATGATTCTTCTGACTCAGCGGCCCGAGCAGCTATTTTCACAAATATTCTGCACAGTTCCTTGTAGCGATTAGACATTCTTGCTTTTAGGTTATCATGCGGGTTGTATTTGCTTGTTATATCTAGAACTTTGGCATCAATTGTCCATCTTTTTAAGATATATTCTCCCCAGGGATATGCTTGATATTATTAATATCAAGTACAGAGCAAAGAATTCCGGCAAACTCAAACCTTTTGCAACTGCAGCTAACCTTTTTTTCTTTTGGAATGAATCTAACGACATGTTCGCGTTGTGTGTGATGAAATTTCACTACATAAATCTTCAGCTCTGTATCACTTTCATCACAAAGCAATGTGTCGTAGTTCATAGTCCGAAGCACTTGATCTTCAACCATCTTGAATATTGCTGGAGTGTATGTAGGTGCAGCTTGTTTTAACGTATAGCTAGATTTAGCCTTCAACTTGGGAGTAGTCTGTGTTGCTTTAAAGTCATACTTCACCTCTTCACATACTTTATCTGAAACTAGCCATTCAAAATGCTCAAAGAAAGTAAGCATGTCATATTCAATACTAATGTATCTCTTTAGTTCATTGTTCATGCTTTCACTTCTTTGGGTAGCGCTCATGTGGTCAGAGAACATATTTTTACCATACACTAGTGCCCAGTGTTCCCTTTTCTCAAACAGCCTTTGCAGTCGTTCATTGTCACGTAGTCCATACTTGTCAATCATTTTATCCCATGCGCCTACAAATTCACCCTCCTCTTCTATATCATATATACAGTGCTAAAAATCAACATTGAATTTCTTATATTCGTCAACAACTCTTGCAAGCATTTTGATTTATATGCCACACACAAAGTCTATGGTGAGAGTGAGGGAAGACTTCACGAATTGCCTTTGCCATTGCCGCATCTTCATCGATGAGAATTGTACGTGGATGTTTTCCTGACATAACTTTTAGGGAAGTTCTGAAAAGCCAACCAAAACTAGCAGCGGTTTCATCATAGAGAAGTGTAACACCAAAGACAATAGTAATCTGATGATTATTCAACCTGACAATCAAACCAAATGGACGCCCATCATCTAGTTTTCTGTACGTGGTATCAAAGCGACAAAGCATATAACATCACCGAATATTACATAGTCTGAAACCATTTTGGAGTCGGCCCAAAAAATATTACTTATCAACTCATCATCATCCACTTGAATTGAATAGAAAAAGTTTACATCTTCCGAGATCTTTTTCTCCATGTATTCTAATACTCCCTCTGTGTCACCTACCTTCGCTTTTATTGTTGTCTTTGAGTACAAACAATTTTTCATATCTTGAGGTGTAAAGCCAACGTTTTCACTTCCACCCGCTTCTTTGGCCATCAAATTGATTGTTGCTTTATTTGAAATGCGAACTGACTTTGCGACCTCTGCATTTGCTATCTGTGCTTCTATCACTTTTCTCTGTGATCTCAAGTATTGGGCCTACTGTAACTGAATGTGTCCTCTCTTTTATCTTCCCGGCGATGGCCTATAAGTTGCAGTAATTGTCTTAGAGCAAAACTAAAACAAATTAAAAATAATCCATACCTTGACAAGAGCATGTAAATGTCCGTTGCTGCATTGTAGAAGAGGACCATGTTTTCCTGGTACTCACGCATTTATTGAGGACTAGACTCGGTGCGTAACCGAGATTAAAAATCCTAGTACTCATAATTAAAAGGCCGTATGCATCCTTAGTTGGTGCAAAGGCCGGGGAAGTGAAATTCTCCCCAATTTTAAGAAAAAACCATAAAAGGCCCCCTCATACCCCCTCGTGTCGCCCCCGCGGGCGACCAGAGGGAAACCCTAGTCGCGGGCGACACGGAAGCAATCGAGGCTGGGAATGTCAGAATTGCTATATCAGGTGATGGGTTCAATCCATATGATATGTCGTCTAATCCATACAGCTCCTGGCCCGTGTTTGTTATTCCGCTCAATCTCCCTCCCGGCGCCATAATGCAAAGAAAGACCATGTTCCTGTCGCTTATAGTTCCGGGGCCTGAATATCCAGGGAAGAATTTGAGTGTGTTTATGCAGCCGTTGGTGGATGATTTGCACCATTCTTGGTACTTCCCGAGGTTGACATACGACAGGCATCTGCAGAAAAATTTCTTGATGAAAGTTTGGCTACAGTATTGCATGCATGACTTTCCCGGCTATGCCCTATTCTGCGGATGGTGTACAAGTGGGAAGATGCCTTGCCCAGTGTGCATGCAGGCCTTGTGTTTCATTTGGCTGAAGAAGGGTGGCAAGTATGTTGCCTTTGGCCTACATCGACAGTTCCTCCCTCCAGACCATCCTGATAGGGAAGACAAGAAGAACTTCACAAAAGGACTAGTTGTCCATGAAGTAAACGAGATTCCAACGTTTTCTAGTGTGGATGTTCTTGCTCAGCTGAAAGCTCTTAAGCCTGCCAGTGAAGGGAAAGGCAAAGGCAAAGGCAAAGCCAAAGCCACGAAGGCGAGGGCGAGGGCGAGCGCAAAGGAAAAGGCAAAGGGAAAAAAGTTTTGAAGGATACAGTGAGACGCACAACTGGACTCACATTACCCCCTTCACGCAGCTTCCCTATTTCAAGGACCTCAAACTTCCATACAACATCGACGTGATGCACACCGAAAAAATGTCGCAGAGGCCCTTTTTCGCATGATCCTCAACATTCCTAACAAGACAAAGGATGATGTTAATGCTCGAGCCGATCAACAGAATATTTGTGATAGACCACGTCTACACATGCAGCCTCCCATAGGCAGTCGAAAATCTTGGTTCAAGCCAGATGCTGACTTCGTACTTAAAAAGGATCATAAGATGGAGGCATTCAAGTGGCTGAAACAGATCGTGAAGTTCACTGATGGTTATGCGTCGAATATAAGTAAGGGGGTTAATCTTTCAACGGGCAAAGTGACCGGGCTCAAGAGTCATGACTATCATGTGTGGATTGAGCGGATTATGCCGATGATGGTTCGGGGCTATGTTCCCGAGCGTGTCTGGCGTGTGCTTGCAGAGCTAAGCCATTTCTTCCGCATGCTTTGTGCTAAAGAAGTATGTCCCGAGATGATAAAAGAAATGCATAAGAAGGCGCCGGAGTTGATATGCAAGCTAGAGAAGATCTTCCCGCCAGGTTTCTTTACTCCGATGACACATCTCATTTTGCACCTCGCGAACGAGGTATTGTTGGGGGGCCCTGTGCAGAATCATTGGCAGTACGACCCTGAGAGACAGAACAAGCATCTGAGATGGAAATGTGGAAACAAAGGTAAGATTGAAGCTTCCATAGCTGAGGAAGTTATCCTAGAGGAGCTGGCAGACCTCAGGACAACGTACCATCCGGACCATGTTCCCACGCTGCACAATAAGGTGTCTCGATACAAGACACCTGAACCCAAGTATAATTCCAGGCTGCCTCTATTCAGCGGGCAAGGTGGCAGGGCTGGATGCCCGACACCTTATATCATGCCACAAGATGAGTGGGACGATGTCATGTTATATATCTTGCACAACATCAAGGAAGTTGAGGATGAGTGGATGAGGTAATACCTTTGCACCATTCTTGTAGTCAATTCGCTATGTTCACTTTGCCTCGTTCTAATACCGCTTTTCCTATTTTAGTCGATTCGTTAATGAAGAGTGGACGGGAATGCTGCCTCCTACTGAACCGGAGGCACTTGCTCTTCTCCGAAAGGGTGCCGATGGAAGGAAAAATTTTGTTGCGTGGTTCATGGAGAAAGTAAATTTTCACACTTCCCTATTACCTAGTTCACCCTACAATTCCAATTAAACTCATGCACCCTATAATTTCAGTTAAACTTATAGGGAAAAGATCCGAACACATCAATGGATGAACAATTGAGATGGGTTTCCATGGGTTTTGACAGTCGGGTTATGACATGCAAAAAGTATGATGTGAATGGGTATTGCTTCCATACAGAGGAGCACTAGAACAGTCGGCCTGATCCCAAAACTATAAATACCGGAGTCTTCACCGAAGGAGATAATAAAGTAGATTACTACGGAAGGGTAGGAAAAATATACGAGCTTACATTCAAACATGGCCGCGAACCCCTAAGTCTCACAGTGTTCAAATGCCGATGGTTAGACCCCAAAAAGGGTCTGAGACATACGCCTTCTATTGGTTTAGTTGAAGTTAAACCATCAACCGTCTTGTAACATCCCAAATTTTCAATTTGGAATGTTATACATAGATCATCATTGCATAGCATATTTTATTGCATTTTTGGCAAATCCTCGATAAATCCTAAGCAACTCAAGGACCCTCGGAGAGAGTTGGGGATTTTCCCGATTTATCATATTTGATTTTTATCAAATAATAAAACGAGGATTTTGGTTTTAATTATTTTCTCTCCGAAAAATATTTCACATTAAAATAAATGAGAGGAGAAAATATGACTTCTCCAAAACAATTGAAATATTGGAGGAAAAATATTAAAATCATATATTGGATTTTATTTGCAATTTTAATTGCATTAAAAAAAATTGCACGTTTTCAAAACTGCATTTTTGTGTCAAAAAAACGTTCACCTTGTTCTAATTATTTTAATTAGACGGGGAAATTTTGTTTTATCATTTTTGGATTTTATTTATTTTTCTGTGATTGTTTTTGATTCGGCGGAATATTTTTATAAAAAAAAACACCGCGCCCGACCGGGCCGAGGCCCAGCCGAGCCGGCCGGCCCATCCCGCCGTCTCCCTCGCGCGCACGCCAGCGCCGCCGCGCCCGAGTCCGCCCCGAGCACGGCCGCCGCCGCCTTGCCCCCTCCCCCACGACACCAGCCCCCCTCTCTTATAAGCCGCCGCCGCCCCCCCTTCACCCCGTCCCCGCCTCAAGCCGTCGCCGCCCGAGCCCGCCGCCCGCTCGCCGTACGCCGCCGCCGGAGCCCACCCCGAGCCCCGCCCGAGCCCCGCCGCCCCAAGCCGCCCTCGCCGGAACCCGCCGACCCCGCCGGAGCCCCGTCCCGATGAGGTACCGACCCGCCGCTGTTTGCCGGTTTTCTAAAAAAAACCGTTCGTTTTTTTCCACTAAACCCTAGATCGGTTTATTTTTCTTCGGTTTTATTATTTAATGAACGTTCACCGTTCCGTTCGTTTTAACGAATGTGTTCGTCGAATTTTCGCTGTTAACGAATGTTCGTTCGTTTAACCGTTCGTTAGTTTTCTTTTTCGTCGGATTTTTCCGTGATTTTCCAGATCTCGATTTCAGATCAAATCTTCGTTTTCGTTTAACTTTTCGCTCGTTTATCGAAATCAGGCGATTCAAGCGCCTAGAGTTTCATCTCGAAATTCTCTTTCCGTTTAACCTACTCAAACAAGTTTTTGCTACTGTAAAATTTGACCTAGATCCAGATTAGTAAACGAAGCTTGTTTCTTTCGCCATTTGACTTTCGTTGCTTCGTTCGAGTTGATTCTTTTTGCAAACCGGAGTTCTTAAGTTGAAATTTCTGGTTGTATCTTTTATTCGACGTTTTACTGTGCATTAGATGAGTACTTATTGTTTGCTTGTTTGTTTGCGATAGAGTACCCGGAGTGCGCCGCTTGTTACTTTGAATCTCTAGGTTTCACGGATCATCAGCAAGGCAAGTAACACTTTGATCATTCTATTCCATACCCAGTTTTTATTGCATTAGATCAATCCTCAAACATTGCATGATTAGGATCTAATTAAATTGTGGGTATTGGGAAGTAGTTGAGGTAGTACCTATTGCCCTGTTTATTATCAAACCCTTGGGAGTTACTTCTACGTTTGCTATTATATTGCCATGCTATGCTTGTAGACGTGGATTGGGTTTGAGAGATATTCATGACAGATGTGAGATTGATAATTAATGGTTTACTTAAGGTGGCAACTAAAACTCACATCTGGGTGGATTGAGGTACCTGGGTATTCCAGGATTGCCTGTTTTTCTTTTGGACCGCCACCCAGGCTCAAAGGGATCATGAGATTATTCATGCTAGAAACTTCCGTGTGCAGCCGCAAGCTATTATGGGCTCTAGCATAGTTGATTAAGTTGTGTGAACTCTTACAGTGGTAGACTAGCAGATGTAGGGGAAAGTAGGTGTAACTGTCTACCCATTCGTAAGGTGCAAACACTTCTGAAAGACTGTGTCTCGGTCATCCGTTTCTCAAACATCATGTAGTGCGAGAATCAAGCGGAGGCGATCGAGTCTTGTGGGGAAAAGTGCACAAACCTCTGCAGAGTGTACAAACTAATCATGGTTAGCCGTGTCCCCGGTTATGGACAATTTGAGTATCTAGTACTTGGACTATCATGTGAATCTCATCACCATGTTACTTTAATTAATTTTGTTGGGTTATTGATGATACTTAATTGGGATTGAGATGCTGTCAACCATCTCAATGTTTAACAACCACCATGATAGTTAAATAAAATTTATTCCTTTGCAGTAGGGAAAAATTGGCTTTTCGCAAAACTGTAACCATAGAGCTTTCCACCAGCCATATATGCATGTAGTATAGCATTATTATGTTCATTATTCTCCATGTGTTATATTGCCAGCATATTCTATGTGCTGACCCGTTTTCGGGCTGCAACGTTTCATGTTGCAGACTTTTCAGACGGCGAGTAAGGTGCCTTAGGTCGTGGTCTTATACTCAGTGATGCCGTTGGAGTTGATGGACTCACTTATCTTCCAAGTCTTCCGCTGTTATCGTATTTAGATGGCCTTAAGCCATATTTACCATACTTATTCTCTTTTGAGATATTCTATGTAATAAGTGTGTGATTGCTACTCTGTTATAAATCCTCCATTTGTACTGTGCGTGTCAGCATTACTGATCCAGGGATGACACTGGTGCACAACAGCACAGACTATTTGAGGTCTGGTCGCTACACGTCTATGCCGGAGCTGATCTCTTTATCGCCGCTACCCAGGCCACACAAATATATTATCTGCCTTACCCATGCCAGAAAGAGTACCTAAAGGGTTGGGAACTTGTGTGCAAGGTGTCTCCACATGGTAAGCTACCGGACCCGAACGATGATGATTACGACAACATAAACCCCATCACATACGAGGGAGTGTTCTTTCAAGAGCAACATGATGACGTGGTCTGAAACAAGGACGATGATGACTTGGGTTATGTTGACCTGGACCTAAATGATGACGACGCACAGACTGATGGTGAGGCAGTTGTGAATCAAAGAGACATAATTATGCTTGAAAAGTTAAATGAAGACGCTGACGATGAGGAAGAGCCTCCACCTCCGTCAGACAACGAAGATGATATGCGTGATAGTGATGATGAGACTGGTCGACAAATAGATTACAATAGTGATGATTCATATGGGTTCTAGAAAATGTAAGTTCTTTTAATGATGATTGAGGTAGATTACAATAGTATGCTTAATGTGCTCTTCTGTTATTAATGTTCTTTTCTGTATGCTTAATGTGCTCTTCTGTTATTAATGTTTTTTCTGTATGCTTGTTTATTTGATATCCTTACTAATTGTTTATTCTCTTCTCAATGCAGGTTTGCTAATCATGGGCAAGTCCAGCGGTGCCGGTTTCCTCAACAAATTCAAATCACTTACTCGGAGTGGACGAGCCCACAAGGTTCCCCCCGACTACGCGATGATGACACCTCACAGGGAGGTCGAGGGGTCGGGGGAGGAGACCCTAGAGGAGGAGGGGGTGGGGGGAGAGCCCCTAGAGGAGGAGGAAGTGGGGGGAGAGGCACCTGGGTCAAAAAACTCCGGGCCGTGTCCGAAATAGGGGGGGTCTTCTTCGATGCCCTCCTATACTGAGCCACCTTCCGAGTCTGAGGAGGAGGAGTATGTTCCTGATGGTGAGGAGGAGGAGGGTGAGGAGGAGGAGGCCGAGGAGGAGGAGTGCGAGGAGGAGGGTGAGGAGGAGGAGGGCGAGGATGGTGGTGGAGTGGAGGTTGACCCCGAGTTGCGGGGTGACTTGTCGTCGGGTGCTCCGAAGGGGTGGCTGCGTGGTATTGCTGGAGTACCTACACCACCTTCTATCGAGGCGCACAAGTGGCTCATTGAACCTACGGGGACAGAGTAAGTGCCTCACAATCATATTTTTAACACATGACCACATTTTCTTATTGTACACATGCCAAATCTTTGATTCTTTTGCAGGAACTAGATTCTTCACGGAAAGGGCCGTAAACTGAACGGCCTTATCACTACCCTGTTGAAGGAGTATTGGCTGGGCCTATTCTGCCCGCGGCCAGATAGGGACCCGGATCTGCGGGTTTTGGCCACGAGCTAGGCCCACTACGAGGCTTCTAGCCACGCGGAGTACGGGACGACCGCTAAGGCCGTGATCACCAAATTTTGGGTAAGTTCTCTTCTGAATCACTTGTCTTTAGTTTCGTTCATAGTTTATCATTGAATCATTCAACTCATGCCTTGTTTGCTTCTGGTTTTATGCATGATTGCAAGAACTCTATAGAGTTATTGACGAGCACAAGGCCAGAGCCGACGTGATCTTGCTGGCGTCTGCAAAGAAGAAAGCTCGTCAGTTGCAGTATGAGGTGCACTGGGTTGCTGTCTCGCACTACTACCACACCTACCTTCATTAAAAGATGAGCAAAACGGAAGCGCAGAAGCAACGACTTACCTTGAACAAGGAGCAGTTCATGAGGGTAACTATTACTGACTTTTCATTCCAACATATAAGCAGTCAATTTAATTGTTTCGTGCTCACATGTCAGGCTTCCATTTTTTAGGTTATTCCTCCTTGGTGCTATGGAAAAGATGATGGATGGGCGAGTTTGGTGGATAGGTGGCTCGGTGAAGATGCAGAGTTTGCTACCAAGAGCAGCAAGGCCCGGGCTAACCGTGGAAAAGACGGGACACACGGCCAAGGAAACAGGAATCACTGGGGCTTCAAGGCCATGAAGGTATATGTATATGCATGATGCATTTTTGTTCTTCTTTTTACCGTTATGTTCTTATGTATGGCTAGCTTCTGTTTGACGTTGCAGGAGGACAAGTTGAAGAGGCCGCTCTCAAACATGGAGTCGTGGAAGATGGCCCGTGAGCGGAGTGATCGCAAGGCCGTCGAGAGCGAGTACTACGGCAAGACCGAGGAGCACCTGTAGTCTTACACTCAGCAGTTTGAGAGGTTGCATCTGCCTGGTCCGGATGTTCTTGGCGTCGTCCAGTCTCAGATCGACGAGACGGCGGTGGTGGCCATCCAGCCGAAGTCCCATGGCTGCTACCCGTGTTTCGATGGCTTGATCACTCCTTCGATCTCGTACACATGGCTTCGGGCTACCAACCCGAGCCCGTTAGAGAGTACGGGGCGTTCGCAGCCTCCCATAGCCCGCCAGCATGTTGCAAGTACTTCCCCCCTTATCTTCTTTTTCTCTAACTTTCTCAGTTTATTTTCAGCACTGCCCACTTAGCAACAACCTAAATTTTGTAGGCATATAAGGCCTTTGTCGAGCATAGGAATCTTGAGGTGCAGGAGTACTTGCAATGAGTGAAGGCAAACGATGATTACAACCGTCAAATGATGACGGTTAGTTTTGCCCTCTTAAAACCAAGTTAAAATTTGCACTTTTATTCCTTCTGACCTTCTAGCTTGCTTGTTTAACTAACATCCAGGCTATGTTGGCATCTTGGACTAACCGTACGGATCCACCACAAATGGGACCCCAACCACCACCTGCCGGAGAACCCCCACACGTCCCACGTTCGATGAATGGTGGCACTAGACAGCGACACTCCGGTTAGTACATTTGCCTAACTAATGACAAATTAGTTCTCGTTCATTCAACACTATCATATCATATTTACCCTTAGAATCTCTTCTCAAACATGTAGGGGACCGGTGGCTCGACTCCTGCCTCACTCCGATCTGGCAAAGTGGTGCTGGTCTTGGCGGTGTCGGTCTTGTCGGTGGTGGTTTTGGCGGTGGTGGTCTTGGCGGTGGCGGTCTTGGCGGTGGTGGTCTTGCCTGAGGTCGAAGATGATACCAGTCCCTGTGGCCGTCGTGCCATACTTATCATGTTCCTACTTCTTAGTTTCTTTAGATAACGATGATGATGTTCCATGTCTTGCAATACTTATGTTCTTGAAGTTTCGACGATGATGATCTTTAGCTGATGAACTTGAGTACCTTTAGATGATTATGATGATATTCAGTATCTTTAGATGATGAACTTGATGATGATCTGTCATATTTCTGTGTATATATGCATACTGTCGCATTTTGTGCTTTTGAATGCTGTCAAATGGATGAAAAGAGAGAAAACAGAGAAAACAAAAAAAAACAGAACAGATCGCCGTCGGCATAGACATGCCCAGGAGCGCCCAGCGGCCGCCACGTGGCAGAGATATGCCAATGGCTAGATGAAAATCTATGCCGACGGCTAGGCCGTCGGCATGGTTGGCTAGCGTCTTTGACGACGCCGTCCGTTGTCGTCTGGTGAAAATCAGCGCCGACGGTGTTTCTATGCCGACGGCCGTACGGACGCCGTCGGCTTATATGCCTATGTCAATGGCTTTTCTATGCCGACGGTCTAACACAACTACGCGGACGTTATCTACGCCGATGGTGGACGTCGGCATAGAGGTAGACCGACGGCCGGCGGCCGTTGGCATAGCCTGTTAGTCCGGTAGTGCGTATAACACAGGTATTGCGTTCAATGTTTATTCTACCTATCTATCCATGCCATTAATCCTGCTTCCCTGCCATTGTTTTTCTGATGACTACCTGAGGAGAGATGACTAGACACTTCCCTGCCACTAATCCTGAAACAATATATAGTGACTAGACATGGGGATCTTAGACTCTTAGTTGTGAAAGAGTGATCATGGCAGTTAGATACAGGATTATCTATTATTTGGAGGAAAAAATTGAATAAACACCTCTTTAGTTGCAACACCTTTTGTAATCCCTGTCAATCGTGATATTACAAGCCGCAAAAGTACAACACTTCTAGTTCTTGAAAAATGTGACCATCCCTCGGTTCAGGTTCAAGAAAATTGCAAAAGGGAACCAACTTCTTTTTATTCCTCTTCGTAGTGCCACATATCACAGCAGCTTACATCAAGAGTACACAGCAATGGCTTGCATAAAACAAGCAAAACACCTCTTACATCCAGAACACTACAGGAGAAAAGGACAGGATATGCTTAGACACTACACAAGAGTTAGAGCAGTGGCGCGTGGTTTGCAGCTCTCCCCTGTGATCATACTTAAGCCCAAACGTGCTCATATTTTTTTCAAAAAGAGGGATCTCCCCGGCCTCTGCATCAGAGTGATGCATACGGCCATCTTATTAATGAAATAAAAGGTTCCAACAAGGTTCCAAAGTCTTCGACTGAAAAGTAATAAAAAGACAGCTCACACAGAGCTAAAGAGGCTAGACACACAGACTAGACAAGATAAGACGCCACAACCGGCTGGCTAAAGATAGATAGGTTAACTAATTGCCTATCCTATTACATGACCGCCATCCAAACCGGTTGAAGATATCCCGAGCTACCATCTCCCAGCGGATAGATCCAGTAACCAAATGCTCCCTGGCCTCCATCGGAGTGAGTAGCGACCATGAACGGATCACGGCCGTGGCTCGGAAAATAACCTGTAAAAAGTGAATACGTGATGTTCTGTTAAAAACCAAATCATTTCTGCAAGTCCAGATAGTCCACAACAAAGCGCAAACTCCAACACGAATATGTCTCGCTAATTCAGGCTCAATCCCAGTGAGCCATGTCCCAAATAACGTAGTGACAGAATCCGGTGGAGTAATATTAAAAGCAATGTGAACCGTCCGCCAAAGTACTCTGGCAAACGGGCAATCAAAAAAGAGATGTTTGATCGTCTCGTCCCGATCACAGAAGCTACACCTCGTAGGTCCTGTCCAATTACGCTTAATCAAGTTATCCTTGGTTAAAATAACCTGTTTATGGACAAACCACATAAACACTTTTATTTTCAAGGGAACTTTGACATCCCAAACATGCTTGGAGGTAGGAATGGAGCTCGAATTAATTACATCAATATACATTGATTTAACCGTGAATACTCCAGACCTAGTCAGTTTCCAGCGTAATTCATCGGGTTGTTGAGAAAGATGGACATCCATTAGTCTCCGAACTAGACGGAGCCAATCTTCCCAACGATTGCCCACTAACGACCGTCTGAACTGAATATTAAGGGGGATGGATTGAAACACCGTAGCAACGAACACCTCACGTCGTTGAACAATGCGATATAAAGACGGATATTGAATGGCCAAGGGTGTCTCGCCGAGCCAAGTATCCTCCCAGAAGCGTGTACTAGCGCCGTTGCCAATAACAACCTTTGTCCTATTAAACAAAGATTGTTTGACTTTCATCAGGCCTTTCCAGAAAGGCGAGTCAGTTGGCCTGACTGTGACCTGGGACAAGGACTTTGTCTGTAGGTACTTGCTGCGAAGGATTTGGGCCCACATGGCATCAGTCTCAAAAGAAAGCTTCCACAGCCACTTGCTAAGAAGGCATCTGTTCTTAACTTCAAGATTCTCAATACCAAGACCCCCTTGGTCTTTCGGTCTACAGATGATATCCCATTTTGCAAGTCTGTATTTTCTTTTTAGATCATCACCCTGCCAAAAGAAACGCGATCGATAAAAGTCCAGTCTTTTCCTAACACCGACTGGGACTTGAAAGAACGATAAGAGAAACATAGGCATACTCGTGAGCACCGAATTAATCAGAATTAATCGGCCTCCATATGACATGAGCTTGCCCTTCCAGCAACTCAGTTTCTTCTCAAACCGGTCTTCGATGCACTTCCATTCTCTATTGGTCAGCTTTCTATGGTGGATTGGAATACCTAGGTAAGAGAAAGGTAATTCCCCCAAGTCGCACCCAAACAATTGCCTATAAGCCTCCTGTTCGTCTTTGGCTCTACCAAAGCAGAACAGCTCGCTCTTATGAAAGTTAATTTTTAACCCGGTCAATTGTTCGAAGAGGCATAACACCAGCTTCATATTTCTCGCCTTGGCCAGGTCATGCTCCATAAAGATGATTGTATCATCAGCGTACTGAAGGATGGATACACCTCCATCAACCAGATGAGGTACCAAGCCACCCACTTGACCATTCTCCTTAGCCCTTCCTATCAAGATGGCTAACATATCAACCACAATGTTAAACAAGATAGGGGACATCGGATCTCCTTGTCTAAGGCCTTTATGTGTCTGGAAGTAATGACCAATATCGTCATTCACTTTAATTCCCACACTCCCTTTTTGCGTAAATGATTCAACCTGGCGTCGCCAGGCTTCATCAAAACCTTTCATACGCAATGCCTGTTGGAGAAATGGCCATTTAACCTTATCGTACGCTTTCTCGAAATCCACCTTAAAAATGACACCATCTAACTTCTTGGAGTGGATTTCATGGAGCGTTTCATGAAGGACGACCACCCCTTCAAGGATGTTTCTGTCCGGCATGAAGGCAGTTTGGGAGTGCTGCACCACAGAATGCGCAATCTGTGTGAGCCTATTAGTCCCGACCTTGGTGAATATTTTAAAACTAACATTGAGTAGGCAGATCGGCCTGAACTGCTCAATTCTCACAGCATCCGTCTTCTTAGGAAGCAGTGTGATAGTTCCAAAATTCAAGTGAAATAATTGAAGCTGTCCAGAGAACAGATCCTGAAACATAGGTAGCAAATCCCCCTTAATAATATGCCAGCACTTCTTGTAGAACTCCACCGGAAATCCATCCGGTCCGGGAGCCTTATTATTTTTCAACTGTGCTATAGCATCAAACACCTCCTTCTCCGAAAACGGGGCAACCAGAATATCATTTTCAGCAGCCGAAAGTTGAGGCACATCCTCAGTTCTGGACTCATCGAGAGATACACAACTATCCTCCGGAGGTCCAAATAACTGCCTATAATATTCGGTTATATATGTTTTTAGGTTATCCTGTCCTAAAATAGTGCCCTCATCTTGTTCAAGTTGGAATATTCTCTTCTTTCTGTGCTTACCATTAGCAATCAGATGAAAGAATTGAGTATTTGCGTCCCCTTGGACCACTTTGCGAACCTTAGCCCGCAAAGCCCACTTCAATTCTTCTTCACGGAGAAGTTCTTTCAACCTCTTCTCTGCTTCAGTTTTAACCTGGAGCTCAGCAGGCATCAAAATCGTGGATTCGGCCTTGACGTCCAGATTCTGTATAAGAGAGAGGAGCCTGTCCTTCTCAATCTTATATACCCCACTAAGGTGCTTAGCCCAACCCCGTAAGAAGCTTCTCAAACTCCTAATCTTATTTTGCCAACGCTCGACCGCGGTCCTACCGCCTACACCCTTCGCCCATTCCCGAGCGATCAGGTCTAGGAACCCTTCGCGTTCGAACCAGGCCATCTCAAAAGAAAAGGTGTTTTTATTTCCCACGTGGTTCGGCTCCCCTGAGTCAACGAACAGGGGTGTGTGATCGGAAAAACCCCGTGAAAGAGCTTGAACCGTCACAAGCGGGAACTTCTGTTCCCACTCCACACTCGCAAGAACGCGATCAAGCTTTTCGTACGTCGGGTTGGGTAAAGAGTTAGCCCAGGTGAACTTTCTACCAGAAAGCTGTATCTCCCTCAGATCCAGGCTTTCAATAATAGTATTGAACATGAACGACCATCTGCCGTCAAAGTTATCATTATTCTTCTCCTCTCTCCTCCTAATGATGTTGAAATCTCCCCCAACTAAGATTGGAAGCTGCTCGGACCCACAAATCCGAACAAGATCCGCTAAAAAATCCGGTTTAAGCTCGGGCTGTGCGGCACCATAAACCGCCACCAACGCCCAGTTGAAACCATCAACCTTAGACCTGACTCGAAACTTAACCGCGAAGTCTCCCATGACTACACTCCGGACTTCAAGCGAATCGCATCTCACACCCAGCAAGATACCACCCGATCTTCCTCGCGGAGGGAGGCAATGCCAATCAAAATCAACACCACCCGCAAGAGAGGAAAGGAACTGGGGCGCAAAGTTGTCTCTACCAGTTTCCGATAGAGCAATAAAATCTAAACGATGCTCCAGAGATGCCTCAGCAAGAAACCTTCTTTTAGCCAAGTCTTTCAGACCTCTGCTATTCCAAAAGATTCCTTTCATCACTCATCATGAAATTTTTTAGTAGTCCGAATCCTAGCACTTCTACGAACTGTAGAATCGGGGTAAATTTTCCGTTTCTACTTACGCTTGGGTTTGCTAGGTCCTGACTCCCGATCCTCATAACCGGGCTCAGCGGAACAGACAACTGCATTCTCTATGAGCATATCATCGTCCTCTGACTCATGATTGGATGGTGCTAAATCCACACACATATTGTTGAGCACTCTAACCCCTAATGCATCAATTTCATTGTCATTCATGGGTTTAACCGCTGCAAGATTACGAATAGTTTCTAAGGCACGCTCCGCCTCCAAATCTAACAAATCATTCACCGAACTGGAAATCTCACTATCTGTAGCCCCGAGAGAAACTCCCAATTGGTTTGCATTATTTATAATCTCCTCATTAGAAAAATGCAATAAAGAGTTAGATATGTTGACGGACATACCAGTAGAGATTGCAGCATCCTGAAGCTTAGCCACCCTCATGGCACATCGCTGCTGAATGTCGTCCACTTCCGGCTGTGTCTGGAGACGGGCACTCACCCGTCGTCCCTCAGACATCGGATCCGGTATCCCACCGAACGCAATCACCTCCTCCCGAGAAATCCTGGTCGGAGTAAGGCCTCCTGCCCCACCCCAACCGCCAGGCCGGTCCGTCTGGACGGACTGGCTCTCCCCACGGGACTGCACCGGTGGCGAACGGGGGGACGGGGGTGCCAGGGTCGCCTGCCCTAACTCCCCCCCATGACCGCAGAAGCCACCAACATGGGCGCCTTAGGAGAAGGAGGCCCCGAGGCCACCTGCCCCGAGCCCCCCCCCCAAAGGCACCGACGCCACCAGCAGAGAGGAGCAGGCGACGGGAGAGGAGGTATCCGTGGCCACCTGCCTCAGACCCCCTCCCAACGCAGAGAAGGACACGGGAGCCACCTGCCCCGAGTCCCCTACCTCAGCCGGAGAAGAGCGACCGGAGGCCGCCTGCCCCGGGGTCCCTCCCGACAACCCATCCACAACCACTGGCGCCACGCCCTGAGAATGGACAACGTGCTGAGCAGGAGAGAGAGTGGCCACCTGCCGACTCACCTCTACCCCTCCGCTGCCCGAGATCGACGAAACCTCAGTAACCACAGGCATAGAACAGTCAGTATCCTCAAACCCCAAAGCAGGCAACGCAAGCTCAAAAGCCTCGTCGGACTCAACCCGATCACTCCACAGCCTCGGGGGTGCAGAAGCGGGTTCAAAAGACCCAAATCTCAGTGATGTCACAGGCAGTGAGGAGGGTGGCTCCGCTCCCTTCTCGGTCATCGCAGTGTCGGGCCCCGGTCCCTTGGACATCTGTCGTCCAGAATCCTCGACCGGCGGCTCCCTCGCTCCTGCGCTGCCGTCACCCTCGTGCATATCCACATCGGACCCGTGAGTCGCCGCAACCAAAAGGCTCTCATCCTCAAACTCAATAACCAAATCATAGATCCTGCCTCGATAAGCCCACTTAACCACTTCCGGCACATACTCAACGTTCAGAATACTAACCAGAACCCGAGCAATCCCGTGAGCTCTGGTGAACGCCATATCCACTCGCTCAGGCTTCCCAATCAAAATACCCAAGCTGGCCACAACGCGAGCATCCTGCAAAGGCTTGGATGGGGCCCCGGAAAAACGCAACCACGCCTGAGTAAGCGGCGCACCCTGAGGCTCCACCAGCTTCCACTCGTGGAACTCAAGGATGCCATCAGTTCCCGGTACATTACACATCCCAAAACTCAGCAACCTCTGCAGGTCCTCAACCGAAGGAAACTCAACTCTGAACATCTTATCATCGAGACTGACGAGGTCCCACTGGAAGTCCCCAGGGACAAGCTCCCGAAGCCTCTGCACGATCTGCGTCTCAGAGACCTCCCCTCTGGCGACCTTAACAATCCCCGTAGTCATGCTCGGGGTCTCATCAGTAACCTCTCGCTCATACGGAGACTCAAAAAACGTGAGCTCAGCACAGTAAACGCCATACATCATAAGTGACGGTGCCTGCTCTCGCAGAATCGGGCAGTCCCCGGAATCATGTGCCGGCTTGCCGCAGGTGTCGGATAGCCGAGCCACACACTCCGCAATGAAGTGGCCCTTGTCGCCACAACGATAGCAAAGCATATTTTCCTTCTTACGCGCCCATTTGGACGCCCTATCTAACTCAGCCCTTTCCGTCGTTTCCGCAGACACATCAGTCATAACCTCATTCTCAGGGACCTGGACAGTAGCAAGAGCCGTAACCACCTCCATAGCATGACCGGTCAGAACTGGTTCCTTGGCAGCCCCGCTAACTGTCCCCTGCTCGACAACAACAGTAGGGGGTGGTTGACGAGGACGGTACCGGCCCCCTCGGCCTCCCCGACCCCCCCGATGGCCACGGTTACCACCGCGCTGCCGATTATCCGGACCAGACTGCCCCTCAACAAAGCCACCGGACGGACCCAAGAACGGTCTCTCAGCTGTACCATCGCTTTGCCAAGCGTAACCTCGACCTCCACCCGTTGACGAAGAACCGCGGTGTTGTCCAGTCCCAAAGACATCGTAGCCGTCATCCCCCCACTGACCCCAGGGCACAACCACAGAGCCACCACCGTTCTGCGGCGGCGGAGATGGGCGAGCAATGACGTGGGGAGGAGGGGCCGACCTGGGCAGCGGAACCGACGACACCGGCGCCTTCGGGGGAGGAGCCCCCCGGCCCGCAGCGGTCATCAAAGCCCCGTTGACGGCCATCGGCCGGGGACCGGACGCCGGCCCGCCTCGCCCGCCCGCCGACAAGATGGGAGCCGGCGACTTCCCGGCGGGCGCCACACCAAAGCCCCCTGCCCCGCGTCCCGCCACAACCTTGGGGGGCACCACTCCGCCCCGGCCAGCCCCAGGCGCCGGCGCCGGCGACACACCCCGGCCACCACCTTGGCCCGGCGGCGGCGGCACAACAGCCCTCGCAGACCCGCTAGGTGCCGGCGGCCTCTTGCCCGGAGGAGGCGCACCGCCAGGAGCAGGCGGCCTCTTGCCCGGAGGAGGCGCACCGCCAGGAGCAGGCGGCCTCTTGCCCGGAGGAGGCGCACCGCCAGGAGCGGCCATCGCGCAGAGAGGAAGGATGCGGCGAGCCCGGCCCGGCCCCACCAAACGGCGATGTGGTGCCCGTCGCAACGAAACCCTAGGACTGCGCAGCGAAGGGGTGGGAGACGACGAACGTAGCGTGCATGCGCCCCCCTCGATCGTAGTAGTTGGACTCGGCTCTGGCTGGGCCTCATACCCACCGGAACTCGGCCCACTCATACCACTCGGCCCAACATCTTGCGGCCCGACTTGGCCCAGCAAAAATTTCAAACGCACCTTTCGAGCGTCTCTGATCTGGATCGCCGTGACCGGCTGCGACGCAGCCGCGATCACCTCCGGCGCCGATCGAGAGCTCGTCCGATGAGCAGCCTTCCGTCCCAACTGCTGTTTAGAAGCTACCACACCATGCTTCTTTTTCTTCCGCGAAACTCTCGTCCACCCATCCGAAGAAAAATAATCCGACAAAGTATGAGGCGGCAAAAATACCTTGGGAATAGGTCCTTTCCACGGCTTGATCTTCGTCGACGAGGATTTACCGTGTCCCTCCGTTTTCTGATCGAGAGCCTTCTTGACCTGTAGACCCTTAGACAGATCCCGTACCATGCCCGAAATGATCGCGTTGGGCTCGGTCTTGTCAGACAAAATGCATCCGCCCTCACCTTCTTCGTCCGCATCGGTATCATCCGCAAGCACCCAAAATCGTCCTCCGATGTTTGGCTTAGGTGCTGCATTCTCGGAGTCCGACGCGAGATCGACTAATTCAATCGACTCCTCCACAGGCGAACTCTCCTGCACACACTCGCGAACGACAATTTGAAAATCATCAATAGCAAAACACGCACCTGCTTGGATCTGTTCATCCACATCCAGATAGCGTCCCGCGAGAATGTCATGATCTCGATCTCGAACTGTCGTCCATCTAGATGCCGCATGGTAGTAAAGGAACCCATCTCTACCCGATCCAATCTTGTGGTCATCGCTGAATTGGATCCTCCATCTGATAGGGACCAAGAGAGAAGCCTGAATCACCGCATCATCCTCCGATCCGGCCGGCCCCCTCCGAACTGCCAGCGCGGCGGCGGCGGAACCACGGTCTCCAGGACCGGCGACGATGGAACCGGCCCCCCCTGAATTGCCAGCGCCGCCGGCGGTAGAACCGCGGTCACCAGTACCGGCGGCGGTGGATCTGGAGGCCGCTGCATTTCCGGCGTCATTTCCGACTGATTGGTTTGCTACAAAAAGGAATTCCCAAAAAACGTGCTCATATGGAGCACGCAACAATCGAAGACGCATGTAGGCTTCACTCCCTCGCGCTGCACACAATCGACAAGGCAAAAGTTGTTGTTGCCCATGTACGCGAGAGTGGCCCTTGTTGCTGCCAGTCGCCGCTCCGGGATTTTGAGGAACAACTTCTCCTTCACCATCTTCCAATCCGGCTGCACAGCACTTTCGCGGCTGCGGGAGGCGACTTCACAGGCACAAATGTACCCGTCTTTACAGAGCCCAATCCATGCATCTAGCTCGCTGTCGTAGCCCCTAGAAAGGTAGCGCCCATTCCCCGTGCCACCTCCACTCAGAACGCTTGGTGTCGAATGAGAAGGTACCCTTTGGAACATGTTGATAATGTCTGTCGTGTGCAGACATGAATATGGTGTGCCCGTCCGGGTGCAGCGCGTAAGAAGAAATTATGTCATCCCTGGTAAATGGCGGTGGCGAACGGCACACTTTTCCAGGACCAATCCATGGCTGGCCGTGGATCCCACATCTCATCGCTTCCCGTGGCTGCCCATGACATGGCCTCAAAAGAGTGCTGCTCGCCGGCATGGCGAGATGTCAATGCATACAACGCATCACCAGCGGCCACAGAGATGTCAATGCCACCAAGCAGTGACCGTGGTAGGCTTGGCCCGATGGTGATTCCCGCTATCTCGGTGTCATATACGAGGGTGGGGGTCTGCGGACAGCGTGGGTTGGTGGCGATGAAGATGCTGTTACCGAAGGCTGGGAAGCTCATGTCAAGATTGCCTATTGGCACGGGAAACCGGAGGACGGGAGGGTCTGGGAACCCAACCGGCACGTCCAGGGAACGTCCAGGGCTCCCCTCCCGTCCAGGGCGTTTGAAAAATGTCCGTGATGAAAAACATATGCACTTTTAAGAAAGTACATGATTTCTATATAAATTTAGTATTTATAAATACTGGTGAATATTTAAATAAATATTTATAATTTTAAAAATGGGAATGAATTTTAAAAAATAGATCCTTTTTAAAAAGGTGTTGATTTTTTAAATGTTTATCTCATATATAAAATACAGAAATAGACAATAAAAACTAATAATAAGAACACGAAAAACAACATAAATTTCGTATAAACAAAATCAGTGGAAAATTGTTAGCAAAAACAATGAAACCAAAGCACCCCGCAGGTGTCACGCACGTCCCCGCTATTCCCCATGCTATGTAGGGAATAATATTTGCCTTGATCTTCTAAGCATTACTGTCACACGGATTTCTTGTCCTTTGCTCCTAGCAAAGTACTAGCGGGTAGTGTTGTGAACATGTGTTATCTGTGTAGGTCTTCGGATCATGTTGTTTGGATCTTTATTAATTAATCATAAAACTAGTTTTTACAAATAACGACCTATAGAATAGGCCCAAATGAATCTCACCAATTTCCTACGTAGGCACCGTCTTCTCTCCTGCGCACCGGGTGGAGTTTTGCTTAACAGGGAAATTGTCCCCGCTGTCCCATTTGTTTGGATATTTATCCATTTTCCAAAAGTGTTTTGACCTAGACAACAAGTAAGGAAACAGGGTTGCTTCATTCTTCGAGTATATCGTTAGTAAAAAGGCGAGAGCCGGCAAAAATCGATCGAAATATCTAATTGAAAGTGTCAATTTGTGGAGCCATCACTTGCCATTCTTCGGAAGTAGGAAGTAATTTCACTCCCCCCCCCCACCCTAGAAAAGGGGTTATACCATACATCTTACTACCAGGGAAAGGGTGAAGTATAAGTTTCATTCAACCCTTGGTTTAGATGTCACTCCAAAGATGGGTTGTTCCATTTAATTTCATTTTTAAGGGCAGTTGAGTAACTTAGTTAATAACTATGTTCAACTCCTCTGCGTTTGCCATAGCTGTTGACTTGGATGGCACTCCAAAGTTGTGTTGTTCGGTTCAACTTTTTAGGGCAATCGAGTAATTTAGTTATTTGTCTAATCTCTAAGCTCCGATCCGCTCCTCTGCATATGTCATACGCCAACCACCGTGAACTGTCACTAAGATAGTGCGACCTCAGTGGTTCGTCGGCATTGACATCTCCTGGGCGCTCCTGGAGATGTTCGAAGCGCACACCATCCTACATGAACTCGACGTGTGCATGCAGGTGTTAGGACGGGGAGAAGTATGGAGCTAGCCCCATAGTTCGTGTTTTATGAGACAAAAGGACATAGGCTCGGAGTTAAATTAATGACGCCCTTATACAAGAACAAATACGAGAACCACCAAACACAAGACAACACAACCCGCCACAACAGACAGATACATAGTGTTGTGGGGAATAGCAGATGAACACTACAGCCGGCTACATGTAAACAATATGTATAAGTTGTTTTTGGCTCGGAGCAACCATCTTATCCTCTCCCTCCCTCGTCGCGCCCGTGGGCGATGGGGAGGATCCCCAGCTGCCGCCGCTCGCAGCTCCCTTCCCGGCCCTCCTCCTCCTCGCCGCCGCCAGGGGACGCGGCTGGGCGAAGCCCAGCTGGCGTCGGCGGTGGAGGGACCTCTCGCCCCCTCGCGCAGGGGCAGCGGTGCGGGCCGGCGCCGCTGGGTCGGGACTCCGCGCGGTTGCAGGGCGCGGTGGCGCAGTAGAGGCCTCTCCGACGGTGGCGCTTGGGGCTTTGGGCGGCGTGGCTGGCTGCAAAGTGGGGGGGGGGCGTGCCTGCGGCTGTGGCGGCCTTAGATCTGGCGGTTGGCGGTGAAGGAAATATGCCCTAGAGGCAATAATGAAGTTATTATTTATTTCCTTATATCATGATAAATGTTTATTATTCATACTAGAATTGTATTAACCGGAAACATAATACATGTGTGAATACATAGACAAACAGAGTGTCACTAGTATGGCTCTACTTGACTAGCTCGTTGATCAAAGATGGTTATGTTTCCTAGCCATAGACATGAGTTGTCATTTGATTAACGGGATCACATTATTAGGAGAATGATGTGATTGACCTGACCCATTCCGTTAGCTTAGCACTTGATCGTTTAGTATTCTGCTATTGCTTTCTTCATGACTTATACATGTTCCTATGACTATGAGATTATGCAACTCCCGTTTACCGGAGGAACACTTTGTGTGCTACCAAACGTCACAACGTAACTGGGTGATTATAAAGGTGCTCTACAGGTGTCTCCGAAGGTACTTGTTGGGTTGGCATATTTCGAGATTAGGATTTGTCACTCCGATTGTCGAGAGGTATCTCTGGGCCCACTCGGTAATGCACATCACTATAAGCCTTGCAAGCATTGTAACTAATGAGTTAGTTGCGGGATGATGTGTTATGGAACGAGTAAAGAGACTTGCCGGTAACGAGATTGAACTAGGTATTGAAGATACCGATGATCGAATCTCGGGCAAGTAACATACCGATGACAAAGGGAACAACGTATGTTGTTATGCGGTCTGACTGATAAAGATCTTCGTAGAATATGTGGGAGCCAATATGAGCATCCAGGTTCCGCTATTGGTTATTGACCGGAGAATTTTCTCGGTCATGTCTACATAGTTCTCGAACCCGTAGGGTCCGCACGCTTAAAGTTCGGTGACGATTTGTATTATGATTTATGTAATTTGATGTACCTAAGGTAGTTCGGAGTCCCGGATGAGATCGGGGACATGACGAGGAGTCTCGAAATGGTCGAGACGTAAAGATCGATATATTGGACAACTATATTCGGACATCGGAAAGGTTCCGAGTGATTCGGGTATTTTCGGAGTACCGGGGAGTTACGGGAATTCACCGGGAGAAGTATTGGGCCTTATTGGGCCATACGGAATAGAGGAGAGAGGCCAAAAGGAAGGAGGCGCGCGCCTCCCCTCTGGTCCGAATTGGACAAGGGGTGCATCCCCTTTTCCTTCTCCCTCTCCCCCTCTTTCCTTCTCTCCTACTCCGAAAAGGAAAGGGGAATCCTACTAGGACTTGGGAGTCCTAGTAGGACTCCCCACACTTGGCGCGCCCCCTCTAGGGCCGGCCTCTCCCTCCCTCCTTTATATACGGGGGCAGGGGGGCACCCCATGGACACACAAGTTGATCTATTGATCTCTCCCAGCCGTGTGCGGTGCCCCCCTCCACCATACTCCACCTCGATCATATCATAGCGGTGCTTAGGCGAAGCCCTGCGTCGGTAGCAACATCATCACCGTCATCACGCCGTCGTGCTGATGGAACTCTCCCGTGAAGCTCTGCTGGATTGGAGTTCGCGGGACGTCATCGAGCTGAACGTGTGCTGAACTCGGAGGTGCCGCACATTCGGTATTTGGATCGGTCGGATCATGAAGACGTACGACTACATCAACCGCATTGTGCTAACACTTCCGCTTTCGGTCTACGAGGGTACGTGGACACACTCTCCCCTCTCGTTGCTATGCATCACCATGATCCTGTGTGTGCGTAGGAATTTTTTTGAAATTACTACGTTTCCCAACAGCGGCATCCGAGCCAGGTTTCTGCTTAGATGTTATATGCACGAGTAGAACACAAGTGAGTTGTGGACGATACAAGTCATACTGCTTACCAGCATGTCATACTTTGGTTCGGCGGTATTGTTGGATGAAGCGGCCCGGACCGACATTAAGCGTACGCTTACGCGAGACTGGTTCTACCGATGTGCTTTGCACACAGGTGGCTGGCGGGTGTCAGTTTCTCCAACTTTAGTTGAATCGAGTGTGGCTACGCCCGGTCCTTGTGAAGGTTAAAACAACACTAACTTGACGAAATATCGTAGTGGTTTTTATGCGTAGGTAAGAACGGTTCTTGCTAAGCCCGTAGCAGCCACGTAAAACTTGCAACAACAAAGTAGAGGACGTCTAACTTGTTTTTGCAGGGCATGTTGTGATGTGATATGGTCAAGACGTGATGAGATATAAGTTGTTGTATGAGATGATCATGTTTTTTTGAAGTTATCGGCAACTGGCAGAAGCCTTATGGTTGTCTCTTTATTGCATAAGATGCAAGCGCCAAATAATTTCTTTACTTTATCGCTATGCGATAGAAATATTTGCAAGAGCAAATAGTTGGCGAGACGACCATGTGACGACACATTGATATAGATCAAGATGATGGAGATCATGGTGTCATGCCGGTGACGATGGTGATCATGACGGTGCTTCGGAGATGGAGATCACAAGCACAAGATGATGATGGCCATATCATATCACTTATATTGTTTTCATGTGATGTTTATCTTTTATGCATCTTATTTTGCTTAGATCGACGGTAGCATTATAAGATGATCTCTCACTAAATTTCAAGGTATAAGAGTTCTCCCTGAGTATGCACCGCTGTGAAAGTTCTTCGTGCTGAGGCACCACATGATGATCGGGTGTGATAGGCTCTACGTTCAAATACAACGGGTGCAAAACAGTTGCACACGCGGAATACTCAGGTTAAACTTGACGAGCCTAGCATATGCAGATATGGCCTCGGAACACTGAGATCGAAAGATCGAGCGTGAATCATATAGCAGATATGATCAACATAGTGATATTCACCATTATACTACTCCATCTCACGTGATGATCGGACATGGTTTAGTTGATATGGATCACGTGATCACTTAGAGGATTAGAGGGATGTCTATCTAAGTGGGAGTTCTTAAGTAATATGATTAATTGAACTTAAATTTATCATGAACTTAGTACCTGATAGTATTTTGCAAATAATGTTGTAGATCAATAGCTCGCATTGTTGCTTCCCTATGTTTATTTTGATATGTTCCTAGAGAAAAACTATGTTGAAAGATGTTAGTAGCAATGATGCGGATTGGATCCGTGGTCTGAGGATTATCCTCATTGCTGCATAGAAGAATTATGTCCTTAATGCACCGCTAGGTGACAGACTATTGCAGGAGCATATGCAGACGTTATGAACGTTTGGCAAAACTCGATATGATGACTACTTGATAGTTTAGTGCACCATGCTTTATGGCTTAGAACCGGGAATTCAAAAATGTTTTGAAACGTCACGGAGCATATGAGATGTTCCAAGAGATGAAATTAGTATTTGAGACTCATGCCCGTGTCAAGAGGTATGAGACCTCTGACAAGTACTTTGCCTAAAAGATGGAGGAGAATTGCTCAACTAGTGAGCATGTGCTCAGAATGTCTGGGTACTACAATCACTTGAATCAAGTGGGAGTTAATCTTCCAGATAAGATAGTGATTGACAGGGTTCTCTAGTCACCATCACCAAGTTACTAGAACTTCGTGATGAACCATAATATGCAAGGGATGACGGAAACAATTCCCAAGCTCTTCGTGATAATGAAATCGGCGAAGGTAGAAATCAAGAAAGAGCATCAAGTGTTGATGGTTGAAAAAGACCACTAGTTTCAGAAAAGGGCAAAGGGAAGAAGGGGAACTTCAAGAAGAACGGCAAGCAAGTTGCTGCTCAAGTGAAGAAGCCCAAGTTTGGACCTAAGCCTGAAACTGAGTGCTTCTACTGCAAAGGGACTGGTCACTGGAAGCGGAACTTCCCCAAGTATTTAGCGGATAAGAATGATGGCAAAGTGAACAAAAGTATATTTGATATACATGTTATTGATGTGTATTTTACTAGTGTTTATAGCAACCCCTTGGTATTTGATACTGGTTCAGTTGCTAAGAGTAGTAACTCGAAACGGGAGTTGCAGAATGAACAGAAACTAGTTAAGGGCGAGGTGACGATGTGTCTTGGAAGTAGTTCCAAGATTGATATGATCATCATCACACACTCCCTATACTTTCGGGATTAGTGTTGAACCTAAATAAGTGTTATTTGGTGTTTGCGTTGAGCATGAATATGATTTGATCATGTTTGTTGCAATACGGTTATTCATTTAAGTTAGAGAATAATTGTTGTTATGTTTACATGAATAAAACCTTCGATGGTCATACACCCAATGAAAATGGTTTGTTGGATCTCGATCGTAGTGATACACATATTCATAATATTGAAGCCAAAAGATGCAAAATTAATAATGATAGTGCAACTTATTTATGGCACTGCCGTTTTGGTCATATTGGTGTAAAGCACATGAAGAAACTCCATGCTGATGGGCTTTTGGAATCACTTGATTATGAATCACTTGATGCTTGCAAACCATGCCTCATGGGCAAGATGACTAAAACTCCGTTCTCCGGAACAATGGAGCGAGCAACAGATTTTTTGGAAATCATACATACTGATGTATGTGGTCCAATGAATGTTGAGGCTCGCGGCGGGTATCGTTATTTTTCCGCCTTCACAGATGATTTGAGCAGATATGGGTATATCTACTTGATGAAACACAAGTCTGAAACTGTTGAAAAGTTCAAAGAATTTCAGAGTGATGTGGAGAATCATCGTAACAAGAAAATAAGGTTTCTACAATCTGATCGCAGAGACGAATATTTGAGTTACGAGTTTGGCCATCAATTAAAACAATGTGGAATAGTTTCACAAACTCATGCCACTTGGAACACCACAACATAATGGTGTATCTGAACGTCATAACCGTACTTTATTGGATATAGTGCAATCTATGATGTCTCTTACCGATTTACCGCTATCGTTTTGGGGTTATGCATTAGAGACAGCTGCATTCACGTTAAATAGGGCACCATCTAAATCCGTTGAGACGACACAGTATGAACTGTGGTTTGGCAAGAAACCAAAGTTGTCGTTTCTTAAAGTTTGGGGTTGTGATGCTTGTATGAAAAAGTTTTCATCCTGATAAGCTCAAACCCAAATCGGAGAAGTGCGTCTTCATAGGATACCCCAAAAGGAAATTTTTGGGTACACCTTCTATCACAGATCCGAAGGCAAAATCTTTGTTGCTAAAATGGATCCTTTCTAGAGAAGGAGTTTCTCTCGAAAGAAGTGAGTGGGAGGAAAGTAGAACTTGATGAGGTAATCGTACCTTCTCCCTTATTGGAAAGTAGTTCATCATAGAAATCTGTTCCTGTGACTCCTACACCAATTAGTGAGGAAGCTAATGATGATGATCATGTAACTTCAGATCAAGTTACTACCGAACCTCGTAGGTCAACCAGAGTGAGATCCACACCAGAGTGGTACGGTAATCCTGTTCTGGAGGTCATGTTACTTGACCATGATGAACCTACGAACTATGAGGAAGCGATGATGAGCCCAGATTCCGCAAAATGGCTTGAGGCCATGAAATCTGAGATGGATCCATGTATGAGAACAAAGTGTGGACTTTGATTGACTTGTCCGATGACCGGCAAGCCATAGAAAATAAATGGATCTTCAAGAGGAAGACGGACGCTGATAGTAGTGTTACTATCTACAAAGCTAGAATTGTCGCAAAAAGGTTTTCGACAAGTTCAAGGTGTTGACTACGATGAGAGTTTCTCACTCGTATCTATGCTTAAGTCTGTCCGAATCATGTTAGCAATTGCCGCATTTTATGAAATCTGGCAAATGGATAAACAAAACTGCATTCCTTAATGGATTTATTAAAGAAGAGTTGTATATGATGCAACAAGAAGGTTTTGTCAATCCTAAAGGTGCTAACAAAATATGCAAGCTCCAGGGATCCATCTATGGACTGGTGCAAGCATCTCGGAGTTGGAATATATGCTTTGATAAATTGATCAAAGCATATAATTTTATACCGAGTTGCGGTGAAGCTTGTATTTACAAGAAAGTGAGTGGGAGCACTACAGTTTTTCTGATAAGTATATGTGAATGACATATTGTTGATCGGAAATAATGTAGAATTATTCTGCAAAGCATAAAGGAGTGTTCGAAAGGAGTTTTTCAAAGAAAGACCTCGGTGATGCTGCTTACATATTGAGCATCAAGATCTATAGCGATAGATCAAGACGCTTGACAAGTTTTCTCAATGAGTACATACCTTGACAAGATTTTGAAGTAGTTCAAAATGGAATAGTCAAAGAAAGAGTTCTTTCCTGTGTTACAAGGTGTGAAATTGAGTAAGACTCAAAGCCCGACCACGGCAGAAGATAGAAAGAGAATGAAAGTCATTCCCTATGCCTCAGCCATAGTTTCTATAAAGTATGCCATGCTGTGTACCAGATCTATTGTATACCCTACACTAATTTTGGCAAGGGAGTACAATACTGATCTAGGAGTAGATCACTGAACAGCAGTCAAAATTATCCTTAGTGGAATAAGGATATGTTTCTTGATTATGGAGGTGACAAAAGGTTCGTCGTAAAGGGTTACGTCGATAAAAGTTTTGGCACTGATCCAGATGACTCTAAGTCTTAATATGGATACATATTGAAAGTGGGAGCAATTAGCTAGAGTAGCTCCGTGCAGAGCATTGTAGACATAGAATATTTGCAAAATACATACGGCTCTGAATGTGAGAGACCCGTTGACTAAACTTCTCTCACGAGCAAAAACATGATCATACCTTAGTACTCTTTGGCTGTTAATCACATAGCGATGTGAACTAGATTATTGACTCTAGTAAACCCTTTGGGTGTTGGTCACATGACGATGTGAACTATGGGTGTTGATCACATACAGATGTGAATATTGGTGTTAAATCACATGATGATGTGAACTAGATTATTGACTCTAGTGCAAGTGGGAGACTGAAGGAAATATTCCCTAGAGGCAATAATAAAGTTATTATTTATTTCCTTATATCATGATAAATGTTTATTATTCATGCTAGAATTGTATTAACCGGAAACATAATACATGTGTGAATACATAGACAAACAGAGTGTCACTAGTATGCCTCTACTTGACTAGCTCATTGATCAAAGATGGTTATGTTTCCTAGCCATAGACATGAGTTGTCTTTTGATTAACGGGATCACATTATTAGGAGAATCATGTGATTGACTTGACCCATTCCGTTAGCTTAGCACTTGATCGTTTAGTATTCTGCTATTGCTTTCTTCATGACTTATACATGTTCCTATGACTATGAGATTATGCAACTCCCGTTTACCTGAGGAACACTTTGTGTGCTACCAAATGTCACAACGTAACTGGGTGATTATAAAGGTGCTCTACAGGTGTCTCCAAAGGTACTTGTTGGGTTGGCGTATTTCGAGATTAGGATTTGTCACTCCGATTGTCGCAGAGGTATCTCTGGGCCCACTCGATAATACACATCACTATAAGCCTTGCAAGCATTGTAACTAATGAGTTAGGTGCGGGATGATGTGTTACGGAATGAGTAAAGAGACTTGCCGGTAACGAGATTGAACTAGGTATTGAAGATACCGACGATCGAATCTCGGGCAAGTAACATACCGATAACAAAGGGAACAACGTATGTTGTTATGCGGTTTGACCGATAAAGATCTTCGTAGAATATGTGGGAGCCAATATGAGCATCCAGGTTCCACTATTGGTTATTGATCGGAGAAGTGTCTCGGTCATGTCTACATAGTTCTCGAACCCGTAGGGTCCGCACGCTTAAAGTTCGGTGATGATTTGTATTATGAGTTATGTAATTTGATGCACCGAAGGTAGTTCGGAGTCCCGGATGAGATCGGGGACATGACGAGGAGTCTCAAAATGGTCGAGACGTAAAGATCGATATATTGGACGACTATATTCGGACATCGGAAAGGTTCCGAGTGATTCGGGTATTTTCGGAGTACCGGGGAGTTACGGGAATTCATCGGTAGAAGTATTGGGCCTTATTGGGCCATACGGGAATAGAGGAGAGAGGCCAAAAGGAAGGAGGCGCGCGCCCCCCTGGTCCGAATTGGACAAGGGGTGCAGCCCCCTTTTCCTTCTCCTTCTCCCCCTCTTTCCTTCTCTCCTACTCCGGAAAGGAAAGAGGAATCCTACTAGGACTTGGGAGTCCTAGTAGGACTCCCCACACTTGGCGCACCCCCTCTAGGGCCGGCCTCTCCCTCCCTCCTTTATATACGGGGGCAGGGGGCACCCCATGGACACACAAGTTGATCTGTTGATCTCTCCCAGCCGTGTGCGGTGCCCCCTCCACCATACTCCACCTCGATCATATCGTAGCGGTGCTTAGGTGAAGCTCTGCGTCGGTAGCAACATCATCACCGTCATCACGCCGTCGTGCTGACGGAACTCTCCCGTGAAGCTCTGCTGGATAAGAGTTCGCGGGACGTCATCGAGCTGAACGTGTGCTGAACCCGAAGGTGCCGTACGTTCGGTACTTGGATCGGTCGGATCATGAAGACGTACGACTACATCAACCGCGTTGTGCTAACGCTTTCGCTTTCGGTCTACGAGGGTACGTGGACACACTCTCCCCTCTCGTTGCTATGCATCACCATGATCCTGTGTGTGTAGGATTTTTTTTGAAATTACTACGTTTCCCAACAGGCGGCGAGGGCTGCGGGCGGTGTGGGCCGGCGGCGGTGGCTGCAGGTAGAGGGTGTGGGTGGTGCGCGGTGCCTGCTGTGGCTGGATCCTTTCAGCTGGTGTGGGCAAGGGGCGCGAGGTGGAGGCAGCGGCCCGGCGTTGGTCGTTGCGATAGGCGAGGGCTACAGCGTGGTGGCCTCACGATGCTTGGTTGGGCCGGCGTTGCGGCGACGGCTGGAGGCAGATTTGCCGTCTGTTTGTTCGCAGGTGGCTTGTGTGGATGCCTCGTTGGTTGTCTTCGGCTTTGCTACGGCCTGTCCGGCGACCCCCGTGTGGTTGGGCGGGTGGTTAGTCCTTGCCAGATGCAGATCCAGCTGGAAGCAGAGGTTGGGCGTCAGGGGTGGCGTTTGGAAGAGGTGGTGGGTGTGATAGATGGCTCCGATGCGGTCGGGGCACCCGTCACCGGCAGGGTGTGAAAACTTGAGATTGAGATATTGGATCGGCACAACCCAAAGGGTGGCCTCGGGGTGTTTATATACTCGTGCACTAGGGCACAACCGGGCAGTACGGGATATACAATATTGTTACAAGTTGTTACAGAAGATAAGGACTACAGGTAGATAAGAGATTCTACCGAACTCAATACTACCTAACTCCTGTACAACATCCAACATGTTTAACATCCCCCCTCAATCTGAACTTCGTACTACAAGATTGAGATTGTGTCTGTTTGAGACAAACGCCGCTTCTGCCAGTGGTTTAGTCAAGATATCAGCAGTCTGTTCCTTGGAGGAGATGAACCTTACATCAAGTGCCTTAGCCGCAACCCTTTCACGTACAAAGTGAAAATCCACCTCTATATGTTTTGTTCTGGCATGAAATACTGGATTGGCTGACAAATAGGTAGCTCCCAGATTATCACACCACAAAACTGGAGGCTGCGGCATAAAGATCCCAAGCTCACCAAGGACAGACTGTATCTAGATCACTTCAGCTATTCCATTTGCTAAAGCTTTATACTCGGACTCAGTACTTGAACGTGAAATGGTGGCTTGCTTCCTTGAGCTCCAAGACATGATCTAAGAAATACTGCAAAGCCACCAGTGGATCTGCGATCATCACTGCGTCCAGCCCAATCCGCATCCGAGAAGCAACTTAGTAATAGCGAGGGTGATTTTCCTATGGAAAGGCCCATATCACGTGTGTGCTTCAAATTCCTCAGAATGCGTTTAGCAGCTGAAAAATGTACTGTGGTTGGTGTATGCAAGAACTGACAGACTCGGTTAACTGCAAACGAGATATCTGGTCTCGTGAGTGTCAAGTATTGAAGCGCCCCAACCAGACTTCAATACTTAGTGATATCATCCTGTCCAAGAGGTGATCTACTATCCTTACTGAGTTTTTCACTTGAAGACATGGGAGTGGTTGATACCTTGCAGTTCTCCATGTTTGCACAGTGAAGTATATGACCAATATATTTCTGTTGAGACAGAACAATGCCCCCTGGCGATGACGTCACCTGAACTCCAAGAAAATAGTGCAAGGGACCAAGATCCTTGAGAGCGAAGGAGACTTGAAGAGCCGCAAGTAACTTGGTGGTGGCAGATGAAGAGGAGCTCGCCACGATGATATCATCAACATAAACCAACATGAAAATGGTGACATCACCACGGTTGAACACAAAAAGTGATGTATCAGCCTTAGATGCTAGAAAACCAAGTTGTTGGAGCCGAGAACTTAACCAAGAGTACCACGCACGGGGAGCTTGTTTGAGACCGTAAAGAGCCTGGTTGAGCTTGCACAAATAGCGAGGTACAACAGGATCCTCACAGCCAAGAGGTTGCCGCATGTATACATCCTCCTGAAGAATGCCATGGAGAAATGCATTTTGGACATCCAACTGTCGCAAACACCAACCACGTGAAACAACAATGGAGAGAACAAGGCGTACAGTAACCGGTTTGACCACTTGACTGAAGGTATCATCATAGTCCAACCCATACCTTTGCTTGAACCCCTTAGCAACAAGACGAGCCTTGAGACGATCAACAGAACCATCAGCCTTGTGCTTGATCTTGTAAACCCATTTACAATCAATAACATTAACATGCGGCGGTGGAGGAACAAGAGTCCATGTACCATTTTGACGAAGAGCATCAAGTTCAGCTTGCATGGCCACACGCCACTCAGGAGACTGAAAAGCTTCACGATGATTGGCAGGTTCACGTTGAACAAGGAACGCACGCTTGGACGGATCATAAGTGACCGTGCCATCTGTGTGATGCTTGACATGGCGGGTGTGGTCATGAGTCCGGGTGACCATAGCATGAGTCATTGGCGCAGATGATCCTAGAGCCGCAGAAGATCTAAGGGGAGCGCATGCAGATGCGCCAGCAGCCGCCGCCACCTGGGATCCAGCGCTGGGCGCCGAATCAGTATCGGCGCACGTGCCACCAGCACCTGCAGACCGCGCCACGCCAAGCCGCTCCGCGCCAGAGTCCAGATCTGGCGACCCCGCGGGCGCCACGTGGACCGGGGCCCCAGCCATGTCGGGCACAGCAGGAGACAGCCGGGGAGCGGGTCCCACCACTGGCGAGGGGAGGTGCGCCCCATGCATGGGTGAGGCGGGAGTGGAGGGAACCGGCCCACCCGTGGCCGACAGGTGGACGCGCAGGGACGTAGGCCCGTCGCTGTCGGCCGGCTCCGTTGCTGGCGACGTGCAATCATTTGCTGGCGCGCGATCCGAGGGCGGATCCAAACCAGAATCCGTGCCAGAATCTGCATGGGATCCCGGGATGGCAGTGGTAGGGATTTTCTGCGCCGGAGGAGGACCTGCATCCACGTTAGCATCCAAAACAGATGTGCCATAATTCATGTGATCATGCGGAAACAGAAGAATGGCATGTTCAGAGACACGGGGAGGGATGGGCGAGTTCTGTTTATGAGCAAAGGGAAAAACTTTCTCGTCAAAAACAACGTCCCGTGATATGTAGACGCGAGAAGTGGGCACATGGAGACATTTGTACCCTTTGTGCCGGATGCTATACCCTACAAACACACATTGTTGAGACCGAAAAGCAAGTTTATGAGTATTGTAGGGACGCAAGTTGGGCCAAGACGCACACCCAAAAGTTCGAAGATAGACATAGTCAGGTTTTTGTTGAAATAATTTTTCCATGGGGCTAAGGTTACGAATGACACGACTAGGGAGTCGATTTATGAGATAGCACGCAAAGAGGTACGCCTCATCCCAAAAACGGAGAGGCATAGACGCATGAGATAAAAGTGAAAGCCCCGTGTCAACGATATGGCGGCCTTTTCTTTCAGCAGAACCGTTCTGTTGATGCGTGTGTGGACAGGAGACATGATGAGCAATGCCAAGTTGGCGAAAAAATGTGTTGCTAAGCTTTTCGTATTCCACGCCCCAGTCAGATTGGACACATAAAATTTTACGAGACAGGAGGCGTTCAACATGTGCAAGGAAATCACGAAAAACGTCAAACACATCAGATTTTCGTTTGAGAAGATAAATCCGAACAAATTTGCTATAATCATCAATGAACGAAACATAGTACTCGAACCCACTAGATGAGGTTTTAGCAGGTCCCCACACATCTGAGAACACTAATTCCAAAGGAAAGAGGAAACACTCGATGATCTAGGAAAGGGAAGCTGATGTGCTTTGCCTTGCTGACATGCATGGCACACATTGGTCAGAGACCGACTAGAAGACGCTAATTTATTGGAAGCCAAGATATGCTGGACAACTTGAGACGCCGGGTGGCCAAACCGGGCATGCCAGTCTTCTGCGGAGAGCCGAACGGAGGAGAAGGCATGGGACTTCATTAGCCGAATGGGGTAGAGCCATTTTCACATTTGCCTTGAAGAAGAACCCTCTTGGTGGTCAAATCCTTCTTGAGAAAATGAGTAGGATAGTATTTTAGATAAGCATGATTATCAACAGCAAGACGATTTACAGAAAGTAGGTCGGCATTGGGGACATGAAGAATATTGCAAAGTTGAAGATTAGCAGAGGGCGTGGGAAGGATCGCATGACCATGATGAGCTATGTGCAAACCTGAGCCATCAGCCGTGTGGATGCGGTCTCTTCCAGGGTACTTCTCCCTTATGGTAAGCCGGTCCAGATCAGAGGTGATGTGGTCGGTGGCCCCCGTGTCCGTGAACCACGCAGGGTCACCAAGGATGGAAGGAGGCGAGGCAGCAGCAAGGCCCGCCATCTTGGAGTGTTGGGGTTGAAACACATGATTGTAGCGTTGGGCACACTCCCACGCATAGTGCCCAGGGCCACGATAGAGTTGGCATTGGACGCAGGTGTCATTATCACCCCCGTAGTCACCGCGGTCACCACCACCACGGTTGCCACCATAGTCACCCTGCGGGCGATTGCCGCCGTGATCATCGTGGTTGCCCCGCGCTTATTGTTGTTGTAGTCACCGCGATCGCCTTGGTTACAGCGGCCCTTGCCACGGTAGTTTCCCTTGCCGCCGCGAGTGTTGTTGTTGTTGTTGTTGTTGTCGGGCTTGTCGCGGGCGACGTAGTTGACAGAAGATCCGCCGGCTTGGAGATGAAGGCACGCAGCGTGATACTTGCGACGACGCTCAAAGGAGAGAGCATGCGAGTAAAGCTCCCAAGGTTCATCTTATCAATCCGAGTCGTAACTGCGGTGATGAGGGGCTCGTAGTCGCTCTCGAGCCCAGTGATGAGGACGTTGATGATGTCGTCGTCCCGCATGGGGCGACCAGCCGCCGCGAGCTGATCGGCGTAGGAGCGAATCTTGGCGAAATAATCCACCATGGAGAGATTGCCCTTGCGGAAATTGGCCATGTCCAGCTTGATCGGAACAATGCTAGCACGACAATGAGCGGAATACATCTCCTCAAGATGTGACCAGATGGCAGCGTGAAGTGTCAAAACGAATGACCTGCATGAGCACGTCATCGGTGAGAGAGGCGAGGAGGTAGCTGAGCACGATCTGGTCCTGCCGGTACCAGACGACATATTCAGGGTTGACGGCGCGTTCCCCCTTGTCATCCGGTGGAAGCAGCCGAGCAGGTGTAGGAGAGGTACCATCTATATAGCATGTGGCGTGTTGGCGATGCGAAGAGGAGGAAGAATCTGGGCTTTCCATAGGAGGTAGTTGGAGGTGGTGAGTTTCGCCGTAATGAGGCTGGTAGAAGGAGGAGGCACATCGAAGGTAGAGGGCGCCGAGAGGGACGCCGGCAAAGTAAGCGATGGCATGGCAGAGGAGGTCATGGCGCCGGTAGAAGGAGAACCCATCGAGCAATTACGCGAGATGGCCTGATACCATGTGAAAACTTGGGATTGAGAGATTGGATCGGCACAACCCAAAGGGTGGCCTCGGGGTGTTTATATACTCGTGCACTAGGGCACAACCGGGCAGTCTGGGATATACAAGATTGTTACAAGTTGTTACAGAAGATAAGGACTACGGGTAGATAAGATATGCTACCGAACTCAATACTACCAAACTCCTATACAAACATCTAACGTGTTTAACACAGGGGTGCCGAGCGTTGACGACCTCCGCTCCCACTTCACCTCTTCTTAGACCTGGTGGCTCCCTGGTTAGTCTGGTTGTTCTCGTCACCGGCAGCTCTGCCGGCGGTTGGAGTAAGCCGATCGGTTCATCGCTCGCAACTTGAAGGACCTACGGGGTGTCTTGTTTCCTGGACGGCGGTCTGGGTGGCGGGGAGTTGCGGTGCTCGTGGGTTGAGCTCGCGGCTCAGGTGCGGGCGGCTGACAGCCATGGCTGCGGGGGCGGCGTGGTGGCTGGCGGTTTGATGTTTCGTGGTGGTGTGCCGTTAGGATCTTGTGCCTGGCGGTACCTTGGGCGAAGGCGGAGTATGATTGCCGGGGTGAAAATCCTGTCTGGCATTGGCCGGGCCGACGGAGGCGGCGCACGTGGTCGTCGTCATCTTCCTGAAGTCTCCGTTGTGGTTGCCCCTTTCTCTTCGTCGTGCTCCGGATGAAAATCTAGATCTTTGGATCGGGCGGTGGCGGCGCTTCGGTGTTGTATCCTTCCTGAAGGCACTGTCTTGGAGCTCACGGTTCTTCGTGGTATCTTCATCATGAAGGGCTCCGGCGGCTCCGTAGTGTTGCTTACAGTCATTGTTTAGTCTACTTCGAGTTCGTTCGGTGTGTGTTGTTGTAGGTCCTTGGCACCTATGTATCTGGCCTTGGGTGTGTATTGGTGTGGCGTGTTGTCGTTTTTATCGGCTCGGATGTTGGTTGGTGCTTTATATATAAAGCGGGGCGAAAGCCTTTTTCGGTAACAATACGTATGCTAAGAAGGAACTCAGCCTATAAAGGTCAAATTTGAACTAAAACTACAAGCGCACACCATCCTACATGAACTCGACGTGTGCATGCAGGTGTTAGGACGGGAAGAAGTATGGAGCTAGCCCCGTAGTTCGTGTTTTATGAGACAAAAGGACATAGGCTCGGAGTTAAATTAATGACGCCCTTATACAAGAACAAATACGAGAACCACAAAACACAAGACAACACAACCCGCCGCAATGGACAGATACATAGTGTTGCGGGGAATAGCAGATGAACACTACAGCCGGCTACATGTAAACAATATGTATGCTAAGAAGGAACTCAACCTATAAAGGTCAAATTTGAACTAAAACTACGACACTTATTTTGTATCAGAGGGAATACCTATGTACACTAATATAAGATGTCTTGCATTAGCGTACAGAGGGAGTACCATTTCTTAATGGTAGACATAACAAAGGCAGATCCTATTGATAAATGGTCGAAGGAAGGTAAAATTCCCACCAAGAATTTAGCAAGCATGTACATCAGCCACAAATATAGGTTACTGACATGGGTAGAACCACAATGGATTAACTTTAAAAAGAACCATAGCCTTGCACGTACAGAGTCATTTGATGAAGCTGTTAACCACCATATACTGACCTAATGCTGTTTGTAGTTTTCTTGAAGAACATATTCCAATTTTTGACAGAACTGGGCCTTGCAATTACTCAATAGGTTCATAACCATTACTTCTTTTGTGTATTCATCATAGGTAATTTAATTTTCCTGCAGCAAAACTGTAATTTCTCCATAATGTAAAGGCGGAGCTTCTGCTATGTTTTTTCAAAATAAGAAGTAATTCACAAACTGATATTAGAATAGAATTTCACCATCCATATTTAACACAGTGTTATTGCATGAGCAAAAGACAGCCCCACTTTTAGTTTTTGTAACGTGTGATCATCACTGTGCTTTCGAGAACAGACACGCAAAAAGAATCACTCATGTTCCATTAAAATGCCAAGAGAAGTGGACTTCCTTTTTATTTCTCTTTATATATATACTGTTAGAATTAATGGGCTAGGCCCATAGCAATTTCTGAAATCTCAAAGCCCATGTGTAAAATGGCAAGTGGTGGTGCTAAGTTTAGTCCCACCTTGGAAGTTGAAGAAAAGTTGGACCTCTTTATATAGTGGGTTATCTCCACCACTCTAAGTGGTGTGTGAGAAGAGAAAGGGAAAACCACACGCGCGCGCTCGCTCGGCTCGCCTCGCCGGGCCGGGCCGGGGCGGGCCATGGCGTGGCGTGGCGACATGCGCGTGAATGGTCCGCCGAAATCCGGTCCGTCTCCTTGCAGGAGCGCAGCTTCCTTTTGCCGTTTTATTTTTATGTCTTGGCAGACAAGTTTTTGATTTCTTGTCCGGTAAGTATACGAATTAGAAACCGAGTCGGTTTGGGATTGTGGTCGCGACACAATACCGCCTCTGGTCCTAATATATATACAGCTACCGGCTGCGGCCAGAGACACACCGAAAAACACCTAGGGTTTTGCCTCATCTCACAACTTGCGCCGCCATCGTAGTCTACTCCATCCCAAACGCCGGCGTGCATCGGCGCGTGGGAGAGCAGGTCTCCGGAACCGTTCGTCTTTGCGATCCTGCACCGGGAGAGGACGAATTAGGTTTTTGGGAAGCGCTGTGCGCGACTGCTCAAATTCGTCATCACGGGTCGTCTTCCGTCCAAGTCGGGCGGTGCTACTCATCGTCGTATTCATCGCCGTCAGCAGCAGATCGTCGCCAACATCGTCATCAACACTGTCGCACCCATAATAGCTAACGATCAGTACGTCCAACATCCTCTGTTCATGTCTGTTTCTACAGCTATTGTTACGTGTTTGCTGCTGTTATGCATGTCTTGCTGTTCTTCTAGTTTGCTAGATTATTGCATGCTAGTATCTCTTCTAGTCATGAATTATTTACTGGAATTAATCATGAACTTGCCTAATATTCCAACAATCCAAAAACCTAATTATAGGCAATTTCCTGAGTTAACTATGGCTGGATTCGCTGATGCACTGAGGCCGGATAAGTTTACCGGTGTGCACTTTAAGAGGTGGCAGGTGAAGACCACGCTCTGGCTTACTGCTCTGAAAGTTTTCCACGCTAGTGTTGGTGCTCCAGAGGGAATGACCGACGAAGATCGGAGAAAATTCCAGGAAGCCAATACTATGTTTGTGGGATGCATTCTGAGTGTTCTTGCTGACCGTCTGTGTGATGTGTACATGCACATAAACGACGGAAAAATTCTGTGGGATGCACTGAATGCAAAATTCGGTGCAACAGATGCAGGCAGTGAACTGTACATCATGGAGAGTTTTCATGACTACAAGATGGTGAATAACCGTTCTGTGGTTGAACAAGCTCATGAGATACAGTGCATTGTGAAGGAACTTGAACTCCTTAAATGTGTTCTACCCGACAAATTCGTGGCTGGGTGCATGATTGCAAAGTTGCCTCCTTCATGGAGGAATTTCGCCACAACTCTGAAGCATAAGAGACAGGAGATATCAGTTGAAAATCTGATTGCATCTCTTGATGTTGAAGAAAAAGCTCGGGCTAAAGATACCACTGAAAAAGGAGGTGAGGTTCAGCCTACTGCTAACATGGTGCAGAGGTACCCACAGAACAAGAACAAAGGGAAGAACAAACCTGTTTTCAACAAGCCTACCAAGACTACTACCTTCAAGAAGAAGAAGTTCAACAAGGCTGAGCTAGAGTGCTACGCCTGTGGGAAGCCTGGACACTTTTCCAAGGAATGCCCTGAACGTGCAGACCGCAGAGGGAAAACAAGCTCCAAGACTGTCAACATGGTGACCGCTAGCAATACTGATGGGTATGGTAATTTACCTATTGTGCTTTCAGTATTTCAATCATCTTCGTGGTGGATTGATTCGGGTGCTAACGTTCATGTGTGTGCTGACATCTCCCTGTTTACTTCTTATCAGGTCGCAAGGGATTCTTCCGTCCTAATGGGGAATGGGTCACATGCTTCTGTTCGTGGCATTGGCACGGTGGATCTGAAGTTTACTTCGGGAAAGATCGTGCAACTAAGGAACGTGCAGCATGTCCCTACTATGAACAAGAATCTAGTTAGCGGCTCCCTTCTATGTCGAGATGGATTTAAGGTAGTTTTAGAGTCCAATAAAGTAATCGTGTCAAGATTTGGACAATTTATAGGAAAAGGCTATGAGTGCGGAGGCTTGTTCCGCTTTTCTCTTTCAGATTTTTGCAATAAGTCAATAAACCAAATTTGTGCTAGTGTTAATGATGATGCAAGTATTTGGCACTCTCGTTTATGTCATATTAATTTTGGTTTAATGTCTCGGCTATCCAGCATGAGTTTAATTCCGAACTTCACAGTTGCCAAAGGTTCTAAGTGCCATAGTTGTGTGCAATCTAAGCAACCTCGAAAGCCTCATAAGGCTGCCGAGGAGAGAAACTTGGCACCTCTAGAACTCATACATTCTGATCTTTGTGAGATGAATGGTGTGTTGACAAAAGGTGGAAAGAGATATTTCATGACTTTGATTGATGATGCGACTAGATTTTGCTATGTTTATTTGTTGCAAACTAAAGATGAAGCATTAGACTACTTTAAAATCTATAAAGCTGAAGTTGAAAATCAACTAGAGAGAAAGATCAAGCGTCTTAGGTCCGATCGTGGTGGAGAGTATTTTCCAAAAGTTTTTGATGAATTTTGTGAGGAACATGGTATTATTCATGAGAGGACGCCTCCCTATTCACCTCAATCAAATGGAGTGGCCGAGAGGAAAAACCGCACATTGACTGACTTGGTGAATGCCATGTTAGACACTGCTGGTTTATCTAAGGCATGGTGGGGGGAGGCTCTATTGACTTCATGTCATGTCCTGAATAGAGTTCCCAACAATAATAAAGAGAAAACCCCTTATGAGGAGTGGGTTGGGAGAAAACCATCACTTTCTTATTTGCGCACTTGGGGATGTTTGGCAAAGGTCAATATTCCTATTCCTAAGAAACGCAAACTTGGACCAAAGACAGTGGATTGTGTCTTTCTAGGGTATGCTCAACGGAGCATTGCTTATAGGTTTTTAGTGGTAAAATCTGAAGTACCTGATATGCATGTTGATACTATAATGGAATCTCGTGATGCAACATTTTTTGAGAACATATTTCCTATGAAAGATATGCATAGCATTGCTAGATTTTCTTCTGAGATAATTCCTGAATCTAGTACAACTGATGAATATTTCGAACAATCACATGAGGAAGTCCTTGAGAAGGATAACAATGAAGTTCCTAGAAGGAACAAGAGACAAAGGATTGCAAAATCCTTTGGTGATGATTTCATTGTATACCTTGTGGACGACACACCCAAGACGATTGCAGAAGCATATGCATCTCCGGATGTAGATGATTGGAAAGAAGCTGTTCATAATGAGATGGACTCAATTCTTTCTAATGGAACTTGGGAACTAACTGATAGACCATATGGTTGTAAACCTGTGGGCTGTAAGTGGGTGTTCAAAAAGAAGCTGAAGCCTGATGGTACTATTGATAAGTACAAGGCGCGGCTAGTGGCCAAGGGCTACACTCAGAAAGAAGGCGAAGATTACTTTGACACCTATTCACCCGTTGCTAGAATGACCACCATTCGAGTGTTACTTTCCTTGGCTGCCTCTTATGGTCTTATCATTCATCAAATGGATGTAAAGACAGCTTTTCTCAATGGAGAGTTGGAAGAGGAGATTTATATGGATCAGCCTGACGGGTTTGTGGTAAAGGGTGAAGAGAGAAAGGTGTGCAAGTTGTTAAAATCTTTGTATGGTCTGAAACAGGCACCTAAGCAATGTCATGAGAAGTTTGAAAGAACTCTGACTTCTGCAGGATTTGTCATTAACGAGGCTGATAGGTGTGTTTACTATCGCCATGGTGGAGGCAATAGTGTCATATTATGTTTGTATGTGGACGACATACTGATCTTTGGTACAAACATTAATGCAATTAATGAGGTCAAGTCTTTTCTATCAAAAAGTTTTGACATGAAAGATCTGGGAGAAGCCGATGTAATTCTAAACATCAAACTTATTAAGGATGAGAGTGGGATTACATTAACGCAATCTCACTATGTTGAGAAGGTCTTGAACCGATTCGGTTTTATGGATAGCAAGCCTTCTCCAACACCTTATGATCCCAGCGTGACACTCAGAAAGAACAAGAAAGAAACGAGAGATCAATTAAGATACTCTCAAATTGTCGGTTCACTCATGTACTTAGCTAGCGCTACAAGACCAGATATCTCTTTTGCTGTGAGCAAACTGAGTAGGTTCATGTCCAACCCGGGTGATGATCATTGGCATGCACTAGAAAGGGTCTTGTGCTATTTGAGAGGTACTATGAGTTACGGAATTACTTATTCAGGGCATCCTGCTGTGCTAGAAGGATATAGTGATTCAAATTGGATCTCCGATGTTGATGTACTTTACGCAACAAGTGGGTATGTATTTACTCATGGTGGTGGCGCAGTGTCATGGAGGTCTTGCAAGCAAACCATATTGACGAGGTCAACTATGGAAGCAGAATTAACTGCTTTGGACACAGCTACTGTTGAGGCAGAATGGCTGCGTGAGCTCTTGATGGACTTGCCGGTTGTTGAAAAACCTGTACCGGCTATTCTTATGAATTGTGATAACCAAACAGTTATCGCTAAAGTGAACAATTCTAAAGATAATGCAAAGTCATCAAGACACATGAAAAGACGTTTGAAGTCTGTCAGGAAGTTGAGAAACTCCGGAGTAATAACTGTTACGTATATACAAACAGACAAAAACCTGGCAGATCCCTTTACAAAGGGACTATCACGAAATGTGATAGATATTGCATCGAGGGAGATGGGTATGAGACCCATAGATGTTACACCATAGTAGTAACCCAACCTTTGTGATCGGAGATCCCGTGAATTAGGATCTGGGAAGAACAAGCTATTGGTTAACTGAGGAGAGTAATAACTTATGATCATCTCCAAATGAAGATGCAAAACTCTCAGAGCTGTAAGGCTCAGATCTGTAAGGCAGGTTGGCAACATGCCTTAATGTGGTTCTATTGGCTATAATTAGCAAAGATGCTGTCCTACAGAGCAGTCTTGAAAGAACACACCTATATGAGTTCTGACTGTAAACGTCGCAGTCTATGAGATTTGGGTGATCTCTAGTAAGCTCACGAAGAGACCAGGGAGTATGACGTATAAGCTCCAAACCGCGGGGTAGCCTACTGGCGGTCAGGTACTGATTAAGACTTTGAGTGAAAACTGTTCACACAAAACTAGCAATTCAAGGCATAGTCCATTGTCAAGTTGTGAATGGATGTAGCTTAAAGTTCTAGGCAGAAGTTCAACTTAACAGTCTCTGCTGAAACACTGGTATATTAAACAAGTGATGAGAGAAGGCAAATCTCTAAATGGGTATTTGAGATCTGGTGGGGGATTGTTAGAATTAATGGGCTAGGCCCATAGCAATTTCTGAAATCTCAAAGCCCATGTGTAAAATGGCAAATGGTGGTGCTAAGTTTAGTCCCACCTTGGAAGTTGAAGAAGAGTTGGACCTCTTTATATAGTGGGTTCTCTCCACCACTCTAAGTGGTGTGTGAGAAGAGAAAGGGAAAACCACACGCGCGCGCTCGCTCGCCTCGCCGGGCCGTGGCGTGGCGTGGCGTGGCGTGGCGTGGCGTGGCGTGGCGTGGCGAGGCGAGGCGAGGCGGCGCGTACATGCGACATGCGCGTGAATGGTCCGCCGAAATCCGGTCCGTCTCCTTGCAGGAGCGCAGCTTCCTTTTGCCGTTTTATTTTTATGTCTTGGCAGACAAGTTTTTGATTTCTTGTCCGGTAAGTATACGAATTAGAAACCGAGTCGGTTTGGGATTGTGGTCGCGACACAATACCGCCTCTGGTCCTAATATATATACAGCTACCGGCTGCGGCCAGAGACACACCGAAAAACACCTAGGGTTTTGCCTCATCTCACAACTTGCGCCGCCATCGTAGTCTACTCCATCCCAAACGCCGGCGTGCATCGGCGCGTGGGAGAGCAGGTCTCCGGAACCGTTCGTCTTTGCGATCCTGCACCGGGAGAGGACGAATTAGGTTTTTGGGAAGCGCTGTGCGCGACTGCTCAAATTCGTCATCACGGGTCGTCTTCCGTCCAAGTCGGGCGGTGCTACTCATCGTCGTATTCATCGTCGTCAGCAGCAGATCGTCGCCAACATCGTCATCAACACTGTCGCACCCATAATAGCTAACGATCAGTACGTCCAACATCCTCTGCTCATGTCTGTTTCTACAACTATTGTTACGTGTTTGCTGCTGTTATGCATGTCTTGCCGTTCTTCTAGTTTGCTAGATTATTGCATGCTAGTATCTATTCTAGTCATGAATTATTTACTGGAATTAATCATGAACTTGCCTAATATTCCAACATATACTGCCCACATATAATACATAGCTTACATTACTCGAACATGGTTTGCATAAAACATGTCAAATAGCTTTACATCCAGAACACTACAGGAGAAAAAGTCTGAAGATGCTTAGACACTACCAAGGAGTTAGTGTGGTGGCGCGTGGTTTGCAGTTCTCCCCTACGATCATACTTAAGACCAAACGTGCTCATGTGGAGCACACAGCCATCACGGTCACCAAAGGCGCACTTAAACTCCACTCCCTCGCGTAACACAGACTCCACAAGGCAAAAGCTGCCGTCGCCCATGTACGCGAGACTGGGCCTCGCAAATGCCAGCCGCCTCTTCGGGTCCTTGTGGAACAGCTTCTCCTTGGTCACCTTCCACTCCGGCTCCACGGCATTTGTGCTGCTGCGGGAGGCAACTTCACAGGAGCAGATGTACCCGTCCTTGTGAAGCCCGACCCATGCGTCTAGCCCGTTGTCGTAGTAGGCTTGCCCTTGGAACGGTAGAGCCCAATCCCCATGCAACCTCCACTCGGAAATCCTGGTGTCGAAGGAGAAGGTGCCCTTTGGAAGATGATGATAGCGTATGTCGTGCGTGGACATGAATATGGTGTGCCCGTCCGGGTGCAGTGCGTAAGAGGTGATTATGTCATCCATGGCGAATGGTGGCGGCGAAGGCACGCTTTTCCAGGACCACCTCATGGTTGGGCTCGGCCACGGATCGTCCTTGTCCATTGGTGCCCACGACATGGCCTCGAAAGAGTGCTGCTCGTGGACATGGCGATGTGTCAACGCGTACATCATGCCGCCGCCGGCCACGGTGAAGGTGGTCATGTCGATGAGTTGAACCGGTGGGCGGGGACCCATGGTGAGCCCAGCCGTCTCGGTGTCGAACACGAGGGTGGGAGTGTGTGGACAGCATGGGTTGGTGGTGATGAAGATGTCGCTGCCCATGGCGGTGAAGTCCATGTGAAGACGACGTACCGGTGCGGCTAACCGGAGAGCAGCAGGGTCAGAGAACCCATGGTGCAGGTCGGTGGTGGTGTCCTGCAAGGCGTCGACGTCGATCTTGTGGATGCTGAAGCCCTTGTGCCAATCATCCAACACCGGGTAGAGGTGCTTCTTTGGCACACGATGCAGCCTTTTCCCGGCGCGGTCGACGTCGAGGAGCGAGTGCTGACGCTTAGACATGTTTTCTCCAATCGATCTTCCGGCTCTAACTGATCTGAAGATTGATTTTTGGATTCTGATGATGGTTACGAGGTTGGGGTGTTTAGGGTTTAGGGTTTGGGTTTCTATTATATGTTTTCGTTACGGGACGTGAATTTTTAAAACATCTGCATCCGGGCCCTGTTATCCTGGCTGTCAAATATTGCTTTAAGATCTGTGCAACACAATTAACTTTATATATGAAATTTTCTCTTTTTTGTTTCTCTCACATAGAACATGTCTTAACTTCAAACCTTTGCAGCGTGGCAAAGCTTTCTATCTAGAATCTAGGATAAATCTTTCAGAATTTTTTGTCAAACATAAATATACCTAGAAATTACATAAAAATACCTATTACATAAATATACCTAGAAATTTTTCAGCGTGAAAGATTTATCCTAGATTCTAGATAGAAAGCTTTGCCACGCTGCAAAGGTTTAAACTTCAAAACATGTTTTATCTGAGAGAAACAAAAAATAAAAATGTGTTTGCACGAATCGCGATGCGTAGAATGGATGACTAGATAGGAAGGCCCTGGGTGCAGGTGTTCTATTATATGTTCTCGTTACGAGGTTGCCGGTACAGGAGTTGAAATTTATAGACAAACGGAAGGGCAAGGAGATGACAATGGGAATCCAGATCTAACCTGGCGATGAAATGAGAGGTCTTCGAATCCCTCTTATTTATGAGAAGTGGGAGCCTCGGGCTGACTCCCAGCCGGACTCGGTTTGCATATAGGCAAGGGCAGACTACCTAGAACCCGAGTCGGAGCAGAACCACCATGACGAACGCCCCTACAGGGGAGCCAGGAGGGAACTAGGGTTGGGGAAGGGGAGCCCAATCAGGAGTTAAATCGGCATTGAAAGGAAAAAAGGGTCACGGCCGTGGTCGCCGGAGGAGTCGCCGCCGCGCTCGCGCTCCACTCCCGTGGAAAATCTGGAGTTCCCGGACCGCCCGTGTGGCTAGAAGGCAGTGGAGCGCGCCGCCCCTCTCGTGGTCGCCGAGATCTTGGTGTAGCCGCGCCGCCCCTCCCGTGGTCGACGAGATGTTGGTGTGGCCGGCGGCGCTCGCCCCTCCTCTGCCCCCTCCATTTTTTTGGCGTGTTGCCTCCACGAATTTTGCGCGCGGCAGTGCGGCTCGGCCCATTGCGAGGGACAGCCTAGTCGCACACATGGTCCCGTTCTGGGATTGACCCTGTTTTTTGTTTTCTTTTGACAGATTAAAGTAAAGTAAATGTATACATAATTTTGAAAACAAGTACATGTTTTTTATTTGTTAGTTTAAAAATTCTGATGATTTTTAAAACAAGTAAGTGTTACGGTAGTTGTTATGCCCGTCCCCCGCTATTCCTTGCTCTATGTAGGGAATTCTTTTTTTGAAAACACAGTACAAATACAAACACGGGTATTGAGATTGACGAAGTCAGCACATACGCCTCACTATAGAGGGAAAATGTGGTTTGATCCCTGTTGGGCTAGGAGTACAATCGCCCTCCTAACCATTCAACCATTTATTGGTTCTTGTACGAAATAATATTTGCCATGATATTCTAAGTATTATTATCATGGAATTTCTGTTCTTCGCTCCTAGCAAAGAATACAATACTAGCGTTCTCGTACAAACCACATACAAATTGTTGTGTTTGCAAGCCCACTTCTGCTTGTCTCGTCCCACATCATGTTGTCGGTTTTCACGCTACAACCGTTTTTACCGTGTTTCTTCAAACTAATAGATGTGTAGGTGCAATGCACATTGATATTAGACAGTATATAAATTGCAGTAAATTACATTAGGTAGGATAATTGATAGTAAGCAGTATATTAATTGCACGTAAATATTATGTAGGATATTATTTGCACATTTATTATGTGATTAGTGTTACTATTGATATTTTATATGATATTACTTGCACGCTAGACATGTTGAGCACTCATCGGGGTGGGTCATTGAGTTGACCTGGTTTGATGGTCAAGATTAGTTGGATTTGCCCTTTTAGATATGCTTATAATAGTATAGATATAGATTAACATAGTGATCTTTGAGGTGCAACGACTAGTGCTATGCCTGGCCATGGGCAGCCCAGCCCAGACGGCCCGACCCGACACAGCCCGAAAAAGCCCAACCTGGCCTGGCTCGAGGTTGCCCATGGGCCGAGCCTAGATTTTGAGCCCGACGGCCGGGCCGGGCCGGTCTCAGGACCGTCGTATTCACAGTTTATGGAAGAGGCCCGACCCGTGGCTCGAGGCCCGACGGGCTTTTTGAGTGATGGGCCGGGCTTGGGCCTGATTTTTAGGCCTGGCGGCTGGTCCGGGCCGGGCTGAGGCCTAGGTTTTCTGCATTGGGCTTTGGTAGGCTAGGCCCGAAGCCCGACCCAGCCAGATAGATGGCCAGGTATAGCTGGTGCACATCTTAACAGAATTGTGTTGGGGAACATAGTAATTCAAAATTTTCCTACGATCATGCAAGATCTATCTAGGAGATGCGTAACAACGAGACGGGAGAGTGTGTCCACATACCCTCGTAGACCGAAAGCGAAAGCGTTTAGTAGTGCAGTTGATGTAGTCGAACGTCTTCACGATCCAACCGATCCAAGTACCGAACGTACGGCACATCCGTGTTCAGCACTCGTTCGGCACGATGACGTCCCTCGAGCTCTTGATCCAGTTGAGGACGAGGGAGAGTTCCGTCAGCACGACGGCGTGGCGACGATGATGATGATGTTACCGGCTCAGGGCTTCGCCTAAGCACTACGGCGATATGACCGAGGTGTTAAACTGTGGAGGGGGGCAGCGCACACGGCTAAGAGAATAACTATTGTTCTTTGGGGTGCCCCCTGCCCCTGTATATAAAGAAGGGAGGGAGGAGGCCAGCGGCCTAGGAGGGCGCGCCTATAGGGGGAGTCCAACTAGGATTCCCAATCCAAGTTGGAGCCCCCTTCCTTTTCCAAGAGGGGGAGAGAAGGAAAGAGGTGCAGGAGAAAGAGGAAGGGGGGCGGGGGGTTGCGCCTCCTCCCCTAGTCCAATTAGGTTTGGGCTAGGGTGGGCGCCTCCACCTGGCCGTTGCCTCCTCTCTTCCACTAAGGCCCATGAAGGCCCATTAATCCCCCGGGGGGTTCCAGTAACCTCCCGGTACTCTGAAAAATGTCTGGACCAATCCGAAACCTTTCCGGTGTCCGAACATAACCTTCCAATATATCAATCTTTATGTCTCGACCATTTCGAGACTCCTCGTCATGTCCGTGATCTCATCCGGGACTCCGAACAAACTTCGGTCATCAAAATCACATAACTCATAATACAAATCGTCGTCGAACGTTAAGCGTGCGGACCCCGGGTTCGAGAACTATGTAGACATGATCGAGACACATCTCCGATCAATAACCAATAGCGGAACCTGGATGCTCATATTGGCTCCTACATATTCTATGAAGATCTTTATGAAGGAAATATGCCCTAGAGGCAATAATGAAGTATTATATATTTCCTTATATCATGATAAATGTTTATTATTCATGCTAGAATTGTATTAACCGGAAACATAATACATGTGTGAATACATAGACAAACAGAGTGTCACTAGTATGCCTCTACTTGACTAGCTCGTTAATCAAAGATGGTTATGTTTTCTAGCCATAGACATGAGTTGTCATTTGATTAACGGGATCACCTCATTAAGAGAATGACGTGATTGACTTGACCCATTCCGTTAGCTTAGCACCCGATCGTTTAGTATGTTGCTATTGCTTTCTTCATGACTTATACATGTTCCTATGACTATGAGATTATGCAACTCCCGTTTACCGGAGGAACACTTTGTGTGCTACCAAACGTCACAACGTAAATGAGTGATTATAAAGGTGCTCTACGGGTGTCTCCAAAGGTACTTGTTGGGTTGGCGTATTTCGAGATTAGGATTTGTCACTCCGATTGTCGGAGAGGTATCTCTGGGCCCACTCGGTAATGCACATCACTATAAGCCTTGCAAGCATTATGACTAATGAGTTAGTTGCGGGATGATGTATTACGAAACGAGTAAAGAGACTTTCCGGTAACGAGATTGAACTAGGTATCGAGATACCGACGATCGAATCTCGGGCAAGTAATATACCGATGACAAAGGGAACAACGTATGTTGTTATGCGGTCTGACCGATAAAGATCTTCGTAGAATATGTGGGAGCCAATATGGGCATCCAGGTCCCGCTATTGGTTATTGACCGGAGAGGTGTCTCGGTCATGTCTACATAGTTCTCGAACCAGAAGGGTCCGCACGCTTAACGTTACGATGACAGTTTTATTGAGTTTTGATGTACCGAAGGAGTTCGGAGTCCCGGATGAGATCGGGGACATGACGAGGAGTCTCGAAATGGCCGAGACGTAAAGATCGATATATTGGACGACTATATTCGGACTTCGGAAAGGTTCCGAGTGATTCGGGTATTTTTCGGAGTACCGAAAAGTTACGGGAATTCGTATTGGGCCTTAATGGGCCATACGGGAAAGGAGAGGAAGACCCCAAAGGGTGGCCGCACCCCTCCCCATGGGCTAATCCGAATTGGACTAGGGAGGGGGGGCGCCCCCTTCCTTCTTTCTCCTTCCCCCTTCCCTTCTCCTACTCCCACAAGGAAAGGAGGAGTCCTACTCCCGGTGGGAGTAGGACTCCCCCCTTGGGCGCGCCACCTCCCCTTGGCCGGCCCTCTTCCCCTTGCTCCTTTATATACGGAGGCAGGGGGCACCCCAGAGACACAACTTGATATATGATATTTTAGCCGTGTGCGGTGCCCCCCTCCACCATATTACACCTCGATAATACCGTTGCGGAGCTTAGGCGAAGCCCTGCGTCGGTGGAACATCATCATCGTCACCACGCCGTCGTGCTGACGAAACTCTCCCTCAACACTCGGTTGGATCGGAGTTCGAGGGACGTCATCGAGCTGAACGTGTGTAGAACTTGGAGGTGCCGTACGTTCGGTACTTGATCGGTCGGATCGTGAATACGTACGACTACATCAACCGCGTTGTGATAACGCTTCCGTTGTCGGTCTACGAGGGTACGTGGACAACACTCTCCCCTCTCGTTGCTATGCATCACCATGATCTTGCGTGTGCGTAGGATTTTTTTTGAAATTACTACGTTCCCCAACAGTGGCATCCGAGCCAGGTTTTATGCGTTGATGCTATGCACGAGTAGAACACAAGTGAGTTGTGGGCGATATAAGTCATACTGCTTACCAGCATGTCATACTTTGGTTCAGCGGTATTGTGAGATGAAGCGGCCCTGACCGACATTACGCGTACGCTTACGCGAGACTGGTTTCACCGTTCGGAGCACTCGTTGCTTAAAGGTGACTGGCGGGTGTCTGTCTCTCTCACTTTAGTTGAACCGAGTGTGGCTACGCCCGGTCCTTGCGAAGGTTAAAACAGCACCAACTTGACAAACTATCGTTGTGGTTTTGATGCGTAGGTAAGAACGGTTCTTGCTAAGCCCGTAGCAGCCACGTAAAACTTGCAACAACAAAGTAGAGGACGTCTAACTTGTTTTTGAAGGGCATGTTGTGATGTGATATGGTCAAGACATGATGTGATATAATTTGTTGTATGAGATGATCATGTTTTGTAACCGAGTTATCGGCAACTGGCAGGAGCCATATGGTTGTCGCTTTATTGTATGAGATGCAATCACCATGTAATAGTTTTACTTTATCACTAAGCGGTAGCGATAGTCGTAAAAGCAATTAGTTGGTGAGACGACAACGATACTACGATGGAGATCAAGGTATCGCGCCGGTGACGATGGTGATCATGACGGTGCTTCGGAGATGGAGATCACAAACACGGTGCTTCAGAGATGGAGATCACAAGCACAAGATGATGATGGCCATATCATATCACTTATATTGATTGCATCTTATCTTGATTTTATTGACGGTAGCATTATAAGATGATCTCTCACTAAAATTTCAAGATAAAAGTGTTCTCCCTGAGTATGCACCGTTGCGAAAGTTCTTCGTGCTGAGACACCACGTGATGATCGGGTGTGATAGGCTCTACGTTCAAATACAACGGGTGCAAAACAGTTGCACACGCGGAATACTCAGGTTAAACTTGACGAGCCTAGCATATGCAGATATGGCCTCGGAACACGGAGACCGAAAGGTCGAGCGTGAATCATATAGTAGATATGATCAACATAGTGATGTTCACCATTGAAACTACTCCATCTCACGTGATGATCGGACATGGTTTAGTTGATTTGGATCACGTAATCACTTAGATGATTAGAGGGATATCTATCTAAGTGGGAGTTCTTAAGTAATATGATTAATTGAACTTCAATTTATCATGAACTTAGTCCTGATAGTATTTTGCAAATTATGTTGTAGATCAATAGCTCGCGTTGTTGCTTCCCTGTGTTTATTTTTGTTATGTTCCTAGAGAGAAATTATGTTGAAAGATGTTAGTAGCAAAGATGCGGATTGGATCCGTGATCTGAGGATTATCCTCATTGCTGCACAGAAGAATTATGTCCTTAATGCACCACTAGGTGACAAACCTATTGCAGGAGCAGATGCAGACGTTATGAACGTTTGGCTAGCTCAATATGATGACTACTTGATAGTTTAGTGCACCATGCTTAACGGCTTAGAATCGGGACTTCAAAGATGTTTTGAACGTCATGGACCATATGAGATGTTCCAGGAGTTGAAGTTAATATTTCAAGCAAATACCCGACTTGAGAGATATGAAGTCTCCAACAAGTTCTATAGCTAAAAGATGGAGGAGAATCGCTCAACTAGTGAGCATGTGCTCAGATTGTCTGGGTACTACAATCGCTTGAATCAAGTGGGAGTTAATCTTCCAGATAGTGATTGACAGAATTCTCTAGTCACCATCACCAAAGTTAGTAGAACTTCGTGATGAACTATAGTATGCAAGGGATGACGAAAGTAACTCCCGAGCTCTTCGCGATGCTGAAATCGACAAAGGTAGAAATCAAGAAAGAGCATCAAGTGTTGATGGTTAACAAGACCACTAGTTTCAAGAAAAGGGCAAAGGGATAGAAGGGGAACTTCAAGAAGAATGGCAAGCAAGTTGCTGCTCAAGTGAAGAAGCCTATGTCTGGTCCTAAGCCTGAGACTAAGTGCTTCTACTGCAAAGGGACTGGTCACTGGAAGCGGAACTACCCCAACTATTTGGTGGATAAGAAGGATGGCAAAGTGAACAAAGGTATATTGGATATACATGTTATTGATTTGTACTTTACTAGTGTTTATAGCAACCCCTCGGTATTTGATACTGGTTCAGTTGCTAAGAGTAGTAACTCGAAACGGGAGTTGCAGAATAAACAGAGACTAGTAAAAGGAGAGGTGACGATGTGTGTTGGAAGTAGTTCCAAGATTGATATGATCATCATCGCACACTCCCTATACTTTCGGGATTAGTGTTGAAACTAAATAAGTGTTATTTGGTGTTTGCGTTGAGCATGAATATGATTTGATCATGTTTATTGCAATACGGTTATTCATTTAAGTTAGAGAACAATTGTTGTTCTGTTTACATGAATAAAAACCTTCTATGGTCATACACACCAACAAAATTGGTTTGTTGGATCTTGATCGTAGTGATACACATAATCATAATATTGAAGCCAAAAGATGCAAAGTTAATAATGATAGTGCAACTTATTTGTGGCACTGCCGTTTAGGTCATATTGGTGTAAAGCGCATGAAGAAACTCCATGCTGATGGGATTTTGGAATCACTTGATCCTTGCGAACCATGCCTCTTGGGCAAGATGACTAAAACGCCGTTCTCCGGAACAATGGAGCAAGCAACAGATTTGTTGGAAATCATACATACTGATGTATGTGGTCCGATGAATATTGAGGCTCGTAGCAGGTATCTTTATTTTCTGACCTTCACAGATGATTTGAGCAGATATAGGTATATCTACTTGATGAAACATAAGTCTGAAACATTTGAAAAGTTCAAAAAAATTCAGAGTGAAGTGGAAAATCATCGTGACAAGAAAATAAAGTTTCTACGATCTGATCGCAGAGACAAATATTTGAGTTACGAGTTTGGTCTTCAATTAAAACAATGTGGAATAGTTTCGCAAATTTATGCCACCTCGAACACCACAGCATAATGGTGTGTCCGAACGTCATAACCGTACTTTATTGGATATAGTGCAATCTATGATGTCTCTTACCAATTTACCACTATCGTTTTGGGGTTATGCATTAGAGACAACTACATTCACGTTAAATAGGGCACCATCAAAATCCGTTGAGACGACTCCTTATGAACTGTGGTTTGGCAAGAAACCAAAGTTGTCGTTTCTTGAAGTTTGGGGTTGCGATGCTTATGTGAAAAGTTTCATCCTGATAAGCTCAAACCCAAATCGGAGAAATGTGTCTTCATAGGATACCCAAAGGAGACAGTTGGGTACACCTTCTATCATAGTTCCGAAGGCAAGACATTCGTTGCTTAGTATGGATTCTTTCTAGAGAAGGAGTTTCTCTCGAAAGAAGTGAGTGGGAGGAATGTAGAACTTGATGAGGTAACTATACCTGCTCCCTTATTGGAAAGTAGTTCATCACAGAAATCTGTTCCTGTGACTCCTACACCAATTAGTGAGGAAGTTAATGATGATGATCATGGAACTTCAGATCAAGTTATTACTGAACCTTGTAGGTCAACCAGAGCAAGATCCGCACCAGAGTGGTACGGTAATCCTGTTCTGGAGGTTATGTTACTAGACCATGACGAACCTACGAACTATGAAGAAGCGATGGTGAGCCCAGATTCCGCGAAATGGCTTGAGGCCATGAAATCTGAGATAAGATCCATATATGAGAACAAAGTATGGACTTTGATTGACTTTCCCAATGATCGGCGAGCCATTGAGATTAAATGGATCTTCAAGAGGAAGACAGACAGTGATAGTAGTGTTACTGTCTACAAAGCTACAATTGTCGCAAAAAGGTTTTCGACAAGTTCAAGATGTTGACTACGATGAGAGTTTCTCACTCGTATCTATGCTTAAGTCTGTCCGAATCATGTTAGCAATTGCCGCATTTTATGAAATCTGGCAAATGGATAAACAAAACTGCATTCCTTAATGGATTTATTAAAGAAGAGTTGTATATGATGCAACCAGAAGGTTTTGTCAATCCTAAAGGTGCTAACAAAATATGCAAGCTCCAGCGATCCATCTATGGACTGGTGCAAGCATCTCGGAGTTGGAATATACACTTTGATAAGTTGATCAAAGGATATAGTGTTATACAGAGTTGCGGTGAAGCCTGTATTTACAAGAAAGTGAGTGGGAGCACTACAACATTTCTGATAAGTATATGTGAATGACATATGGTTGATCGGTAATAATGTAGAATTATTCTGCAAAGCATAAAGGAGTGTTTGAAAGGATTTTTTCAAAGAAAGACCTCGGTGAAGCTGCTTACATATTGAGCATCAAGATCTATAGAGATAGATCAAGATGCTTGATAAGTTTTTTCAATGAGTACATACCTTAACAAGATTTTGAAGTAGTTCAAAATAGAACAGTCAAAGAAAGAGTTCTTGCCTATGTTACAAGGTGTGAAATTGAGTAAGACTCAAAGCCCGACCACGGCAGAAGATAGAAAGAGAATGAAAGTCATTCCCTATGCCTTGGCCATAGGTTCTATAAAGTATGCCATGCTGTGTACCAGATCTATTGTATACCCTACACTGATTTTGGCAAGGGAGTACAATAGTGATCTAGGAGTAGATCACTGGACAACGGTCAAAATTATCCTTAGTGGAATAAGGACATGTTTCTCGATTATGGAAGTGACAAAAGGTTCGTCGTAAAGGATTACGTCGATGCAAGTTTTGACACTAATCTAGATGACTCTAAGTCTCGGTCTAGATACATATTGAAAGTGGGAGCAATTAGCTAGAGTAGCTCCGTGCAGAGCATTGCAGACATAGAAATTTGCAAAATACTTACGGATCTGAATGTGACAGACCCGTTGACTAAAATTATCTCACAATCAAAACATGATCACACCTTAGTACTCTTTGGGTGTTAATCACATAGCGATGTGAACTAGATTATTGACTCTAGTAAACCCTTTGGGTGTTGGTCACATGACGATGTGAACTATGGGTGTTGATCACATACAGATGTGAATATTGGTGTTAAATCACATGATGATGTGAACTAGATTATTGACTCTAGTGCAAGTGGGAGACTGAAGGAAATATTCCCTAGAGGCAATAATAAAGTTATTATTTATTTCCTTATATCATGATAAATGTTTATTATTCATGCTAGAATTGTATTAACCGGAAACATAATACATGTGTGAATACATAGACAAACAGAGTGTCACTAGTATGCCTCTACTTGACTAGCTCGTTAATCAAAGATGGTTATGTTTTTTAGCCATAGACATGAGTTGTCATTTGATTAACGGGATCACCTCATTAAGAGAATGACGTGATTGACTTGACCCATTCCGTTAGCTTAGCACCCGATCGTTTAGTATGTTGCTATTGCTTTCTTCATGACTTATACATGTTCCTATGACTATGAGATTATGCAACTCCCGTTTACCCGAGGAACACTTTGTGTGCTACCAAACGTCACAACGTAAATGGGTGATTATAAAGGTGCTCTACAGGTGTCTCCAAAGGTACTTGTTGGGTTGGCGTATTTCGAGATTAGGATTTGTCACTCCGATTGTCGGAGAGGTATCTCTGGGCCCACTCGGTAATGCACATCACTATAAGCCTTGCAAGCATTGTGACTAATGAGTTAGTTGCGGGATGATGTATTACGAAACGAGTAAAGAGACTTGCTGGTAACGAGATTGAACTAGGTATCGAGATACCGACGATCGAATCTCGGGCAAGTAACATACCGATGACAAAGGGAACAACGTATGTTGTTATGCGGTCTGACCGATAAAGATCTTCGTAGAATATGTGGGAGCCAATATGGGCATCCAGGTCCCGCTATTGGTTATTGACCGGAGAGGTGTCTCGGTCATGTCTACATAGTTCTCGAACCAGAAGGGTCCGCACGCTTAACGTTACGATGACAGTTTTATTGAGTTTTGATGTACCGAAGGAGTTCGGAGTCCCGGATGATATCGGGGACATGACGAGGAGTCTCGAAATGGCCGAGACGTAAAAATCGATATATTGGACGACTATATTCGGACTTCGGAAAGGTTCCGAGTGATTCGGGTATTTTTCGGAGTACCGGAAAGTTACGGGAATTCGTATTGGGCCTTAATGGGCCATACGGGAAAGGAGAGGAAGACCCCAAAGGGTGGCCGCACCCCTCCCCATGGGCTAATCCGAATTGGACTAGGGAGGGGGGGGCGCCCCCTTCCTTCTTTCTCCTTCCCCCTTCCCTTCTCCTACTCCCACAAGGAAAGGAGGAGTCCTACTCCCGGTGGGAGTAGGACTCCCCCCTTGGGCGCGCCACCTCCCCTTGGCCGGCCCTCTTCCCCTTGCTCCTTTATATACGGAGGCAGGGGGCACCCCAGAGACACAACTTGATATATGATATTTTAGCCGTGTGCGGTGCCCCCCTCCACCATATTACACCTCGATAATACCGTTGCGGAGCTTAGGCGAAGCCCTGCGTCGGTGGAACATCATCATCGTCACCACGCCGTCGTGCTGACGAAACTCTCCCTCAACACTCGGTTGGATCGGAGTTCGAGGGACGTCATCGAGCTGAACGTGTGTAGAACTTGGAGGTGCCGTACGTTCGGTACTTGATCGGTCGGATCGTGAAGACGTACGACTACATCAACCGCGTTGTGATAACGCTTCCACTGTCGGTCTACGAGGGTACGTGGACAACACTCTCCCCTCTCGTTGCTATGCATCACCATGATCTTGCGTGTGCGTAGGAATTTTTTTGAAATTACTATGTTCCCCAACACTTTATCGGTCAAACCAAACAACAACATACGTTGTTCCCTTTGTCATCGGTATGTTACTTGCCCGAGATTCGATCGTCGGTATCATCATACCTAGTTCAATCTCGTTACCGTCAAGTCTCTTTACTCATTCCGTAATGCTTCATCCCGTAACTAACTCATTAGTCACATTGCTTGCAAGGCTTATAGTGATGAGCATTACCGAGAGGGCCCAGAGATACATCTCTGATACACGGAGTGACAAATTGATGACCCAAAAGTGTAGGGGACATATCGTAGTCCTTTCGATAAGTAACAGTGTCGAACCCAATGAGGAGCAGAAGGAAATGACAAGCGGTTTTCAGTAAGGTATTCTCTGCAAGCACTAAAATTGTAGGTAACAGATAGTTTTGTGATAAGATAATTTGTAACGGGTAACAAGCAATGAAGGTAAATAAGGTGCAGCAAGGTGGCCAATCTTTTTTGTAGCAAAGGACAAGCCTGGACAAGTTCTTTTATAGAGATAAGCGCTCCCGAGGACACATGGGAATTATCGTCAAGCTAGTTTTCATCACGCTCATATGATTCACGTTCGTTACTTTGATAATTTGATATGTGGTGGACTGGTGCTTGGGTACTGCCCTTTCTTGGACAAGCATCCCACTTATGATTAACCCCTGTTGCAAGCATCCACAACTAAAAAAGAAGTATTAAGGTAAACCTAACCATAGCATGAAACGTATGGATCCAAATCAGCCCCTTACGAAGCAACTCATAAACTAGGGTTTAAACTTCTGTCACTCTAGCAACCCATCATCTACTTATTACTTCCCAATGCCTTCCTCTAGGCCCAAATAATGGTGAAGTGTCATGTAGTCGACGTTCACATAACACCACTAGAGGAGAGACAACATACATCTCATCAAAATATCGAACGAATACCAAATTCACATGACTACTAATAGCAAGACTTCTCCCATGTCCTCAGGAACAAACGTAACTACTCACAAAGCATATTCATGTTCATAATCAGAGGAGTATTAATATGCATTAAGGATCTGAACATATGATCTTCCACCAAATAAACCAACTAGCATCAACTACAAGGAGTAATCAACACTACTAGCAACCCACAGGTACCAATTTGAGTTTTTGGTACAAAGGTTGGATAAAAGGGATGAACTAGGGTTTGAGAGGAGATGGTGCTGGTGAAGATTTTGATGGATATTGACCCCCTCCCGATGAGAGGATCGTTGGTGATGACGATGGTGATGATTTCCCCCTCCCGGAGGGAAGTTTCCCCGGCGGAACAGCTCCGCCGGAGCCCTAGATTGGTTCCGCCAAGGTTCCGCCTCGTGGCGGCGGAGTTTCGTCCCGAAAGCTTGCTTATGATTTTTTTCCAGGGTAATTGACTTCATATAGCAGAAGATGGGCACCGGAGGGCTGCCAGGTGGCCCACGAGGCAGGGGGCGCGCCCAGGGGGGTAGGGCGCGCCCCCACCCTCGTGGCCAGGGTGTGGGCCCCCTCTGGTACTTCTTCCGCTCAATATTTTTTATTAATTCCCAAAATGACTTTCGTGGAGTTTCAGGACTTTTGGAGCTGTGCAGAATGGGTCTCTAATATTTGCTCTTTTTCCAGCCCAGAATCCCAGCAGCCGGCATTCTCCCTCTTCATGTAAACCTTGTAAAATAAGAGAGAATAGCCATAAGTATTGTGACATAACGTGTAATAACAGCCCATAATGCAATAAATATCGATATAAAAGCATGATGCAAAATGGACGTATCAACTCCCCCAAGCTTAGACCTCGCTTGTCCTCAAGCGGAAGCCGATATCGAAAAATATGTCCACATGTTTAGAGATAGAGGTGTCGATAAAATAAAATACGGACATGAGGGCATCATGATCATTCTCATAACAGCAACATTTTTATATTTTGTCATATGGTTTCTTATGCTCAAGTAACAATCTATTCACAATGTCAAGTATGAATCAAAAACTTCATTGAAAACTAACAAACTATAATCTCAGTCATTGAAGCAATTGCAATTTATCATAACATCGGAAAGAGTCAATATAAGAGCTTTTCAGCAAGTCCACATACTCAACTATCTTTTAGTCTTTCACAGTTGCTAACACTCACGCAATACTTATGGTTATGGAGTTTTAATCAGACACAGAGAAAGATAGGGGCTTATAGTGTTGCCTCCCAACCTTTTACCTCAAGGGTAATGTCAACAATAATAGTTCATGCTAACTTACATCCAATTGGATATATATATCAGGATCTTTCCAACACGAGGTGCTTGCCAAAGGATAAAAATAAAAAGAAAAGGTGAAGATCACCATGACTCTTGCATAATGTAAAAGATAGGCCCTTCGCAGAGGGAAGCAGAGGTTATCATGTGCTTTTTGGTTGGATGCACAAAATATTAATGCAAAAGAACGTCACTTTATATTGCCACTTGTGATATGAAGCTTTATTATGCAGTCCATCGCTTTTACTTCTTCCATATCACAAGATCGTATAAAGCTTATTTTCTCCACACTAATAAGTCATACATATTTAGAGGGCAATTTTTATTGCATGCAACATGACAAATTACTTGAAGGATCTTACTCAATCCATAGGTAGATATGGTGGACTCTCATGGCAAAACTGGGTTTAAGGATATTTGGAAGCACAAGTAGTATCTCTACTTGGTGCAAGCAATTTGGCTAGCATGAGGGGGAAAGGCAAGCTCAACATGTTGAATGATCCATGACAATATACTTTAATTAAGATGTGAGAAAACATATTTCATTACGTTGTCTTCCTTGTCCAACATCAACTCTTTAGCATGTCATACTTTAATGAGTGCTCACAATCATAAAAGATGTCCAAGATAGTATATTTATATGTGAGAACCTCTCTTTCTTTATTACTTCCTATTAATTGCAACGATGACCAAAATTATGTTTGCTAACTCTCAACAACTTTTAATCATCATACTCTTTATGTGTGAAGTCATTACTCTCCATAAGATCAATATGATCTCTTTTATTTCTTTTTACCCTTTTTATTCCCTTAAGATGATAGCAAGATAGCAAAGCCCTTGACTCAACACTAATCTTTATTATATAGCTCACGGACTCGATTACATAGAGGGATCATAAGGCAAAACTCAAAACTAAATCATACCAAAACTTTATTCTACTAGATCAAGATAATACCAAAAGGATCGAACTAAGAAAAACTGTAAAGATAGGAGTGTGATGGTGATATGATACCAGGGCACCTTCCCCAAGCTTGGCAGTTGCCAAGGGGAGTGCCCATACCCCTGTGATTATTTCTCCTTCTTTGGAGTTGGTGGTGTGATCTTCTTGGCGATGATGCCCCTCAGGATACAATTCTCCTCCTCGAGCTTATTGACTTGCTGCTTGAGGTCCATATTTTCCTTGCGGAGCTTGCCCATGACGGCTAAAGCTCCTCGCACCCAAGGATGTTGCATAGCTGCTGGAGAACAAGTGACACTCTTTTTCATATTTTCATAAGAAAGAAATTTAACATTGGAAGGGATGACCGAGTTTGGAATGGCTGAGCTCTGTAGTTCCCCCATCGTGAATCCAGCCTGGAAACGAGAGGTAACTTCTTGATCCTCCTCCATGGCATCTATCCTTTTCAAGTCGTCCTCCATCTCATCCTCCATTGATGGCCCAAAAGTGATAAGCATCGCTGTTTGCTCCTGGACCTGGCGGATGAGACACCCGACTCTCCCCGACTGAATCTTGAGAAGACATCTTGCTCTAAATCTGCGACGGAAACAGCTCAAAACAGAGACAGAGGATATTTGCATGATACGGTGGTTAAGACCTTCGGGAGATTATATGATGAATTTTTATTGACCGAAAGAAGTATCGTGCAAGAAAACGTAGTCCGGAGAGCACACGAGGTGCCCACGAAGCAGGGGGCGCGCCCAAGGGGGTAGGGCGCGCCCTCCACCCTCATGGATGCCTCGTGTCCTTCCTGGACTACTTCTTATTTTCCTATTTTCTTAAATATTCCCAAATGGAGAAAAATTGCTATTAGAACTGTTTTGGAGTCGGTTTACTTACTGTACCACATACATATTCCTTTTCGGAGTCTGAAACGTTCTGGAAAATGTCCCTTATGTATTCCTCCGGGGTTACAGTTTCAATAACATTAGTTTCAACATTTATAGGATTACCAGAGATATAATGTTTGATTCTTTGGCCGTTCACCACCTTCGGATTTGTGCCTTCGAAGTTGTTGATTTTTATGGCACCGGAACGATAGACCTCCTCGATAACGTAAGGCCCTTCCCATTTAGAGAGAAGCTTTCCTGCAAAAAATCTTAAACGAGAGTTGAAAAGCAAAACATAATCACCTACATTAAACTCACGCTTTTGTATCCTTTTGTCATGCCATCTTTTAACTTTTTCTTTAAACAGCTTGGCATTCTCATAGGCCTGGGTTCTCCATTCATCAAGTGAGCTAATGTCAAATAACCTCTTCTCACCAGCAAGTTTGAAATCATAATTGAGCTCTTTAATGGCCCAGTATGCCTTATGTTCTAGCTCGAGAGGTAAGTGACATGCTTTTCCATAAACCATTTTATACGGAGACATACCCATAGGATTCTTATATGCAGTTCTATAAGCCCATAATGCATCATAAAGTTTCTTGGACCAATTCTTTCTAGATCTATTAACAGTCTTTTGCAAAATTAATTTAGGCTCTCTATTACTCAATTCTACTTGACCACTAGACTGTGGGTGATATGGAGATGCAATTCTATGATTAACATCATACTTAGCAAGCATTTTACGAAAAGCATCATGAATAAAGTGTGAACCACCATCACTCATTAAGTATCTAGGGACTCCAAACCTCGGAAACATAACTTATTTAAGCATCTTAATAGAGGTGTTATGATCAGCACTACTAGTTGGAATAGCTTCTACCCACTTAGTAACATAATCAACAACAACTAAAATATGTGTATATCCATTAGAGGCAGGAAATGGTCCTATATAATCAAAGCCCCAAACATCAAATGGTTCAATAACAAGAGAATAGTTCATAGGCATTTCTTGACGTCTACTAATATTACCAATTCTTTGACATTCATCACAAGACAAGACAAACTTACGGGCGTCTTTGAAGAGAGTAGGCCAATAAAAACCGGATTGCAATACCTTATGTGCAGTTCTATCTCCAGCGTGGTGTCCTCCATATGCCTCGGAGTGACACTTGCGTAAGATCTGTTCCTGTTCATGCTCAGGTACACAACGTCTAATAACACCATCTACTCCTTTGTAAAGGTGTGGGTCATCCCAGAAGTAATGTCTTAAATCATAAAAGAACTTTTTCTTTTTCTGGTATGTGAAACTAGGTGGTATAAATTTAGCAACAATGTAATTAGTATAATCAGCATACCATGGAGCAGTATGAGAAGCATTTATGACAACTAATTGTTCATCAGGAAAGTTATCATTAATAGGTAGTGGGTCATCAAGAACATTCTCTAACCTAGACAGGTTGTCTGCAATGGGGTTCTCAGCTCCCTTTCTATCAATAATATGCAAATCAAATTCTTGTAGTAGGAGAACCCATCTAATAAGTTTAGGTTTAGCATCTTTCTTTTCCATAAGATATTTAATAGCAGCGTGATCAGTGCGAACAGTTACTTTAGAATCAACAATATAAGATCTGAACTTATCACAAGCAAATACAACTGCTAAGAATTCTTTTTCAGTAGTAGCATAATTTCTCTGGGCACTGTCTAGAGTTTTACAAGAATATTGAATAACATTTAGTTTCTTATCAACTCTTTGTCCTAGAACAGCACCTACAGCATAATCACTAGCATCACACATAATTTCAAAGGGTAAATTCCAATCAGGTGGCTGAACAATAGGTGCAGAAATCAAAGCTTTATTAAGTATTTCAAATGCTTCTACACTATCATCATCAAAGACAAAAGGAATGTATTTTTGCAATAGATTAGTCAGAGGCCTAGAAATTTTAGAGAAGTCCTTAATGAACCTCCTATAAAAACCGGCATGACCAAGGAAACTTCTTATACCTTTAATGTCCTTGGGACATTGTAACACCCCGGATGTAACTTGCCATATTTGTAACTCCGACTCTTGCCATTTTCGGCTATGTGCTATGTATTTCCTCCGTGGTCGGGTTTTGTCTTTCGTTTTGTATTTTGTCATGTCATGCATCTCATATCATGTCATTATGTGCATTGCATTTGCATACGTGTTCGTCTCATGCATCTGAGCATTTTCCCCGTTGTCCGTTTTGCAATCCGGCGCTCCTATCTCCTCCGGTGCACCCCTCTTGTTTTCTCTCGTGTGCGGGTGTCAAACTTCCTGGGAATGGACCGAGGCTTGTCAAGTGGTCTTAATATACCACCCGGAGACCACCGGTCAAGTTTCGTTCCATTTGGAGGTCGTTTGATACTCCAACGGTTAACCGGGCATCCGCAAAGTCCATTTGAGTGTCCAGCAAAAACCCCCTCAAAACCAGCCCAAAACCCACCAAACTCTCTTCCATGCTCTAGGCCGTTCGATCACGATCGGGTGGGCAAAAACCGCACCTCATTTGGACTCTCCTAGCTCCCTCTACCTATAAATATGTGGGCATCCCGAAATACATCCGCAGTCCAAACCCTAGAAAAATCCCTCCGCGCCGCCGGACACATCGCGCCGCCGCGTCCGCACCAGTGAGGAGCCGCCACGTGGCAGCGTCCCCGCGCCGCCGCCGCGGCCCGCCAGGCCCGCCGCCGGCCCGCGGGCCCATGCGCCCCCGCGCGCCTCCGTCGCCCGACCCGGCCGCTGCCCGTCGCCATCGCCGGCGCGGAGCTCCGCCGGCGCCGCCGCCATCCGCTCCCGCAGCTCCAGCCGGCGCCGCCGCCCTTCCCCGCGCCGCCGCCCGCCGGTGCCGCCGCCCCTCCTCCCTCCGGTCTACCTCGCCTCGTCCTCATCTCCTTCCTTCGACACCGGCCACCATTGACGAGCCTGAGGCCAGATCCGATCGATAGAGCACTGTACGCATTGACTTCTCCCGTGCCCGATTTTTCTCCAAGTCCTCAAAATCTACAGCATGTGCACTTGTTCGTGATGCCATAACTTCTTGCATGTAGCTCTGATTCGCGCGTGTAATATGTCAAATTGTTCGTCTCGTGATGCTCTACATTTTGTTCAATTGCATGGTGTTCATTAGAGGTCATCTTGATACCCAAATCTCTGTTCGAAGAGGGCTAGTTGCTGTTATTCTCTGGTTCTTATCAGAACTTGGAGATTTGTCATTTTTGTATTATTTATTCTGTGCATCTTTTGGGCATGAGCTCTACAAGTGTTTTGAAGTATGCCATGCCATCTTTCCAGTGGTGTAGTCCATGTATTTTTATGATCTCTGTGGGGACTAGCACAAGCATGCAAAGTAGGCTCCGTAATGTTTCTGATTTCAGGGACTTGGTGATTTCTCTAAGTCTGTGACTGCTGTTATTTTGTTGCTATGTATCCATGTGTCTATAGAGGGATCCATGCTTATTTTGGTGATGTTCAGTAAGGATGTTTTGTAGCTATAGTAGTAATTGATCCATTCATGCAATTGTTTGCAATTATAGAGTGCCACAGAATTACTCAATATTGCTCTACTTTTGATATAAAATATTTCTGGCAGATTCTTAACATGATATTCACTTTTGCCAAGCTTATTGTAGTTGACCCATACATGCTATGCTTGTGTTCTTGCCATGGATAGCTTCATAAACATGCCATCTTGCTGTAGGTGTGCTTGGTTTGTCATGCATTGCTCTGTAGTCAGTGCATCAAGCTCACAAAGAGGCCTACATATTATTATTTCTGCCATGCTCTGTTTTCTGCCAAGTCTGAAACCTGATAACGAAACTTGCTATATTTACATGCTTGCCATCATATCTTCTTGTCCTTTTTGGCTTATGATCAGTAAGGGACTTTTGTCATGTGCTTTTAGTAGAACACTGCCATGCCTTGTTTAGCTATGTTAAGTTCCTGTAGCATGTTGATTTCGTGCTCTGAACATTGCTACCTGATGCTGTTTTCTGCCATGTCCAGTTTTTCACTAAGTCTGTGATCCTGTTATGTTTTGCACTTTTGCCATGCTTGTTTGATCTTGTTATGTTATGAACTAGCTGTAGCTCAGTGTTCATCTTTTGTCAAGCATCTCCTGTAGTTTACTTCCATGTGCTTTGTTGCTATGTTGGAGTGCTGTAGCTTTGTGGCTTGTTGCATTTTGAGTGCTATCATGCTGTTAATCGCAGTTTCGCGTCATTCTTGTTTTGCTTGCCATTTGCAAACCGTGCATCCGATTCCGGTGATCTTTATATCGATTTCGACCGAAATCATCTCATATTTCCAGTGGCATGCTTGGTTTGCCAAGTTACTGCCATGTTCATCATTTTTCCTTCCGGAGCACGCATATGCATCGCATATCATATCTCGCATATCATACATGTTTTGCATCATGTTGCTTGTGCATTTCTCGTGGTTGATTGTGGTTCCGTTTGTTTGTGTTCTTGTCTTGGGTAGAGCCGGGAGACGAGTTCGTGAACGAGGAGCCTGTCGAGTACGCTTACGAGGATCAAGCTTTCGACAACTCTGAGAACCTTGCAGGCAAGATGACCACCCCTCGAAATCACTTCTATCTTTGCTTTGCTAGTTGTCCGCTCTATTGCCATGCTACGCTACCTATCACTTGCTATATCATGTCTCCCATTTTGCCATGTCAGCCTCTAACCATCCTTTCCTAGCAAACCGTTGTTTGGCTATGTTACCGCTTTTGCTCAGCCCCTCTTATAGCGTTGCTAGTTGCAGGTGAAGTTGAAGTTGTTCCATGTTGGAACATGGATATGTTGGGATATCACAATATTTCTTATTTAATTAATGCATCTATATATTTTGGTAAAGGGTGGAAGGCTCGGCCTTATGCCTGGTGTTTTGTTCCACTCTTGCCGCCCTAGTTACTGATATACCGGGATTATGTTCCTTGAGTTTGCGTTCCTTACGCGGTCGGGTGATTTATGGGACCCCCTTGACAGTTTGCCTTGAATAAAACTCCTCCAGCAAGGCCCAACCTTGGTTTTACCATTTGCCACCTAAGCCTTTTCCCCCGGGTTTTCGCGAGCCCGAGGGTCATCTTTATTTTAAACCCCCGGACCAGTGCTCCTTCGAGTGCTGGCCCAAACCGAGCGATGTCCGGCGCCCCCTGGGCAACCAGGGTCTATGCCAACCCAACGTCTGGATCATCCGTTGTGCCCTGAGAACAAGATATGTGCAGCTCCTATCGGGATTTGTCGGCACATTCGGGGGCTTTGCTGGTCTTGTTTTACCATTGTCGAAATGTCTTGTAAACCGGGATTCCGAGACTGATCGGGTCTTTCCGGGAGAAGGTTTATCCTTCGTTGACCGTGAGAGCTTATGATGGGCTAAGTTGGGACACCCCTGCAGGGTAATATCTTTCGAAAGCCGTGCCCGCAGTTATGAGGCAGATGGGAATTTGTTAATATCCGGTTGTAGAGAACTTGTCACTTGACCCAAGTAAAATACATCAACTACGTGTGTAGCCGTGATGGTCTCTTCTCGGCGGAGTCCGGGAAGTGAACACGGTCTGAGTTATGTATGACGTAAGTAGGTGTTCAGGATCACTTCTTGGTCATTGCTAGATGACGTCCGTTCCGTTGCTTCTCTTCTCGCTCTCATTTGCGCAAGTTAGCCACCATATATGCTTTTGCCGCTGCAGCTCCACCTTATTACACCTCCCTTTCCTATAAGCTTAAATAGTCTTGATCTCGTGGGTGTGAGATTGCTGAGTCCTCGTGACTCACAGATTCTACCAAAACAGTTGCAGGTGCCGACGATGCCAGTGCAGATGATGGCGTCGATCTCAAGTGGGAGTTCGACGAGGAACGTGGTCGTTACTATGTGTCTTTTCCTGATGATCAGTAGTGGAGCCCAGTTGGGACGATCGGGGATCTAGCATTTGGGGTTGTCTTATTTTCATCTGGATTTTGACCGTAGTCGGTCTATATGTTTGTATTTTGGATGATGTATGAATAATATTTATGTATTGTGTGAAGTGGCGATTGTAAGCCAACTCTTTATCCCATTCTTGTTCATTACATGGGATTGTGTGAAGATGACCCTTCTTGCGACAAAACCACTATGCGGTTATGCCTCTAAGTCGTGCCTCGACACGTGGGAGATATAGCCGCATCGTGGGCGTTACAGACATGGCATCTTTTCAATAGCATCAACTTTAGCTTTATCAACTTCAATACCTCTTTCAGAAATTTTATGCCCCAAGACAATGCCTTCATTAACCATAAAGTGGCACTTCTCCCAATTCAAGACAAGACTAGTATCTTCACATCTCTACAAAACTCGTTCAAGGTTGCTCAAATAATCATCAAAAGAGGATCCATAAACGGAGAAATCATCCATGAATACCTCACAAATCTTTTCACGAAAGTCAGAGAATATAGCCATCATGCATCTTTGAAAGGTAGCAGGTGCATTACATAAACCAAAAGGCATACATCTATAAGCAAAAGTATCGAAAGGGCAAGTAAAAGTGGTCTTTTCTTGATCCTCTGCTGACACAGGTATTTGAGAGAAGCCAGAGTAACCATCTAGAAAGCAAAAATGTGTATGTTTGGATAGTCTTTCTAGCATTTGATCAATAAAAGGTAAAGGGTAATGATCTTTTTTAGTGGCTTTATTTAATTTGCGGAAATCAATTACCATCCTATAACCTGTAATAATTCTTTGCGGGATCAATTCATCTTTATCATTAGGAACGACAGTAATACCTCCCTTCTTAGGGACACAATGGGCAGGACTTACCCACTTACTATCAGCAACGGGATAAATTATACCTGCGTCGAGGAGCTTTAGTATTTCCTTTCTTACCACTTCTTTCATCTTAGGATTTAACCGTCGTTGGTGATCATTAACTGGTTTGGCGTCTTCTTCCAATTTTATTTTGTGTTGGCATAAAGTGGGACTAATGCCCTTAAGATCATCAAGAGTATATCCAATAGCAGCACAGTGCTTCTTTAGAGTTTTCAATAATCTTTCCTCTTCCTGCTCTGAAAGGTTAGCACTAATAATAACATGATATATCTTCTTTTCATCAAGATAAGCATATTTAAGAGTATCAGGTAATGGTTTAAGTCCAAACACGGGATCACCCTTGGGTGGTGGCGGATCCCCTAAGATTTCAATAGCCAAGTTGTGTTTCAAAATAGGTCCCTGTTTAAAGAATACTTCATCTATCTCCCTTCTTTCATTCATAAACATATCATTTTCATGGTCTAGCAAATATTGTTCTAAAGGACCATTAGGAGGCACATCAATAGAAGCAAGACCAATAATTTCATCCTTACTAGGTAATTCTTTATCATGGGGTTGTCTACGAAATTTAGCAAAGTTAAACTCATGAGACATATCTCCTAAGCCAATTGTAACAACATCCTTTTCGCAATCTATCCTAGCATTAAAAGTATTCAAGAAGGGTCTACCAAATATAATGGGACAAAAGTCATCTTGTGGGGAGCCAAGAACAAGAAAATCAGCAGGATATTTAACTTCCCACACAAGACATCAACATCTCTAACAATCCCAATTGGTGAAATAATATCTCTATTGGCAAGCTTAATTGTAACATCAATATCTTCTATCTCAGTAGGTGCAATGTCATGCATAATTTCTTCATATAAGGAATGAGGTATTGCACTAGCACTAGCACCCATATCACATAAGCCATGATAACAATGATCTCCTATTTTAACAGAAATAACATGCATGCCTACAACAGGTCTATGTTTCTTAGCATTGGGTCTAGCAATTCTAGCAGCTTCATCACAAAAATAAATAACATGCCCATCAATATTATCAGCCAACAGATCTTTAACCATAGCAATACTAGGTTCAACTTTAATTTGCTCAGGAGGTGTATATGTTCTAGTATTGCTCTTACGAACCACAGTTGAAGCTTTAGCTTGATCCTTTATCCTAACAGGGAAAGGTGGTTTCTCAATATAGGTAGCAGGAACAATAGGATCATTATAAGTGATAGTCTTTTCTTCAACTTTAATAGGTGCAACTACTTTTACTTCAGTGGGAGGATTATATTTAAGCCGCTTCTCCTTAGGGAGGTCAACATGAGTAGCAAATGATTCACAGAAAGAAGCTACTATCTCAGAGTCAAGTCCATATTTAGTGCTAAATTCACGAAAAGCATCGGTATCCATAAAAGATTTAACACAATCAATTTAGGTGTCATACCTGACTCCTTACCTTCGTCGATATCCCAATCTTCAGAGTTGCATTTAATTCTTTCCAATAAATCCCATTTGAATTCAATAGTCTTCATCATAAAAGACCCAGCACAAGAAGTATCGAGCATGGAGCGATTGTTGAGAGAAAGCCGAGCATAATTTTTTTGAATAATCATTTCTCTTGAGAGCTCATGATTGGGGCATGAATATAACATTGACTTAAGCCTCCCCCAAGCTTGAGCGATACTTTCTCCTTCGCGAGGCCAAAAATTATATATATAATTGCGATCATGATGAACAAGATGCATAGGATAAAACTTCTGGTGAAATTCCAATTTCAATCGTTTATAGTCCCAGGACCCCATATCATCACATAGCCTATACCATGTCAATGCATCTCCCTTCAAAGATAAAGGGAAGACCTTCTTCTTAATAACATCATCGGGCATACCTGCAAGCTTAAAGAATCCACAAACTTCATCCACATATATTAGGTGTAAGTCAGGATGCAATGTTCCATCTCCTGCAAAGGGATTAGCTAGCAGTTTCTCTACCATACCCAAAGGAATTTCAAAGTAAACATTTTTAGTAGGTTCAGTAGGTTGAGGAGCAACTCTTTGCTCTACTGGTCGGGGTGAAGATACCCCGAACAAGCCCCTCAAAGGATTATGTTCCATAGTAACAAGTGACAGTAAATTTCAGCACATTGTATAAATGTTTCCTTACCAAGTTCCACTTACCAAAGGCGCTTCACTCCCCGGCAACGGCGCCAGAAAAGAGTCTTGATGACCCACAAGTGTAGGGGATCTATCGTAGTCCTTTCGATAAGTAAGAGTGTCAAACCCAACGAGGAGCAGAAGGAAATGACAAGCGGTTTTCAGTAAGGTATTCTCTGCAAGCACTGAAATTGTAGGTAACAGATAGTTTTGTGATAAGATAATTTGTAACGGGTAACAAGCAATGAAGGTAAATAAGGTGCAGAAAGGTGGCCCAATCCTTTTTGTAGCAAAGGAAAAGCCTGGACAAGTTCTTATATAGAGAAAAGCGCTCCCGAGGACACATGGGAATTATCGTCAAGCTAGTTCTCATCACGCTCATATGATTCGCGTTCGTTACTTTGATAATTTGATATGTGGGTGGACCGGTGCTTGGGTACTGCCCTTTCTTGGACAAGCATCCCACTATGATTAACCCCTATTGCAAGCATCCGCAACTACAAAAGAAGTATTAAGGTAAACCTAACCATAGCATGAAACGTATGGATCCAAATCAGCCCCTTACGAAGGAACTCATAAACTAGGGTTTAAGCTTCTGTCACTCTAGCAACCCATCATCTACTTATTACTTCCCAATGCCTTCCTCTAGGCCCAAATAATGGTGAAGTGTCATGTAGTTGACGTTCACATAACACCACTAGAGGAGAGACAACATACATCTCATCAAAATATCGAACGAATACCAAATTCACATGACTACTAATAGCAAGACTTCTCCCATGTCCTCAGGAACAAACGTAACTACTCACAAAGCATATTCATGTTCATAATCAGAGGAGTATTAATATGCATTAAGGATCTGAACATATGATCTTCCACCAAATAAACCAACTAGCATCAACTACAAGGAGTAATCAACACTACTAGCAACCCACAGGTACCAATTTGAGGTTTTGGTACAAAGATTGGATACAAGGGCTGAACTAGGGTTTGAGAGGAGATGGTGCTGGTGAAGATGTTGATGGAGATTGACCCCATCCCGATGAGAGGATCGTTGGTGATGACGATGGTGATGATTTCCCCCTCCCAGAGGGAAGTTTCCCTGGCAGAACAGCTCCGCCGGAGCCCTAGATTGGTTCCGCCTCGTGGCGGCGGAGTTTCATCCCGAAAGCTTGCTTATGATTTTTTTCCAGGGTAATTGACTTCATATAGCAGAAGATGGGCACCGGAGGGCTGCCAGGTGGCCCACGAGGCAGGGGGCGCGCCCAGGGGGGTAGGGCGCGCCCCCACCCTCGTGGCCAGGGTGTGGGCCCCCTCTGGTACTTCTTCCGCTGAATATTTTTTATTAATTCCCAAAATGACTTCCGTGGAGTTTCAACACTTTTGGAGCTGTGCAGAATATGTCTCTAATATTTGCTCCTTTTCCAGCCTAGAATCCCAGCTACCGGCATTCTCCCTCTTCATGTAAACCTTGTAAAATAAGAGAGAATAGCCATAAGTATTGTGACATAACGTGTAATAACAGCCCATAATGCAATAAATATCGATATAAACGCATGATGCAAAATGGACGTATCACAAATCCTAATCTTGATCTATGCCAACCCAACAAACACTTTCGGAGACAAATGTAGAGCATGTTTATAATCACCCAGTTACGTTGTGACGTTTGATAGCACACAAGGTGTTCCTCCGGTATTCGGGAGTTGCATAATCTCATAGTTTTAGGAACATGCATAAGCTATGAAGAAAGCAGTAGCAAACAAACTGTAACGATCATAATGCTAAGCTAACAAATGGGTCTTGTCCATCACATCATTCTCCTAATGATCTGATCCCGTTCATCAAATGACAACATATGTCAATGGTTAGGAAACATAACCATCTTTGATTAACGAGCTAGTTAAGTTGAGGCATACTAGGGACACTATGTATTGTCTATGTATTCACACATGTACTAAGTTTCCGTTTAATACAATTCTAGCATGAATAATAAACATTTATCATGATATAAGGAAATATAAATAACAACTTTATTATTGCCTCTAGGGCATATTTCCTTCAGTCTCCCACTTGCACTAGAGTCAATAATCTAGATTACAAAGTAATGATTCTAACAACCATGGAGTCTTGGTACTGATCATGTTTTGCTTGTGAAAGAGGCTTAGTCAACGGGTCTGCAACATTCACATCCGTATGTATTTTGCAAATCTCTATGTCTCCCTCCGCGACTTGATGCCGGATGGAATTGAAGCGTCTCTTGATGTGTTTGGTTCTCTTGGGAAATCTGGATTCCTTTGCGAAGGCAATTGCACCAGTATTGTCACAAAAGATTTTCATTGGACCCGATGCACTAGGTATTACACCTAGATCGGATATGAACACCTTCATCCAGACTCCTTCATTTGCTACTTCCGAAGCAACTATGTACTCCGCTTCACACGTAGATCCCGCCACGACGCTCTTCTTGGAACTTCACTAACTGCCAGCTCCACCATTTAATATAAATACGTATCCGGATTGCGACTTAGAGTCATCCGGATCAGTGTCAAAGCTTGCATCGACGTAACCATTTACGACAAGCTCTTTGTCACCTCCATAAACGAGAAACATATCCTTAGTCCTTTTCAGGTATTTCAGGATGTTCTTGACCGCTGTCCAGTGCTCCACTCCTGGATTACTTTGGCACCTCCCTGCTATGCTTGTAGCAAGGCACACATCAGGTCTAGTACACAGCATTGCATACATGATATAACCTATGGCTGAAGCATAGGGAATGACTTTCATTTTCTCTCTATCTTCTATGGTGGTCGGGCATTGAGTCTGACTCAACTTCACACCTTGTAACACAGGCAAGAACCCTTTCTTTGACTGATCCATTTTGAACTTCTTCAAAACTTTATCAAGGTATGTGCTTTGTGAAAGTCCAATTAGGTGTCTTGATCTATCTCTATAGATCTTGATGCCCAATATGTAAGAAGCTTCACTGAGGTCTTTCATTGAAAAACTCTTATTCAAGTATCCTTTTATGCTATCCAAAAATTCTATATCATTTCCAATCAACAATATGTCATCCACATATAATAGTAGAAATGCTACAGAGCTCCCACTCACTTTCTTGTAAATACAGGCTTCTCCAAAAGTCTTCATAAAACCATATGCTTTGATCACACTATCAAAGCGTTTATTCCAACTCCGAGAGGCTTGCACCAGTCCATAAATGGATCGCTGGAGCTTGCACACTTTGTTAGCACCATTTGGATTGACAAAACCTTCTGGTTGCATCATATACAACTCTTCTTCAAGAAATCCATTAAGGAATGCAGTTTTGACATCCATCTGCCAAATTTCATAATCATAAAATGCGGCAATGCTAACATGATTCGGACAGACTTAGGCATCGCTATGGGTGAGAAGGTCTCATTGTAGTCAACTCCTTGAACTTGTTGAAAACCTTTTGCAACAAGTCGAGCTTTGTAGATAGTAACATTACCGTCAGCGTCAGTCTTCTTCTTGAAGATCCATTTATTTTCTATGGCTTGCCGATCATTGGGAAAGTCTACCAAAGTCCACACTTTGTTCTCATACATGGATCCCATCTCAGATTTCATGCCCTCAAGCTATTTTGCGGAATTTGGGCTCATCATCGCTTCCTCATAGTTCGTAGGTTAATCATGGTCTAGTAACATGACTTCCAGAACAGGATTACCGTACCACTCTGGTGTGGATCGTATTCTGGAAGACCTACGAGGTTCGGTAGTAACTTGATCTGAAGTTTCATGATCATCATCATTAGCTTCCTCATTAATTGGTGTAGGAATCACTAGAACTGATTTCTGTGATGAACTACTTTCGGATTCGGGAGAAGGTACAATTACCTCATCAAGTTCTACTTTCCTCCCACTCACTTCTTTCGAGAGAAACTCCTTCTCTAGAAAGGATCCATTCTTAGCAACGAGTATCTTGCCTTCGGATATGTGATAGAAGGTGTACCCAATAGTTTCCTTTGGGTATCCTATGAAGACGCACTTCTCTGATTTGGGTTTGAGCTTATCAGGTTGAAGCTTTTTCACATAAGCATCACAGCCCCAAACTTCAAGAAACGACAACTTTGGTTTCTTGCCAAACCATAGTTCATAAGGCGTCGTCTCAATGGATTTTGATGCTGCCCTATTTAAAGTGAATGCGGTCGTCTGTAAAGCATAACCCCAAAACGATAGCGGTAAATCAGTAAGAGACATTATCGATCGCACCATATCCAATAAAGAACGATTACGACGTTCGGACACACCATTACGCTATGGTGTTCCAGGTGGCGTGAGTTGCGAAACTATTCCACATTGTTTCAAATGAAGACCAAACTCGTAACTCAAATATTCGCCTCCACGATCAGATCATAAAAACTTTATTTTCTTGTTACGATGATTTTCCACTTCACTCTGAAATTCTTTGAACTTTTCAAACGTTTCAGACTTATGCTTCATTAAGTAGATATACCCATATGTGCTCAAATCGTCTGTGAAGGTAAGAAAATAACAATACCCGCCACGAGCCTCCACACTTATTGGACCGCATACATCGGTATGTATTATTTCCAACAAGTCAGTAGCTCATTCCATTGTTTCGGAGAATGAAGTTTCAGTCAACTTGCCTATGAGGCATGGTTCGCAAGCACCAAGTGATTCATAATCAAGTGATTCCAAAAGCCCATCAGCATGGAGTTTCTTCATGCGCTTTATACCAATATGACCTAAACGGCAGTGCCACAAATAAGTTGCACTATCATTATCAACTTTGCATCTTTTGGCTTCAATATTATGAACATGTGTATCACCACAATCGAGATTCAACAAAAATAAACCACTCAACAAGGGTGCATGACCATAAAATATATTACTCAGAACAACCATTATTATCTGATTTAAATGAATAACCGTCTCGCATCAAACAAGATCCAGATATAATGTTCATGCTCAACGCTGGCACCAAATAACTATTATTCAGGTCTAAAACTAACCCCGGAGGTAGATGTAGAGGTAACGTGCCGACGACGATCACATCGACCTTGGAACCATTTCCGACGTGCATCATCACCTCGTCCTTAGCCAATCTTCATTTAATCCGTAGCCCCTGTTTCGAGTTGCAAATATGAGCAATGGAACCAGTATCAAATACCCAGGCACTACTACGAGCATTAGTAAGCTACACATCAATAACATGTATATCAAATATACCTTTCACTTTGCCATCCTTCTTATCCGCCAAATACTTGGGGCAGTTCCGCTTCCAGTGACCAGTCCCTTTGCAGTAGAAGCACTCAGTTTCAGGCTTAGGTCCAGACTTGGGCTTCTTTCCCGGAGTAGCAACTTGCTTGCTATTCTTCTTGAAGTTCCCCTTCTTCCCTTTGCCCTTTTTCTTGAAACTAGTGGTCTTGTTAACCATCAACACTTGATGCTCCTTCTTGATTTCTACCTCCGCAGCCTTTAGCATCGCGAAGAGCTCGGGAGTCGTTTTCGTCATCCCTTGCATATTATAGTTCATCATGAAGCCTTTATAGCTTGGTGGCAGTGATTGAAGAACTCTGTCAATGACACTATCATTAGGAAGATTAACTCTCAGCTAAGTCAAGTGGTTATGGTACCCAGACATTCTGAGTATGTGTCCAATGACAGAACTATTCTCCTCCATTTTGCAGCTATAGAACTTGTTGGAGACTTTATATCTCTCAACTCGGGCATTTGCTTCAAATATTAACTTCAACTCTTGGAACATCTCATATGCTCCATGACGTTCAAAACGTCTTTGAAGTCCCGATTCTAAGACGTAAAGCATGGCACACTGAACTATCGAGTAGTCATCAGCTTTGCTCTGCCAGACGTTCATAACATCCGCAGTTGCATCTGCAACAGGCCTTGCACCTAGTGGTGCTTCGAGTACGTAATTCTTCTGTGCAGCAATGAGGATAATCCTCAAGTTACGGACCCAGTCCGTGTAATTGCTACCATCATCTTTCAACTTAGCTTTCTCTAGGAACGCATTAAAATTCAAGGGAACGGTAGCACGGGCCATTGATCTACAACAACATAGACATGCAAAAACTATCATGACTAAGTTCATGATAAATTAAAGTTCAATTAATCATATTACTTAAGAACTCCCACTTAGATAGACATCCCTCTAGTCATCTAAATGATCATGTGATCCAAATTAGCTAAATCATGTCCGATCATCACGCGAGATGGAGTAGTTTTCAATGGTGAACATCACTATGTTGATCACATCTACTATATGATTCACGTTCGACCTTTCTGTCTCAGTGTTCTAAGGCCATATCTGCATATGCTAGGCTCGTCAAGTTTAACCCGAGTATTCTGCACGTGCAAAACTGGCTTGCACCCGTTGTATGTGAACGTAGAGCTTATCACACCCGATCATCATGTGGTGTCTCGGCACGACGAACTGTAGTAACGGTGCATACTCAGGGAGAACACTTATACCTGTAAATTTAGTAAGGGATCATCTTATAAGCTACCGCCGTACTAAGCAAAATAAGATGCATAAAAGATAAACATCACATGCAATCATAATATGTGACATGATATGGCCATCATCATCTTGTGCTCATGATCTCCATCACCGAAGCATCGTCATGACCTCCATCGTCACCGGCTTGACACCTTGATCTCCATCGTAGCATCGTTGTCATCTCGCCAACTATTGCTACTACGACTATCGCTACCTCTAGTGAGAAAGTAAAGCAATTACATGGCGATTGCATTTCATACAATAAAGCGACAACCGTATGGCTCCTGCCAGTTGCCGATAACTCTGTTACAAAATATGATCATCTCATACAACAATTTATATCACATCATGTCTTGACCATATCACATCACAACAAGCCCTGCAAAAACAAGTTAGACGTCCTCTACTTTGTTGTTGCAAGTTTTACGTGGCTTCTACGGGCTTCTAGCAAGAACCGTTCTTACCTACGCATCAAAACCACAATGATTTTTCGTCAAGTGTGTCGTTTTAACCTTCAATAAGGACCGGCCGTAGTCAAACTCGATTCAACTAAAGTTGGAGAAACAGACACCCGCCAGCCACCTATGTGCAAAGCACGTCGGTAGAACCAGTCTCATGAACGCGATCATGTAATGTCGGTCCGGGACGCTTCATCCAACAATACCGCCGAATCAAAGTAAGACGTTGGTGGTAAGCAGTATGACTATTATCGCCCACAACTCTTTGTGTTCTACTCATGCATAATACATCTACGCATAGACCTGGCTCGGATGCTACTGTTGGGGAACATAGTAATTCAAAATTTTCCTACGATCACACAAGATCTATCTAGGAGATGCATAGCAACTAGACAGGAGAGTGCGTCCATGTACCCTCGTAGACAGAAAGCGGAAGCATTTAGTAATGCAGTTGATGTAGTCGAACGTCTTCACGATCCAAATGATCCAAGTACCGAACGTACGGCACCTCCGTGTTCAGCACACGTTCAGCACACGTTCAGCATGATGACGTCCCTCGATCTCTTGATCCAGTTGAGGACGAAGGAGAGTTCCGTCAGCACGACGGCGTGGCGACGGTGATGATGATGTTACCTGTGCAGGGCTTCGCCTAAGCACTACGACGATATGACCGATGTGTTAAACTGTGGATGGGGGCACCGCACACGGCTAAGAGAATAACTGTTGTGCTTTGGGGTTCCCCTCTGCCCCTGTATATAAAGGAGGGGGGAAGGAGGCCGGCGGCCTAGGAGGGAGCACCTATAGGGGGAGCCCAATCCTAGTTGGACTCCCCTTCCTTTTCCAAGAGGGGGAGAGAAGGAAAGAGGTGGAGGAGAAAGAGGAAAGGGGGGCCGCGCCCCCTCCCCTATAGTACAATTCAATTTGGGCTAGGGGGGGCGCCTCCACCTGGCCGTTGCCTCATCTCTTCCACTAAGGCCCATGAAGGCCCATTAATCCCCCGGGGGGTTCCGGTAACCTCCCGGTACTCCGAAAAATGTCTGAACCAATCCAAAACCTTTCCGGTGTCCGAACATAACCTTCCAATATATCAATCTTTATGTCTCGACCATTTCGAGACTCCTCGTCATGTCCGTGATCTCATCCAGGACTTTGAACAAACTTCGGTCATCAAAATCACGTAACTCATAATACAAATCGTCATCGAACGTTAAGCGTGCAGACCCAACGGGTTCGAGAACTATGTAGACATGATCGAGACACATCTCTGATCAATAACCAATAGCGGAACCTGGATGCTCATATTGGCTCCTACATATTCTACGAAGATCTTTATCGGTCAAACCGCACAACAACATACGTTGTTCCCTTTGTCATCGGTATGTTACTTGCCCGAGATTCGATCATCGGTATCATCATACCTAGTTCAATCTCGTTACCCGCAAGTCTCTTTACTTGTTCCGTAATGCTTCATCCCCTAACTAACTCATTAGTCACATTGCTTGCAAGGCTTATAGTGATGAGCATTACCGAGAGGGCCCAGAGATACCTCTCCGATACACGGAGTGACAAATCATAATCACCCAACAAACACCTTCAGAGACACCTGTAGATCAACTTTATAATCACCTAGTTACGTTGTGGTGTTTGATAGCACACGAGGTGTTCCTCCGGTATTCAGGAGTTGCATAATCTCATAGTCTGAGGAACATGTATAAGTCATGAAGAAAGCGGTAGCAAAGAAACTGTAACGATCATAATGCTAAGCTAACGAATGGGTCTTATCCATCACATCATTCTCCTAATGATGTGATCACGTTCATCAAATGACAACACATGTGTCGTGGAATTGTCACTTCAGATGTCCTAGTGAAAGGATTTAGTCGTGGAGCCATCGCAATTAGGAAGCTTAAAGGGGTTAATCGGGACAAAGGATACGGGGTTCATACTGGTTCGGCCCCTTACGGTGAAGCTAAAAGCCTACGATCCAGTTTTGAGTGGGATTGCTTATGTCTCGATAACCAGGGAGCGAAATCGCTTGACCTAGCTCACGATCTGATCTTACTTGCCCTGAACCGCCGCCGGGTCGTCCCTTTATATACAGAGGTCGACGCCCAGCGGCTCTCAGAGTCCCGGCTGGCTCATAAACAGTGTCCGGCTCGGTCTCTAACTATTCTTGCCTTACAATACAAGTCATGTACATATGGCGGTTTATCTCTACGGGCCTTAAGTTGCCTCTGGGCTTTGGGCCCTTAACTGAACCGCCATCTTCAAGCTTGGTCTTGGGCTTCAAAGATACTCATAGGTATAACCCGGCCCCTCCTGGGCGGGTCATACCTAATAGTTTTATCCCCAACATTAGGCCCCAGATTGATTTGAACTGGTTCATGTCAATCTTCAATACTTCAGAAAAAATCTTCTGCTCTTTGCTTATGAAATTTTTGTAACCCGCCGTGCCGTCATCCTTTGGATCTGTAGTAACCCGCCATGACCTCACCTGCCAAAAATGCATGTTTTGTCCAACATACCTCAACGGATCTTTATCTTAATGACCATCCCGAAAATCGAGGCGTCTTTGTAATTGGATAACTATGTTTTCGACCTCCCTGTGATTCCCGCCCACTTAGCAGTCTTTCCTTATAAATAGACCCGACTAGGTCTCTTATCATTCTCCCCTTTCCTCATCTTCTTCCTCTCGCACCCCACTGCCGCTCGAGCTCCGCCGCCGCCGCAGTGCACCTCTTCTCCGCCGACCTTAGCCGCTGCATCATTAGGCCCCTTTTATAAGCCGCCATCTTGAATATGCACTGTAATGTTTTCTCCGGCTTAAATTTGAACCGGAAATTTCCAATTTTGCTTAGGCTTTCATCACAATGGCACCGAAAGCACCCACTTCATGCAACTGGGTCAAATCCATCGTCACAGACAGCACACTTGACGACTTTGTGAAGACCGGTTATCTGCCGAAGAAGGAAATCATGTCCTATCGTGATCCTAACCCGGAGGAAGAAATTCCTCAGCCCAAAGCGGGGGAGGTTATTGTTTTCATGGATCACATGAACCGGGGTTTCTCACCACCCGGCTCAAAATTCTTCAGGGATGTCTTACACTTCTTTGACCTCCGTCCTCAAGACATCGGACCCAATTCCGTGTCTAACATTTGCAATTTCCAAGTGTTCAGTGAAGTATATCTTGGAGAAGAACCCAACATATTACTCTTCAGAGAGCTACTTTACTTGAACCGCCAGAATAAATGTGCCAACGGTCAGAGCTTGGAACTTGGTGGTGTCTCGATCCAACGTCGGAGAGACGTAATTTTTCCTTATGCCAATCTGCCGAGTCATCCCAAAGACTGGAACCAGACATGGTTTTATTGCCAAGACACTTCTCCAGCTGATGAAAACCCTCTTCCTGGTTTTCGTGCTCTACGTCTTGGGTCCAACCATCAGCTTCCTGAGAAGATTACAGCCGCCGAACGCAAAACACTCGCCCCCACCTTAGCTAAAATCAAAGCTCTTCTGGGGAATGGGTTAACTGGCATCCATTTAGTCCGGGTTTGGCTCGCCTGGTGGGTCATTCCATTGAGCCACCGCCCCGGCTTGATGTGCACGTACACAGGAAAAAAGGATGACCCTCTGCGGCATAGCCCTGATGACTTGCTTGAAGATGTCATCAACGATATGACAAAGTCACTTTTGAATGAGAGCCTAGCAGATTGTGGTAAGGTGGGCTTAAGCCCTTTCTGCGAAGCTAACCTGGCTCCAGCGGTAAGCCGCCCATCTGAAATAATTACTTTCTTTCCTTGATGTTTTATCTGTACTCATACTTTGCTGATTTCCACAGGCGGGTGATAAATTCTGGAAGGTTAAATATGACCATGAAGCTGCAAAAAGGGCCAGGAAGGCCAAGAGAGCCGCCAGGAAAGAGGCCGCAAAGAAGAAGGGCAAGAAGGCCACCGCCTCTAACTTGCTTCGGCTAGAAGATTCTTCTGAGTCGGAGGTAGCCCTTGACTCTCTTGGCTTCTTTTTTAACCATCTTATTGACGCTGATTATCAGTAGGAGGACACAGGAACAAGTCATGGCAAGGATGAAGAGGTAACTATCATTTCCTCCGACTCCGAGCCTTTGCCAAGACAGAAAATCCGAAGAGTAACCCGAAAAGTAAGATTTTCACATCCTTTAGCTCATCACGACCTCAATTTCTTTTGAAGCGACAGATTCATGAGAGCCGGAGGCAGAACTGGACCAGTAAGGATGCGGAACTCTCCTCCGGCTTACACAATACACCAAGGAAGCACCGGAACAAGGTCACCTCTGATTCAAATCTCTTTTATCCATTGGCGGGTCTCACTCGTCAACCTCTCAATTCTTCCAACTCAAATTATCAGGAAACTTCCCCTTCCTCCGGCAACTCAATGCAGTCTAATCTGCCGGCTTTCAAGACCGCTCCAGGGTAATGATAACCTGCTTATCCTGTGTTCATCTCAATTCGTTGTATTTGCACTGACCTTTTGATCTTATGCAGCGGAAAAGCAAAGCCCAGCAAAAGGGTGAAGAAGAACAAGTCGGCCTAAGAGCCGATCTCAAAAGAGTCAGAACTTGGAACGACCGCGCCTGAAACCTCCACTCATGAGCCGCCACCTGAACCAGCGCATGACACGCCAACGCCAACTGCTGACCCGCCTGCCGAGCGAGCCGCCAATGGCTCGGAAAACCCGGAAGTTCCTAGCCCGGTCAGGACGGATGATCCTCAAGACACTGATGTCGAGATCACCAAGACTGGCTTTGCTGAGCCGGGGAGGCCAACCGTGCTGGCTAAGTGTTCCGCCAAGGAGGAGCTTCTGGAACGCCGCCGGGTTAAGCTTGATGTCACTGACTATGCTCACATGAGTATTGGAGAAGTCTTTTCTGGCTATATGAGCCAAGTGCACAGCAGCCGTGATATCGAAATTGACATGGTGAAGCAGATGCATCAGAAGTTTGAGGTACAATCCTTTCTCTGTACTCATTTATCCTTAGTGTGCCAGCCCCCAAGTCTATTGCTTATGATGAATACGCTGTAGACTTAGAAACAAACTTAGTGACATTAGTAACATATTTGGATAACATATATAAGAAATCCGGCTTACTCCGTAGTCCCTAAGGGGCGGCTTAACCAGCATGGTTGAGCCGGTCCTTCATATGGTTGTATAGAATAAAGTACTTGAAAAGCTTGAACAACAATATGCATTAGCCCCCAAGTGCCAAGTACTGTTGCTTGCAAAATGCTTGGGACTTACTGTCATGAACCGCCATTTTAAGTAAAATTCTTCAGTAGACATTAGCCCCCAAGTGCCAAGTGTTGTTGCTTGCAAAAGGCTTGGGACTTCATATTGCATCATGCTAGTCCTGATTTTGACCCGGTATTTGTACAGGCCACCACTAGTCAACTTGAGTCAGAAGTGTCTGTTTTAAAGAACCGCCTTGAGGCCCAAGAGACGGAAACCCAAAGAGCTGACTCTAAGTTTAAATTCAGCGTTTCTGAACAAGAAAAACTAAAGAAAGACTTTGAAATGGAGAAAAAGGCCTGGGCTGATGAAAGAATTGCTTTGATCAATCGAGCTGAGAAGGCGGAGGCGGCTCTTGAAGAGGCAACTGGTGAATTATCCGGCTTAAAACGCCATGTCTCTCAGATGGTCTTAGCAATCTTTGGTAAGTCGCCCTACAAGTGTTAAATACTTGAATCTTTCTATTGATCATATAAATTGTAATTAACTCACCTGACATTATTTATGCAGGCCCCAGGAGTTCAAATCTGAACCAAGATATGTTGATCAAGCAGAAGGCGGTTTACACGTTGGTGGAACAACTCTACACCGGGTCTCAACGTGCCTTAGCCATAGTGGCTTTGTCAAATGAAGTGCCTACCCTCCTGGCAGATGTACTAAGGAAGCTTTCTGTGCTATCGCAACGGTTCAATGAACTAAGGCAGTCAGCTGCAAGAGCCGGAGCTGTGGCTGCCTTAAGTCGGGCCAAAGCTTGGCTACCGGAGTTAGACCCGGCCGACCTCGCCACTGGTTATCCAAGCTTTAAGGAGGATAGCACTCCCTTTGAACAGGAAGATTTCGCCGCTTGTGTTAAGGAGATACGCCCGGTGGCCACCCTTATAGCTGATGAAGCAGATCTCTCCAAGTACTAGCCGGGCTATGACGCGGAGAACCGGAGAATTCCAACGCCTCATTACAATGTGACCAGCCTGATCCCCCCACTCCGTAAGCATACCTTCACCCCTGAAGTTAACCCGGCCGGACTAGTTGATGATGAAGCTGAATTTGAAGATTTGAATGGCATTGACTGGTCATCATCAACCTTCTAGGAAAGGGAACAGGGTGAAGAAGCGGAGAGGGCTAACCCGGACGCTTCAGTTCAACCCGAGAATTAACCCGCCATGCGGCTCATACCTGTGATGTGCTGAAAAAACAATGTTTAACCATTCGGACTCGGGGAGTCATGTAATAGAGTAGAAATAACTTTGCTTTTGCCGTGCCGTCGTGCACATTTTGGTGCTCAATACTATTAAGCCGCCATCTTATGTTTACCCGTGTTATACTTATCATCTGTTCTCCTTATGCTTGACCAAGTCTTTTAACTGTCCTGCACACAGAAATAGATCACAGGATCCCTTGGCGGCTTATCGCAAGGCGGGTTATAATATCTTTGACATATAACCATTAAGATGAAAAAGAATCACAGATAATCTTGTGGTGACATATAATTCGAAAACACAATTATAATATCATACCCGTGACCTTTTGATTTGTACTGCCGGTTTATATGATCTGAACAGTAAGGGTGATAACCCAAATTTTGAAAGCCAACACTTCCAAAGGTATGATGATTCTCATATATTGGCGACTTATCAGCCAAGATCAAACCGGGTTAAAGTTAACCGCACTTGCATTTTAAACCTCAAAAAAGTCCCAATTCAAATAAAGGCTGCTTTCAAAGAAAACTTAAACCAAGTAAGAAGAAATAATCGAGGCTTCTGATTCGAATACGATCAGTAAACCGTTCCAAAGGGATTAAGCTAGGATTCGAATACGATCATGTAGCCCCCAGTGGCTTTGGCGTTGCGCCGATCAAGAGGGTACCGACAGCTATGTTCTCTTTGGTTCGAATACGACCTATGTTTGAATAGGAAGCCCCCTAATGACCTTGAGAGGTTTTTAACGACTCTGATTCAAATATGATCAAAGTCGGTTCCCAAAAGGGGTTGAGCTATGATTCGAATACGATCAAGAAGCCCCCTAATGAGCTCGGCAGTGTGCCAATCAAGAGGGTACCGACAGCTATGTTCTCTTTGGTTCGAATACGACCTATGTTTGGACAGGAAGCCCCCTAATGATCATAAGTTTTAATGGCTAGATTCGAATACGATCATAAGCCCGATCAAGCGGGTCAAGCTAATTCGAATACGATCAGCCCCCAAGTGATCATTTAAAATGACAATGACAATGACATATTACCTTTGAGGATGAAAAAGGACAGAGGTCCTGCTTTATTATTTATCATAATATATACATCGTCAAAATATGTAATCCATGAGAGCCGGTGGCTCAAGTGTAGTAAGGCCGAAGATGAGTGATATTCCAAGGCCAGCGGGTCTCCTCCTCCGACTTACGTGAGTCTTTGTGCTCTCGAACATCGATAAGGTAGTATGACCCGTTGTTCAAGGTCTTGCTGACCACAAAGGGCCCTTCCCAAGGTGGGGATAACTTGTGTGCATCAGTTTGATCCTGGATGAGCCGGAGCACCAAATCACCTTCCTGAAAGGTTCTGGACTTAACCCGGCGGCTGTGATAGCGGCGCAGGTCCTGTTGGTAAATCGCCGAGTGAGCTGCTGCCAAGTCACGCTTTTCATCTAACAAGTCAAGTGCATCTTGACGCGCTTGTTCATTGTCCGCCTCAACATAAGCCGCCACGCGGGGCGAGTCATGACGGATGTCACTAGGGAGAACCACCTCGGCTCCGTAAACCATGAAGAAAGGCGTATAACCCGTAGACCTGTTAGGAGTAGTATTGATGCTCCATATCACAGAGGGTAACTCCTCAACCCAACAACCCGGCGTCCGTTGCAAGGGGACCAAAAGCCGGGGCTTGATGCCTTTCAAGATTTCCTGATTGGCTCTCTCAGCTTGACCATTGGATTGGGGGTGAGCTACTGACGAAACATCAAGCCGAATATGCTCACTTTGACAAAATTCTTCCATGGCACCTTTAGATAGATTCGTACCATTGTCAGTTATAATGCCGTGTGGAAAGCCAAAGCGAAAAATCATCTTTTTCATGAATTGCACCGCCGTGCCTGCATCACACTTACTAACTGGCTCTGCCTCAACCCATTTTGTAAATTTGTCAACCGCCACCAAGAGGTGGGTCTTTTTATCTTTGGACCTTTTGAAAGGCCCAACCATGTCAAGCCCCCAGACCGCAAACGGCCAAGTAATTGGAATCATCCTCAACTCTTGAGCCGGCACGTGAGCACGTCTTGAGAACTTCTAACAACCGTCACATTTACTGACCAGATCCTCCGCATCAGCATGAGCCGTCAGCCAATAAAATCCATGACGGAAAGCCTTGGCTACAAGGGACTTTGACCCGGCATGATGGCCACAGTCCCCTTCATGAATCTCACGAAGAATTTCTTGACCTTCCTCAGGAGAAACACAACGCTGAAATGCCCCAGTGACACTGCGATGATGCAACTCGCCATTGGCAATTGTCATTGACTTAGACCGCCGGGTTATCTGTCTGGCCAAGGTTTCATCCTCAGGCAACTCGCCCGGGTCATGTAAGCCAAGTATGGCACTGTCCAATCTGGGATGACGTGAAGAGCCGCCACCAATTGTGCTTCTGGGTCAGGAACAACCAAGTCTTCCTCTGTAGGTAACTTGACAGAAGGGTAATGCAGAATATCCAAGAAAGTATTAGGCGGCACCGGCTTATGTTGGGAGCCCAGCCGGCTCAAGGCATCAGCCGCCTCATTCTTTCTGCGATCAATGTGCTCCACTTGGTAACCCTTGAAATGTCCAGCAATGGCATCAACTTCACGGCGATAAGCCGCCATGAAAGGATCCTTGGAATCCCACTTGCCTGATACTTTTGAGCCACCAAATCTGAGTCGCCAAAGCACCTTACCCAGCTTAAGCTCGTCTCCTTAGCCATCCGAAGACCATGGAGTAAGGCCTCATACTCAGCTGCATTGTTAGTATAGGGAAACATCAACCGTAGCACATAACAAAATTTGTCACCTCGAGGGGAAGCTAACACGACTCCAGCCCCCGAGCCCTCCAATTGCCTGGACCCATCAAAGTGAATAGTCCAATATGTATTATCCGGCTTCTCTTCAGGCATCTGCAGCTCTGTCCAATCATTGATGAAATCCACCAATGCTTGAGATTTGATAGCAGTGCGTGGCACATACTTTAAACCATGAGGCCCATGTTCAATGCCCACTTGGTGACTCGTCTTGTGGCTTCTCTGTTTTGAATGATATCTCCTAAAGGAGCAGAACTAACCACAGTAATAGGGTGGCCCAGGAAATATTGCTTAAGCTTCCGGCTTGCCATGAACACCCCATAAACGAGCTTCTGCCAATGTGGATACCATTGTTTGGACTCAATAAGTACCTCACTGATATAGTAAACCGGCCACTGAACCGGGTATTCCTTGCCAGCCTCCTTGCGCTCCACCACGATGGCCACGCTGACAGCACGTGTATTAGCAGCCACATATAACAATAAGGTTTCCTTATCAATGGGAGCAGCAAGAACCGGAGGCTCAGCTAGTTGTCTCTTCAAATCTTCAAAGGCAGCGTTGGCAGCATCGCTCAAGACGAAATCGTCTGTCTTCTTCATCATCTGATACAGCGGTATGGCCTTCTCACCTAACTGGCTTATGAACCGGCTTAAAGCAGCAATTCGACCCGCCAGGCGCTGAACATCATTGATACATGCCGGCTTAGCCAAAGAGGTGATTGCCTTGATATTCTCCGGGTTAGCTTCAATGCCTCTGTTAGAAACCGGAAAACCCAAAAGCTTGCCTGCAGGTACACCAAAAACGCATTTAGCCGGGTTAAGCATCATCTTGTAGACCCGGAGATTATCAAAGGTCTCCGTCAGATCCTCTATCAAGGTCTCCTTCTCTCTGGACTTCACCACAATGTCGTCCACATAAGCATGAACATTGCGCCCAATCTGATTGTGAAGACAGTTCTGCACACATCGCTGATAAGTCGCCTGGGCACTCTTAAGCCCAAAAGGCATAGACACATAGCAGAAGGCTCCAAATGGAGTAATAAAAGCCGTCTTCTCCTGGTCCTTAACTGCCATCTTGATCTGATGATAACCAGAATAAGCATCCAAAAAGCTCAAACGCTCACAACCCGCCGTAGCATCAATGATTTGATCAATACAAGCGAGAGCAAAGGGATCAGCCGGACAAGCCTTGTTTAAGTCTGTGTAGTCCACACACATACGCCAAGTGCCATTCTTCTTAAGCACCAGCACCGGGTTAGCCAACCACTCGGGATGAAAAACTTCAATAATGAACCCGGCCGCCAAGAGCCGGGCCACTTCCTCACCAATGGCCTTACGCCTCTCTTCATTGAATCACCGAAGAAACTGCTTGACCGTCTTAAATTTTGGATCAATATTAAGAGTGTGCTCAGCGAGTTCTCTCGGTACACCCGGCATGTCAGAAGGTTTCCATGCAAAGATGTCCCGGTTCTCACGGATGAACTCGATGAGCGTGTTTTCCTATTTGGGATCCAGATTGGCACTGATACTGAACTGCTTAGATGAGTCGCCTGGAACAAAATCGACAAGCTTGGTATCGTCAGCCGACTTAAACTTCATTACCGGCTCATGCTTCGTGGTTGGCTTCTTGAAAGACGTCATGTCCACCGGGTCAACATTGTCCTTGTAGAACTTCAACTCCTCTGTTGCACAAACAGATTCAGCGTAAGCAGCATCGCCTTTCTCACATTCCAAGGCTATCTTCCGGCTCCCATGCATTGTGATGGTACCCTTATGACCCGACATCTTGAGCTGCAAATAAACATAACACGGCCGTGCCATGAACTTGGCATAAGCCGGCCATCCAAACAGGGCGTGATACGGGCTCCTGATTTTGACCACCTCAAAGGTTAATTTCTCCGCCCTAGAATCATTCTCATCTCCGAAGGCGACCTCCAGCTCAATCTTACCCACTGGGTATGCCGACTTGCCAGGGACCACTCCATGAAAAATAGTGTTGGAAGTCTTGAGATTTTTATCAGTCAAACCCATGCGACGAAAAGTCTCATAATAGAGGATGTTGATGCTACTGCCTCCATCCATGAGCACTTTAGTGAATTTATATCCTCCAACCTGAGGTGCCACCACCAAGGCCAAGTGACCCGGATTGTCAACCCAGGGAGTGTGATCTTTCCTACTCCATATAATAGGCTGCTCAGACCATCTCAAATAACGAGGAACTGCCAGCTCAACAGTGTTCACAGCCCTCTTATGAAGCTTCTGGTCCCGTTTGCACAAACTGGTGGTAAACACGTGGTATTGTCCACTATTCAGCTGCTTTGGATGACTCTGGTATCCACCCTGTTGCTGCTGCTGCTGACCTCCCTGGCCAGATTGCTGATTATAACCACCTTGATTGCCGTGAGAGTTTTGAAGATTGGAATTTGAACCGCCGCCCGGGCCATGAAAGCCGCCGCCACCCGAGCCGCCGCCCGGCCCATGATTACCGTCGAACATATTGCAATTCTTGAAAGCCTTCATGATCGTGCAGTCCTTCCATAGGTGAGTGGCCAGTTTCTGTGGGGTGCCGTGTCTCGGACAGGGCTCATTCAGCAATTGTTCAAGCATGGGGCTTGACTCGCCGGACCGAGGGGGTGGCCTCCCCTTACATCATTGATTGTTGCCCTGCGCATTGGTGTTAGCCACAAACTCCAAGCTACCATCAGCCTTACGTTTATTATTACCTCCTTGATTTGCCGGGTTATGCTGAAGGCCCTTGCCGTTGCCATTCTTTTTTCCCTTCCTTGTCTTTTCATCATCAGACTCGGGATCCTTGGTACTATCAGAGTCGGCGTACTTGACCAGAGCCGCCATCAGCTGAGCCATGTCATTACAATCGCGTTTGAGCTGCCCCAGCTTCATCTTCAGAGGCAAAAAAGGGCAATTTTTCTCCAACATTAAGACTGCAGAGCCGGTATCCATCTTATCAGACGAATGTATTATGGCCTTGACCCGGCGCACCCAATAGGTCGTGGACTCACCCTCCTCCTGCTTGCAATTAGTCAAATCCACAATTGACATGGGCTGCTTGCATGTATCTTTGAAATTCCGAATGAACTAGGCTTTTAACTCTGCCCATGAACCGATGGAATTAGGCGGCAGCCCTTTCAACCAAGTGCGGGCGGTCCCATCCAACATCATGGTGAAGTACTTGGCCATCGCAGCGTCACTGATCTCCAGTAACTCCATAGCCATCTCGTAGCTTTCAATCCACGCCCCGGGCTGTAAGTCGGCCGTATAATTAGGTACCTTTCTGGGCCCTTTGAAATCCTTGGGCAAACGCTCGTTACGCAGAGCCGACACCAGACAGGGGACACCTCCAGTCCTGGTAGTCGCGCCTGCCTCGATAGAAGTCGTCCAAGGTCAACGGAGACGAGGTGCGCTGCGGCAGCGGCGGAGCTCGAGCGGCAGTGGGTTGCGAGAGGAAGAAGATGAGGAAAGGGGAGAATGAGAAGAGACCTAGTCCGGTCTATTTATAAGGAAAGACTGCTAAGTGGGCGCGAAAAACGGGGAGGCCGAAAACATAGTTATCCAATTACAAAGACGCCTCGATTTTCGGGATGGTCATTAAGATAAAGATCCGTTGAGGTATGTTGGACAAAACGTGCATTTTTGGCAGGTGACGTCATGGCGGGTTACTACAGATCCAAAGGATGACGTCACGGCGGGTTACAAAAATTTCATAAGCAAAGAGCAGAAGATTTTTTCTTAAGTATTGAAGATTGACATGAACCAGTTCAAATCAATCTGGGGCCTAATGTTGGGGATATAACTATTAGGTATGACCCGCCCAGGAGGGGCCGGGTTATACCTATGAGTATCTTTGAAGCCCAAGACCAAGCTTGAAGATGGCGGTTCAGTTAAGGGCCCAAAGCCCAGAGGCGACTTAAGGCCCGTAGAGATAAACTGTCATATGTACATGACTTGTATTGTAAGGCAAGAATAGTTAGAGACCGAGCCGGACACTGTTTATGAGCCGGCAGGGACTTTGAGAGCCGCTGGGCATCGACCTCTGTATATAAAGGGACGACCCGGCGGCGGTTCAGGGCAAGTAAGATCAGATCGAGAGCTAGGTCAAGCGATTTCGCTCCCTGGTTATCGAGACATAAGCAATCCCACTCAAAACTGGATCGTAGGCTTTTACCTTCACCATAAGGGGTCGAACCAGTATTAACCCCATGTCCTTTGTCCCGATTAACCCCTTTAAGCTTCCTAGTTGCGATGGCTCCACGACTAAGTCCTTTCACTAGGACATCTGACGTGACAATTCCACGACAACATGTCAATGGTTAGGAAACATAACCATCTTTGATTAACAAGCTAGTCAAGTAGAGGCATACTAGGGACACTATGTATTGTCTATGTATTTACACATGTACTAAGTTTTTGTTTAATACAATTCTAGCATGAATAATAAACATTTATCATGATATAAGGTAACACAAATAACAACTTCATTATTGCCTCTAGGGCATATTTCCTTCAAATTGGTCGTCTCAGGTGTTGGGAGTAGATAAGCCCGGGAGCCAAAAGGAATCCACTTTTCTTTCAGTTTATTCTCATCACTATGTTGGGCCACTTTGTATTGTCATGTACTACCTCCGTCCTAGTTTAATGGTCTTCTTTATTTTTTTGCGTCAAATTATGACCATATATTTGACCAGCAAATAAGTTGTATGTCACAAAACTAATATTGTTGGATTCATATTTGAAAGAAAATTCCCCATGTCTTATTTTTGTGGTATACAACTTACGCTTTGCTAGTTATAAATCAAATATCAAAGTTTGACCCAAAATAGGAGGGGGACTAATAAACTATGACGAAGATAGTAGTGTGCTGTTAGTTTTCGTATGGGAGCAGTTCCGGCGATTTCTTAGGTTTTTTTCTTCTATTCTATTTTCTCTGATGTTTTTTTATTTTTCTTCTATGTTTTTTTTGCCTTTTTAGTAAAAAGAATCTTTTTTTACTTCTTCAGTTTTTTAACTCATCTGCATTTAAAAAAAATTATGAACATTTTAGAGTTGTGAATATTTCTGTTAAGATTAATGATTTTTTTATTTTTGGGTTTACTATTTTTAATACATTATTTTGCAATATTTTTTGTATTTGTGCAATAGTTATTCTATTAAATATATATAACCGGTTGGAAACCATGTACAAAATAATCATCCCGCCTTAGATAGAGAGGCACACGAATGGCTTCATGGGCCAGCCACCTGTATGTTTTATTTTTGAGAATATTCATTGCTAAGACCGATGAACATGATGCATGTAAGCAGTACTTGTTGCGGGCTCCCGCAAGGGCCACTTTTCATGGGCTGTGGCGTACTCTTAACCATCGCCACATATTGCATGCTGGGCGCTCTCTCAGGATTTTATTTATTTTTATTTTTTTGTACGCATTTTCGGGTGCTGGGTGCTCCCATTTAGATGGAAATTTCATTTTCGGACTGAATCATATATACCAAATTACTATTGACAAGATGCATGTCAGGACCATTGTATAGTAAGGGCATCTCCAAGGTGGACCCTCAAATCCTGCACACACAAAAAACGCCTATAACCGTCCGGACCGAGTGGTCCGGACGCACTTTATGATCCAACGCGGCACCCCATCTGTCTGCGGACCAGTGCGGTTGTTCGTTGTCCTGCAAATTAGATGCAAACCAGGGGCTTTGCGAGCATTCATACAACAACCACGTCCATATAGAACACCCCGACCAACCCAAAAACATCTCCCGCGCTCTCTCCCGCGCAAACGCACCTCGTCTCTTCGTGCCACATTCATGCTGGCCCAGAGCAGACGTGGACTCTCATTGCAACCAATATTGAAGCGGTGCGCCAGCCGAGAGCGTCGCCCGCGCCACATCCCAGTCTCCACGTCTGTCAATGTCGAAGAGACGTGACTAGACGGCACGACACGGCATGATTATCTCCCGCATTCAAATGTGATGTCCGTCCGCTTGCCAGCATTACACAGGCGCGCCAGCGCGAAACCCTCTCTGGTGCCCGCATTGGCATAGCTCGCTGCTTGGCCTGGCCATCATCTTCTATTTAAACGAGGCCATGCCCGACACGATGCGCACCGCACAACATCCTTCTCTTCCCATCCTTCTCCGTGCACCACATCCGCCATGACCGCGAGCTCTAGAGCATTGTGGGAGAGCCTCTCAATGAAGCATAAGCATGAGTTGGATGTATTTAGACGTGTTTATTGTGTTTGTTCACTTGTATTAGTCCCTATGTAGTCCATATTAAAATATCCAAAACATCTTATATTTTCGAATGGAGGGAGTATGAATTTACACTATTCTTTTGCATATGTTTTGTATTTACATGAAAAAATAAAAATAATTTAATTTAAAATACTTAGAACATAGTTTTTTTACATGAATTTGATGGGAAAAATATGTATGCGCATTTTGGACAAAATATTAAATGAATACCTCTCGATACAAGAGGCAAGCTAGACTATCGGCAGGCTGAATATGAAGTTGTGCAAATGTTTTCTCATATATTGCAAATAGTTATATTTGTTAATTGAAATTTTCAGACATGTACTTTAATTCATATGAGGGCTATTATTTTGCTAAACCATAATACTCTCATGATGAGTATCTTACATAGGATGCCACACACACATATCGATCATTATCAGAATACATTTTTGTTTTGTTGTTTTCTGACATAGGCACACCATATATAACTCCCTTCGTAAAGAAATATAAGAGCGTTCAAACCACTATTTCTTTACAGAGGGAGTACTAGAAAACATGGGAAGGCGTGATGGACGACCCTATCTCTCTTGAACCTGTAATAGTAATCACCTTCAGCCCTTCATTTCATGGTTCATCCAATCGGATTTCCACAACTTACAAAAGTACGACAAACCTAACAACATGTTTTCCTTGTGTTAGCGGCAACAACATTTGTACAATAATGATTCCCTCCCTGAAAACAATCTTGTACTGACTGTGAGCACTGAGCGGAGAGGGCTCGTGATGCACAAGGTGCACGTCCTCAGTCAACACGTCAGGAAAACCCCTGACTTATAGGGCATGGTTTATAGTGGACCGGCTTATACGGTATAAGCCGAGAGCCATATAATAAATCCCGGCTTATGTATAAACAAGTGTTTCCATGAGGCTCTCGGTTTAATAAAGTAACATGACGACAGCCGGGTGTTAAGGGACACGTGTCACCGCCTGTATAAGCCGAGTGCTACCGTCTGTTGCAGGGTTTATACATAAGCCGTGGGTGCCTGTGCATTGGACAGTTTATACATAAGCCAAGTGCCTCATCTGCCGCATGGTTTATACATAAGCCGGGTGCCATCGCGGGGCGCACGGTTACTATATTTTCGAACGGAGTATGAATTTACACTATTCTGTTGCATATGTTTTGTACTTACATGAAAAAAGAAAATAATTTAATTTAAAATATTTAGAACATAGTTTTTTTTCCTACTTTTTACATGAATTTGATGGGAAAACATGTATGCGCATTGTGGGCAAAATATTAAATGGACACCTCTCGATATAAGAGCCGAGCTGGACTATCGGTAGGCTGAGTGCAAATGCTTTCTCATATATTGCAAATAGTTATATTTGTTAATTGAAATGTTCATACATGTACTTGAACTCATAAGGGGGCTATTATTTTGCTAAACCATAATACTCTCATGATCAATATCTTACATAGGATGCCACATACACATATCGATAATTATCAGAATACATTTTTGTTTTGTTGTTTTCCACATAGGCACACCATATATACTTCACACTTTATATTCTACTGGAAAACAAGGGAAGGCGTGATGCACGACCCTATCTCTCTTGAACCTGTAATAGTAATCATCTTGAGCCCTTCATTTCATGGTTCATCCCATCGGATTTCCACAACTTACAAAAGTAGGACAAGCGCAACTGTATGTTTTCCTTGTTAGTGGCAACAACATTTGTACGGTAATGATTCCCTCCCTGAAAAGAATCTTATACTGATTGTGAGCACTGAGCGGAGAGGGCTCGTGATGCACAAGGTGCACGTCCTCAGTCAACACCGCTTGCAGCGTTACCCGTATGTGCCTTTATTTCTTACTGCCACCAGATCTGAGATCCAGTGATTCTCTTGTCGGTTAGACAGGTTCTCGTGATGCACGAGTCTCGATTAGCAAACGTTGTCCTAATTATGCCATGCTAAAACGCGCAAACGGGCTGAATTATGAATGTCAAATTTACCAAGCGATAGTGAGTTTTACAATTATTAAGGTTAATATTGAGAAATAGTCCTCAATGATCATCTGAATTTTTTTTTAAAAACAATATATTTTAGAATCGAAAATTTACAAGACACTTGGGCTCTGAAGTTTGAAAATAGGCACGATGCATGGCCCTATCTCTCTTGAACATGTAGTAATCAACTTCAGCCCTTAATTTCGTGGTCCATCCCATAGGATTCCACAAGTTCCCATTCAGAAGGAAATTTATTTTCATATTAAAACTGAATCATATATACTCCCTTCGTCCGGAAATACTTGCGAGAAATGGATACAGCCATTTTGATCCATTTCTTCAATAAGTATTTTCGGATCCATTTCTTCGACAAGTATTTCCGGATGGAGGAAGTACCAAATTACTTTTTTTCTTCGACAAAGCGAATATATTAATATCGCGAAGATACCAATTACACCCGGCCTCTGCACCAACAAGATGTCCAAAGATATCAAGGATGCACACAACCAAGAAAAAAATAAACAAGAGAGAAATAAAAAGAGACCCCGTCACGGTGATGAAAACTCACAACAGCAACACTCTAACCACCACCGAAGACAACACCTCAACTGCAAAAAGGGACCTAAGGATCGTTGTATACTAATGATTGCTTGCAGGAAAAATCTTATCCTGATTGTGTGCACAGAGCACATGAGCTCGTGATGCACGAGGTGTACGTCCTTAGTCAAGAAAGCATGCAGCGTTACCCGTACGTGCCTTTATTTCTTACTGCCACCAAAGCTGAGATCGAGTGATTCTGTTGCCGGTGAGAAAAGTGCTCGTGACGCACAAGGCCGAGTCAGCGTCTTCGAGGTGCACATGGCTGATCCTGACATGCACAAAACATCGTGGGATGTCTCACTCCATCTAATGCTAGACATGCTCCCATTGGCATTGGCCCTAGCTAGCGATCTATAAATACGACTCCCAACCTTCTAGTTCTCACACACAACAATCTACTAGTATCTCATAAGCCTACAACATCCCTTGAACCAGAGTCCCACCCAACTCATTAGTAACCATGGCCAATTTCCAGATAACTCCCCGTGCCGCGTTCGTGGAGAGCAATGAGCTCAACTTCCGCAGCCTGTACCTTTTCCACACTCCCCTTGGTTCAAACCAGAATCAGTCAGGCATAATAGACTCAAATGTTACTACCGGTTTGGGTGCGACCGTCGTTAACAACTGGCCGATATGTGATGGCCCTAGCACCGGCGCCACCATTGTTGCACGTGCACAGGGCCTACATATCTATGCCGGTAACTGGCAGAATACTTTCAGCATAACTTTCGAGGTTGAAAGGTACGTACACATATGCATTCATACAGGGTTATATATCTTTGTGAAGAAATATATCTTCATGTTGATTACTTAAACTACGTACAGATGATCATGTCATTAGGTAATACTGTATATTGTAGTGCATGATACAGTTAACAACCACATCTGAACGTGATATAGGTTTAAGGGATCAACGCTTCAAGTGATGGGGATATCCGTTGAAGAAGGTGAGTGGGCTATTGTTGGTGGGACAGGACAGTTCGCTATGGCGACTGGTGTCATCTACAAAAAGTTCCATGAACAAAGGAGCGACGGTAACATCATAGAACTCACTGTCCATGGATTTTGTCCCATGCTGAAAGGTTCACAGGTGAGATGAATAACCAACATGTACAACTACCTTTTGTCTTCACCTAAATCTTCATTAGTTTGTGTCTGCATCCCTTTTATTCAAGAAAACATCACATAATTGTGTTATCATATTGTAGAGCCTTCCCACAAAGGTTGGACCATGGGGTGGAAATGGAGGCTCGGATAAAGACATCGTCAAGGCACCAAGACGTCTAGAGAGCATCACAGTTAGCAGGGGCACTATCATTGATTCAATCAAATTTTCTTATGTCGACCAAGCTGGTCAGAAGCGCACTGTTGGACCCTGGGGAGGTTCTGGAGGAAAACAAAATACGGTCAGTGGACTCTTTTAATGAAATTTTATGTGATTTTCTCAGTTTCATATGTAAGCAACAAACACTTATTTATTCTTTCACAATGCAGTTCGTACTCGGCACTTCTGAGTTTGTGAAGGAAGTTTCTGGAACATTCGGCCTTTATGGCAGAGACAACCACAACATAATAACATCACTAAAATTTGTCACCAACGTGAAGACATACGGGCCTTTCGGACAAGCAAAGGGAACCACTTTCACCATACCTGTCGTGGAATTGTCACGTCAGATGTCCTCATGCTAGGACTTAGTCGTGGAGCCATCGCAGCTATGAAGCTTAAAGGGGTTAAACGGGACAAGGAACACGAGGGTTATACTGGTTCGGCCCCTTACGGTGAAGGTAAAAGCCTACGTCCAGTTGAGGTTGTATTGCTTAGGGTTTCGACAACCAGGAGCTAAACCGCCCTGCCTGGTTATCGATTTGATCTTGCCTGTCCCTGAACCGTCGTCGGGTCGTCCCTTTATATAGAGAGGTTGACGCCCAGCGGCTCTCAGAGTCCCGACCGGCTCATAACAGTATCTGGCTCGAACTCCTAACTATTCTTGCCTTACGCTACAAGTCTTGCCATAATGACGGTTTATCACTACGGGCCTTAAGCCATCTCCGGGTCTTAAGCCCATTATTGGCCCGCCGTTTTCAAGCTTGGTACTGGGCTTCGCGTGATGACCATCTTGACGTAACCCGGCTCCTCCCGGGCGGGTGACTCTAATGGTTATATCCTCAACATTAGGCCCCAGATTGATTTGAACCGGTTCATGTCAATCTTCAATCCCTTTGAGAGAAAATCTTCCGGCTTATATCTGTGCAAAGGTTATAACCCGCCGTGACGTCATCTTCTGGATTCCTGGTAACCCGCCATGACGTCATCTTCCATTAAGTACATTTCTTTATTACGTTATACCCCAACGGATCTTATCTTTAATGGCCATCCCGAGAATCGAGGCGCTTCTGTGGCGAGATAATCACGCCGTGGCCTCCTCGTTTCTCGCGCCCACTTATTAGCCGCACCTTATAAATAAGCCCGGCCCATGAACCTTCATTCACTCCTCCATCGTCTTCCTCCTCTGACACCTGAGAGCTCGAACTCCGCCGCCGCGTCCCTTGTCTTCCACAACCTTGGCCGCTGCATCACCCTGACCTGGTCCAGAGAAACGGCGGCGACCTCCGCGACTCCTCAGCGTCGGTAAGTCCCTGCACCTCTCCACCGTAGATCCGCATTTAGGGTTCTGCTATTCTTCCTCTGTTCTTCGCTGTTCTTCTCGAGTTCTTTGTAGTTCTTCCACTACAGTCCAGTTTGATCCAAAAGTAGTGCGGAGCTCCTGCGGTAGTTGTTGCGCATCCATTTTCAATAGTAGCACGCCCCCTTTACTTGCAAAGAGATCCCCTTAGAGCTCATGAACTTTTCTGTATCAGCTTTCTAGGTCTAGAATTTTTTCCCTTTTAGCCGATCGTTTGATCCAAAATAATTACTGCGATCCGTGAAACTTGTTTGTGCCACACTTAGTCAAAAATTGCATCTGTTTAGCTATGGCGGCTCATATCTCCGGCTTAAAAGAGGCCACACGCTTTAATCTTTCCGGCTCATTTATGATAAAGCTTTAGACAACTTGAATTACTCACGATGCCCTCAGCGGCTTAGATAACCCGACGCAATTAGACATATGTCATTAGGCCCCTTCATAAGCCGCCATCTTGAACATTGAGGTGTAAACTTCCTCCGGCTTATAACTGAACCGGACATTTCCTTTTGTCGTAGGCTTTCATCTTTCACAATGCCACCCAAGGCTCCCAAGGCACCCATCACGTGCAACTGGATGAGATCCAATGTTACTGATGACACTTTAGCTGATTTCGTGAAGACGGGTTACCTGCCCAAAAAGGAGGTCATGTCTTATCGTGCCCCTGACCCGTCGGAGGAAAGGCCTCAACCAAGAGAAGGAGAAGTTGTGATATTTGCTAATCACATGAGCCGGGGCTTCGCACCTCCCGGCTCAAAATTCTTTAGGGATGTTCTGAACTTCTTCGATCTGCGGCCGCAAGACATAGGACCCAATTCCGTGTCAAATATTTGTAACTTTCAAGTATTCTGCGAAGTATATCTTGGAGAAGAGCCCAGCCTCCTGCTCTTTAGGGAGCTATTTTATCTGAACCGCCAGAACGAGTGCGCCAACGGGCCGAGCTTGGAACCCTGTGGAATTCCATTCAACGACGGAGAGATTGCCTCTTTCCTTATGCTGAGCCGCCAAGCCATCCAAAGGACTGGAACCAGACATGGTTCTACTGCCAGGATACTTCTCCGGCTGACGAGAGCCCTCTGCCCGGCTTTCGTGCCCTGCGTCTGGAGCCAAACCACCCCCTGCTAGACAAACTATCTCAAGCTGAGCATCAACCTCTGATTCCCACCATCAATAAGATTAAGGCTCTCCTGGGAAATGGCCTCAACGGCATTGATCTGGTCCGGGTCTGGAGCTCTTGGCGGGTGATCCCCTTGAGCCGCCGCCTCGGCTTAATGTGTGATTACACGGGCCGGAAGGATGACCCTCTGCGGCACAGCCCCAACGATCTTCCTGAGGACGTCGTGAACGACATGACCAAGTCTCTCTTGAATGAGAGCTTAGCCGACTGTGGGAGGACAGGCTTAAACCCCTTCTACAAAGCTAACCCGGCTCCAGCGGTAAGCCACTGACCTGAGCACCTTACTTTCCCTTTGGATGGTTTTCATCTGAACCTTAAGAAGTATTTGTTGTATTTTTCAGGCTAATGATAAGTTCTGGAAGGTCAAGTATGACCATGAGGCGGCTAAAAAAGCCAGAAAGGCTAAGAAAGCCGCCAGGAGAGCCGCTCCCCGCAAAAAGGGAACCAAGCCTACCGCCTCAGAGCTGCTTCAATTGGATGATAGCTCCGAGTCAGAGGTAACCCTTGATTCTTTAGGCTCTTCTTTTTTTATGCTTTCCGTCTGTTTTTTAACCACCTTATTGACTTGATTATCCGCAGGATGATACCGGAGTGAGTAACCCGGTGATTGAAGAGGTAACTATACTTTCCTCCGACTCGGAGCCCTTGCCAAGGCTGAATGTCCGAAGAGTAACCCGGAAAGTAAGATTTTCACATCCTTTAGCTTATCAAGATCCTCAATTTCTTTTGAAGCAACAGATTCATGAGAGCCGGAGACAAACCCGGGCCAACAAGGATACAGACCTCTCCTCCGGCTTACCTGAAGCGTCAAGGAAACACCGGACCGAGGTTATCTCCAACTTATACCCTTTTCATCCTTTAGCGGGCGTCACTCGTCAACCGCTCAATTCGTCTGATTCAAATTATCAGGAAAATTCACCTTCCTCTGGTGACTCTATGCAATCTAACCTGCCGGCTTTCAAGACCGCTCCCGGGTAATGATGATCATCTTATGTTGTGCTTTATCTTTACTCATGCTTTTGTACTAACCTTTTGTCCTTTCAGTGCTCAAGCAAAGCTCAGCAAGAGGGCGAAGAAGAATAAACCGGTCGAAGAGCCGGTCCTGACTGAACCGGAGGCTTCAGCTCAAGAGCCACCATTTGCCTCTGCTCCTGAAGCCACCACTCCCACTGACGAGCCAGTCATAGAGACTTCTGCTAACCCGGAGATCCCCAGCCCAGCTCAGCCGGCCGATGACCCGGACGTCGTAATCACCCGGACAGAGTTTGTCGAGCCGGGGAGACCCACTGTGCTGGCCAAATGCTCTGCCAAAGAAGAACTGCTAGAGCGCCGCAGGGCCAGACTGGAGATCACTGACTATGCTAACTTGAGCATTGGAGACATTGTTTCTGGTTACATTGGTCAAGTGCACAACAACCGGGACTTAGAGATTGACATGGTAAAGCAGATACAGCAAAAATCTGAGGTACCACTCTCTTGCTTACTCCATAGTCATCCTCACCATGCTAGCCCCCAAGTCTACCACTGATGATAGAATATGTTGTAGACTTAATCTTCCGGCTTACTTTCATGAACCGGCAATTTGTAAATAGAATCTTTCAACATGCATTAGCCCCCAAGTGCCAAGTGTCTTTGCTTGCAAAGTACTTGGGACTTTAATGTTTCATAATAATTACTCAAACTGTAACCCGGAATTTGTACAGGCTACCTGCAAAAAATTCAAAGCTGAAATCTCTGAGCTGAAGAACCGCCTGAAGACTCAGGAAACTGAGACCCGGAAGGCCAACGCCAAATTTGAGTTCAGTGTTGCTGCACAAGAGAAGCTGAAGAAGAAGTTTGAAACCGAAAGGAAGACTTGGGCCGAGGAGAAAGCTGCTTTGGTCAGCCGGGCCGAACAGGCGGAGGCTGCTCTGATGGAGAGAACCGCCGAACTCTCCGGCTTAAAGCGCCATGTGTCACAGATGGTCGCCGCAATCTTCGGTAAGTCATTCTGCAAGCCTTTAACCAGCCTACATTTTTTATGTCTTATAAGTCCCACCATTATCATTCAGCTCCCCTGACTGTGTTAAACAGGTCCCAGAAGCTCCAACCTCAATCAGAATGTTCTGACCAAATTGAAAGCCGTGTACACCTTGGTGGAGCAACTCTACATCGGGTCACAGCGTGCTTTGTCCGTTGTGGCCCTGTCCAATGAGGTTCCGACTCACCTGACGGACGTACTTCGGCGGCTTGCCATTCTTCCTCAGTGCTTCCAAGAGCTACGACGGGCCTCTGCAAGAGCCGGAGCCATAGCTGCTCTGAGCCGGGCCAAGGCTTTCCTCCCGGAGCTAGAGCCGACGGAGATCGCGCTTGGATACCCCAGCCTGAAGGAAGACGGGACCCCCTTCGATCAGAAAGATTTCGCCGCTTGTGTGAAGAGCGTACGCCCGGTGGCCACCCAGATTTGGAATGACACCGACCTTACCAAGTATCAGCCGGGCTACGACGCGGAAAATCAGAGGATCCCCACTCCACGTTATGAAGCCATCAGCTTGATCCCTCCGACTCGTAAGCATACCTTCGCCCCAGAAGTTGACCCGGCCGGGTTAATTGATGACGAGGCTCGATTTGAAGCTTTGAGCGGCATTGACTGGAAATCATCAACCTTGACTTTTAGGCGACTCATGGTTACACCTTAAAACAATGCCTCACCTTTTGGACTCGGGGAGTCTTGTAATAGAGTAGGACAAACACTTAATTTTGTCGTGCCATCGTGCACATGTTGAATGCTTAACTCCATTGAAGCCGCTTCTTCTTATTCCTCCGGGTTATAAGTGATCAGTTATTTTCCTTAAGCTCGAATAGCTGTATTTAACCATCCCGCGTAGAAAACAAATCACAAGTCTCTAGGCGGCTTACCGCACTGAGAATCATAGACCTTATATATATAACCCGGAATATGAACAAAAGTCACCAAAGACTGACCCTCAATTATATCTTTGATGTAACCATAATAGCATACTTACAAGACTTCAAGTATACTTCCGGTTTATGTAATCCGAATAATGAGGTGAAGATCTCAACTCCGGCTCACCAGCATCAATAATACTTACTATGTATTATCAACGTTGTGAATCAAAATTAAGTCGGCGAAGTAAAAACCGCCCTTGCACACTGTTGATATGACCAGAAGAATTTGTTGCAAATCAGAAGATCAAAACTTAGGGGCTTCCGGTTCGAATACGACCAGAGACCCGTCCCAAAGGGGTTAAGCTAAGATTCGAATGCGATCATATAGCCCCCGGTGGGTTTGGCGTTGCCGATCAAGAGGGTACCGACATCTATGTTCTCTTTGGTTCGAATACGACCCATGTTTGAACAGGAAGCCCCCAAATGACCTTAAGAGTTGTTTAATGACGCTGATTCGAATACGATCCACGTCGGTTCCCAAAGGGGGTTGAGCTATGATTCAAATATGATCAAAGAAAACTCCCCAATGAGCTCGGCAATTTGCCAATCAAGTGGGTATCGACAGCTATGTTCTCTTTGGTTCGAATACGACCTATGTTTGAACAGGAAGCCCCCAAGTGATCATATTGTTTACGGCTAGATTCGAATACGATCATAAGCCGGATCCACCTCCAAATGACCATGTGATGTTGTAATGGAAATAACACGTTTACCTTTGGAGGAGAAAAGGACAGAGGTCCTGCTTTATTATTTATCATAATATATACATGGCTATAGAAATATGTACATTATGAAAGCCGGTGGCTCAAGTGTAATAAGGCCGAAGCTGAGCTATGTTCCACGGCCGACGGGTCTCTTCCTCTGACTTGCGTGAATCTTTGTACTCCCGAACGTTGATAAGGTAGTATGACCCGTTGTGCAAGTTCTTGCTGACCACGAAGGGCCCTTCCCAAGGCGGGGATAACTTGTGTGCATCTGTTTGATCTTGGATGAGCCGGAGCACCAGATCACCTTCCTGGAAGACCCGGGACTTAACCCGGCGGCTGTGATAACGGCGCAGGTCTTGTTGGTAAATCGCCGAACGAGCTGCTGCCACATCACGCTGTTCGTCCAACAAGTCAAGAGCATCTTGGCGCGCCCGCTCATTGTCCGCCTCCACATAAGCCGCCACTCGAGGTGAGTCATGACGGATGTCGCTAGGGAGGACTGCTTCCGCTCCATAAACCATGAAGAACGGCGTGTAACCCGTAGACCTGTTAGGAGTAGTATTGATGCTCCATAACACGGAGGGTAACTCCTCCACCCAACAACCCGGCGTCCGTTGCAAAGGGACCAAAAGCCGGGGCTTGATGCCCTTCAAGATCTCCTGATTAGCTCTCTCAGCTTGACCATTGGATTGAGGGTGAGCCACTGATGAAACATCAAGTCGAATATGCTCTCGTTGACAAAACTCCTCCATGGCGCCTTTAGACAGATTGGTCCCATTGTCAGTTATAATGCTGTGTGGAAAGCCAAAGCGAAATATCACCCTTTTCATGAACTGAACCGCCGTGGCTGCGTCACACTTGCTAACGGGCTCTGCCTCAACCCACTTTGTGAACTTGTCAACTGCCACCAAGAGGTGGGTCTTCTTATCCTTGGATCTTTTAAAAGGCCCAACCATATCAAGCCCCCAGACCGCAAATGGCCAAGTAATTGGAATCATCCTCAGCTCCTGAGCCGGCACATGAGCCCGTCGCGAGAACCTCTGACAACCGTCACATCTACTGACCAAGTCCTCCGCATCAGCATGAGCCGTCAGCCAATAAAAACCATGACGAAAAGCCTTGGCCACAAGAGATTTTGAGCCGGCATGATGGCCACAATCCCCCTCGTGAATCTCACGCAAAATATCTTGGCCTTCCTCAGGGGAAACACAACGCTGGAAAGTTCCAGTGACACTGCGGCGATGTAGCTCACCATTGATAATTATCATTGACTTAGACCGCCGGGTTATTTGTCTGGCCAAAGTTTCATCCTCAGGCAACTCTCCCCGGGTCATGTAAGCCAAATATGGTACTGTCCAGTCTGGGGTGATGTGGAGAGCCGCCACCAACTGTGCCTCCGGGTCAGGGACAGCCAAGTCTTCCTCTGTAGGTAACTTAACAGAAGGGTTATGTAGGATGTCCAAGAAAGTATTAGGCGGCACCGGCTTTCGCTGAGAGCCCAGCCGGCTTAATGCATCAGCCGCCTCGTTCTTCCTGCGATCGATGTGCTCTACTTGGTAACCCTGAAAGTGTCCAGCAATGGCATCAACTTCACGGCGATAAGCCGCCATGAGAGGGTCCTTGGAATCCCACTTGCCTGATACTTGTTGAGCCACTAAGTCTGAGTCGCCGAAGCACCTTACCCGGCTCAAGCTCATCTCCTTAGCCATCCGAAGACCATGGAGCAAGGCCTCGTACTCAGCCGCATTGTTAGTACAAGGAAACATCAACCGTAGCACATAATGAAACTTGTCACCTTTAGGGGAAGCCAATACAACTCCAGCCCCCGAGCCCTCCAATTGCCTAGACCCATCAAAGTGAATAGTCCAATATGTATTATCCGGCTTTTCTTCAGGCACCTGTAGCTCTGTCCAATCGTTGATGAAATCCACCAAAGCTTGAGATTTAACAGCAGTGCGTGGTACGTATTTCAGACCATGAGGCCCAAGCTCTATAGCCCACTTAGCCACTCTTCCTGTGGCTTCTCTGTTTTGGATGATATCTCCAAGGGGAGCAGAACTAACCACAGTGATGGGGTGACCCTGAAAATAATGCTTAAGCTTCCGGCTTGCCATGAACACACCATAAACAAGCTTCTGCCAATGTGGATACCGCTGTTTGGACTCGATGAGCACTTCACTGACGTAGTAAACCGGCCGCTGAACCGGATACTCCTTACCCTCTTCCTTGCGCTCCACCACCACAGCCACACTGACGGCTCGCGTGTTAGCAGCTACATACAGTAATAAGGGCTCCTTATCAACCGGAGCAGCAAGGACTGGGGGCTCAGCCAGCTGTCTCTTCAAATCCTCAAAGGCAGCATTAGCAGCATCATTCCAGATAAAGTCATCAGTTTTCTTCATCAACTGGTACAGTGGCATGGCCTTTTCATCCAAACGGCTTATAAACCGGCTCAAAGCAGCGATGCGGCCTGCCAGACGCTGGACGTCGTTTATACACGCCGGCTTAGCCAGAGAGGTGATTGCCTTGATTTTTTCCGGGTTAGCTTCAATGCCTCTGTTAGAAACCAGGAAACCCAAGAGCTTGCCTGCGGGAACACCAAAAACGCACTTGGCCGGGTTAAGCATCATCTTGTAAACCCGGAGATTATCGAAGGTTTCTCTAAGGTCATCTACCAGAGTCTCCTTCTCCCTGGACTTAACCACAATATCATCCACATAGGCATGAACATTGCGCCCAATCTGGTTATGAAGACAATTCTGCACACAACGCTGATAAGTCGCCTGTGCACTCTTGAGTCCAAAAGGCATAGACACATAACAGAAGGCTCCAAAGGGAGTGATGAACGCCGTCTTCTCCTGGTCCTTAACTGCCATTTTAATCTGATGGTATCCAGAATAAGCATCCAAGAAACTTAAGCGCTCACAACCCGCCGTAGCATCAATGATTTGATCAATACGGGGGAGAGCAAAAGGATCAGCCGGACATGCCTTGTTTAAGTCCGTGTAGTCCACACACATCCGCCAGGTGCCATTCTTCTTGAGCACGAGCACCGGGTTAGCTAACCATTCTGGATGAAAGACTTCGACAATAAACCCGGCCGCCAAGAGCCGGGCCACCTCCTCACCAATGGCTTTCCGCCTCTCCTCATTAAACCGCCGAAGGAATTGCCTGACCGGCTTAAATTTCGGATCAATATTGAGAGTGTGCTCAGCGAGTTCTCTAGGTACACCTGGCATGTCAGAAGGTTTCCATGCAAAAATGTCCCTATTCTCACGGATGAACTCGATGAGCGCGCTTTCCTATTTTGGATCCAGATTGGCACTGATGCTAAACTGCTGAGATGAGTCACCTGGAACGAAATCAACAAGTTTAGTCTCATCAGCTGACTTAAATTTCATTGCCGGCTCATGCTCCGTGGTCGGCTTTTTCAGAGATGTCATATCTGTTGGGTCAACATTGTCCTTGTAAAACTTCAACTCCTCTGTTGCACAAACAGATTCTGCATAAGCCGCGTCGCCTTCCTCACACTCCAAGGCTATCTTGCGGCTGCCATGAACCGTAATGGTCCCATTGTGACCCGGCATCTTGAGCTGCAAATACACGTAACACGGCCGTGCCATGAACTTGGCGTAAGCCGGCCGCCCAAATATAGCATGATATGGACTTCTTATCTTAACCACCTCAAAGGTTAATTTCTCCACCCTGTAGTTGTACTCATCTCCAAAAGCCACTTCCAGCTCAATCTTACCCACTGGATACGCCGACTTACCAGGCACCACGCCATGGAAAACAGTATTGGACTGGCTGAGATTCTTATCAATCAACCCCATACGACGGAAGGTCTCATAATAGAGGATGTTGATGCTGCTGCCTCCATCCATGAGCACCTTAGTGAACTTATATCCTCCCACCTGAGGAGCCACCACCAGGGCCAGGTGACCCGGATTATCAACCCGGGGAGGGTGATCCTCCCTACTCCACACAATAGGCTGCTCAGACCATCTTAAATAGCGTGGAACCGCCGGCTCAACAGCATTCACAGCCCTCTTATGAAGCTTCTGATCTCGCTTGCACAGACTGGTGGTAAACACATGATACTGTCCACCATTGAGCTGCTTTGGATTGGTCTGGTATCCCCCTGCTGCTGTTGATTACCTTGGCCGGACTGCTGATTAAAGCCCCCTTGAACATTCTGAGGATTAGAATTTGAGCCGCCGCCCGGGCCATGAAAGCCGCCGGCACCTGAGCCGCCGCCCGAGCCATTGTTGCCATTAAAGGCATTGGAATTCTTAAAGGCCTTCATGATTGCGCAATCTTTCCATTAATGAGTAGCTGGCTTCTCCCTAGAGCCATGCCTTGGACAAGGCTCATTCAACAACTGCTCCAGCGTCGGGCCTGACCCGCCGGCTCGAGGAGGTGGCCTCCCCTTACGTCGCTGGTTGTTACCCTGTGAGCTGGTGTTAGCCACAAACTCCATGCCGCCATCAGCCTTACGCTTGCTACCTCCTTGGTTCGCCGGGTTATGCTGAGGACCCTTGCCATTGCCGTTCTTCTTTCCCTTCCCTGTCCTTTCATCATCTGACGCGGGGTCCTTGGTACTATCAGAGTCGGCGTACTTGACGAGAGCCGCCATCAGCGTACCCATATCATTGCAATCGCGCTTGAGCCGCCCGAGTTTCATCTTCAGGGGCAGGAAACGACAATTCTGCTCCAACATTAAGACTGCAGAGCCGGCATCCATCTTATCAGATGAATGTATTATCTCTTTGACCCGGCGAACCCAATGGGTTGTGGACTCACCCTCCTGCTGTTTACAGTTAGTCAAATCCACAATTGACATAGACTGCCTACAGGTATCTTTGAAGTTTTGGATGAACCGGGCTTTCAGCTCAGCCCAAGACCCGATAGAATTCGGTGGCAGCCCTTTCAACCAAGTGCGGGCAGTCCCATCTAGCATCATGGTGAAGTACTTGGCCATTGCCGCTTCGCTGACCTCCAGCAACTCCATGGCCATCTCATAACTCTCGATCCAGGCTCCGGGTTGTAAATCAGCTGTGTAGTTAGGCACTTTCCTTGGCCCTTTGAAATCCTTGGGCAGACGTTCGTTACGGAGAGCCGGCACCAGACAAGGAACACCTCCGGTCCTTGTAGGTATACCCACGTCGATGGAAGCCGTCGGATAAGCCGGGGGTGGCTGGTAAGCCGTCAACTGAGGCACCTGCTCCGCCTCTTGCCGTGCTCTGTCTTGGTCTACCGCATGAAAAGCTCCATTATGAGCCGGGCCGTGGCCAGGGGGCAGGTCATGGCGTCGGACATTGCTTGAGCCGGTCGTTGAAACCATGTGCCTGCTATAACTCAGGCTCCGGCCTAGATGAGGGGTTGAATGAATCCTGTCCCGGCTATAAGAATACGCCTCTTGCTGTGCCAGAGCCGTCTGAAGGAGTTCTCTGACCCGGCGGGTTTCAACCGCCGTTGGAGAGTCACCGTCAATTGGGAGAGCCGCCAGCCGCGCCGCTGCGGCGACCATGTTTTCCAACGGGTTGGCATAATGACCCGGGGGTATTGGCACGTACTGAGGCGGGGCAGGGTTCACCCGGGGAGGCCCCATCACTTGGGGTTGAATTGGCGTTCCAGTCCCGGGCGCTATGATCTCCGGCGGGTTACTAGGCCCTGCACCAGGCGTGTTGAAGAGGTTTCAAGGATCGTAAACCGGAGGGAGTCGGGATTGGGCCTTTTGATGCCTCCTTCTCATGACCTCCTTGGACGCGTTTTGATCCATCGTGAGCCGGAAAGATTGTGCCTGAATCAGCTGAGTCCGGGCGTCGAGAGCCGCCCTCTCTGCAGCCATCCTGATCCCTTCCGCCGCCAGATCCTCCTTGGCTTTTGCTAGGTCCAACTTTAACTGTGCCACCTCCGCGTCATGCTGAACTTGATCCGCCGGGGCGACCGTAGTGGTCAACAGGACCGTCATCTTGTCTGTGAGATCCATCAGCACCTGAGCCGGCGAGGGCACAGGGTTTCCTGACCCGGGGGCGGGGTTTTGAACAGGTTGTGCGCCGGCCATGAAGATTCCAACCCGGCTCGGCGGCTCAAAGGGGTCCGGAATGCTGTCGCCATCGGAACAGCCCCTGAGCCTGCCATCCTGAAGTTGATATAACGAATTTGACTCATCCGTAGCCGACTCGCCGTCAGAGCCGGCGGCCGTCTCATCACCAGATCCAGATCCTTCAGAGAGTCCTCCGTGGACACATCCCACGAAAGCATGCTCCAAGGCAGGTAGAGCCCGGGTGGGTCGTGCACGCTGAGCCGTCTCGATGAGATCGGTGCAGAGATCCGGCTCAGGGCCCGGCTCGCCAATCTTGCCAATGAAGACATGGATTCCGCCAAAGGGGACCCGGTACCCGTACTCGATTGAGCCGGCGTCGGGGCCCCAGGTTGCATCTCGATGTAGAGCTTGCCGCGACGACTCTTGGTCATCCGGCCCACAGTGTATCCCTTGAGCCCTTCGAAGCTGCCCTTCAAGAACTCAAATCCACCGTGCGCTGGCCCCACGGTGGGCGCCAACTGTCGTGGAATTGTCACGTCAGATGTCCTCATGCTAGGACTTAGTCGTGGAGCCATCGCAGCTAGGAAGCTTAAAGGGGTTAAACGGGACAAGGAACACGAGGGTTATACTGGTTCGGCCCCTTACGGTGAAGGTAAAAGCCTACGTCCAGTTGAGGTTGTATTGCTTAGGGTTTCGACGACCAGGAGCTAAACCGCCCTGCCTGGTTATCGATTTGATCTTGCCTGTCCCTGAACTGCCGCCAGGTCGTCCCTTTATATAGAGAGGTTGACGCCCAGCGGCTCTCAGAGTCCCGACCGGCTCATAACAGTATCCGGCTCGGACTCCTAACTATTCTTGCCTTACACTACAAGTCTTGCCATAACGGCGGTTTATCACTACGGGCCTTAAGCCATCTCCGGGTCTTAAGCCCATTATTGGCCCGCCGTTTTCAAGCTTGGTACTGGGCTTCGCGTGATGACCATCTTGACGTAACCCGCCTCCTCCCGGGCGGGTGACTCTAATGGTTATATCCTCAACAATACCCGTGCAAAAGAATAGCAGCATCGTGGGATTTTTCGGACGCAGTGGGATATATCTCGACGCGCTTGGTGTCTACGTGCACCCCCTCTAAGCTACTAGCTAGCGGCTAATGCTCTTATTTCCGGTGTGTATTTCTCAGTCAATTTGAATAAGCGGAAGGGATCTAGTAGACATTTCTCTTGTCTAGAAGATCCTATCAAGCCGCCCAACTGCCTTTTTTAATTACCTTTGTTGTGATGAATAAAAGTATCGGTTTTTATATGTGGGATGTGATTTGCTTATATATGTGTCTTGCTTGGAATGCATGTGATGTGATGACAACTATAAGAGTTGAGTCGAATCATATCTTCTCAGCATAATTTTCTTTACAACCATCTAATAAACGTGATAGGAAATCTCAAGGAGGTTGTTTCATCATCCATGCTCCTGCTCCTCGTCCTCCTCCTACTTTGCATGCAGGTTCAAAAAATGGAACAATAGGATGGGCCCAAGGTCTTCAGTAATCTTATTGTGTGCTCACCATTTCTCACTAGAGATTGTGGTAAATAAAAGGGCAAGTATAAGGTTGTAGTGGTAACAAAGACATCCTTCATCATAGAACTGCTTACAAGAACGGACGCAGTAGCTCTTTGTTCTGTGGAAGGGATCCTACAATAATTTTGGACACATGCTTGTTACCTCTAGGAATTTGTGCTGCTCTAATGCATAGCTTCTTAAAGATTTTTATTTCACTTTGTATAGGAGTCAAAGACCCGACACCATGCCAAACATGACCAAGGATAATTGCCCAACATGCCGCGACCCTGATCACAAACAAATCAGGTTTAAACTCCTTTTCATATCTAAGAGATTTACACTAAGACGACTTGGAATGAACCTCCTACATTCGCTGTCTTATAGAAACTCGAGACTCTACTATTTTATGTGATTAGAAGGACTCACATTCACCGCCCCGAAACACATAATCATTGATACTCAACTGCCTTTAGTCCAAAACTCTTGCGCATCTCCTGGAAATTCCCCCTTCCAAGTGACTTTATCAGAATATCTGCGAACTAATCGTTTGTGTTGGGTACTCAATCTCCACCTTCCCTTTCCCCACACATTCTTTGATGTAACGGAACTTCATATCTTCTTTTCTGTGGGAAAACTTCTAATCTATTTATCGTATCTATGTTCTTGTCAACCTTGAGCTTCACTTGCCTCTGTTGTTCACTCATCAAGTTTGCATGACAAACCCCTTGACATGCCTCCACTGCTGCTGCAATGTGTACTTAGCTTCACGAGATGAAAGTAAAACTACCTTCTGCTTCTGCAACACCCAAGGGACCAATTTTTCTCCTAAGAAATATGCAACGCCAAGTGGGATTTTTCTGTCATCCACTTCTCCTGCCATATTACTGTCACTATACGTGGTCTTTCATCTTTCTTTCATGTGTATTTGCAGCCATACTTTAGAGTCCAGTTCACATACCTCAAATTTTGCTTCGTAGCAGTCAATGGTGGTCTTTCATCTTCCTTTCTTGTGTGTTTACAGCTACAAAGACAACAAAACAAAGGGAAACTAATAGGAACTATAAGTTGTGTCATGAACTTGGTAAAGCGAGTAAAGATCCATAGCTATGCATTGTGAACATGAAAAATTGGTAGATGGATATGATGCGATGGATTTTTCTACTAGAATAGACACGAAAAGTGATGCAAAAGCCCACTCATCAAACATCACGAATCAATACTTGCATAACCTAAAATACTACCACATGCTCACGGATTTAAGTTAAAACGACTAGGAAGTGCTGTGACTTATACCAATGGAGGGCAGTAAAAGTGGAGTTTGAGAAACAACGGAACATAATGACATGAGAAAAATGGTGGGAAATAAAAGATATAAAATAGAAAGAAAATAAAAGAAATAATATACAATAAACAAAAGATACAGGTTCAAAATAGACCTTTGTCGAGTACCATAGTTGTCAAAGATGACCATACTAGCAGCGAAACTTTCTTTGCCGAGTACCCTACTCGACACACATTGCAACATTGTCAACGCTCTGTCAACTGTGGCGACAAGGGACATGTGTCATGCACTTTGCCGAGGGCACTTGTGTTTGCCGAGTTTTGTACGACTTGTACTTGGAAAATGATATCTTGGCTGAGTGCTATCTCTCTACTGAGTTTTTTTATAGACACTCGACTTTATTTTGCTTTGCTAAGAGCATCTCCAACGCTAAAATTCAGTTTGCAGCGCGCTGATCGCCTGCTTTGGTGCGGCGAGGAGTGCTGGCTCCAGCGGACGCTGTATATTTGGCGCGCGCGCGTAGCTCCAGCAGGCGCGCTAAAATGCAGCGCGCGCGAGCAGCCGACATTTGTCATATGTTGCATTTTGGACACAAAATGAATTTCAAACATCAAAATAAAGACATGGTACAATTTAAATCACACAAACAAGTTCATGATGACATCAAGTTCATGCCCACAAGTTCAAATTCATGCCCACAACATCATCCAACCAAGTTCAAAATCCGAACCAAGTTCATGACACAAAAGTTCACACCAACGACAGGCACATCAACAATCAAGCCTCGTCCTCGTCTTCATCCTCCTCCGAAGACGATTCTTCCTCCTCCTCTTCATTGTCGCGCACCGCTTCATCATGTGAAGCTCGGAAGGTGTTGGCAAGATCTTCAACAGCATCTTCATGCAATGGGCTGAGGCTTGTGTACCTTGAATTTTTGACAGGAGCAATTGGTAGCCCCCAAGGGCCGGCTCATTACAATGGGATGAGTCGGGTCTTCAATAAGTTGATCAAAAAATGACTTTACATTAGCCCCCAAGTGCATGGTGCATGCTGGCAGTGACATGGGACTTGCATATTTGATGTAATATCAATTTGAATAATGTAGCCCCCAAGTGCCGGGTCGTAAGCCTGCAGCGACTCGGGACTATTCTATCCATTGTAGAATAAATCATATCCATTGATAAAATAATAGCCATTGCGCTAAAGCGACTTTGAATACCTTATCTGTTGATAAGTAAATCCGGAGTTTAAATACCCGGCGGCTCTTGGCCGATGGTGATTTAATACGCCTCCATTGTAAGCCAGAATTTTTATAACCCGGCGACTTATAGCCTTTGAGAAAATCTAGAACGGATAATCATTTTGAAGCATCAATTTTAATGATGAGCTTGAATTTAAGCATTTATATAAGTCATAGTTCTGCATATCCTGCAGAGTTTAAACAACATATGCCCTGGCGACTTAACGTCAAAAGCCAGGGCGGGTAACAACCCAAACAGAATATAGTCTTTATGCAATTATGGAAAAGACTAGGATTAAGGCCATTCAAGCCTAAACATACTGGCGACTTAACGTCAAAAACCAGGGCGGGTCATCCAACCTCGCATATTTATATAATCAGGAAAACATACCTACAGAATTGGCTCATAGTGCCGGCTTATATCGCCGTATCCAATAAGGGCAATAATTCAATGATTGACAAACGCATGATTCCAATGGCGCAATCCAAAATATACCGGCGATTTTAAGTCCATAGCCAGGGCCGGTTTAAACATAATCATGTATCAAAAATATCATACCTGTCATATTGAATTGTACTGCCGGTTTATGTGACCTGTGCAGTAAGGGTGATAACCCAAATCTTAGAATCCAAGACTTCCAAATGTTTGATGATTGTCATCTGCTGGCGACTTATCGTCCAAAGCCAAGCCGGGTTAAATAAAAACCACATATACATGCCTTAGATCCAAAAAATTCTCAAGAAAAACTCAAAAGATTGTTTTCAAAAACTTAAACCAAATAAAAAGAAAAATCGAGGCTTCTGATTCGAATACGATCAATAAACCGTTCCAAAGGGGTTAAGCTAGGATTCGAATACGATCATGTAGCCCCAGTGGATTTGGCGTTGCGCCGATCAAGAGGGTACCAACAGCTACGTTCTCTTTGGTTCGAATACGACCTATGTTTGAACAGGAAGCCCCCAAATGACCTTGAGAGTTTTTTAATGACTCTGATTCGAATACGATCAAAGTCGGACCCAAAAGGGGTTAAGCTATGATTCGAATACGATCATGAAGCCCCCTAGTGAGTTTGGCATTGTGCCGATCAAGAGGGTACCGACAGCTATGATCTCTTTGGTTTGAATACGACCTATGTTTGAACAGGAAGCCCCCTAGTGATCATGATAAGATAAGTCGTAAGGCAGGATACCCATGTTTGAACCGCGCATCATGGCAGCAAGTTCTCTTCAGCAACCTTTAACTTTTTGCAAGATATAAATTCTTCTTGAACCAGGATTTTAAACCGGATATTGAGAGCTTCAAAGCTTTGTGAGGGAAAGTTTCCTCTTAAACAAGATTTTGAACCAGATATTGAGAGTTTCAGCGCTGTGTGGAAGATGAAATTTCCCTTGAACCGGATTGTAAACCAGAAGCATCATTGTGAGCCGGAATTTTTCTGACGGCCTTTCAAATTTTGCATCGATATAGTAGTAATCTCCAGTGGCGGGTTATTTTTCCCTCCAATGTCCTGGGGTTCTTGAATTTTACTAAAATTGGCAAGACTTGCTGAGTCATATCATTGTAGCCCCCGAGTCTTAAGACGACTCAAGGAGTTGTCTTGAGATTCTCCGTATTTGACCATAACAGAAGGTGTATATATCATTGGCGTTGATAGTGCGATGTGAATCCACAGAATGTTGAGGTGAGTGCGGCGGGTTATAAAGGATCCCGTATGAGCCGTGTCAGCAACTCGGCCAATGGTTCCTTCCAACTGGTTGTTTGAAGTTAACCAAACTGTAGTGGCGACGACTTGTGCGCATGCCCATTGAGCCATCCAGTGCAGACGGCGGCTGATAATACATGATAATTTGCCTCCAATTTGTTGGAAAAAAACTGGGCTACCCAAGCAGTGACTTGCTCATACTCGATAAACAGCTCATGCATATAGGTGCGGCCCGGTGTGTTGATGTAGACCAGGCCGCGAGAGACGGACGCAAAAGACGACCGCAGCATCAGAGGTGGCTCAGATAGATGAATCGGCCGCGGTGTTGTAAGCCGGTGCGGACGGGAGATCAGGCCGCGACGTTTGTAAGCCGGTGCAGACGGGAGAGCAGGTCGCGGTGTTTGTAATCCGGTGCGGACGGGAGATCAGGCCGCGGCATTTGTAAGCCGGTGCGGATGGGAGAGCAGGCCGCGGCGTTTGTAAGCCAGTGCGGACGGGAGAGCCGGCCGCGACATTGTAAGCCCGACTCTTGCAGTGAACAATTGTCCTGCATAAACAATATTGCAGACCAAGGCAAAGATATACTGTTCTTTGACAAAAATAATATGTGTTAATAAAACAAACTTGGATGAATATCACCTGATTCACCCGGGCAACAGATGAATCAGCTGCGGTACTATAAACCGGTGCGGATGGGCAAGTTAATCGCAGGCGCAGTAAGCCGCGCGGACAGTCGAGTCAATCGCAGGCATGGTCAGCCTCGCAGACGGGCAAAGTTGATGTAGCGGGGGTGGCAACTTGTGTAGGACGAGCGCTAGTGCAAAAAATAATATTTGCTCACGCCCCTTTTGCGACACCTTTTTTAGAAATAATGGTCATGCGGAAAAATATCATAGACCAAGTAATTGATCTTTGATAAAAAGAATATGCGCTAATAAAATAAACTTAGATGGATGTCACCTGATTTGTCCGAACGACAGACAAGTCGTATGTAGTGTCTGTGAATCACCTCCAGTAATTTCAACGGTGATTTAACCACTCTCGAGACCGCGGGAGCTCGGAATAAGGCCAACTGGGGTGGGTCAGCACGAGGTCGCAGTGGCGACGGCAAAGACGGCGGCTTGAAACGCGACCGTAGCGGAGCTTGAAACCATGTGGCTCAGCACAACCCTCTGGGTTATCTTATTTTTTTCCGACTAATTAGCACTTTCCTTTGAATCAATAGCCCGATTGACTTTCCCAAAGTACCGGAGATTTATTCCTGTATCTTCATCGCGAGACTGAAGTCAATGTATATCCTTACACGCTGGCATATGTGTTCTCCGGACAGCGTTCCGCGGGTAGGTGATGACATGGCCTCTAGTCTGTTTATGCTGTCCAGACCTGACGGCGTATGGCACCGATATTGGTGCGAGCTCTGTTGTTATAACAGCTTTGACGTTTTATTTATCTAACTAGTGGTCCGTACTGTTACTCCAAGTTCCAAGGAGCACTACTAATCTCATCCAAGATGTGCGTATATGCACCACCTTTCACTTGATTGATGCTCCATGGCTGGATTGTTTAATAGCAGTGGATTCCTGATTTGCCTCGTACTCGCACACTACACCGGGCTGCAGCTTTTCCTTTGCTCCCCGCGAGGTGAGTCTGCGGTGGAGGCGCGCTTGGCGACTTAATTCTTGTACGGGTCGGTCCAGAGGACCAGCATCTTCCGTGTGAACCTCGGTCCAGAGGAGAACAAGGTAAATTTAGTTTAATAAAATCAGACCAGACTGATCCCTATGTTGCTCGGATAGCAGTTCGCCTCAGATCTAATTTAATAATATTAGCCAAGTCAGGATTTGCGGCTGCTGAGAGCTGCCCACGGTGCAGCAAAAAACGAGGCCAAAACAAGGTCCAGGTCGCTGTCGGTTTTGACTTCCATGTTTCCTCATCTCAAGCATGGCTTGCATCTGTTGATGTATTTTTTGTCTGATCTCATCTCTTTTGGTCTTGGTCTTTGCTCCTGGCGCCTTGCAGCAGAACATCAAGATCGATTTGGCTTAAATTTCTTAATTGTACAGGGAACAAACGCCTATCGGTCTTGGCGGATCGTAGGACGGCGGCAGCGAACACACATAAGCCCAGCGATCCGGCTCTGCCCAACGTTATCTTATGCCGGGTTATCTTGCGAGCCTCTTCTTCTTCATCATCTAGTCAACCGCGAGCTTCTCAATCCATGTGAAAGATCCCTCCAAGAACTCAACACCACCGTGCGCAGGCCCCACGGTGGGCGCCAACTGTCGTGGAATTGTCACGGCAGATGTCCTTAGTGTGAGGACTTAGTCGTGAGGTCAATGCATCTATGCGGTAGCTTGAGAGGGGTTGATCGGGACGAGAGACGCAACACGCAAGACAAGAATTTAGACAGCTTCGGACCTCGGGAAACATCATCCGGTAATAGCCCTACATGCTGTTTGTGGCTAGGTCTCATTATGATCATGAGAGAGTCGCCGTTAAGCCGGATCTTTGTGTCTAGCCCTAGAGATTGTTTCTTGCTTGTCCCTCTTGGGGTGCCCTGCCCCTCCTTATATAAGTTGAAGGGGTGGGTTACATGACTAATCCTAGGATTAGGATTACTCTATCACAAGTGGAGTCCTAATCTTGCTTCCTTTGTAAGGAAATATTCCTTATGCTTTCCTCTTAAGCCGGCCCACCATAACATGAGCCGGCCTTCTGGGCCTTGGGCCTAGTCCTCTATATGACCCGCCATCGGGGCCATTAGTGAATCACCGGGCTCGTGAGTTTGTCAGACCAGTGAGTCGCCAAGTGTCAGCCGGGTCTCTGGTGAGCCGCCAAATCCGGCCGGGTCATATTTCCGGCCGGGTCATATTTCCGGCCGGGTCATACCGCGAGGTATATCCCCGACAGTTCTTGTGACAGGCTCCGGTTTGTAAGAGGTTTATAATAAAGCTTGGCCCAAATTGGACAATGTTTTTACCATGACATATATGTTTCATGACGTGACACCATGCCACCTTTCATGACTTTCTGGTGAGTTTTGGATTTATGGGGATTTAAAACCGAGATTCCAAATGTTTGAGGACGAGCCAGGACGCCGATACGGTTGTAACTCATCCCATTCCTGGCATGGGACCTAAACATGGACCCAAGGACACATGTGTAATTTTTCTAGCCATTTTGGTGAACTGGAGCATGTATTTGTAGTTCAGATTTGAATTATGGACATTAAATGCCTAGGGAACTCAATTAGTGTATAAAAAGGCCAAATGAACCCTGAATAAGTTTAAATTTCAGGACGGATATCATGTCGTTCCATGTTGCCCGTAGAAGAAAATACAAGGAGAAAAGAGGCAGTGATTATCATATCGCCCACAAGGGGGACATGCTTCCCTCTCGGAACCACGAGGCTTCTTTGAGAGAAGCTCCGGTTTGTAAGAGGTTTGTATAACGTTTAGCCCAAATTGGACAATGTTTTTACCACGACATATATGTGCACCATGCCACCTTTCATGACTTTCTGGTGAGTTTTGGATTTATGGGGATTTAAAAACCAAGATTCCAAATGTTTGAGGACGAGCCAGGATGCTGATACGGTTGTAATTCATTCCCATTCCTTGCATGGGACCTAAACATGCACCCAAGGACACATGTATAATTTTTCTAGCCATTTTGGTTAACTGGAGCATGTATTTTTAGTTCAGATTTGAATTATGGACATTAAATGCCTAGGAAACTCAATTAGTGTATAAAAAGGCCAAACGAACCCTGAATAAGTTTAAATTTCAGCATGGGTATCATGTCGTTCCATGTTGCCCGTAGAATAAAATACAAGGCAAAAAGAGGCAGTGATTATCGTTTTGCCCACAAGGGGGACACATTTCCCTGTCGGAACCACGAGGCTTCTTTGAGAGAAGCACCGGTTTGTAAGAGGCTTGTAATAAAACTTGCGCCAAAATGGACAAAAAAATTCCTCGACATATATGTGCCATGTCGTGACATCATGCCAAGTTTCACGATTTTCGGGTGAGTTTTGGATTTACGGGGATTTAAAAATTGAGATTCTTCTCACAAAATGTTTTCAAATAGCACACGGTTCACTCACGAAAGCCGTGTGCCTACCAAACCGTGGTCGATGCCCCACCTGTTGTGCGCGCAATCTGAGTCGTGTGTTCTGATTGGCCAGAACCCAAACCCCACGGATCGTACGTCTACACCGTTGGATGCTCCCAGATCTAACGGCAATCATCATCCCTTTCGACAACACATGCAGTATTTGGGTAAGCACTATGCGCATGCGTCGTGCTAGCTCACGCTTCCTTCTCTACTAAGTTTTCTATATTAATGTTGTTATATATCCAAACACGCTACCGTTTCCCGCCACTCCTCTCATTGGTTTCCCGCCTCTTCTCCCATCGTTTTCCTGCTGCCAGTGTCAGTGCTCATTGAAGGCTAGGCGGCGACACACCAGCCATGTAAATATCGCACACAGTTTCTAAAAGCACAAATGTGTGTGATATGAGGGAGTAGGTCCCATAGGGTGACCAGCGTGAAACGCCTTAAAAGCAAGGAGGCAATTCCTATCAGCAAGGGGCGGTTTCCCATCCGCTAGCCTAGTCGAATAGAACGTAAAAGTTAAGCATGCTTGGGCTGGAGTAGTATAAGGATGGGTGACCCGGTGGGAAGTTGCATATCTCAAGCTTCATTTAAACGCTATGACATGGTCATTATAGAGATAAATGTCTCTAAGTGACCTGTCATGACGATTATATAAACCTTGGGATCCTTGTTTTGCTAATTTGTAGACTATGTTTTTATTGGTTATTTTTTGCTCTAAAAAATCAAAGAATGATTGACTCTATAGTGACCTGTCATGATGATTATATAAACCTTGGGATCCTTGTTTTGCTAATTTGTAGACTATGTTTTTATTGGTTATTTTTTGTTCTCCACAAATTATCCCTTTGACTCAATGCACGAGAAGGGTTTACTCTTTGCTCCATGTGCTATGTTAGAGCAAATCAAGTTTCAACGCATGCATTGGACGGCATCCGGCCCCTACCCCCCATCCGCCTCGAAGTTGTGTTCCCGACATTGTACGTCTTTAACCTGGCCATGGGGGTACGATGTTCAATTTGTAATGTTACTGAGGTAGTTGGTGCCCCATCGAACTTGTTCTTTTGGGATTTGAACAAATCACACACCAGACCCAAACATTTTTTTAGGTCGCATGCAGGGTATAGGGGGGCGGGTGTTCTGATCGGGCATGTCTCCCTTGTGCGGTTTATAGACGCTGCACATATTTGTGGGCTCCCCGAGGTATATATATTATCCTTGACCGATAACAGGGGGGCCACACAATCTATCCCTTTGACCCAACAACGAGAAGGTTTCCTATTGCTATGTGTGCCATGTTAGACCAAATAAAGTTTGAGCGCATGCGTTGGACGACACCCCCCGGTCGCCTCGAAGTTGGGAAACCGACATCGTATGTATTGAACTAGGCTTGGGGTCAGGTACAGTGTTCGGTTTGTAATATAGTTGGTGGCCCATCGAAGTTGTGCATTACGGATTTAAACACGTCACACACCACCGTACCCATACATATTTTCGGGCCGCATGCAGTGTATATGGGGTCTTCTGATCGACTACGTCTCCCTTGTGCGGTTTTTTGTGATGACACGGATATTTGTGGGCTCCCCGAGTGTATATATATCACCCCTTTAACCGATAACGAGGGGTATGTGTTGGCCATGAATGGATTCCTCCTAGTTCGTGTTAGGTCCGGTCACCGTCATGTGTGCTACCTCTTGAGCTTGCGTTGGTTTTTCCCTTGAAGAGGAAAGGGTGATGCAGCAAAGTAGCGTAAGTATTTCCCTCAGTTTGAGAACCAAGGTATCAATCCAGTAGGAGACAACGCACAAGTCACCGAATACCTGCACAGACAATCAACAACTTGCACCCAACGCGATAAAGGGGTTGTTAATCCCTTCACGGTCACTTGCAAAAGTGAGATCTGATAGAGATAGATAAACAGTAAAGTAAATATTTTTGGTATTTTTAATTTATAGATCGGAAAGTAAAAGATTGCAAAATAGTAGATCGGAAACTAGTAAGATATAAAAGAGATTCAATATAATGGAAAAGAGACCCGGGGGCCATAGGTTTCACTAGTGGCTTCTCTCAAGATAGCAAATATTACGGTGGGTGAACAAATTACTGCCGAGCAATTGATAGAAAAGCGCGAAGTTATGATGATATCTAGGGCAATGATCATGAACGTAGGCATCACGTCCGTGTCAAGTAGACCAAAACGATTTTGCATCTACTACTATTACTCCACACATTCACCGACTCTTGCCTACATCAGAGTATTAAGTTCATAAAGAACAGAGTAACATATTAAGTAAGATGACATGATGTAGAGGAATTAACTCAAGCAATATGATGAAAACCCCATCTTTTTATCCTCGATGGCAACAATACAATACGTGCCTTGCTGCCCCTACTGTCACTGGGAAAGGACACCACAAGATTGAACCCAAAGCTAAGCACTTCTCCCATTGCAAGAAAGATCAATCTAGTAGGCCAAACTAAACCAATAATTCAAAGAGACTTTCAAAGATATCAAATCGTGCATATAAGAATTGAGAGAAGAACCAAATAATATTCATAGACAATCTGATCATAAATCCACAATTCATTGGATCTCGGCAAACACACCGCAAAAGAATATTACATCGAATAGATCTCCAAGAACATCGAGGAGAACATGGTATTGAGAATCAAAGAGAGAGAAGAAGCCATCTAGCTACTAGCTATGGACCCGTAGGTCTGTGGTAAATGAAGGAAATATGCCCTAGAGGCAATAATAAAGTTGTTATTTATATTTCCTTATAGCATGATAAATGTTTATTATTCATGCTAGAATTGTATTAACCGGAAACTTAGTACATGTGTGAATACATAGACAAACATAATGTCACTAGTATGCCTCTACTTGACTAGCTCGTTGAATCAAAGATGGTTAAGTTTCCTAGCCATAGACATGAGTTGTCATTTGATTAACGAGATCACATCATTAGAGAATGATGTGATTGACTTGACCCATTCCGTTAGCTTAGCACTTGATCATTTAGTTTGTTGCTATTGCTTTCTTCATGACTTATACATGTTCTTATGACTATGAGATTATGCAACTTCCGAATACCGGAGGAACACTTTGTGTGCTACCAAACATCACAACGTAACTGGGTGATTATATAGGTGCTCTAGAGGTGTCTCTGATGGTACTTGTTGAGTTGGCATAGATCGAGATTAGGATTTGTCACTCCGATTGTCGGAGAGGTATCTCTGGGCCCTCTCGGTAATGCACATCACTATAAGCCTTGCAAGCAATGTGACTAATGAGTTAGTTGCGGGATGATGCATTACAGAACGAGTAAATAGACTTGCCGGTAACGAGATTGAACTAGGTATGGTGATACCGACGATCGAATCTCGGGCAAGTAACATACCGATGACAAAGGGAACAACGTATGTTGTTATGCAGTTTTACCGATAAAGATCTTCGTAGAATATGTAGGAGCCAATATGAGCATCCAGGTTCCGCTATTGGTTATTGACCGGAGATGTGTGCCGGTCATGTCTACATAGTTCTCGAACCCGTAGGGTCCGCACGCTTAACGTTCGGTGACGATTTATATTATGAGTTATGTGATTTGATGACCGAAGTTTGTTCGGAGTCCCGGATGAGATCGGAGACATGACGAGAAGTCTCGAAATGCTCAAGCCGTAAAGATCGATATATTGAAAGGCTATATTCGGACATCGGAAAGGTTCCGAGTGATTCGGGTATTTTTCAGAGTACCGGAGAGTTACGGGAATTCGTATTGGGCCTTAATGGGCCATACGGGAAAGGAGAGAAAAGGCCTCAACGGTGGCCGCACCCCTCCCCATCGACTGGTCCGAATTGGACTAGGGAGGGGGGCGCCCCCTTCCTTCCTTCTCCTTCTCCCTTCCCCTTTTCGTACTCCATGTGGGAGGTGGAATCCTACTAGGACTAGGGAGTGCGATCATCATTAGTTGAATCGAGTGTGGCTACGCCCGGTCCTTGTTGAAGGTTAAAACAACACTAACTTGACGAAATATCATTGTGGTTTTGATGCGTAGGTAAGAACTGTTCTTGCTCAGCCCGTAGCAGCCACATAAAACTTGCAACAACAAAGTAGAGGACGTCTAACTTGTTTTTGCAGGGCATGTTGCTATGTGATATGGTCAAGACATGATGCTATATTTTATTGTATGAGATGATCATGTTTTTTAACGAAGTTATCGGCAACTGGCAGGAGCCATATGGTTGTCGCTTTATTGTATGCAATGCAATCGCCCTGTAATTGCTTTACTTTATCACTTAGCGGTAGCGATAGTCGTAGTAGCAATAGTTGGCAAGACGACAACGATGCTTCGATGGAGATCAAGGTGTCAAGCCGGTGACGATAGTGATCATGACCGTGCTTTGGAGATGGAGATCAAAGGCACAAGATGATGATGGCCATATCGTATCACTTATATTGATTGCATGTGATGTTTATCCTTTATGCATCTTATTCTACTTTGATTGACTGTAGCATTATACGATGATCTCTCACTAAATTTCAAGGTACAATTGTTCTCCCTGAGTATGCACCATTGCCAAAGTTCGTCGTGCCGAGACACCACGTGATGATCGGGTGTGATAAGCTCTACGTTCACATACAACAGGTGCAAGCCAGTTTTGCACACGCAGAATACTCAGGTTAAACTTGACGAGCCTAGCATATGCAGGTATGGCCTCAGAACACTGAGACCGAAAGGTCGAGCGTGAATCATATAGTAGATATGATCAACATAGTGATGTTCACCATTGAAAACTACTCCATTTCACGTGATGATCGGACATGGTTTAGTTGATTTGGATCACGTGATCACTTAGATGATTAGAGGGATGTCTATCTAAGTGGGAGTTCTTAAGTAATATGATTAGTTGAACTTTAATTTATCATGAACCTAGTCCTGATAGTATTTTGCAAATAATGTTGTAGATCAATAGCTCGCGTTGTTGCTTCCCTATGTTTTATATGTGTTCCTAGAGAAAACTAAGTTGAAAGATGATAGTAGCAATGATGCAGACTGGGTCCGTGATCTGAGGTTTATCCTCATTGCTGCACAGAAGAATTATGTCCTTGATGCACCGCTAGGTGACAGACCTATTGCAGGAGCAGATGCAGACCTTTGATTGAAGACCATGTCAATGCTATCTCGAAGCATGTCGGTGGTATTCCGATCTTCCATAAGAACAGTTGAAGCAATGCTATCTTTTCTTTATCAATTATCCAAAACCCCGTTGTATGGGTATTGACCTCAAATTCCTCTTCCCTTACCTAAAGGGTTTCTACTTTCTATCATGTCATGGATATCTTGCTCTGCTTGTCCTTGGGAAGGGTATACCCCTGGTATATGTGTCAAACACATTTTCCTTTCCATTGTTTCGTTTGATCTAATCACATTTTCCTTTCCATTGTCTTGTTTAACCTTTCTTGTGGTCTATATGATCTAAGCAGCAATATTCTCCTGCTTATGTAAACACCTCGTCGTACAACCTAGTCAGTAAGACCCTATTACTATTGTTGATGACATTCCGGTGACCACCGATGGACGAGAACTTTGCCTATTGGTCTGCCTCGTTCAACGAGCAGGAAAGTGGTTCTCTTCGTCCCTCGCCCTTGGTACCGATGTTGTTGCCGACATGACCGACAAACTATCCTCTGATATGCCTTGCTTACATGGTCGTGCAAGGCGTGACCGCCCTTCCTACTTTTAACCCACATGATGGGCCCATAACCCACAATTCCACAGGATCGAAACCTAACTCTCTAGTACACCCCCTGTTTCGAAGTTTGTTCCTCGCGCGTGGCCTCGTATGTAATTCATGAGCCACCTTCCGAGAGATCATCAATTCTGGTATCAGACACAATACTTATTCCCGTTGCTTTGAACCCCTTGCACACCCTGTTTCAGGCATCAAACGATTGCCTGTCTGCTCGAAACTTCCCATGACACCTCCTTGCTTTGCTCTCAATATTTTCTTAAGTTTCAATTTGGGAGTTACTTCCCGCCACCTTCCCTGGTTTTATCTACCAGATAAGCAACCTTGTAGGGGACCGTTCTTCCGATGTTACCCCTTGTCCTTTCGTAGGTATGATGAAATTTCCAAAGAAAGGATGATGACTTCATGAGGATGACCTGAAGCAGCGAAATGAAGACATCAAGAGAATGGATCGACCTCTTCGAGAAGAGCAACCAAGAACGAGAAGATTCGTTAGAATTTCGTAACCAAACCTTTCCCCCTTATTTCACCTCTTAAATCTTGGGACGAGATTTCTTGTAGTGGAGGAGAATTGTGATGCCTGGATAATTAAGCTATAGTAATCCTCTACTAATGATGCCACGCCACCATGGTTACTGTTGTTAATCTCGCGTTAATTCGAAACCGATTCGAAATTCAAATTCAAAATGAAGGCAAACATCAAAAGCTTTCAAACATTAAAACCAAAATGTTAATTTGGTTGCAAATAATCACTACTAAATTGTCGTGCAGGAACCAACATTAATGAGTTAATAAAATGCCATTAACCTATTTTTAAATTAGACCAACAACACTTAAGTGGACCATGTAAATTCAAACCGAATTTTAAACATTTCAAAATAATCTCAAACTTGGGGAACAACAGCAAAATATTACCAAGTATTTGTGTGACAGGTTTCATATGCAACAAAATTCTTTTGTTGGCCCAAATAAATACCGAGCGGAGACTAAAAGAAAACAGAAAAGTTAAAAATAAATAAATAGAAAAGAGCCCCCCCCACTAGGCCAAACGGCCTAGCTGGCCGACTAGGCCGCCCACCAGGCCGGCCCACCCCTGCCTACACCTGCCCCTCCCCCCGTGACCTAGTCGCCCACACCCCACTTCCCCCACGTTCCCCTCTCTCCCTCATATCCTCCCGATCCCGATCTGGATCGGGCGTCGGCGCCCCTCCCCCGCGCTCGTCGCCGTCGACCGCCTCACCTCGCCGTCCTCGTCCCCGCCGGTCTGCCTCCTCCGACGTCGTCGTCCCCATCGACCACCCCGAGCCCCGCTGCCATTGCCCTACGAAACCGCCGTGAGCCCCGATTCCTCCCCTTTCCCTCGCGCGACCCCGCCTGCCCGCGCTGCGCGCGCTCTTGCCGCGGCCACCGCACGCGTGCGCCCCATACACGCTCGTCGTCGCGCCGTCCTGCCGCTCCGCTCGTCCCACGCGCGCAACCGCGCCGTCCGCGCCTCCCCCGCTCGCCACGCTCGGTGCGTCATCGCGCGCACGCGCACACGCACACGCGTTCCCGAGCCCCGCCTCGCCCTTGTCGCTACCATGCGCGACCGCCGTCGCCTCGGCCCCCTGCCCACCGGCCCGCGAGCTCGCCGTCTCACCCTCCCCAGCTACAGCCGTGCTGACCGCGCCCGCCGTCGCCGCGCTAACCGCCTCCACCGCGCCCGCCCGTCCGCGCGGCCCCACTCCGGCGCCGGCTCCTGCTGCCGCCGCGGCCACCCCTCCGCCGCCTTCCCTTGCCCCGCGCTCCTCCCCGCTCCGGCCATGGCCTTGCCATGGCCATCGGCCCCCTTGCTCCGGCGCCTTGCCGGGTTCGCCCGCTCCTGGGCATGCGCCCGCTCGGGCGGTCCCCCGTGCCCCATAGCGCCCGAACCCGATAGGCCCCCTGGGGTCAATGACAGGAGGGCCCCGCCTCCAGAACGGTTTTAAAAAAAGGATTTTTTTAAATAGTAATAAATAAAATAATAATTAATTAATTAATTAATTAATTTAATTAATTTAATTAATTCTGTATTAGTTTAACCTAATCATTTTAGTTAACTAATTAACCTAAACCCTGATTAACCTAAACAGTGTATGATAGGTGGGTCCCACTGGACCCACACGTCAGTTTGACCAGTCAACACCTCTGTTGACTGCTGACGTCATGATGATGTCAGCAAACACTATTCTGGATAATGTTGAATTAAAATTAATTAAATAATTTCTAAAAATGATTTAAAACTTTAGAAAATCATATAAAATAAACCGTAACTCGGATGAAAATACTTTCTACATGAAAGTTGCTCACAACAACGAGACGAATCCGGATACGCAACCTGTTCGTCCGCCACACATCCCTAACCTATCGAACTCGCAACTTTCCCCCTCCAGTTCATCTATCCGAAAACACGAAACACTGGGGATACTTTCCCGGATGTTTCCCCCCTTCGCCGGTATCACCTCTTACCGCGTTAGGGCACACCTAACACCGATGTTTGCTTTGTCATGCATCGTTATGCATCTGTTTGCATTGTATTCATTGTTTCCTCCCCCTCTTCTCTCCGGTAGACTACGAGACCGACGCCGCTACTGGTGCCCCGACCGACTACGCTGTTGACGACCCCTCCTTCTTGCCAGAGCAACCAGGCAAGCCCCCCCTTGATCACCAGATATCGCCTATTCTTCTCTATACTCTTGCATCAGAGTAGTGTAGCATGTTACTGCTTTCCGTTAATCCTATTCTGCCGCATAGCCTGTCTTTGCCACTACTATTGTTACCTTTACCTGCAATCCTACATGCTTAGTATAGGATGCTAGTTTTCCATCAGTGGCCCTACATTCTTGTCCGTCTGTTGTGCTATACTATCGGTATGTGATCACTTGGGAGGTGATCACGGGTTTATACTATATACTTTATACATTATACATGTGGTGACTAAAGTCGGGTCGGCTCGTGGAGCACCCGCGAGTGATTCACGGATTGGGGGCTGAAAGGACCTTTGTCCTGACGGCCCTCTGGGTGGATCTTTGTGGCGGAGCGACATGGCAGGTTGAGACCGCCTAGGTGAGAGGTGGGCCTGGCCCTGGTCGGTGTCCGTGGTTACATCAATTAACATGCTTAACGAGATCTTGGTATTTGATCTGAGTCTGGCCATTTGGTGTATACGCACTAACCAACTACGCGGGAACAGTTATGGGCACTCGACGTCGTGGTATCAGCCGAAGCCTTCATGACATCAGCGACTGAGCGGCGCACGCCGGGTTGGACCGCGTAACGTGACTTCCTTTGAAATGGAGGTTGCTAGGTCTGCTCTCCGGCCGCGTACGCAACGTGCAGGTGTGCAATGGGCGATGGGCCCAGACCCCTGCGGGCATAGGATTTAGACCGGCGTGCTGACCTCTCTGTTGTGCCTAGGTGGGGCTGCAACGTGTTGATCTTCCGAGGCCGGGCATGACCCAGGAAAGTGTGTCCGGCCAAATGGGATCAAGCGTGTTGGGTTATGTGGTGCACCCCTGCAGGGAAGTTTATCTATTCAAATAGCCGTGTCCCTCGGTAAAAGGACGACCCGGAGTTGTACCTTGACCTTATGACAACTAGAACCGGATACTTAATAAAACACACCCTTCCAAGTGCCAGATACAACCCGGTGATCGCTCTCTAACAGGGCGACGAGGAGGGGATTGCCGGGTAGGATTATGCTATGCGATGCTACTTGGTGAACTTACCATCTACTCTCTTCTACATGCTGCAAGATGGAGGTGGCCAGAAGGGTAGTCTTCGACAGGATTAGCTATCCCCCTCTTATTCCGGCATTCTGCAGTTCAGTCCACCGATATGGCCCTTTACACATATACCCATGCATATGTAGTGTAGCTCCTTGCTTGCGAGTACTTTGGATGAGTACTCATGATTGCTTTTCTCCCTCTTTTCCCCCTTTCCCTTCTACCTGGTTGTTGCAACCAGATGCCGGAGCCCAGGATCCAGACGCCACCGTCGACGACGACTCCTACTACACCAGAGGTGCCTACTACTACGTGCAGCCCGCTGACGATGACCAGGAGTAGTTAGGAGGATCCCAGGCAGGAGGCTTGCGCCTCTTTCGATCTGTATCCCAGTTTGTGCTAGCCTTCTTAAGGCAAACTTGTTTACTTATGTCTGTACTCAGATATTGTTGCTTCCGCTGACTCGTCTATGATCGAGCACTTGTATTCGAGCCCTCGAGGCCCCTGGCTTGTATTATGATGCTTGTATGACTTATTTATGTTTTAGAGTTGTGTTGTGATATCTTCCCGTGAGTCCCTGATCTTGATCGTACACGTTCGCGTGCATGATTAGTGTACGATTGAATCGGGGGCGTCACATGAAGTTAATATTTCAAGCAAATACCCGAGTTGAGAGATATGAAGTCTCCAACAAGTTCTATAGCTAAAAGATGGAGGAGAATAGCTCAAGCAGTGAGCATGTGCTTGGATTGTCTCGGTACTACAATCGCTTGAATTAAGTGGGAGTTAATCTTCCAAATAAGATAGTGATTGACAGAGTTCTCTAGTCACCATCACCAAGTTAGTAGAACTTTGTGATGAACTATAGTATGCAAGGGATGACTAAAATGATTCCCGAGCTTTTCATGACAATGAAATCGATGAAGGTAGAAATCAAGAAAGAGCATCAAGTGTTGATGATTAACAAGACCACTAGTTTCAAGAAAAGGGCAAAGGGAAAGAAAGGGAACTTCATGTTGAATGGCAAGCAAGTTGTCACTTCCGTGATGAAGCCCAAAGCTAGACTAAAGCGTGAAACTGAGTGCTTATACTACAAAGGAAATGGTCACTGGAAATGGAAATGCCCTGAATATTTGGTGGATAAGAAGGATGGCAAAGTGAACAAGGGTATATTTGATATACAGATTATTGATGTGTACCTTACTAGTGTTTATAGTAGCCCCTGGGTATTTGATACTTGTTCGGTTGCTAAAAATTAGTAACTCGAAATAGGAGTTACAGAATAAACAGAGACTAGTTGAGGGTGACGTGACGATGTGTGTTGGAAGTGGTTCCAAGATTGATATGATCATCATCGCACACTCCCTATACTTTTCGGATGAGTGTTAAACCTAAATAAATGTTATTTGGCGTTTGCGTTGAGCATGAATATGATTTGATTATGTTTATTGCAATACAGATATTCATTTAAAGTCAGAGAATAATTGTTGTTCTGTTTACATGAATAAAACCTTCGATGGTCATACACCCAATGAAAATAGTTTGTTGGATCTTGATCATAGTGATACACATATTCATAATATTGATGCCAAAAGATGCAAAGTTGATAATGATAGTGCAACTTATTTGTGGCACTGCCGTTTGGTTCATATCGGTGTAAAGCACATGAAGAAACTCCATAAAGATGGATTTTTGGAATCACTTGGTTATGAATCATTTGATGCTTGGAAACCATGCCTTTTGGGCAAGATAACTAAAACTCCGTTCTCCGGAACAATGGAACGAGCTACTGATTTGTTGGAAATAATACATACCGATGTATGCGGTCCAATGAGTGTTGATGCTCGTGGCGGGTATCGTTATTTTTTGACCTTCACAAATGATTTGAGCAGATATGAGTATATATACTTAATGAAGCACAAGTCTGAAACATTTGAAAAGTTCAAAGAATTTCAGAGTGACGTGGAGAATCATCGTAACAAGAAAATAAAGTTTCTACAATCTGATCGTAGAGGAGAATATTTGAGTTACGAGTTTGTCCTTCATTTAAAAACAATGTGGAATAGTTTCACAGCTCATGCCACATGGAACACCACAGCGTAATGGTGTGTCCGAACGTCGTAACCGCATTTTATTGGATATGGTGCGATCTATGATGTATCTTACCGATTTACCGCTACTGTTTTGGGGTTATGCATTAGAGACAGCTGCATTCACTTTAAATAGGGCACCATCAAAATCCGTTGAGACGACGCCTTATGAACTGTGGTTTGGCAAAAAACCAAAGTTGTCGTTTCTTAAAGTTTGGGGCTGCGATGCTTATGTGAAAAAGTTTCAACCTGATAAGCTCGAACCCAAATCGGAGAAGTGCATCTTCATAGAATACCCAAAGGAAACTGTTGGGTACACCTTCTATCATAGATCCGAAGACAAGTTATTCGTTGCTAAGATGGATCCTTTCTAGAGAAGGAGTTTCTCTCGAAACAAGTGAGTGGGAGGAAAGTAGAGCTTGATAAGGTAATTGTACCTTCTCCCGAATTGGAAAGTAGTTCATCACAGAAATCAGTTCCAGTGATTCCTACACCAATTAGTGAGTTAGCTAATGATGATGATCATGAAACTTCAGATTAAGTTACTACGGAACCTCGTAGGTCTTCCAAAGTACAGTCCGCACCAGAGTGGTACGGTAATCCTGTTCTGGAAGTCATGTTACTAGACCATGATGAACCTACGAACTATGAGGAAGCGATGATGAGCCCAGATTCCGCGAAATGGCTTGAAAGGCCAAGAAATCTGAGATGGGATCCATGTATGAGAACAAAGTGTGGACTTTGGTGGACTTGCCCGATGATCGGCAAGCCATAGAAAATAAATGGATCTTCAAGAGGAAGACGGACACTGATAGTAGTGTTACTATCTACAAAGCTAGAATTGTCGCAAAAGGTTTTTGACAAGTTCAATGTGTTGACTACTATGAGAGTTTCTCACTCGTATTAGCAATTGCCACATTTTATGAAATCTCGCAAATGGATGTCAAAACTGCATTCCTTAATGGATTTATTAAAGAAGAGTTGTATATGATGCAACCAAAAGGTTTTGTCAATCCTAAAGGTGCTAACAAAGTGTGCAAGCTCCAGTGATCCATCTATGGACTGGTGCAAGCATCTCGGAGTTGGAATATACGCTTTGGTGAGTTGATCAAAGCATATAGTTTTATACAGACTTGCGGTGAAGCCTGTATTTACAGGAAAGTGAGTGGGAGCACTACAGCCTTTCTGATAAGTATATGTGAATGACATATTGTTGATCAAAAATAATGTAGAATTTTCTGGAAAGCATAAAGGAGTGTTTGGAAGGAGTTTTTCAAAGAAAGACCTCGGTGAAGCTGCTTACACATTGAGCATCAAGATCTATAGAGATAGATCAAGACGCTTGATAAGATTTTTCAATGAGTACATACCTTGATAAGATTTTAAAGTAGTTCAAAATGGAATAGTCAAAGAAGGAGTTCTTGCCTGTGTTGCAAGGTGTGAAGTTGAGTAAGACTCAAAACCCGACCATGGCAGAAAATAGAAAGAGAATGAAAAGTCATTCCCTATGCCTCAGTCATAGGTTCTATAAAGTATGCTATGCTGTGTACCAGACCTATTGTATACCTTGCTCTGAGTTTGGCTAGGGAGTACAATTTTGATCTAGGAGTAGATCACTGGACAGCGGTCAAGAATATCCTTAGTGAGGACTAAGGAAATGTTTCTCGATTATGGAGGTGATAAAAGAGTTCGTCATAAAGAGTTACATCGGTGCAAGCTTTTACACCAATCCAGATGACTCTAAGTCTCAATCTGGATACATATTGAAAGTGGGAGCAATTAGCTAGAGTAGCTCCATGCAGAGCATTGTAGACATAGAATATTTGCAAAATACATACGGCTCAGAATGTGACAGACCCGTTGACTAAACTTCTCTCATGAGCAAAACATGATCATACCTTAGTACTCTTTGGGTGTTAATCACATAGCGATGTGAACTAGATTATTGACTCTAGTAAACCCTTCGGGTGTTGGTCACACGACGATGTCAACTATGGGTGTTAATCACATACAGATGTGAATATTGGTGTTAAATCACACGATGATGTGAACTAGATTATTGACTCTAGTGCAAGTGGGAGACTGAAGGAAATATGCCCTAGAGGCAATAATAAAGTTGTTATTTATATTTCCTTATATCATGATAAATGTTTATTATTCATGCTAGAATTGTATTAACCGGAAACTTAGTACATGTGTGAATACATAGACAAACATAATGTCACTAGTATGCCTCTACTTGACTAGCTCGTCGAATCAAAGATGGTCAAGTTTCCTAGCCATAGACGTGAGTTGTCATTTGATTAACGGGATCACATCATTAGAGAATGATGTGATTGACTTGACCCATTCCGTTAGCTTAGCACTTGATCATTTAATTTGTTGCTATTGCTTTCCTCATGACTTATACATGTTCCTATGACTATGAGATTATGCAACTTCCGAATACCGGAGGAACACTTTTTGTGCTACCAAACGTCACAAGTAACTGGGTGATTATAAAGGTGCTCTACAGGTGTCTCCGATGGTACTTGTGGAGTTGGCATAGATCAAGATTAGGATTTGTCACTCCGATTGTCGGAGAGGTATCTCTTGGCCCTCTCGGTAATGCACATCACTATAAGCCTTGCAAGCAATGTGACTAATGAGTTAGTTGCGGAATGATGCATTACGGAACGAGTAAAGAGACTTGCCGATAACGAGATTGAACTAGGTATGGTGATACCGATGATCGAATCTCGGGCAAGTAACACACCGATGACAAAGGGAACAACGTATGTTGTTATGCGGTTTGACCGATAAAGATCTTCGTAGAATATGTAGGAGCCAATATGAGCATCCAGGTTCCGCTATTGGTTATTAACCGGAGATGTGTCTCGGTCATGTCTACATAGTTCTCGAACCTGTAGGGTCTGCACGCTTAACGTTGGGTGACGATTTATATTATGAGTTATGTGATTTGATGACCGAAGTTTGTTCGGATTCCCGGATGGGATCCGGGACATGACGAGGAGTCTCGAAATGCTCGAGCCGCAAAGATCGATATATTGGAAGGCTATATTCGGACATCGGAAAGGTACCGAGTGATTCGGGTATTTTTTGGAGTACTGTAGAGTTGCGGGAATTCGTATTAGGCCTTAATGGGCCATACAGGAAAGGAGAGAAAAGGCCTCAAGGGTGGCCGCACCTCTCCCCATGGACTGGTCCGAATATGACTAGGGAGGGGGGCGCCCCCTTTCTTCCTTCTCCTTCTCCCTTCTCCTTTTCCTACTCCATGTGGGAGGTGGAATCCTACTAGGACTAGGGAGTCCTAGTAGGACTCCACACTTTGGGCGCACCCTATGAGGGCCGGCCTCCTCCTCCCTCCCTCATTTATATACAGGGGCAGGGGGCACCCCATAGACACACAAGTTGATCATTGATCTTTTAGCCGTGTGCGGTGCCCCCCTCCACCATAATCCACCTCGGTCATATCATAGCGGTGCTTAGGCGAAGCCCTGCGTTGGTAGCTTCATCAACACCGTCATCACGCCGTCGTGCTGACGGTCTCCCTCGAAGATCTACTCGATCATGAGTTCGTGGGACGTCACTGAGCTGAACGTGTGCAGATCGCGGAGGTGTCGTACGTTCGGTACTAGGATCGGTCGATCGTGAAGACGTACGACTACGTCAGCCGCGTTGTCATAACGCTTCCGCTTACGGTCTACGAGGGTAGGTGGACGACACTCTCCCCTCTTGTTGCTATGCAGCACCATGATCTTGCGTGTGCGTAGTTTTTTTTGAAATTACTACGTTCCCCAACAGTAAACTACTCATGCTTCATCGGAGAGGCAATGGTGTTGATGAAGAAGCCCTCCGTGATCGAATCCCCCTCTGCCAGGACGCTGAAAAAGGACCCTAGATGGGATCTCATGGGTACAGAAGGTTGCGGCGGTGGAAAAGTGGTTTCGTTGCTCTCCTGGATGTTTTTAGGGTATAAGAGTATATATAGGCGAAGGAGCTAGGTCAGGAGACCCCCGAGGGGACCACGAGGTAGGGAGGCACGCCCTCCTGCCTCGTGGCCCCCTCGCTGCGTCTCCAACTTCATCTCCAAATCTCCTGGTTTCCTTTTGGTCCAAGAAAGATCATCGCGAAAGTTTCATTCCGTTTGGACTCCGTTTGGTATTCCTTTTCTGCGAAACTCTAAATAGGCAAAAAAACAGAAACTGGCACTGGGCTCTCAGTTAATAGGTTAGTCCCAAAAATAATATAAAATAGCATATAAATGCATATTATCCAAAACAAATAATATAATAGCATGGAACAATAAAAAATTATAGATACGTTGGAGACGTATCAAGCATCCCCAAGCTTGATTCCTGCTCGTCCTCGAGTAGGTAAATGATGAAAACAGAATTTTTGATGTGGAATGCTACCTAACATATTTATCCATGTAATTTTCTTTATTGTGGCATGAATGTTCAGATCCGAAAGATTCAAAACAAAAGTTTAATATTGACACAAAAACAATAATACTTCAAGCATACTAACAAAGCAATTATGTCTTCTCAAAATAACATGGCCAAAGAAAGCTTATCCCTACAAAATCATATAGTCTGGCTATGCTCCATCTTCATCACACAAAATATTCAAATTATGCACAACCCCAATTTCAGCCAAGCAATTGTTTCATACTTTAGTATTCTCAAACTTTTTCAACTTTCACGCAATACATGAGCGTGAGACATGGACATAACACTATAGGTGGAATAGAATGGTGGTTGTGGAGAAGACAAAAAAGGAGGATATAATCTCACATCAACTAGGCGTATCAATGGGCTATGGAGATGCCCATCAATAGATATTAACGTGAGTGAGTAGGGATTGCCATGCAACGGATGCACTAGAGCTATATGTGTATGAAAGCTCAAAAAGGAAACTAAGTGGGTGTGCATCCAACTTGCTTGCTCATGAAGACCTAAGGCATTTGAGGAAGCCCATCGTTGGAATATACAAGCCAAGTTCTATAATGAAAAATTCCCACTAGTATATGAAAGTGACAAAATAAGAGACTCTCTATCATGAAGATCATGGTGCTACTTTGAAGCACAAGTGTGGAAAAAGGATAGTAACATTGTCCCTTCTCTCTTTTTCTCTCATTTTTTTATTTGGGCCTTCTCCTTTTTTTATGGCCTCTTTTTTTTCTTTTTTTCTTTTTCGTCCGGAGTCTCATCCCAACTTGTGGGGGAATCATAGTCTCCATCATCCTTTTCCTCACATGGGTCAATGCTCTAATAATGAAGATCATCACACTTTTATTTACTTACAACTCAAGAATTACAACTCAATACTTAGAACAAAATATGACTCTATGTGAATGCCTCCGGCAGTATACCGGGATGTGCAATGATCCAAGAGTGACATGTATGAAAGAATTATGAACGGTGGCTTTGCCACAAATACGATGTCAACTACATGATCATGCAAAGCAATATGACAATGATGATGCGTGTCATAATAAACGGAACGGTGGAAAGTTGCATGACAATATATCTCGAATGGCTATGGAAATGTCATAATAGGTAGGTATGGTGGCTGTTTTGAGGAAGGCATATGGTGGGTGTATAGTACCAGTGAAAGTTGCGCGACACAGGAGAGGCTGGCAATGGTGGAAGGGTGAGAGTGCGTATAATCCATGGACTCAACATTAGTCATAAAGAACTCACATAGTTATCGCAAAAAATCTATTAGTTATCAAAACAAAGTACTACGCGCATGCTCCTAGTGGAAGGGTTGGTAGGAGTTAACCATCGCGCGATCCCGACCTCCACACAAAGGATGACAATCAAATAATAAATCATGCTCCAACTTCATCACATAATGGTTCACCATACGTGCATGCTACGGGAATCACATACCTCAACACAAGTATTTATCAAATTCACAATTACTCCACTAGCATGACTTTAATATCACCATCTTCATATCTCAAAACAATTACAAAGAATCAAACTTCTCATAGTATTCAATGCACTTTATATGAAAGTTTTTATTATATCCCTCTTGGATGCCCATCATATTGGGACTAGTTTTATAACCCAAGCAACTTACCATGTTGTTCTAGAAGACTCTCAAAATAATATAAGTGAAGCATAAGATTTCAACAATTTCTATAAAATAAAGCCACTGCCATGCTCTAAAAAGATATAAGTGAAGTACTAGAGCAATATTGCCTAGCTCAAAAGATATAAGTGAAGCACATAGAGTATTCTAATAAATCATGATTCATGCGTGTCTCTCCCAAAAGGTGTGTACAGCAAGGATGATCGTGGTAAACTAAAAATCATAGACTCAAATCATACAAGACGCTCCAAGCAAAACACATATCATGTGGTGAATAAAAATATAGCCTCAAGTAAAGTTACCGATAGACGAAGACGAAAGAGGGGATGCCTTCCGGGGCATACCCAAGCTTAGGCTTTTGGTTGTCCTTGAATATTACCTTGGGGTGCCTTGGGAATTCACAAGATTTGGCTCTTGCTACCTCCTTATTCCAAAGTCCATCAAATCCTTACCCAAAACTTAAAAACTTCACAACACAAAACTCAACAGAAAATCTCATGAGCTCCGTTAGTATAAGAAAATAAATCACCACTTTAAGGTACTATTGCAAACTCATTATTTATTTATATTGGTGTAATATCTACTGTATTCCAACTTTTCCAAGGTTCATACCCCCCGATACTACCCATAGATTCATCAAAATAAGCAAACAACACGCGAAAAACAGAATCTGTCAGAAAACAGAACAGTCTGTAGCAATCTGTAACTCTCGAATACTTATGTAACTCCAAAATTTCTAAAAAATTAGTTCGACCTAAGAAATTTGTTTATTAATCTTCTGCAAAAATAATCAGTATTTTATCATGCTCCTCTTAAAAATGAGAATTGTTTTCCTGAGCGCAAAAGTTTCTGTTTTTCAGCAAGATCAACACAACTATCACCGTAAGCTATCCTAAAGGTTTAACTTGGCACAAACACTAACTAAAACATAAAACCATATCTAAACAGAGGCTAGATGAGTTATTTCTTACTAAACAGGAACAAAAAGCAAAGAACAAAAATAAAATTGGGTTGCCTCCCAACAAGCGCTATCGTTTAACGCCCTTAGCTAGGCATAAAAACACGAATAGATCTAGGTATTGCCATCTTTGGTATGCAATCCATAAGTCATAATAGATTCGTAAGGCAATTTAATTTTCTTCCTAGGAAATCCATGCCTTTCCTTAATGGAAATTGGAATCTAATGTTCACTTCTTTCATATCAATAATTGCACCAATCGTTCTAAGGAAAGGTCTACCAAGAATAATAGGACATGTAGGATTGCAATCTATATCAAGAACAATGAAATCTACGGGCAAATAATTCCTATTTGCAACAATAAGAACATCAATAATCCTTCCCATAGGTTTCTTCATAGTGGAATCCGCAAGATGCAAATTTAAAAAACAATCATCAAATTCACGGATACCTAACACATCACACAAAGTTTTTGGAATCGTGGAAACACTAACACCCAAATCACATAAGGCATAGCATTCGTAATCTTTAATCTTAATCTTAATAGTAGGTTCCCACTCATCATAAAGTTTTCTCGGGATAGAAACTTCTAATTCAAGCTTTTCTTCAAAAGATTGGATCATAGCATCAACGATATGTTTTGTAAAAGCTTTGTTTTGATTATAAGCATGATGAGAATTTAACATGGATTGCAACAAGGAAATACAATCTATTAAAGAACAATTATCATAATTAAATTCCTTGAAATCCAAAAGAGTGGGTTCATTGCTACTTAAAGTCTTGACCTCTCCAATCCCACTTTTATCAATTTTTGCATCTAGATCTAAAAACTCCGAATCATTGGGATGCCTTTTAGCAAAAGTTGACTCATCTCCAGTCCCATCTTTATCAAGATTCATATTGGAAAAAAAGATTTAATAGGAGTCACATCAATCACTTTTAGATCTTCATCATTATTATTTAGAGCTTCAGGTTTAGCGGCCATATTATTAACTATAAGGTGGCTTGTTTATCAGAAATTTGGCCCACTAAGTTTTGAAGATGATCAAACTGAGATTTCAAACCATAAAATTCTTTAGACATATCATCGAGCTATTTATTCATATACTCGATAAAACTTTTTGTTCTTTAAGCTTGTTTTGAAAGAAATTATTATGCTCAAGTTGTAAAGACATAAAGCTTCTAACATTATTTTCAATCTTACCCAATCTCCTAAGATGAGGATCAACGCTTTTTGGCTGTGCCATCAAAGCAAACAGGCACACCAACACACAAGCACACAAGAAGCAAGCAAAAAGGACGAACGGAACAGGGGCGAAGAAAAGGCAAAGGTTTTCGAAAATCGTTTTAGAAGTGGGGAAGAAGAAAATGAGAGGCGAATGGCAAATAATGTAATGCAAGAGAGAAGAGTTTATGATGGGTACTTGATATGGCTCGGCTTGACGTAGATCTCCCCGGCAACGGCGCCAGAAATCCTTCTTGCTATCTCTTTAGCTTGTGTTTGTTTTTCCCTTCAAGAGGAAAGGGTGATGCAGCAAAGTAGCGTAAGTATTTCCCTCGGTTTGAGAACCAATGTATCAATCCAGTAGGAGACAATGCACAAGTCACCAAATACCTGCACAAACAATCAACAACTTGCACCCAACGCGATAAAGGGGTTGTCAATCCCTTCACAGTCACTTGCGAAAGTGAGACGTGATAGAGATAGATAAACGGTAAAGTAAATATTTTTGGTATTTTTAATTTATAGATTGGATAGTAAATGATTGCAAAATAGTAGATCGGAAACTAGTAAGATATAAAAGAGATTCAATATAATGGAAAAGAGACCCGGGGGCCATGGGTTTCATTAGTGGCTTCTCTCAAGATAGCAAATATTACGGTGGGTGAACAAATTACTGCCGAGCAATTGATAGAAAAGCGCAAAGTTGTGATGATATTTAAGGCAATGATCATGAACATAGGCATCACGTCCGTGTCAAGTAGACCGAAACAATTCTGCATCTACTACTATTACTACACACATCGACCGACTCCTGCCTACATCTAGAGTATTAAGTTCATAAAGAATACAGTAACGCATTAAGTAAGATGACATGATGTAGAGGAATTAACTCAAGCAATATGATGAAAACCCCATCTTTTTATCCTCGATGGCAACAATTCAATACGTGCCTTGCTGCCCCTACTATCACTTGGAAAGGACAACGCAAGATTGAACCCAAAGCTAAGCACTTCTCCCATTGCAAGAAAGATCAATCTATTAGGCCAAACTAAACCGATAATTCGAAGAGACTTGCAAAGATATCAAATCATGCATATAAGAATTCAGAGAAGAACTGAATAATATTCATAGATAATCTGATCTTAAATCCAGAATTCATCGGATCTCGGCAAACACACTGCAAAAGAATATTACATCGAATAGATCTCCAAGAACATCGAGGAGAACATGGTATTGAGAATCAAAGAGAGAGAAGAAGCCATCTAGCTACTAGCTATGGACCCGTAGGTATGTGGTAAACTACTCACGCTTCATCAGAGAGGCAATGGTGTTGATGAAGAAGCCCTCCGTGATCGAATCCCCCTCTGGCAGGACGCCGTAAAAGGCCCCTAGATGGGATCTCATGGGCACAGAAGGGTTGCGGCGGTGGAAAAGTGGTTTTTGTTGCTCTCCTGGATGTTTTTAGGGTATAAGAGTATATATAGGCGAAGGAGCTAGGTCAGGAGACCCCCAAGGGGCCCACAAGGTAGGGAGGCGCGCCCTACCCCCTGGGCGCGCCCTCCTGCCTCGTGGCCGCCTCGTTGCGTCTCCGACTTCATCTCCAAGTCTTTTGGTTTCCTTTTGGTCCAAGAAAGATCACCGTGAAAGTTTCATTCCATTTGGTATTCCTTTTCTGCGAAACTGTAAAATAGGCAAGAAAACAAAAACTGGCACTGGGCTGTCGGTTAATAGGTTAGTCCCAAAAATAATATAAAATAGCATATAAATGCCTATTGAACATCCAAAATAGATAATATAATAGCATGAACAATCAATAATATTAAATAGCATATACATGCCTATCAACGTGTCGTTCAACCAAAGCTCAAGCACATGCATTGTCAGGATTCCCTCCCACATGCTCGGATTGCTGGGTTCGACCTACACCGTACCCTGCGTATCTCGTCCTTAACAACCTGACCTTCATGGTTGTTGTATGTATCGAGAGGTAGGCACCACATCTAAATTGTACATTATCTACTCCTATAAAATACTCAATTGGTGATGATGGTGTGTCTGCTATCCGTCATTTCTGACAATTAGATCTGCATCTAACGGCTGTGAGGTAAGTTGTGGCATTTTTGCAACAATAGTCCACTTCTCTGCTCCAATTTGCAGAAAGCCCCTTATTATCTTGAAAGCAACCACGTCCCTCCCTCACCTCATCAAAATAGCCCGAGAAATATATTTTGAGTGAAACGTAATATATTTTTAGTGGTATATGTATATCAAAACAAGAGTGTTTACTTTACAGTTTGTGAACAAGTACTATTGTACTTTGGATCCGTTGCAACGCATGGGCACATTGCTAGTTCTATATTGAAAACATAGATCACCCCTTCCAACGTACATCATTTTGGGCCGCATGCAAGAGGTGTTGGTTTTGTGGTCCCTCTCTTGCGATTTTTTATGATGGTTCAATCTATTGGCCCAAGCGGTTTATCGACAACAACAGTTGTCGTTTGACCAAACGATAGATTCACTGGTCCGTCTTATGGTAGGTCATGGCGACATGCATGTATGACCAAAGTATCATTACGTGCATCCGCCCCGCTGACAGGAGTGGGAGAGGTGGGTCAAGCACCCTAGCTAGATACAACATTATGTCATTATAGTTATATCCAAGGGTGTTTTCGGGTTCGCGAGGCAGGTGCCACCAAAGTTGTGCATTGTGTATTTAATGTTTTAAACATCACACCCTATATTCCTACATATATTTGGCCACTTCTAGGTGGTTCTTGACTTCTGGCCCCTCTCATCGATCTTCAACGACGCACCCAACCGTGGGCCCGCGCGGTCAAAGTTGTGCATTGGAATTTTGAACATCACAGAACACCCTTTTCACTCATATATATTTGGGCCACATGCTGGTGTGGCTGTCTTCTGACCCTCTCTAACGTTTTTTTGCTGCAAAGATTCTGACGATGCTCAACGGACACAGCTATAATGTCTTAATCGTGTGCGATGCAAGTGCGCTGCGAATCACCACGACTGTGCAAGCGCGGAAAAAGGTGGAGGTACTGGCTCAACTGTGTTCGATGCAAGTGCGCTGTAAAATCACCACAAATGCGCAAGTGCAAGCAAAGGTGGAGGTACTGGCGTAACCGTGTGCGATGCAAGTGCGCTGTAAAATCACCACCTCCGCAAGCTAAAGGCAGGTAGTTTATTTAGATTGAATTCCACGTCTGCGTCTGAAAATTAGGACAAACTGTGTACGATAGACCAACTATATAGAAATCTAAAAACAAACTACCCGCCTTGAGCGTTGCAAAAATCGGTGGTTCAGCAACTTTTCCTTATTGTCATAAACGCATAATCTTATTGGACCGTGCGCGATCTTGGGTACTCCCACCCCGCATCAATTCCTTTACCCAAATTTTAGTAGCCGCCGTACTTCAACTGTCGCCGCACTCCTCCAGCACCAACCTTATTGTAAAATTGCAGTAGCCGAGGTATTTGAACCATCGCCCTCCCTCGTCAACCACCATCTCCACCCACCATTACTAAAAAATTTAGCAGCCGTGGCATATCCCCAAACACCACCCTGCCTCCACAGTCCCCCCACCCCGCCCCCTCCCCCCTCGAACCCTAGCTCGCCGCCGGCGCCGGTGCCGCCAACCCCTGCCGGTCTACCCGTTCCACCTAGCTTAGATAATAAAGTTCAGGTTACCCAGTGATTCCCATACCATCGCCCCACTCCCCTGAGTTTTTAGATGAGGCCTGTGGTGTGTCCCTCCTCGCTAGATCCACATCCCCTACTCCAGAATGTCGCAGGCTAAGCTCGACCACGTATCCCGGGGAGCCCGACGAGTGTTTGGCCAAGAATAGGTTTATCATGGCCTCTCCGGCAGACATTGGTGAGGTGGTCGTCGTTTGCCCCAACCTGTCGATCCCGGAGCAACACATCATCACGGAAGCCGACAAAGATGTTGACCACGTTGGCATGTCGAAGGCTTCATGTCAGTGGGCTAGCGTATTACTGTATCTCGTGAAAGCTGGCTACGACATCAAGCTTGTCGACAGCGAAGGCTTCACACGGGCCATGTCATGGGTTAAGTGGTCCATCCCCAACCCCTCTGGTTCAACCATCGTCGATCTCTTCGACGGCCCTGCCGCTGATCTCCTCCGCCACGCGTTCAAGGATTTGCAATCCTTGTACGCCATCGAGCCCATTTTGTCATTTCTGAAGGACACGTTCTACGGCGGCAGCTTGGGATCCTCAATTGCCAAGTCAAATCTCATCGACAACGACCATGACGAGGGCACCCACAAAGGTTCTTCCAAGGTGAAACAGCCCATCTATGACATTAGAGAGCGCACCATGGGTCTGTGCTCTTCCAACTGGAAGGATCCCGTCCATGACATGTGAGGCAACATCCTATCAGCAAATCTTACCTTTTCTAGCTTGCCAACCCGTACCCTATGTTGTTGTAGCATTTGCCATGCGGTGTTTTAATTGTGCCATGTTTAATTATTTCAGTTATGCAAAAATGTATTGTTCAATAGGGCTATGTGATGTTTAAGTATGAATTGTCCACTTCACTTTCATGAATGGCTATATTTGGTTGTTTATAGTGAGTAGATGCCTTGTTTATCTGTATTTGGGTGTTAGGTTGGTTGCAGTGAGCATTTTTTCAGTTATCAAGCAGATGCCTTGTTTATATGTATTTGGTTCTTAGGTTGGTTGCAGTGAGCATTTGTCCAGTTATCAAGCAGATGCCTTGTTTATCTGTATTTCGTTGTTAGGTTGGTTGTAGTGAGCATTTGTCTAGTTTTCAAGTAGATGCCTTGTTTATCTCTATTTGGTTGTTAGGTTGGTTGCAGTGAGCATTTGTCTAGTTTTCAAGCATATGCCCTGTTAATCCGTATTTGCTTGTTAGGTTGGTTGCAGTGAGACTCTGTCCAGTTTTCAATGGCTATATTTGGTTGTTGTACTGATCATTTATGCCTTGTTTATTTCAATCATTCACAATGTGATGTCCATTATGTGCAAGTTGGAACTGTGCCACTCGACTGCATCAATACCAGTTGGATGGTTATATTTGGTTCCAGTTATGCATGGTGCACATGCCCTTTATTTCAACTTTACACATTTATCCAGTGTGATATTTAAGCATTACCTACATTCTATTCATTTTCAACAATACCAGTTTAAATTGCAATATTTGATGGCTATTAAGCCTGTTGTCGGTAACATTGCCTTCCATTTTATATCTGCTTGAAAAGCATGCTAAAACCAACACATTCAAGCTATCATTTGGAGATGATGTTGTTTACCTTTGCTATATTTGTTTGATGTTAAGGCCGTTGTACTTATCATGCCTTTCCACTACTTATGCATGACAACAAACGGGAGTGGCCACCATTTTCCGCCGAGGTTAAATTAATCCCTCGGCTTGTACTCCCCCCGTCGTTCCATAATGTAGTGCATATAGATCCAGGCCTGGACACTTGTTACCTTCTAATATTGACTTCTTTCTTCTAGGTACATATGCCCTTGGCAAGGATCCACACATCGACTCTTTTTGCGTATGGGGCAATGAGATATTTGTGAACAAGCATCAAGTGAGGAGACTGATAAGGATTATTAGCAAAAAGATAGAATGGTGGCAAGCAAATTATTTGTTTATGCTCTATCCAACACAATAGTGAGCTGTAGGATGGTAACTACAAACTTTGCAACCTTCTCTTTTTACTGCCCATAATGAGTTGTTAGACAACAATGGCTGAATCTTTTTTGTTTGCAGTGGTTCTCGAAGCAGTTCACTCAAGATTACCTCGCAAAGTACATAATTGGTGGACACGCAATGAAGGTTAAAGTATGTCATCCAGACTACAATGAGCATCGAGAAGTCCTAATGAAGACAGTGAAGGATGGAAGGGCAGCCATCACAATGGGTTGGCCTAGAGTCGTGCGCGTATTACGCATGGAGGAGGGCACAATATGAGCATTCTGCTTCACCTTCTCCAGCAACCAGAATGTCTTTCGAATCTCTCTTTATAGTCTTTAGTACAACTGTGGTTCATCATTCTTTACTTGGTGCTTCTGTAGTTCTTCAGTATATGTACCTGTGCATCGAATTATGCATTCGTGGTTGAATCTATATTTGTAATAAACATGGTTGGATATGAAATAAGTGATTGCCTACTTTCAAATTGAAAACATGTGATACTTAAATTAGGGATTAATTAGGGATTACACTGCACACGGTTTGCGAAAGTGAAACGTCTGCGGTAGACGTGGAGATCAGACACATTTCTAGGATCCACTATGTGTGCGATCAATCTCTACTGCACACACGATCAGCAAAGAAAAAACGTGTGTGATTAACAACAACATCGCACAGAGTTCTTTCTTATTAAATGTTTGCGGTAGTCACCTTAGCACACATGCTTCGCAATTATGGACTGTTTGTGATGTTGTGCGCATCGCAAATGTTTGGTCATAGAAGAACGCGTGCGATAGGTCGATCATCCTATGCGGGTACGAGGGATGAATCATATGGGATGTATTCAAGCTTCGCATACAGTTTTATAGCAACAACTTTGTGCACTCTTACATCGAATCGCATACAGTCGAGGAAAAGTAAATGTGTGTGATTGTCTGCTACTATAATCGTGAACCGTTTGTGATGGGTCACGCATCATAAACATAGCACCACAGAATACCGACTGCGATGGAAATCCGAGCACAAACGAGTTGCAAGGATGGAGCGTTTTGGACATTCGAGATATCGGAAAGAGTTTAGTAGGGACAACTGTATGCATCAAGGCTCCCTATCCCCGACGGTTTCTGGGTCATGTGGGAAGGACCCCCCTCCTATCGTAGTCACTCACTTGGAGACGGTTCGAAACGCCATCGTGGAAAGGGGTTAAAAATTGTTTGTATAACACCTCGTTGTACCAGTGTATGATCCTGGAATATGTGATTCAGTGGAAAACTCATATGCACGTGTGGAATGATAAACGGTATACAATAGGTTCCTTGTCTCGCCTCTAAGACCGGCTCAAGTGTTGTTGGTGATCATGTTTTCCAGATCTTAGGATACTATTAAGTGTAATGATAGTCTTAAAACAACATTGAGGGTATGACGTTAGAAGAACGATCATATTGAATCGACACAATACTTGTTTGTTATACTATGTGATCATATCGTCTGAAATCATCTGTTATAACACAGAGTGTTAGCATGTGTTTTAGTTCCTCAAACCATGAGAGTGTGTCGTTCACTTCCTACCGTACGATGGGGTTTGGGGTTTCTCAAATGTCATCTGTAACAAGGTGAACATAACGGCAACTTTCAGGCACACCAGAAATTTTGACAAGTGACCAAACAGCTCGAGAGCGGGATTTGCTCCTCCGGCGATGGAGATATATTATTAGGGCCCTCTCGGTGTGACGGCATCCATCACCGTCTAGCCAGACACAGGTGACTACGTCACGGGGATGCCGGAACACGTCAGCAAGAAAGAAGAACAAAACCGGTAACGGGAGCAACAGTATAGTGAGCATGGTGATGACTCTAGAGGATACTGATGCACAATAGGTTTTGTAAAGTATCGTGAAGCAAAGGGAACATCACATGATAACCAAAGGTTCACTCGAATATCATTTGTGTATTCATATGGACCGATATGGATGTCCATGGTTCCGCTATCGGTCATTGAACGAATGGGTTTCATTCATGTCGATGGTTACCGAACCTTGATACGTATCCAACGTATCCAACGTATCTATAATTTATGAAGTATTCATGCTAATATATTGTCATTCTTGGATGTTTTACAATCATTTTATAGCAACTTTATATCATTTTTTGGGACTAACCTATTGACCCAGTGCCAGTTGTTGTTTTTTCCTTGTTTTTTACATCGCAGGAAATCAATATCAAACGGAGTCCAAACACCGCGAAACTTTTTGTGGATTTTTTATGGACCAGAAGACATCCGTTGGGCCAGAGCAGCACATAGGGGTGCCCCAAGGGGGCACAACCCACCAGGGCGCGCCTGGGGGCCCAGGCGCGCCCAGGTGGGTTGTGCCCACCTCGTGGCCTCCCGCACCCCCTCTTTGCCCTTAAATTCCGAAATATTCCAAAACCCTTCGTAGCCCTAGATCAGAAGTTCCGCCGCCGCATGGCTCTGTACCCACCGAAAACCAATCTAGACCCTTTTCGGCACCCCGCCGGAGGGGGAAATCATCGCCGGTGGCCATCTTCATCATCCCGGCGGCCACCACAATGAGGAGGGAGTAGTCCACCCTCGGGGCTGAGGGTTTGTACCAGTAGCTATGTGTTTAATCTCTCTTTCTCTCTCTCGCGCGTTCTTGAGATGTCACGATCTTGATGTATCGCGAGCTTTGTTAATATAGTCGGGTCATATGGTGATTTCCCCTCTCTATCTTGTTGTGATGAATAGAGTTTTTCCCTTTGAGATTTCGTTGTTATCGGATTGAATACTTTTACGGATTTGAGAAAACTTGATATATGTCTTGCAATTGAATGCTCGTGGTGACAATGGGGTATCATATTGATTCACTTGATATATGTTTTGGCACTCTACTCGCGAATTCCCGAGGTGACATTGGGGTAATCTATGCATACGGGTTGATGCACGTTCTTGTCTTTGTTTCTCCGTTAGAAATCTTGGGGCTCTCTTTGAAGTTCTTTGTGTTGGATTGAATAAATCTGAATTTGCTTTGGTGTTATTTTAGTACGAACTCTAGGATAGATCAAACGGAAAGAATAGCTTTGTGTTATTTTAGTACGAACTCTTGAATAGATCGAACGGAAAGAATAGCTTTGAGGTGGTTTCGTACCCTACAAACAATTCCGTCTTATGTTCTACGCTAGATAGGAACTTTGGAATGATTCTTCATCGCACTTTGAGGGATGGTCATATGATCCAATTATATTAGCACTGTTGAGAGATTGCACTAGCGAAAGTACGCACCCTAGGCCTCATTTTCCATTATTGCAATACCGTTTGTGCTCCGTTTTATCATTTACTACCTTGCTGTTTTTTATTGTTCGCACTACAAAAACTCATATCTACTATCCATACTACACTTTTATCACCATCTCTTCGCCGAACTAGTGCACCTATACAATTTGCTATTATATTGGGTGCCTTGGGGACACAAGAGATTTCTTGTATTTGAGTGCAGGGTTGCTTGAGAGAGACTATCTTCACCCTACGCCTCCCACGGATTGATAAACCTTAGGTTATCCACTTGAGGGAAAATTGCTACTGTCCTACAAAACTCTGCGCTTGGAGGCCCAACACGTGTCTACAAGAATAAAGTTGCGTAGTAGACATCAAACCTACGGGGTCACAAGCTTAAGGTAATCACGATATGCTGAGTATTAGTAGGATGGGAGTAATGAGAATATATTTATGGAATTGTTTCATTAATATTCGAAATAGTTCCGAGAGGTTGCGGAAGCGTTTCGGGGTCACCGGAAGGGTTTCGGTGAATATCGGGTAATGCCGGGTATTACCAATTAATATATATAGGTGGAAAATGTTTCTGGGATGATAAATTATATATCAAATGCTCTAAAAATGTTTAGAACAAATATATATTTAATTTAATATCAACGGGCCTAATAAGGCCAAGTGGTGGAAGACCACTTGCGCCATAAAAGGCCCAATAGGGGTGGCGCCCGCTTCTCCCCATGGAAAGGGGAGAGGGAGGCCGAATTGGAAGGGGAGTTCCCCTCCCCTTGGCCGTCCATAAGGGGGATACTTTCCCCCCTTGTGGGTGCCCCCTCCTTCCCCTCCCAACCTATACATATTAGAGGATTTCCACCTTTTTGTAACACAAGTTTTGGAGCCTCCTCTAGTTGATCTAGTTCTAGTTCTTGTTGGTCCTAGTTGACTAATTAGAGCTAGCCCTAGCCACCTCTAATCCTCATAATTAGAAGCCCTGTGTGGTTCTAATCTCCTCCCTCTAATTCTTCGGCGATGATTAGCTCTGGACGGCGAAGCGCTGCTGGATCGTGAAGACCGTACGGTTGCAACCAAGTAAAGAGGTCGTGCTTTCGGTCTTCCATTCGAGGGATCGTTCGTAGGAGGTTCACGTGATCGTCACCAACGTTCGAGGGACTTCAAGTAAGATCTACACTGACTCGTCTACTTTTGTTGCACTCCCAGAGTCAGTAACGATCGTTGATCACAACCCGTTATGCATATTCATATTGTTCATGGGTGCTTGTAGGGCGGATCTTTTTGTTTCCTACTACATTTCCCAAAAGTGGCATCAGAGCAGGTTTATGAGTAGATGCAGGTTGAGATCTAGATCACATATGATATGTGAGGGCTGATGTTCTTGTTATGCTTCCCATGAGTGTTGCTTCGGTTCAGTTCATCGGCAGAATGATGTAGTTTTGCTACAAGGTTCTGACAATCAATCGGCTCTGGCTGTCGATGACATGCTAACAGTTCCTTGGGCTAGATCATAGTCGGGAATAGTGAACCATCGAGTACACAAGAGGGTGCCAAAGATGGATGATCTTCTAGGGGGTCACGCATATTGAGGAAATTTAGTGTTGGAGATGAGACTTTTAATTAAGTCTCTCTTTCACACACCCTGAAACTTAACCTAACATCAAGAACATCGATTTGTTGTGCTTGCGTAGGTAGCTAGTCTTAATTGATAAAACTGGTTAACCACGTAAATAAAATTTTGCTAAAACTGACTAGAGGACATCTAACTTGGTTTTGCAGGGTTGGCATATGGTGTGGTATAGCCTTCGTCATGATAATGAGTTTATGTATGAGATGGTTATATGTTGTAATGTTAAGTGGCCTGCGCGTCACGGCATGATGGCTGGAGCCACATGATTGCCACCTTAATGTAAATATCATAGAGATAGGTTACAGGTAATGGTGGTAAGATGTATACGGAGGACCCCGACGAGGAGAATGTGTACCAAGGCATGGGACCAGGAGCTATAATTTCATGCCACGGTGGAATTTCAGATTTTGGTGCCATGGCAACGTTTTCTAAGATTGCCGCCATGGCAACGTTTTTGAAATGGTTGCCACGGCAACGAAATATTGGCCGCCATGTCGCTTCAGCTGGAGATTGAAGATGATCACGAAGAACTCTCGGCGCCCAGGGCTATACCATATCATGCTATTATGAATTGCCTGAGATGTTTATCCCTTTGTTGTTTGCACCCTTTGATTGCCCAGTAGTCAATTATAAGGGTGATCTCTCACAGATCAAATTAAAAGGTGCTCTTCCCAGTGTTGCAACCGTCTATAACATGTAGCGTTCCGGAGTGGGTCATGTTCACATGAGCACAAACGGGACGCGAGGTGTAAGACCGGGATGGTCAGACCATGCTTGTAGATAGCACTCGGTTTTCTTGAAGTTCTAGCAGAATCGTTCTGAGCTCGGAGCACAAAGCAGCGAAAGCTGAACAAGAGTCATATGGAGATATGATCGGCAAAATTTTGCCCACCGGTCAAAATTCTCGTCATCAGTGATGTCCACATCAGTGGCTGAGAACTAGGCTTAGATCTTGAATCACTCACTATCAATTATGAGAGATATTGATTTGAGTGGTAGCACAATTATGTATTAATAAAGTGTGGCACCCTGCACAGAGAAACCGGAACGTCCTGTATTCTAGCCCAGAGATCGAGGAGAAGTCTTCTGGAATACGGCACTGCTTAGCATAGAACAAACCAGCTATTTATTACAATCTATTTGGGTACAATGGATTCCGATATAACAGGAAATTACATCAGCAGGGCCACACTACACCGACCATGGTCGCTCCATGCAAGCAGCAGAACAACTCGAAGCAGCGGAACAACTTCTAGCAGCGGAACAACGACGACCGTGGTGAACTCCACTTTTCAGGGACTCTAGCTCGCAAACAAGGAATCCACGGCTAACAAGCAATGAAATCCGGCATGACCTGCAAACTGGCATAACACGCCAGGTTAGTACATTGAATGTACTTGCAAGATCACAATAACTAGAAGCATTCAAGGCAAACAACATCATGGCAATTACAGGTTAAGCAGGTATTATCATGAGATCATCAGGATAACATGGCATGAACAACATGAACATAATACAACTAGCACAATATGAGCATGGCATGAACATATGAATCTGACGATACTAGTATGCAACATGATGACACTATCATGCACCACTTATTCTGCTCGGGTTACCTCGTAACCATCACATGCATCACTTACCAACCTCGGACATCACACGATCATCTCAGGATCGAATCAAGCTTGGTATAAACAATACCGTAGTAATCATTACCTGACCACAAGGAGCTTGATCTTTACCCATGATTCTCGCACAACATCACGAATATCCAAAAATTCGGTATCCTCGATACCACGGTGATCATTCACGGATCGCAAACGGAACCACACTTGGTTCAACGGGTTACCTCGTAACTAAACGGTGATGAGTCACGGATCACATATCCAACTTATATCATCATCGAACCGGGGTTGTTAATAAGCACATCATTATTATTACTGTTGACCCATATCTTGACCAACTACTGTCAGAGCAAATAGCCACGGGTAGCTTAACCGGCTGCCCCTGGCTCTTCAGCAAATTATCAGGCCTTTGGGCCTTCAAGCATTTCAAGCACTGGGCCGCCTTCCCTGGCCGGCTACCTCTGAAGCCGGCTCTCGGAAGACGACCCAGCATCAGCAACCTCCCCTCCAAGATAACCACGGGATGGCCGACTCCAGGGAGCCGACCATAACGGATGCCGCCTCCCCAGAGCCGGCCATGAAGAACGCCGACTTCCCAGAGCCGGGCACGAAGAGCGCCGACCCCAGGAAGCCGACCAAGACTGCAACCACCAAAACCACACCCACATAACGGTGACAAGACGGGGCGTGGCAAAAGTGCGGCCCACTACCCCCGAAGCCCCAGGCAGGCATGGCCATAGCCCGAGGCAGCTGCGGCCTCCGCCTGGGCCTTCGCCTCCTCCTCCTCCTGCGCCGCCTGGGCGGCGGCCGCCTTCCGTGCCTCCGCCTCCCGCGCCTCCCGCTCCTCCCGTGCTTCCCGCGCGTTCCGTTCTGTCGCCTCCTGAAGGTCGGCACGGGGATCCACGCGGCGAGTGGTGCTCCCAGACCCCCTTGGCGACTCGACGACGGAGGCGGCAGCCGCCCGCTCAAGCGACAATGGAGCTCTGGTTGTTGGAAGAAAAAGACAAGGGTTCAGGAACCACCAGAGAAAAGAAAGAGAAAAGGAGTATACAAAAGAATTCGAATTACGCCGACACCGTCTACGGTTGCTTCACCGTCTTGCGGAAGCGAGCCGCCTTCACGGCTGCCTCCTCCCGCCTGGTCGCCGCCGCCCCGCCCCTGGGTTTCTTCGTCCGGCTGCCGAACAAACCCTGGGCGGCGCGACGCTTTTGCCCGCCGCCCCGAGCAGGCGGTCCGGCGGAGGAACCCGCGCCGCGGCCAGATGCCGGCTGACGGCGCGGGACGACTTCGGCCTCGTCGTGTCCAGCCAGTCGTCGAAGGTGACTCCTTGCCCGGAACCGCCTGCTTCGCCGCCGGCTTGGCCACCACCCGGCTCGGTGTTGTCGTCCATAGCAGCCGCCCCCAAGTCAGGGTCCTCCGGATCGTGCTCCGTCCAGACGGGGATGAATTGGCGCTCCGCGTCCGACCCGCCGGCGGGCCGAAGAAGAGGGCTCTGTCGAAAACAAGCCGACTAAGTTAGAGTCGGCCAAAAAGGAACTCGGCGACAAAACTGAGAAAAGAGAAAAGGACAAGGAGAATGTCACATCCCTAGTTCTGGTATGACCTAGACTAGCTAGTCATGTGTGCATCATGTTTAAATTTCATTTTAATTTGAAATGGGGATCTGTGAAACCCTCAGAATCATTTCTGGAAATGACCCAGATAAAAATTGCTCCAAAAGGTTCCAAGAAAATGTTCATGTTGCTCTCTGAAAATATTGGACAGAGATAAAATTCAAACCAATATTTTTAGGAGATCATAAATATTTATTTTGGGCATTTGGAATTAATGCAGTAATTATTTGCTCTGGATATATATTGTTATATATATAATATTGTCCAAAAATTATGCCATTTGTTGAGGAGTTCTGGAATAATACCACTAGCCCCTGCAAAAATTGGCATAAGAAAATAAAATGATTTAGTATTCTACTAAATCAGAACAAATGTCAGAAAAATAGAAAAGAAAACAAAAAGGGGAAAACCCTTACCTGACCTTACCTGTGCTCACCCGAGGCCTGGCCTGGCCCAGCAGCCCAGCAGTCCGGCCCAGCCAACTGGCCAGTGCCAGTCGTCGTCCTCCTGGCGCCAGGAGGACGATGGGCACGCGCTCGCCGCCCGCGCGCATGCGCGCCACCTCCTGTTTCTCCCCCCATCGCCCTGGACGCCTCCCGCGATGCCACGCACACCCCTGACCCCTCTCACTCTCCCTGGACCTCTTTCCCCTCCTCTGCTCTCTGTTCCGCGCCGCCCGAGCGAAGCTCATCGCCGCCGACGCCGTTCACCGTAGCCACCACCTCCTCCTCAACCTCTCTCCACGCCCAGAAGCTCCGCCATCGTCCCCCTCATCTTCACGACCGAGCCACGCAAGCCCAGAGGCCCTGCATCGCCGGCAACATCACCATCTTCCTCCTCCGTCGCCCTGGATTGCCGACGTCGATTATTCGCCCTCCGGCCTCCCCCGAGCTAGCTGACGTCTCCAAACTACGCGGGGTGAGCCCCTCTTCGTTTCGCCCCTATCCCCGTCGCCCCGCACGTCCTCTAGCGCTAGCGCCGCCGTGCCCGAGGCTCGCCGCCGCCCTGCCATGTCATTGTCGTGGCCACAGCCGCCTCCGCCCGCTTTTGAGCTTACAGCCGTGCTAGTTGAGCTCGCAGGAGTCCGTAGCACTGCCCAGTGGTGGAAATGGTGCACCGTAGACTCGTCCCGCACAACGCCGTGGCTCTGTCGCCGTTGAACCTCGTCGCCGGCGGGATTCCGGCCGCCCCGTGACCTCCCGTCTGGTCCATCAGATGCGCGAGAGCAAGAGCTCATGCCCGGTGCCTCTCGAGCGACAAACCGCAGCCCCTAGCATGTTTCCGGCCATCTTCCGCCGCGGTTTGAGGTCGCCGCCGGCCAAACTCCGGCGTGCCGACGTGGACGCCATCAGTGCTAACCACTACCAGCTAAGCACCCCTTAATAGGTACTGACAGTGGGCCCAACCACTGGTCAAACCCTAGTCAATGATGGGTTTGACCGGGATTAACCCCTGTCTCACTGACCAGTGGGCTCCGCCGGTCTGATTTGACCCTGGCCAGCCCGTTGACCTGCTGACGCAGTGATGACGTCATGCTGACGCAATAAACCCTTTTCTGGATTTAAATTAAATCAGGAAATTCCAGAAAATTAGTAAAACTTCTAAAATTCATAGAAATTCAACCGTAGCTCAGATTTAAATAATTTATATATGAAAAATTATCAGAAAAATGCAATCTATCCATCTGTACTAGTTTCATGCATGACAAACCAACTTATACCTACTGTATAAGTGAAAACATATAAATGGCATATATAAGGACTTAAATTAGAGTTGCATTTGAACCTTTGGTTCAAATGGATCTCTTCCAAGTTGAATGCTAAATGCATTGGCTCAAAATACATCACATATTCATGCCATATTCATGCATCATATTGTTGCATATGATTGTGTTTTGACTGTCGACACCGTTCCTTCTCGATAGGTCCTGCTCCGGAGAGTGTTCCAGAGTACCTGTCTGAGGAGCAGTGCCACCCTGTTGATCTACCAGGCAAGCAAACCCCCTTTGTTCATTCCGATACAATCCTACTCTCTCGCTCCTGCTCTCTTTTACTGCATTAGGACAACAACGATTCGACTGCTACTTTATGCTGCGGTAGTTGAACCCATTCCTCTGCATGACCTGTCATTGCCACAGTAAATAGTTGAAACCCACTAGCATGTGTAGGAGTCGTTTGAGCCATGTTGTGTTCCTACCATGCCTTGCCTGCTATTGCTTAGAGTTGTGTCAGGTCTGATTCATTGGGAATGAATTGGAGTGTTACGGTATGTTCTGATGCTGAGAGTTAAGCGTGTGAACACGATTTGGTAAAGGTAGCGGTGAGAGGCCATGTAGGAGTACATGGTGGGTTGTCTCACTGGAACCGTCCTTAAGCACTGAGTTCTGTGTATGTTATCCAATGACTAGCTACTACCACACATTGGGTTCCGGTAACTCGACCCCTCTCGACTTATTAACCAACTTGATCTCTGTCCAGGAGTTGCAATTAGTCTCTGGTGTTTGTAGGTAGTGTTAGTAGTCTACCAAGTGGCACCCGGCCAGGTGGGCTTGGGACAGACTAGGCACAAGTGGCACGGTGTACCAAGCGTAGATCCATCCGGCGAGGTGGGCTTGGGAACCCTGCGCACATCGTTTGGGGCCGTGAGCGACACCCCGGCCGGATCTCCTTGCGGATGGAACCCGAATAGGCGATAAACCTGGATTAGAGTCTTGTGTGATTAGTCAGGTCGTGGCCGACACCCTCGCCAGGCTTCCGCTTGAAGGTTGCCGAGGTACATGACGTGTACATGGCGGTAAGTGGCGAGAGCGTGTGTGACGCAGTACACCCCTGCAGGGTTATCATGATCTATTCGAATAGCCGTGTCCTCGGTTATGGACTTCTTGGATGCTTACGTGGTACATAGACAACTTGAAGTGGATACTCTAAAATGCTCAAGATAAGTGTGAGTGCTATGGATGGCTTCTCGTAGTGAGACGGGAATGAATCCATAGTAGTGTATTGAGGTGGTGACTAGTGGACTCGTGTGCGCCTTCTTACCTCAAAGAAGTTTCTCGTAGTCGTAGAACAGGATAGCCACTGAGTCAAAGCTGGCTTGCTGCAACTAAACCCCACACTACCTTCTTGATACAAATGCATGTAAGATAGGATCTGATGTAAGTCTTGCTGAGTACCTTCGTACTCATGTTGCTTTACTTATGTTTTTGCAGCGGAGACTTCAGTCTTACTAGTAGCTCCGCTTGGACTTCGACGAGTAGCTTGTACCTCAGCTACGATCTTGCACCCTTGGGAGGGTCTTGTAGATAGTCAGGCTTCTCAGCCTTTTTCTTTTATAGTTGTCTGTACTCAGACATGTAATGCTTCCGTTGCTTGTATGCTCTGAATGATGGGTCATGTGACCCCTGTTTGTACTTAATGCTATGTGGCTCTTCTGGGCCTTTTATCTATATGAGTTCGCGTTATGTTGTGATGCCATGTTGTACAGCACATACTTGCATGTTATGCGTACGTGTAACGTGTATTGCTATGTGTGGGATCCGACAATCTAGTTGTTTATCCTTGGCAGCCTCTCTTATGGGGAAATGTAGTCTAGTGCCTCCTTGAGCCATAGTAGTCCGCTACAGCCCGGTTCACCGGAGTCCTGCTAGCCCAGCACTACTGCTCTGGACACTTGACTGGCCGGCATGTGTTTCACATAGTTCCTGTGTCTGTCCCTTCAGGGAAATGTCACGCGGTGACATCCGCAGTCCTGCCTAGCCTGCTACAGCCCGGGTTCCCGGAGTCCTGTTAGCCCAGTGCTACAGCCCGGATTCACACGCTGCTGACCGACACGTTCGATGTTGATTCATGTATGTCTGTCCCCATACGTTAGTGCCGCTTTGGGTTCACGACTAGCCATGTCGGCCCGGGTTCTCTGTCATATGGATGCTAGCGACGTTGTCATATACGTGAGCCAAAAGGCGCAAACGGTCCCGGGCCATGGTAAGGCGACACCCGTGGGAGTACCGTGCGTGAGGCCGCAAAGTGATATGAGGTGTTACAGGTTAGATCGGTGTGACTTAGAATCAGGGTCCCGACAGCTTTGGTATCAGAGCCTGACTGCCTGTAGGATTTCCAAGCCAACCTGGTCGAAGTTGAGTCTAGAAATTCTTTAGTTATGTAAGGGAATTGATTGTGGAAGGGGACGTAAGGCTCTTTTTACTTATTTTACCTCATGCCCTTCTGATCTGAGTCATCCTATCTTTCCTACGGGGTTAAGGAACTAGGCTTCCTCTTCTGTCTATCAGGATCACGTGTTACTTCTCCGTAGTCTCTTAGGATTGGTTGATCAGGGTCATATCCCAGTTCGAGTACCTCCAGTGTAGCCTGTTTAGTAATATCTCAGAACCTTGAGTGACGATGTTGAGTATGGTGCTACCCCGTCCTTTGCAGAATGTCTCATTTTGAGCATTTTACCGCCATTATGCTGCCGGATTTGTCCTAGGAGTTTGAGAGATACTAAATTTTCTTATGCTACATGTTGCATCCTATAGTTGTTGTTGACCTCGTCCTTGGTTCCGCTTCTCAAGATGTCATCAGTTAACCGAAGTTCTGTTGCTCGTTGCCTGAACCACGGAGGTGGTAGGGTTGAGGAGGATCCTCCCGACCAGCCTTCGTTGGCGGAGTTGATGTTAGAGATGGAGAGGAACAAGCATGAGTCTACCCGCTTGAACACCGCACCCCAGTGCAAAGAGTCGGCGACCATCTATGATTTCATTGGTCTGAAACCACCTACCTTCCATCATTCCATTGAGCCACTCGATGCAGATGACTGGCTCCGTAGTATCACACACAAGCTGCGTTCTGCGAACGTAGCTGAAGGTGACAAGGTCACTTATGCTGCATATCACCTGGAAGGTCCTGCTAGTCTTTGGTGGCAGAACTATGAGGCTATGCTTCCAGCTGGCCAGATACCGACCTGGAGAGATTTCACTGAGGCATTTTGCGAGCATCACATTCCTCAGGCTCTCATTGACCGCAAGAGAGAAGAGTTCTGTAGTTTCACCCAGGGTAAGATGGATGTTGATGCTTACAGTAGAGAGTTTGAGAACCTCGCCCGCTATGCTACAGAAGAAGTGTCCACGGACGCTAAGAAGCAGGCTAGGTTCCGGAAGGGTCTCAACCCCAAGTTGCGTCGAGATCTCCACCTGCACCATTGCAATACATTCCAGGCTCTTGTGAACAAGGCCATTAATGCGGAGACAGCTCAGCTCACATACGAGGAGTCTCGTAAGCACACCCGTGATTTGGTTTCTTCCTCTGGTTCTAGCTCTCATAAGCGCCGGATTTGGGTTCCGAACTCCGCTCTTCCACCTGGATATGCACCGAGGCCATCTTATGTGGTGCCTCACCCAGTCCAGCAGTTTGCTCCACCCAGGCCTATTGGTGGACCGCCTGCCAACGCGGGTCCACGTCCTACCTCCAAGATTTGTTACAAGTGCGGAGAGCCAGGACACACCGCCCGTATTTGCACTCAGACCCGTGTTGTTCCACCCCAGCCCGAGAAGTCTGTTGGCCGTGGTAAGCCATCACGCAAGATGATTAGCACCAAGTTAGCTCCCACTGAATGTGGACGTGTGCATCACGTCTCAGCTAAAGACGCTCAGGATGATCCAGATGTCGTTCTTGGTACACTCCTTGTAAACTGTCATCCAGCTTCAGTTCTATTTGATACTGGGGCGTCTCATTCCTTCATTTCCGAAAGTTATGCCCGCTTGCACGACATATCATTTTGTGATATGCCCTCCCCACTACTCATTCAAACTCCTGGATCCAAATGGCAAACTTCTAGTGTAAGCCATGGTAACGAAATCCTTGTTGACAGACTTGTATTCCTTGCATCACTCATAGCCCTCAAGTCTTCAGATATTAACATCATCTTGGGTATGGACTGGATGAAAGCTCATTATGCCAAGATTGATTGTTACACCCGGTCTGTTCAGCTCACACACCCATCTGGCAAGATAGTCACTGTCTCCACCAGAATTGCAAAGCGTCAGCTTTATTCTCTTAACGCCAGTCCTCTTCCAGACCTTGAAGATATCCCGGTAGTCCGTGACTTTCCGGATGTCTTTCCAGAGGAACTGCCAGGTATTCCACCTGACAGAGATGTAGAGTTTGTCATAGATCTTATCCCAGGAACCGCCCCAATCTCTAGGAGACCTTACAAGATGGCACCCTTAGAGCTAGCCGAGCTTAAGAAACAACTCGATGAATCCTTGCAAAAGGGTTTCATCCGTCCTAGTTCTTCTCCCTGGGCTTGCCCCGTCCTCTTCGTCAAGAAGAAGGATGGTACGGACCGGATGGTTGTAGATTATCGTCCCGTTAATTTGGTCACGATAAAGAACAAGTATCCGCTCCCCAGGATCAACGACCTGTATGATCAACTCGCTGGATCCTCAGTCTTTTCCAAGATGGATCTGAGGTTAGGCTACCATCAAATCAAGATTAGAAACGGGGACATTCCTAAGACGGCTTTTGTCACTCGTTATGGCCAGTACGAGTACACCATCATGTCCTTTGGTCTAACCAATGCTCTAGCTACCTTCTCCCGCTTGATGAACTCGATCTTCATGGAGTACTTAGACAAGTTCGTCGTGGTTTACCTCGATGATATCCTTATCTACTCGAAGAACGAGGAAGAGCATGCCGAACATCTTAGACTTGTGTTAGAAAAACTCAGAGAGCACCGCCTTTATGCCAAGTTCTCCAAGTGCGAATTTTGGTTGCCTGAAGTGACCTACCTAGGCCACGTGATCTCTGGTAAGGGCATTGCTGTCAATCCTGAGAGAGTTCAGGCCGTTCTTGATTGGACTCCACCTGAAACAGTTAAACAAGTTAGGAGTTTCCTTGGTCTAGCCAGTTATTGTCGCCGCTTTGTTGAAAACTTCTCCAAGGTAGCCAAACCCCTCACGGAACTTCTCAAGAAGGATAAAAAGTTTGAGTGGTCCCCACAGTGTGAATACAGTTTTCAGGAACTGAAAAGACGCCTGACTTCTGCTCCCATACTGGTGCCACCGGATTTCACTAAAGACTTTGTTATCTACTGCGACGCCTCACGACAGGGACTAGGCTGCATTCTTATGCAGGATCGTCATGTGATTGCCTATGCATCCCGACAGTTGCATCCACATGAGGAGAACTATCCTACACATGATCTAGAGCTTGCAGCCGTAGTCTATGCTCTTAAGACATGGCGACATTACCTTCTCGGTAAACGTTGCGAGATTTACACCGATCACCAGAGTCTCAAGTATATTTTCACCCAACCAGATTTGAACCTTAGGCAAAGACGTTGGTTGGAGTTGATCTCAGATTACGACTTAGGGATTACCTACACCCCAGGCAAGGGCAATGTCATGGCTGATGCGCTAAGTCGTAAGTCCTATTGCAACAATCTTAGGTTGTAGCAGGGCCAACCACTTCTCCATGAGGAATTCTGTAAGCTTAATCTTCACATTGCTCCTCATGGATTCCTTTCTACCTTGGTGGCGAAGCCTACTCTTGTGGATCATATCATAGAAGCCCAGAAGCATGATACGGGGATTACCCGGATCAAGAGAAACATTGCCAAGGGTATTGCTGGTAGTTTCTCTATAGATGATCGAGGTGTTGTTCTCTTCGAGAACCGTCTGGTGGTTCCCAAGAAGCAACATCTTCGGAAATTGATCCTTAAGGAGGCGCATGAATCCCCTCTCACGATTCATCCCGGTAGTACTAAGATGTATCAGGACCTACGCCAGAGGTTCTGGTGGACTAGGATGAAGAGAGAAATTGCTGAGTTCATAGCTAACTGTGACGTTTGTCGTCGCGTTAAGGCAGAGCATCAAAGGCCTGCTGGCACCCTTCAACCTTTAGCCATTCCTGAGTGGAAATGGGATAAAGTTGGTATGGACTTCATCACCGGCTTTCCTAGGACCAAGAAAGGGAATAACGCTATCTTTGTAGTCATTGATCGTCTTTCCAAAGTGGCTCACTTCCTACCTGTTCGAGAGAGTATCACTGCTAGTCAACTCGCCGACTTATATATTTCTCGAATAGTGTCACTTCATGGTGTTCCACTAGAGATCAATTCAGACCGTGGTAGTCTCTTCACTTCTCATTTCTGGGAGAGTTTCCAAACTGCCATGGGCACCCATCTTTCCTTCAGTACCGCTTTCCACCCTCAATCAAGTGGTCAGGTGGAAAGGGTCAACCAGATTCTCGAAGACATGCTTAGAGCTTGCGTTATCTCATTCGGTATGGATTGGGAGAAATGCCTACCTTTCGTCGAGTTTGCTTATAACAATAGCTATCAATCCAGTCTTAAGAAAGCTCCTTTCGAGATTCTGTATGGACGAAGATGTCGAACACCCTTGAACTGGTCAGAAACCGGTGAAAGACAATTCTTTGGACCGGACATGATCCAGGAAGCAGAAGAGCAAGTTCTGGTATGACCTAGACTAGCTAGTCATGTGTGCATCATGTTTAAATTTCATTTTAATTTGAAATGGGGATCTGTGAAACACTCAGAATCATTTCTGGAAATGACCCAGATAAAAATTGCTCCAAAAGGTTCCAAGAAAATGTTCATGTTGCTCTCTGAAAATATTGGACAGAGATAAAATTCAAACCAATATTTTTAGGAGATCATAAATATTTATTTTGGGCATTTGGAATTAATGCAGTAATTATTTGCTCTGGATATATATTGTTATATATATAAAATATTGTCCAAAAATTATGCCATTTGTTGAGGAGTTCTGGAATAATACCACTAGCCCCTGCAAAAATTGGCATAAGAAAATAAAATGATTTAGTATTCTACTAAATCAGAACAAATGTCAGAAAAATAGAAAAAGAAAACAAAAAGGGGAAAACCCTTACCTGACCTTACCTGTGCTCACCCGAGGCCTGGCCTGGCCCAGCAGCCCAGCAGGCCGGCCCAGCCAACTGGCCAGTGCCAGTCGTCGTCCTCCTGGCGCCAGGAGGACGATGGGCACGCGCTCGCCGCCCGCGCGCATGCGTGCCACCTCCTGTTTCTCCCCCCATCGCCCTGGACGCCTCCCGCGATGCCACGCACACCCCTGACCCCTCTCACTCTCCCTGGACCCCTTTCCCCTCCTCTGCTCTCTGTTCCGCGCCGCCCGAGCGAAGCTCGTCGCCGCCGACGCCGTTCACCGTAGCCACCACCTCCTCCTCAACCTCTCTCCACGCCCAGAAGCTCCGCCATCGTCCCCCTCATCTTCACGACCGAGCCACGCAAGCCCGGAGGCCCTGCATCGCCGGCAACATCACCATCTTCCTCCTCCGTCGCCCTGGATCGCCGACGTCGATTATTCGCCGTCCGGCCTCCCCCGAGCTCGCTGACGTCTCCAAACTACGCGGGGTGAGCCCCTCTTCGTTTCGCCCCTATTCCCGTCGCCCCGCACGTCCTCTAGCGCTAGCGCCGCCGTGCCCGAGGCTCGCCGCCGCCCTGCCATGTCATTGTCGTGGCCACAGCCGCCTCCGCCCGCTTTTGAGCTTACAGCCGTGCTAGTTGAGCTCGCAGGAGTCCGTAGCACTGCCCAGTGGTGGAAATGGTGCACCATAGACTCGCCCCGCACAACGCCGTGGCTCTGTCGCCGTTGAACCTCGTCGCCGGCGGGATTCCGGCCGCCCCGTGACCTCCCGTCTGGTCCATCAGATGCGCGAGAGCAAGAGCTCATGCCCGGTGCCTCTCGAGCGACAAACCGCAGCCCCTAGCATGTTTCCGGCCATCTTCCGCCGCGGTTTGAGGTCGCCGCCGGCCAAACTCCGGCGTGCCGACATGGACGCCATCAGTGCTAACCACTACCAGCTAAGCACCCCTTAATAGGCACTGACAGTGGGCCCAACCACTGGTCAAACCCTAGTCAATGATGGGTTTGACCGGGATTAACCCCTGTCTCACTGACCAGTGGGCTCCGCCGGTCTGATTTGACCCTGGCCAGCCCGTTGACCTGCTGACGCAGCGATGACGTCATGCTGACGCAATAAATCCTTTTTCTGGATTTAAATTAAATCAGGAAATTCCAGAAAATTAGTAAAACTTCTAAAATTCATAGAAATTCAACCGTAGCTCAGATTTAAATAATTTATATATGAAAAATTATCAGAAAAATGCAATCTATCCATCTGTACTAGTTTCATGCATGACAAACCAACTTATACCTACTGTATAAGTGAAAACATATAAATGGCATATATAAGGACTTAAATTAGAGTTGCATTTGACCTTTGGTTCAAATGGATCTCTTCCAAGTTGAATGCTAAATGCATTGGCTCAAAATACATCACATATTCATGCCATATTCATGCATCATATTGTTGCATATGATTGTGTTTTGACTGTCGACACCGTTCCTTCTCGATAGGTCCTGCTCCGGAGAGTGTTCCAGAGTACCTGTCTGAGGAGCAGTGCCACCCTGTTGATCTACCAGGCAAGCAAACCCCCTTTGTTCATTCCGATACAATCCTACTCTCTCGCTCCTGCTCTCTTTTACTGCATTAGGACAACAACGATTCGACTGCTACTTTATGCTGCGGTAGTTGAACCCATTCCTCTGCATGACCTGTCATTGCCACAGTAAATAGTTGAAACCCACTAGCATGTGTAGGAGTCGTTTGAGCCATGTTGTGTTCCTACCATGCCTTGTCTGCTATTGCTTAGAGTTGTGTCAGGTTTGATTCATTGGGAATGAATTGGAGTGCTACGGTATGTTCTGATGCTGAGAGTTAAGCGTGTGAACACGATTTGGTAAAGGTAGCGGTGAGAGGCCATGTAGGAGTACATGGTGGGTTGTCTCACTGGAACCGTCCTTAAGCACTGAGTTCTGTGTATGTTATCCAATGACTAGCTACTACCACACATTGGGTTCCGGTAACTCGACCCCTCTCGACTTATTAACCAACTTGATCTCTGTCCAGGAGTTGCAATTAGTCTCTGGTGTTTGTAGGTAGTGTTAGTAGTCTACCAAGTGGCACCCGGCCAGGTGGGCTTGGGACAGACTAGGCACAAGTGGCACGGTGTACCAAGCGTAGATCCATCCGGCGAGGTGGGCTTGGGAACCCTGCGCACATCGTTTGGGGCCGTGAGCGACACCCCGGCCGGATCTCCTTGCGGATGGAACCCGAATAGGCGATAAACCTGGATTAGAGTCTTGTGTGATTAGTCAGGTCGTGGCCGACACCCTCGCCAGGCTTCCGCTTGAAGGTTGCCGAGGTACATGACGTGTACATGGCGGTAAGTGGCGAGAGCGTGTGTGACGCAGTACACCCCTGCAGGGTTATCATGATCTATTCGAATAGCCGTGTCCTCGGTTATGGACTTCTTGGATGCTTACGTGGTACATAGACAACTTGAAGTGGATACTCTAAAATGCTCAAGATAAGTGTGAGTGCTATGGATGGCTTCTCGTAGTGAGACGGGAATGAATCCATAGTAGTGTATTGAGGTGGTGACTAGTGGACTCGTGTGCGCCTTCTTACCTCAAAGAAGTTTCTCGTAGTCGTAGAACAGGATAGCCACTGAGTCAAAGCTGGCTTGCTGCAACTAAACCCCACACTACCTTCTTGATACAAATGCATGTAAGATAGGATCTGATGTAAGTCTTGCTGAGTACCTTCGTACTCATGTTGCTTTACTTATGTTTTTGCAGCGGAGACTTCAGTCTTACTAGTAGCTCCGCTTGGACTTCGACGAGTAGCTTGTACCTCAGCTACGATCTTGCACCCTTGGGAGGGTCTTGTAGATAGTCAGGCTTCTTAGCCTTTTTCTTTTATAGTTGTCTGTACTCAGACATGTAATGCTTCCGTTGCTTGTATGCTCTGAATGATGGGTCATGTGACCCCTGTTTGTACTTAATGCTATGTGGCTCTTCTGGGCCTTTTATCTATATGAGTTCGCGTTATGTTGTGATGCCATGTTGTACAGCACATACTTGCATGTGATGCGTACGTGTAACGTGTATTGCTATGTGTGGGATCCGACAATCTAGTTGTTTATCCTTGGCAGCCTCTCTTATGGGGAAATGTAGTCTAGTGCCTCCTTGAGCCATAGTAGTCCGCTACAACCCGGTTCACCGGAGTCCTGCTAGCCCAGCACTACTGCTCTGGACACATGACTGGCCGGCATGTGTTTCACATAGTTCCTGTGTCTGTCCCTTCAGGGAAATGTCACGTGGTGACATCCGCAGTCCTGCCTAGCCTGCTACAGCCCGGGTTCCCGGAGTCCTGTTAGCCCAGTGCTACAGCCCGGATTCACACGCTGCTGACCGACACGTTCGATGTTGATTCATGTATGTCTGTCCCCATACGTTAGTGCCGCTTTGGGTTCACGACTAGCCATGTCGGCCCGGGTTCTCTGTCATATGGATGCTAGCGACGTTGTCATATACGTGAGCCAAAAGGCGCAAACGGTCCCGGGCCATGGTAAGGCGACACCCGTGGGAGTACCGTGCGTGAGGCCGCAAAGTGATATGAGGTGTTACAGGCTAGATCGGTGTGACTTAGAATCGGGGTCCCGACAGAGAACATACCGTGGGCGGCGGATTGGCTCGGCTATATGGTTCCTTGCCGAACTGCCACTCTTCGGAGAGTTTGCAATTCGCGAGGTAGTTCACCATATAGGCCACCTCGTCATGCGGCATGTCCTTGGTACACATCCGGCTCGGATCGAGCTGGCCGCTCATCTGACAGATCAGATGAGGGCGGCTCTGGAGCGGGAGTACCCGGCGCGTGACGAAGGCGGCCATCAGGTCGGGCCCCGTCAAGCCCTCCGACTGGATCATCACTCGCACTCGGGCAACGGCTGCGTTTCCAGCCGGCGTCAGCGTCACGGCTCGGTATGACCACTGGGGCCGCCTGCCCGCAGGAGGGCCGGCTACGTAAGCCGGCAGATTGATGTAGTCGCCCCGTGGAGCGATGTTCCGCATGTAGAAGTACAACTTTTGCCACATCTTCACCGACTGGATCAGCGAGATGACGGGGAAAGGGTTGTCGGCGGCCACCCTCCGCATCGCGATGAAGGCGCCAGTCTGAGCCGGCACGCCCTGCGAGCGCGTGCCCAGCTTGGACTGGAACAACTCCCCCAAGAGCTCGAGGGTGGGGAGGACGCCGAGGTAGCCTTCGCACAGGGTGACGAAGGCAGACAGCAGCACCACCGCGTTCGGGGTGAGGTGGTGCGGCTGGAGCTGGTAGAAATCGAGCCAGGAGCGGAAGAAGGCGCTCACGGGCAGGCCAATGCCGCGCAAGAAATGCGAGCGGAAGACCACCCGCTCGCCCTCCCGCGGCTCCGGCGTAATCTCCTTCGCCGGAGCAAGACGAACCTCCACCTTGTCCGCTCCGGGCAGCCGCCGCGTCTTGCGGAGCAATTCGACGTGATCCTCATGGACGTTGGAGCCGTCCCAATCCCCGCCATACTGCTCCGTGGTGGGAGGCATGGCGAAAACGAGTGTGGCGGCGAAGGAACGAGTGGTGGAAGAGCGCGGCGGCGAGGCGCTGTTGCAAGAAATGGCAGGAGGAAGAAGATGGTGGAAGGAGGAGGAGCGTGCGAGGGCCTGCCGCTCTCCCTCTCCCCCTACTTATAGTTTCGCGAGGGGGAGCCGGGGAGGCCCGACGCGGGGTGAGACGTGGGATTAACTGCACCCGCTCCCCCCACGCCTCGCGATTATTACGCCCCAAAGGCGTGCCGAAACTGCCGCAAGGAGACGTGCGGGCGGTTTCGGGTTGCAGAGAATCCGCGTCTGGGCCCGGGCGTGGACGTGGCGGGCCCCCACCCTGCGGCGACGTCCTGTCACGCACGTGGGCTGGCAGGCTTTCTGGCCGAGAGAGGCCACGTGGTCTGCAGGCAGCAAGTGGCCGGCCCGCGGCCCGGTGCACGCACTGGCGAGCTCCCGCCCTCCGACTCCAGAACTTTCGGCCAAGACGGCGCGCCTAACCAAGGCCGGCTTATCAAGATAGGAAGCTGATCGAGCTTCTCAACTCCTACCCAACCTCGAAGCCCAATCAGCTTCGGGGACTACTGTCGGAGCAAATAGCCACGGGTAGCTTAACCGGCTGCCCCTGGCTCTTCAGCAAATTATCAGGCCTTTGGGCCTTCAAGCATTTCAAGCACTAGGCCGCCTTCCCTGGCCGGCTACCTCTGAAGTCGGCTCTCGGAAGATGACCCAGCATCAGCAACCTCCCCTCCAAGATAACCACGGGATGGCCGACTCCAGGGAGCCGACCATAACGGATGCCGACTCCCCAGAGCCGGCCATGAAGAACGCCGACTTCCACGAGCCGGGCATGAAGAGCGTCGACCCCAGGAAGCCGGCCAAGACTGCAACCACCAAAACCACACGCACATAACGGTGACAAGACGGGGCGTGGCCACAGTGTGGCCCACTACCCCCGAAGCCTGAGGCAGGCATGGCCACAGGACGCCGTACGGGACGGCCATCTCCCGTCCGGCTTGGCACTGTAGCCATGTTAGCCTCAACGTCACCCACGTCAGACGCCAGTGCGGCCCACGGGCGGCGGGCCCCCTCAGCCAGAGAGAGGCGCGAAGGCGGCCCGGCCTCCCCCAGTCGGCCAAGAGTGTAGCCGGCCCCCAGAAGCCGGCTACCCCCTTCCTCGAAGCAGGAGCCACATTAAGGAGACAAGACGAGGTAAGGCTACAGTGAGAGCCCTCGAGGCGGCACACTGTAGCCACACTTACCTCGACGAAGCCCTCGTCATCAAGGGTGAGGCTACAGTAAGCAGCCGCCGACAAGACCATATGCGGTGGGGCCGGCCTGTCGACCAAGAGGCCGGCAGCCGGGACCCACTAGTCGGCGGGCCCCAACGGCCGGCGGAGAAGCCGGCGAGCATAGACACTAACGGCTGGGACAAGCGCCCAGCCGGATTACAATTGTACCCCCGGGGGGTGGGCCTATATAAACCCCCCGGGGCACCCATGCAAAGGGTTGGCTTCTGAGCATAGCACACACACCATAGAGAGAGAGAAGCAAGAGCTAGCCTTGTTATTCTTCTCCCTTGAACCAAACAGCTCTAGGAGCGATTGTAGCTACTTTTCCTGATCTAGTGATCATGCGGAGACCCCGCAGAGCAGGACTAGGGGTGTTATCTCCTCGGAGAGCCCCGAACCTGGGTAAGATCCGCCGGCGTGCATGTCTTCGCCTCATCCCGTTTCCAGGCACCGGTGACGTCTTACTGGTACCCACCATGATAAGCCATCCGTTGGCATATGTCGCACCTACCACCCGACAACTACGAACTGGGCCCTTATTCGCGGGCGCGGCTATCGATAGATTTAATAAACTCTGCAGAGGTAGCACACTGTACCCACACCACAAAACCCATGGCCTCGCACTCCCATTCGGGTAGACCAACGATGTTCCGACAAAACCGGTCAACTGCCATGACACTCTCCCGGCCACTCCGACCAACACCCCTTTTTGGGTTCAGTCCTCGGTGGCCCGAGCCTACCAAAGGCAAACGGCCACCGTCGTGGCAAAATAAACGGTCCCAAACAGGGACATGTGCACATAATCCAAACTCGCGCTCACAAGGCTTATGTCCGCCTACCTGATCAGGGTAGCGCGCGCCCATAACCTTCCCTAGTTGGAGGCACCGGCGAGAGGCATGACAACAGCCCAGTCAGGACCTTCCCATACAGGCAAATGTGGTTGGACTGGTCACCTCGATATGGTGGCACCATGACACAGCCAACAGTTGTTCAAGTTTAATTAAGTCCGGTTTAACTTGAATGCAACAAGCTGAGTCGTAGGAAAATAACATGATGCAACTACAATGCACGAGCATGATATTAACATAAGCATGGTTGTGCAACATTACTTCTTAACATATCAACAACAACAAATCATATATCTGACTGAGCATGGCATACTGACTAGCATGAACATCACAAGTATACACTTCTCAGAAACATAGCATGACCACTAGCATCAACAATAAATATCATGCAAGAACATATCAACAATGCTACCATGCAAGCTTTTAACCAACTGGATGCAACGGAACATGCATCACAACGGCACTCGAGACAAACGACAGTCATGCACCGAAGACCATCACCAACATCAGCATGTACTACTAGCAAGCATAAACGTATGAAAGGAATACTAGCAGGTAGAACATGATAACAGAGTGCAAGACAACATAGCACGAGAGTGAACATGAGACTCTAAGCATCACCGGAACAACGATAACCATATTTTAAACAAGCAAACATTGATTAAATATTCAAGTTGAAAACCATGTCTACTACATGACTATCATGCAAGTGGGTATTGTGGCTTGCCTGGGGATGAAGAAGGCACTGGCGAGAAGTGCGGAAAGATTTGCCGGAAATACTTCTCTCCCGGAGGGGGCTGTTCACGTGCAAGGGAAAAATGGTAATTTCTAGTATGTCAAACCATATTGAAAATTATTTAAACAGAACGGGCTCGAGGAGACGAAGACGTGGGCGTCGGATTCACCTCAATCGGAGTTACGAGTGAAAAGTTGTGGCCGTTCACTTTTTAGGCAGAAAAGGGCTAAAATAGTGAACGTTCACAAAATAATCATTTCGGCCCGCTGAGCTGAAAAATAGAAGGCGTATTATCTGAGAATACGTTTTCAGAAAGGGTAAGTGTATTTCAAGCCGCAGTAGAAACAGAGTACGCTTTCAGAGAAGTGAAAGCGTATTTCTGTCTAAAGCACAAGAGAATACGCCTTCCTAAAGAAGAAAACGTAGTGCCCAGTGAGGGAGTCCTGGACTAAGGGGTCCTCAGGCGTCTGGCCTGTTAGCCATGGGCCGGACTGATGGGCCATGAAGATGTGAAGACCTAAGACCCTTTACGTGTCGGGATGGGACTCTTCTTGGCGTGGAAGGCAGGCTTGGCGATGAATTATGTACATTACTTTTTATGTAACCGACTCCATGTAACCCTGGATCTCTCCGGTGTCTATATAAACCGGAGAGAGTCCGGATAGGCGGACACACATTATCATAACCATAGGCTAGATTTTAGGGTTTAGCCTCTACGATCTTGTGGTAGATCAACTCTTGTAACACTCATATTCATCAAGATCAATCAAGCAGGAAGTAGGGTATTACCTCCATAGAGAGGGCCCGAACCTGGGTAAACATCGTGTCCCCTGTCTCCTGTTACCATCGACCTTAGACGCACAGTTCGGGACCCCCTACCCGAGATCCGCCGGTTTTGACACCGACACCCAGAAGCCGCTTCCACTTACGCTGGCATGGCGGGGCGGGGTCAACGCAGTGCGGCTGACTGGTGGGGTCGCAGGCGAAGCAGGGCCCGCCTGGCCCATGGTCGTCTTCTACCTCGCTCGCGCCCGCGTGGCAGAGGCACGGCGCGTGGCGCCGGCGCTCGTCCGGCCGATTCCGGCCACCGTTCGGGGCGCCCGCACACCACTGGATGCACGAGACCAAGGTGGTCCTGAAGGGGCAGGGCACGGCCGCCGGGGAGTGCAAGAAGGAACGGGGCTTTGGCCGCGGCGGACGGCGTCGTTGGTTGCGATGGGGCTTGCTGCCAGAGGCCATTGGAGGGGGACGGCGAGCACTGGGGTGGCTCTAGGGGAAGGTGAGTTTCTACTGGAAGTAGTGGAGAGCAGGGAGGGGCTCGGCTTTGAACAAATTTAGCCGGAGGATGCCGGCGGCCATGGCGACCAACTGCGGCCAGGAGCGGCTCCGGCGATGGATGGAGAGGTCGGGGAGGACAAGTGGGGTGTGGTGAGGACGTGGGGAGCTCTGAGGGGGCTTGGGGCTTCCTTATATAGGCGGAGCGAAGGAGCACGGGCTCGGGTGCCACCAAGGACGCGCTGGCCAGCTCCGGCGATGGATGAATGCTTCACGGGGAGGGCGAGGAACGCGACGAAGGGGATCGGACAAACGGCAGTGGTCACGGAGCAGAAAAGGTCGAGGGGAGAGGCAACCAAACGCCATTAAAGCATGTCGGCTACAGCGCACCCATCGGCAAACAGCGACGAGCGCCAGCGAGGAGGCTTCGGGACAGGGAAATGTCTCTAGAGGGAAGACGACGGCACGGGGCACCTGTTGGACATGGTTGGGTGCGCGAAGACGACGAGAGGGGGAGAGGCCCGAGCAAGAAACCATGCAGCTCACAGTCATGGCATGCCAGACTCGTTATCACCGCGTGAGCTGGGTAGGAGAAGATGCCAAGGGGAGGAAAATGATGTCTAGGGGTTAGTCCTTCCAGGGTAGGTTGCAACTGCGGTGGTAGATTGGTGAAAAGTGCTCTGGTTAAAAGGCAAGCAACCTCTAAAGTTTACTGTTGCAAACTTAATCATGTTAGTGTGATCACCAGAGATATGCTATGGGTCAAATGTGATGTCTGGGAGGTTTGTGTAAGGAAGGACTATAATCCTGGGTGTCTTGAGGGGAAATGGATCAAGCATTAATACAGTTGCTTCACAACTGCATAATTTGGTCCATAAACAAGATCATGAAGAAGCACTCATATGGAGTATCAACTTGAGCTCAACTTGGGCAAGGCAGAGTTATTTGGTCATATGAAGATGCTCAAAAAGTCTCATACCAATTTGCCAAGCAAAATGGTACTTGCTTCACAAACATCAGAAACTTGCAAAAATTCTAGATGAATAATGGCTTGATAAAATATGCCGAAATTGGGTGGAGATAAGTTATATGGATAAGAGAAGGCTTAGAAAATTTTGCAGCCATAATGAAGCAAGATAAAATATACTTGCTTCACAAACTGAAAATTTGGACAGACTCAAAGAATTGAAGATGAGCTCACATGGAGGCATGACATGAGCTCAACTTTGGTGCAGGGCTATCATATGATGATATTAAGGGCCATGCAAAATTGCAACTCATTTGGTTATGCCTAGCTCGTACCTCCTTCACAAAGCTTCTTTCTGGACAGAACTTTGGAAAATCATTAATAAATAATTACTTGGCAAATGAGGTAGAATTTTGGCATGTGACAAAGATATGGACAGGAAAAGATGTCCAAGAAGTTTGAGGTCAATTGGGCAAAGGAAAATAGCACTTGCTTCACAATGTGCCATTTAGGACAGAATAGGAAATGAATTATTTGAGCATGATGGGAAACATGGCAAGTGAAATATTTTGCCACATTTGAGGAAGATATGTCGCAAACAATTTTTGAGAATTATTTGGGAATTTTAGGAGTGATGGAGATATAGGTTGCTTCACAACCTAGGGCAAAAAGGATAATTGCTTTAATAGAAAAGGAATATTCCCAATAAAAAGAATATTGGGATTTGGTCCAAGGTGGAAATGGAAAGGTCTAGGGAAGGATTTGGGTATGGCAAGCCACTTCGGAAAGAAAGAAGAGGTCATCTTCTTCAGTTTCCTGACCACATAGCCACGGAAAAAGAAAACTCAGGCAAAAACCTCACAAAATCAAAAGAAAAAGAAAGGGCCAAAGATCAGGCTGTAACAACTCTTACCCCCTTAAAGAAATCTCGTCCTCGAGATTTGGTTGCTCAGGGAACAAGTATGAATATACTGACTTAAGGGAACCGTTTCCAACTCGGGTATCCTTTTTTTCCTTTATTGTTGTTCCCACTAAATTTTATTTGACTGGCTCTGGGGTGGTTTGCTTTATTGTATCCACATTCTGACAGATCTTACCTTGCTTGTTCATGCTTATACAGGCTACAATTATTTTCATATTTGCTAACTTAGCTGAGTGTGGTTTGTTATCATGACTGAAATATATCTCCGTCTCACAAATCCGAGAGTGATTTTTGATTGTTGTGTCTGTACTGACAACCTTTCATGACGTGGTGATCAGGTTTTTCTGATGAACACCCAAGCTCTGACTCCTTGCATTGAGTTTCTCCACTAAATGCAATTCCTTCGGGTTCCAAACAGTGAGTTGAGGCATAACCATTTCCTGACAGATTATTGCAGGAATTCCTGAATCATCTTGACTGGCTCCACTGTCTTGAGTCTCAGATCCGTTCCAAATATTTGATTGTCACCTGTCGTGGCCAGCATGAAGGTACACTTCCTTATATGATAGTATCCTCAGACTTGACTGACGGTGGTTCTGGCAGAAGAATTTTGTTCACGATAGGCTATCCATGATGATTCACATAAGCGAGGGCTCATGCTTCGAGTCTGTTATTCCCCATTCCGATCACTCATTCTGTCGTCATGTCCATGGGGATGGTAGGCTGTTTGATGCTTTACTATAGTTGCTACAGTTAAACTGCTGAATGGACCCTTAGTTTGACTTGACAGACTCAGATATTCGATTCTGAAAAATCTGTATTGGCGGTCTTTGCTCCTTCATTCCTGGTTTCTTTGTCTGGATCCTTTGCTGAAAGAGCTTGATCATATTGCATTCTTCGTGTGACCATAGGTACTGTCGGTGCATTTCTTCAGTGATCATAGCTTATCCTCATTCTTCTGACATGGTAATATTGTTTAAATGGCAGGTTCATCACTTCTCAAGTTCTGACCGTTGGGAAATGATCATCGGAACCCTTGCAAGAAATTGGCAAATAACTCAGTAGCCACCAGAACAGTCTTTACAACTCAGATCTGGGAGATTACTGAAATAATTCAAGCACGGCTCAGGACGGCCGAAAAGCAGCTCAGAGCATGAGACCGGGTCGATAAGAAGAAAGTGGCAGCTCCCTAAGATAGCCGAAAAGTAGCTATAGGGGCACTGTCACAAAAAGAAACTCAGCAGTTGTACGAGACGGACGAAAGCAGCTCAGAACTCGTAACAGTTGTTGAATATAGAAATAAAAATTGGCATCCACCCTGGATAGCTAAAAACAGCTCAGATCACAGGCGTGGTGCCGTCATTGGATAAAAGACAAGGGACCATCAAGATCATTTTCCAGGTTCACAGGTACTTGTACTGAGCTCATTGTTGTCGTCAATCTTCATAATCCTTTGTCACACTTCGGTGTATAACTAGCTTCCTTTTTTAACAATCCTCACGTGGTTGTCAGATCCTCGTCCGAGTGATTTGCAAGACCTTGGTGGTATGCTTACCGCATATATATGAGAATCTGATTCCCGAGACAGACGTGTGCTCTGATTGATTCTTGTTTCGGACTAAACTGTTGCGGATCTGATTCTTGGGATGCACTACCATACACTGTCAATTCACAACGTACTACCTTGTACCAATGCCTTACTGAGGAAGATTGGCTCGCTTGTGCTCGAAACTTTCATCGGATAGCTTGCCAAAGAAGACTGGAGATCGTGCTTCAAAAGCTTCCCCCCTTAAAGACTTTGCTGGGGAAAGACTCGGTACCTTATGCCGGAAGCTTTTGCTGTTGCTTACTGAAGAAGACAGGGTGCCTTGCACGGGAATTCATCCATGTATCGTAATGAGGAAGATAGATGAATCTTGCCTAGGAAGCTTCTCTGGTATCTTGCGAGGGAAGACCGGGGTGCTTACACCAGAAGCTTCACGTTGTGATATGCGGACCGATTTCCATAGATACATAACATCCTAATATTTCTGTTGTTGATTTCTTGTAGAAAACGGGGTTTTGCAGGTCTATCCTCTCTTCTGAGTATTAAATACATGCCATATTTTTGCTTGCTCCCGGGCGTATCAAGTTTCAAAATCATCCTTAACAAAGAATCAAACTTGTATCTGACTTGTAACGTTGACTGATAATCTTCTATCAATCTTGCACATAGTTTATCTTCTTGCTGATTTGATCATTACTGCCGTGAGGGGGGCATACTGAGACAAACTTGATATTCAGTATCATGATCAGATATCCCCAATATCAATGCAGTCGGCGGAGAATTCCATAAATTTGTGAGGAATGCACACTAATGCAAACTTCATACTGACAGTCCATCCAGGATTTCCTTTGCATTTTGACGAGATATTCCAAATTTTACTGCAGTTGGTTGATAACTCCATTCTGTTTAGGCGAGTTTCCAAATATATGCATTCCTTGCTGACTCTTCGGGTCCGGTGTCAGTTGGCGAGCAACTTTAATAAGGGGACAGATGTGTAGCACCGAAGGCCCAAAGAAAGAAACAAAAGAAACGACGAAAACAAAAGCACACAAGCATACTACTAATAAAATTAATCAAGCAATCTCACATATTACTGCTACTCACACAATAATATGCATGCACACCTAAGCACACAAATCTTGCAAAAACCCCGGTATTACGGTCTAATATGTCGTGACGGTGTGCACGAAAGTGAATCCACATGTGGAAGGAGTTGGTGTAACCAAGGCTACACCAAGCGTTGGCCGAACACCGGTTGGATCTGGATGGATACGGAGGCGAGGACGGACTTGGCGATCAAGTAGCAAGACACAAAGGTCACGACCACATCATCATCAAGCATACGAAAGGGAACCGTACACGTCCAAAGAATGGAATGACAGGGTAGGGTAGAGGTGGAAAAGCAAGGCTTGTTGGCATTGCCCTTTTCTGATAACAAGGATCAGTAAAGGTGGCCAGAGGGACGAGATGGATGGCATGATTCAGGATAGAAACAAATCTATCACTGAAATAATATGGGTGGGTGGCGGAAAGATATCGACGTGATACCTGAGCATAACTCCTACAAATGGTGTCTGGAACACTCGGTATTAGGGCATCACTCTGCTGGGTAGGTTGGAAAAAGCGGTAGGCGTAAGCGAGGCAGTTGGCCTTCGCCTAGTTCCTAGGCAATGCTAAGCACCCTAGGCGCGGCCTAGGCGGTAATATAGCTTCTACTATGAGTTATTGGGGTTATTATATGTGTATTGATGTTAATTTAGGGCAGATAAATAAGTTAACTACCCGCTACTACCATTTGAATGTGTCATGTTTGGCATTTTAGTGCAATATGGCATGATTTCTCGCTTGGGTAAACAATTTGTTGCTTACCCTGCCTAGACTTTCATTTATGCCCTAGGCAAGGTGTTTGGCCATCGCCTAGCGCCTAGGCGTGCCTAAGCGCCTCCTAGGCACTACCTTTTCCAACAGAGATGACGCCGAACACCGAAAAGCAGACATGCTAAGGAGGGTGCAGGCGGTGGATCGAAACTAATGCCACCTACACTCACAAGATTAACCACTAGCGACTAAACAATAATCTATATGCATGGTATGCGACAAACAAATGCAGCAATCAAGTGCAACAAACCAACTGGGGTCACAACTACCATAATCTAATGTTCGCGCGGTTTAGGGCGTCCTACAGCCAGACCTGCTCTAATACCAAGCTTGTAGCACCCCGGCTCAGAGAAACTGGAACGCCCCGTATTCCAGCCCAGAGATCGAGGAGAAGTCTTCTGGAATACGACAATGCTTAGCATAGAACAAACCAGATCTTTATTACGATCTATTTGGGTACAATGGTTTCTGATATAATGGGGAATTACATCGGCACGGTGACACTACGCCGACCACAGTTGCTCCATGCAAGCAGCAGAACAACTCGAAGCAGCGGAACAACGACGACGATGGTGAACTCCACTCCGCAGGGACTCTGGCTGGAACGCTTATCCAAGCTCGCAAACAAGGAATCCACAACAAACAAGCAATCAAATCCGGCATGACCTGCAAACTGGCATAACACGACAGGTCAGTACATTCAATTTACTTGCAAGCTCACAATAACCACAAGCATTCAAGGCAAACAACAACATGGCAATTACATGTTAAGCAGGGATTATCATGAGATCATCAGGATAACATGGCATGAACAACATGAACATGATACAGCTAGCACAATATGAATCTGACGATACTAGTATGCAACATGATGACACTATCATGCACCACTTATTCTGCTCGGGTTACCTCGTAACCATCACATGCATCACTTACCAACCTCGGACATCACACGATCATCTCAGGATCAAATCAAGCTTGGTATAAACAATACAGTAGTAATCATTACCTGACCACAAGGAACTTGATCTTTACCCATGATTCTCGCACAACATCACGAATATCCAACAACTCGGTATCCTAGATACCACGGTGATCATTCACGGATCACAAACGGAACCACACTTGGTTCAACAGGTTACCTTGTAACCAAACGGTGATCAGTCACAGATCACATATCCAACTTATCTCATCATCGAATCGGGGTTGTTATTAAGCACATCATTATTATTACTGTTGACCCATAGTGTGACCAACTACGAACTGGGCCCTTATCTGCGGGCGTGGCTATCGATAGATTTAATACACTCTGCAGGGGTAGCACACTGTACCCACACCACAGAACCCATGGCCTCACACTCCCATTCGGGTGGACCAATGGCATTCCGACAAAACCGATCTACTGCCATGACACTCTCCCGGCCACTCCAACCAACACCCCTTTTGGGTTCAGTCCTGGGTGGCCCAAGCATACCAAAGGCAAACGGCCACCGTCGTGGCAAAATAAACGGTCCCAAACAGGGGCATGTGCACATAATCCAAACTCGGGCTCATAAGGCTTATGTCCGACTATCTGATCAGGGTAGCGCGCGCCCATAACCTTCCCTAGTTGGAGGCACCGGCGAGAGGCATGACAACAGCCTAGTCAGGACCTTCCCATACAGGAAAATGTGGTTGCACTGGTCAGCTCGATATGGCGGCACCATGACTCAGCCAACAGTTGTTCAAGTTCAATTAAGTCCGGTTTAACTTGAATGCGACAAGCTGAGTCATAAGAAAATAACATGATGCAACTACAATGCATGAGCATGATATCAACATAAACATGGTTGTGCAACATTACTTCTTAACATATCAACAACAACAAATCATATATCTGACTGAGCATGGCATACTGACTAGCATGAACATCACAAGTATACACTTCTCAGAAACATAGCATGACCACTAGCATCAACAATAAATATCATGCAAGAACATATCAACAATGCTACCATGCAAGCATTTAACCAACTGGATGCAACGGAACATGCATAACAATGCCACTCGGGATAGATGACAGTCATGCACCGAAGACCATCACCAACATCAACATGTACTACTAGCAAGCATAAACGTATGAAAGGAATACTAGCAGGTAGAACATGATAACAGAGTGCAAGACAACATAGCACGAGAGTGAACATGAGACTCTAAGCATCACCGGAACAACGATAACCATATTTTAAACAAGCAAGCATTGATTAAATATTCAAGTTGAAAACCATGGCTACCGCATTACTATCATGCAATTGGTTATTGTGGCTTGCCTGGGGATGAAGAAGGCACCGGGGAGAAGTGCGGAAAGATCGCAGAAAGATTTGCCGGAAACAGTTCTCTCCCAGAGGGGGCTGTTCACGTGCATGGGCAAAATGGTCATTTACAGTATGTCAAACCATATTGATAATGATGTAAACAAAATGGTCTCGACGAGACGAAGACGTGGGCGTTGGATTCACCTCAATCGGAGTTACGAGTGAAAAGTTGTGGATGTTCACTTTTTGGGCAGAAAAGGGCTAAAACAGTGAACGTTCACAAAATAATCACTTCGGCCGGCTGAGCTGAAAAACAGAAGGCGTATTATCTGAGAATACGTTTTCAGAACGGGTAAGCATATTTCAAGCGGCAGTAGAACCAGAGTACGCTTTCAGAGAAGTGAAAGTGCATTCCTGTCTAAAGCACAAGAGAGTACGCCTTCCTAAAGAAGAAAACGTAGTGGCGAGAAGCCGTTTCCACTTACGCTGATGTGGCGGGGCGGGGTCAAAGCAGTGCAGCTGACTGGTGGGGTTGCGGGTGATACGGGGCCCGCCTGGCTCGTGGTCATCTTCTACCTCACTCGCGCCCTGATACGTCTCCAACGTATCTATAATTTTTGATTGTTCCATGCTATTATATTATCCATCTAGGATGTTCTATATGCATTTATATGCTGTTTTATATGATTTTTGGGACTAACCTATTAACCTAGAGCCCAGTGCCAGTTTCTGTTTTTCTCCTTTTTTAGAGTTTTATAGAAAAGGAATACCAAACGGACTCCAATTAACGTGCCAATTTTTGATGACTTTTTATGGACCAAAAGAAGACCCTGGAGTGAAAGAATTGGGCCAGAAGAGTCTCGGGTTGCCCACGAGGGTGGGGGCGTGCCCACCCCCCTGGGCGTGCCCCATGTCTCGTGGACAGCCCGGAGACCCCCCTGACTCGTTCCCGATGCCAAAAATTCCTATAAATACTGAAACCTCCAGAAAATAACCTAGATCGAGAGTTCCGCCTCCACAAGCCTATGTAGCCACCAAAAACCAATGGGGACCCTGTTCCGGCACCCTGCCGGACGGGGGATCCCTCACCGGTGGCCATCTTCATCATCCCGGCTCTCTCCATGATGAGGAGGGAGTAGTTCACCCTCGGGGTTGAGGGTATGTACCAGTAGCTATGTGTTTGATCTCTCTCTCTCTCGTCTTCTTGAGGTGGTACGATCTTGATGTATCAGGAGCTTTGCTATTATAGTTGGATCTTATGATGTTTCTCCCCCTCTACTCTCTTGTAATGGATTGAGTTTTCCCTTTGAAGTTATCTTATCGGATTGAGTCTTTAAGGATTTGAGAACACTTGATGTATGTCTTGCATGTGCTTATCTGTGGTGACAATGGGATATTCACGTGATCTACTTGATGTATGTTTTGGTGATCAACTTGCGGGTTCAGTGACCTTGTGAACATATGCATAGGGGTTGGCACACATTTTCGTCTTGACTCTCCGGTACAAACTTTGGGGCACTCTTTGAAGTTCTTTGTGTTGGTTGAATGGATGAATATGAGATTGTGTGATGCATATCGTATAATCATACCCACGGATACTTGAGGTGACATTGGAGTATCTCGGTGACAATAGGGTTTTTGTTGATTTGTGTCTTAAGGTGTTATTCTAGTACGAACTCTAGGATAGATCAAACGGAAAGAATAGCTTCATGTTATTTTACTACGGACTCTTGAATAGATCGATCAGTAAGGATAACTTTGAGGTGGTTTCGTACCCTACAATAATCTCTTCGTTTGTTCTCTGCTATTTGTGACTTTGGAGTGACTCTTTGTTGCATGTTAAGGGATAGTTAAATGATCCAATTATGTTATTATTGTTGAGAGAACTTGCACTAGTGAAAGTATGAACCCTAGGCCTTGTTTCCTAGCATTGCAATACCGTTTACGCTCACTTTTACCACTTGTTACCTTGATGTTTTTATATTTTCAGATTACAAATACTCATATCTACCATCCATATTGCACTTGTATCACCATCTCTTCGCTGAACTAGTGCACCTATACAATTTACCATTGTATTGGGTGTGTTGGGGACACAAGAGACTCTTTGTTATTTGGTTGCAGGGTTGTTTGAGAGAGACCATCTTCATCCTACACCTCCCACGGATTGATAAACCTTAGGTTATCCACTTGAGGGAAATTTGCTACTGTCCTACAAACCTCTGCACTTGGAGGCCCAACAACGTCTACAAGAAGAAGGTTGCGTAGTAGACATCAAGCTCTTTTCTGGCGCCGTTGCCGGGGAGGTGAGTGCTTGAAGGTATATCTTTAGATATTGCAATCGAATCTTTTAGTTTCTTGTTTTGTCACTAGTTTAGTCTATAAAAGAAAATTACAAAAAACTGGAATTGAGGGTGCCTCATATGCTTCATCTTTTTAATGTCTTCCGTGAAAATAAGGATTCCGATAATTGTGCTCAATTGCTAGAGGAAGAATGCATTAAAATGTTTGGCACTAAATATTTGAATGATGAGCATGATTGCAATGTTGTTAGTATGAATTCTTTGAATACCCATGATGCTAATGATATGCAAAGCCACAAGCTTGGGGATGCTATGTTTGATGAATATGATATTTTTAGTCCCCCAACTTTTGATGAGCAAATTTATTATGATGAAAGCATGCCTCCTATTTATGATGATTATTGTGATGACACGTATGCTATAAAGAATAAAGATAACCATGAAATTTGTCATCATGATTTTAAGTTTCAATTGGATTATGCTTCACATGATAGTTATTTTGTTGAGTTTGCTCCCACTACTGTTCATGAGAAGAAATTTGCTTATGTGGAGAGTAATAAAAATTATATGCTTGTGGCTCATGAAAAGAATGCTTTATGTGATAGTTATATTGTTGAATTCATTCATGATGCTACTGAAAATTATTATGAGGGAGGAATATATGCTTGTAGGAATTGCATTAATATCAAGTTTCCTCTCTATGTGCTTAAAGTTTTAAAGTTATGCTTGTTTTGCCTTCCTATGCTAGTTGATTATTGTTCCCATAAGTTGTTTGCTCACAAAATCCCTATGAATAGTAAGTGGGTTAGGCTTAAATTTGCTAGTCATATGCTTCATGATGCTCCCGTTATGTTTCAATTCTTATCTTTTATGTGAGCATCATTGTCATCATCATGCCTTGCTAAAAAGGAATTAAAGAAAAGCGCTTGTTGGGAGACAACCCAATATTTACCCTTACTGTTTTTGTGTGTTCACATGATTATGCTACTGTAGTAATCATGTTTGATAGGTTTTGTTTCAATAAAGTGCCAAGTAAGACCTTTAGGATAGCTTACGGTGATAGTTGTGTTGATCCTGCTGAAAATCAGAAACTTTTGCACTCAGTAAATTAGTTTTGATAATTCACAGAAAAGTGCGTTTGATATGATTCTTTTTTCTCTGGATTGGTACACAAATTTCTCAGGTTTTCCTAATTTGGTAGAATATTTTGAGTTACAGAAGTATTCGAGAGTTACAGATTACTACAGACTGTTCTGTTTTTGACAGATTCTGTTTTTTATGTGTTGTTTGCTTATTTTGATGAATCTATGAGTAGTATCGGAGGGTATGAACCATAGAGAAGTTGGAATACAGTAGATATTACACCAATATGAAATTAGAATGAGTTCACAACAGTACCTAAGTGGTGGTTTATTTTCTTATACTAACGGAGCTTACGAGTTTTCTGTTGAGTTTTGTGTTGTGAAGTTTTCAAGTTTTGGGTAAAGATTCGATGGACTATGGAATAAGGAGTGGCAAGAGACTAAGCTTGGGGATTCCCAAGGCACCCCAAGGTAATATTCAAGGAAAACAAAGAGCCTAAGCTTGGGGATGCCCCGGATGGCATCCCCTCTTTCGTCTTCGTTCATCGGTAACTTTACTCGGAACTATATTTTTATTCACCACATGATATGTGTTTTGCTTGGAGCGTCATTTTATTTTGTTAGTATTTGCTTTCTGTTATTTAGAATAATGTTTTGCTTCTGTATTTTCAATAAAAATGTCAAGGATAGCCTTACCATGCTTATTTTGCAGTATACAGGTTGCTGTTTCAAAACAGAAAGTTTACCGCTGTTGAAAAAATTCCCTAGAAAATTCAGAAAATGATAAAATGTTGAAACTTTTTGAATATTGGGATCTGATAAATCTTCTACAGTGTGGTATACTTTTCATAATTTTTGGAGTTAGGGAAGTATGATGAATCTTGGATTCTTTACAGACTGTACTGTTTTGGCAGATTGCTGTTATGTTTGCATATGTTTGCTTGTTTAATGATTCTATTTGAGGATAGGAGTATTAAATATGCAGAGACATTTAGTATGAAATGTTGAATAATAATTTTTGTGATTTTTACTGTAGAAAATGATAAGGTTTTTGCATTGGTTTATACTAACTTATCTCACGAGTTCTTGTTGAGTTTGGTGTGGATGAAGCTTTCGAGATTTAGGAAACCGAGATATAAAAGGAATTAAGGAGACACAAAAGCTCAAGCTTGGGGATGCCCAAGGCACCCCAAGATAATATTTCAAGAAGTCTCAAGCATCCAAGCTTGGGGATGCCCCTGTAGGCATCCCACTTTTCTTCTTCAACAATTATCGGTTAGTATCGGTTGAACCTAAGTTTTTGCTTCTTCACATGATGTGTGCTATCCTTGAAATGTCATTTTGTTTTGTTTTGCTTGATGTTTGAATAAAATACCAAGATCTGAAATTCTTAAATGTTAGAGAGTCTTCACATAGTTGCACAATTATTTGACTACTCATTGATCTTCACTTATATCTTTTGGAGTAGTTTGTCATTTGCTCTAGTGCTTCACTTATATCTTTTTAGAGCACGGTGGTGGTTATATTTTATAGAAATTGTTGATCTCTCATGCTTCACTTATATTATTTTGAGAGTCTTTTAGGACAGCATGGTAATTTGCTATGGTTATGAATTTAGTCCTAATATGATAGGTATCCAAGGGGGATATAATAAAAACTTTCATATAGAGTGCATTAGATACTATGATAAATTTGATACTTGATAATTGTTTTGAGATATAAAGGTGGTAATGTTAGAGTCACGCTAGTTGGGTAATTATGAAATTGAGAAATACTTGTGTTAAAGTTGGCAAGTCCCGTAGCATGCACGTATGGTGAATGTTGTGTGACAAATTTGAAGCATGGGGTGTTCTTTGATTGCCTTCCTTATGAGTGGAGGTCAGCATCATGCGATGGTTAACTCCTACCAACCCTTCCCCTAGGAGCATGCATAGTAGTACTTTGCTTTGAGGGCTAATAAACTTTTGCAATAAGTATATGAGTTCTTTATGACTAATGTGAGTCCATGGATTATACACACTCTTACCCTTCCGCAATTTGCTAGCCTCTATGGTACCGTGAATTGCCCTTTCTCACCTTGAGAGTTGGTGCAAACTTCGCTGGTGCATCCAAACCCCGTGATACGATACGCTCTATCACACATAAACCTCCTTATATCTTCCTCAAAACAGCCACCATACCTACCTATTATGGCATTTCCATAGCCATTCCGAGATATATTGCCATGCAACTTTCCACCGTTCCGTTTATTATGACACGTTCCATCATTGTCATATTGCTTTGCATGATCATGTAGTTGACATCGTATTTGTGGCAAAGCCACCTTTATAACTCTTTCATACATGTCGCTCTTGATTCATTGCATATCCCGGTACACCGCCGGAGGCATTCACATAGAGTCATATTTTGTCCTAAGTATTGAGTTGTAATTCTTGAGTTGTAAATAAATAAAAGTGTGATGATTTCCATTATTAGAGCATTGTCCCATGTGAGGAAAGGATGATGGAGACTATGATTCCCCCACAAGTCGGGATGAGACTCCGGACTTTATGAAAAATAAAAGAGGCCAAAGAAGCCCAAAGAAAAAAAGAGGCCAAAGAAGCCCATATAAAAAAAGAGAGAAAAAAAGAAAAAAATTGAGAGAAAAAGAGAGAAGGGACAATGTTACTATCCTTTTTCCACACTTGTGCTTCAAAGTAGCACCATGATCTTCATGATAGAGAGTCTCTTATGTTGTCACTTTCATATACTAGTGGGAATTTTTCATTATAGAACTTGGCTTGTATATTCCAATGATGGGCTTCCTCAAAATGCCCTAGGTCTTCATGAGCAGGCAAGTTGGATGCACACCCACTTAGTTTCTTCTTGATGAGCTTTCATACATTTATAGCTCTAGTGCATCCGTTGCATGGCAATCCCTACTCCTCGTATTGACATCAATTGATGGGCATCTCCATAGCCCGTTGATTAGCCGCGTCAATGTGAGACTTTCTCCTTTTTTGTTTTCTCACATAATCCCTATCATCATACTCTACTCCACCCATAGTGCTATGCCCATGGCTTACACTCATGTATTGCGTGAGGGTTGAAAAGGTTGAAGCGCGTTAAAAATTATGAACCAATTGCTTGGCTGAAACCGGGGTTGTGCATGATGAGAGCATTTTGTGTGACGAAAATGAAGCATGGCCAAACTATATGATTTTGTAGGGATAAGCTTTCTTTGGCTATGTTATTTTGATAAGACATAAACGGCTTGGTTAGCATGCTTGAAGTATTACTATTTTTATGTCAATATTAAACTTTTGTCTTGAATCTTCCGGATCTGAACATTCATGCCACAATAAAGAAAATTACATTGATAATTATGTTAGGTAGCCTTCCACATCAAAAATTCTGTTTTTATCATTTACCTACTCGAGGACGAGCAGGAATTAAGCTTGGGGATGCTTGATACGTCTCCAACGTATCTATAATTTTTTATTGTTCCATGCTATTATATTATCCATCTAGGATGTTTTATATGCATTTATATGTTGTTTTATATGATTTTTGGGACTAACCTATTAACCTAGAGCTCAGTGCCACTTTTTGTTTTTCTCCTTGTTTTTGAGTTTTACAGAAAAGGAATACCAAATGGAGTCCAATTGACGTGCCAATTTTTGATGATTTTTTATGGACCAAAAGAAGCCCCTAGAGTGAAAGAATTGGGCCAGAAGAGTCTCGGGCTGCCCACGAGGGTGGGGGCGCGGCACCCCCTGGGCGCGCCCCCTGTCTCGTGGACAGCCCGGAGACCCCCCTGACTTGTTCCCGACGCCAAAAATTCCTATAAATACTGAAACCTCCAGAAAATAACCTAGATCGGGAGTTCCACCGCCGCAAGCCTCTGTAGCCACCAAAAACCAATCGGGACCCTGTTCCAACACCCTGCCGGAGGGGGGATCCCTCACCGGTGGCCATCTTCATCATCCCGGTGCTCTCCATGACAAGGAGGGAGTAGTTCACCCTCGGGGCTGAAGGTATGCACCAGTAGCTATGTGTTTGATCTCTCTCTCTCTCTCGTGTTCTTGAGGTGGTACGATCTTGATGTATCGCGAGCTTTGCTATTATAGTTGGATCTTATGATGTTTCTCCCCCTCTACTCTCTTGTAATGGATTGAGTTTTCCCTTTGAAGTTATCTTATCAGATTGAGTCTTTAAGGATTTGAGAACACTTCATGTATGTCTTGCATGTTCTTCTCTGCGGTGACAATGGGATATTCATGTGATCTACTTGATGTATGTTTTGGTGATCAACTTGCGGGTTCAGTGACCTTGTGAACTTATGCATAGGGGTTGGCACATGTTTTCGTCTTGACTCTCTGGTAGAAACTTTGGGGCACTCTTTGAAGTTCTTTGTGTTGGTTGAATGGACGAATCTGAGATTATGTGATGCATATCGTATAATCATACCCACGGATACTTGTGGTGACATTGGAGTATCTAGGTGACATTAGGGTTTTGGTTGATTTGTGTCTTAAGGTGTTATTCTAGTACGAACTCTAGGATAGATCAAACAGAAAGAATAGCTTCATGTTATTTTACTACGGACTCTTGAATAGATCAATCTGAAAGGATACTTTGAGGTGGTTTCGTACCCTACAATAATCTCTTCGTTTGTTCTCCGCTATTAGTGACTTTGGAGTTTTCTTTGTTGCATGTTGAGGGATAGTTATATTATCCAATTATGTTATTATTGTTGAGAGAACTTGCACTAGTGAAAGTATGAACCCTAGGCCTTGTTTCCTAGCATTGCAATACCGTTGACGCTCACTTTTACCACTTGTTACCTTGCTGTTTTTATATTTTCAGATTACAAATACTCATATCTACCATCCATATTGCACTTGTATCACCATCTCTTCGCTGAACTAGTGCACCTATACAATTTACCATTGTATTGGGTGTGTTGGGGACACAAGAGACTCTTTGTTATTTGGTTGCAGGGTTGTTTGAGAGAGACCATCTTATCCTACGCCTCCCACGGATTGATAAACCTTAGGTCATCCACTTGAGGGAAATTTGCTACTGTCCTACAAACCTCTGCACTTGGAGGCCCAACAACGTCTACAAGAAGAAGGTTGCGTAGTAGACATCATGCCCGCGAGGCAAAGGCATGACACGAGGCGCGGCGCTCGTCTGGCTGGCTCCGGCCACCGTTCAGGGCGCCCGGCCCACCGCTAGATGCAGGAGACCAAGGCGGTCCCGAAGGGGCAGGGCACGGCCGCCGGGGAGTGCAGGAGGGAACGGGACTTTGGCCGCAGCGGACAGTGTTGTCGGTTGCGATGGGGCTTGAGGCCAGAAGCCATTGGAGGGGGAAGGCGAGCGCTGGGGTGGCGCTAGGGGAAGGTGAGGGTCTACTGGAAGTAGTGGAGAGGAGGGAGGGACTTGGCTTCGACCAAATTTAGCCAGAGGATACCGGTGGCCAGGGCGACCAACTGTGGCCAGGAGCAGCTCCGGCGATGGATGGAGAGGTCGGGGAGGGCCAGTGGGGTGTGGTGAGGCCGTGGGGAGCTCTGAGGGGGCTTGGGGCTTCCTTATATAGGCGGGGCGAGGGAGCACGGGCTCGGGTGCCTCCAAGGACGCGATGGCCAGCTCCGGCCATGGACGGATGTTTCACGGGGAGGTCGAGGAACGCGACGAAGGGGATCGGACAAGCGACAGCGGTCACGGAGCAGAAAAGGTCGATGGGAGAAGCAGCAAAACGCCATTAAAACATGTCGGCTACAGCGCACCCGTGGGCGAACAGCGACAAGCGCCAGCGAGGAGGCTTCGAGAGAGGGAGATGGCTCCAGAGGGAAGACGACGGCACGGGGAACCTGTTGGACATGGCTGGGTGCGCGAAGACGATGAGAGGGGGAGGGGCCCGAGCAAGAAACCACGCAGCTCACGGCCATGGCATGCCAGACTCGTGATCACCGCGTGAGCTGGCTAGGAGAAGGTGCCAAGGGAAGGAAAATGATGTCTAGGGGTTAGTCCTTCCAGGGTAGGTTGCAACTGCGGTGGTAGATTGGTGATAAGTGCTCTGGTTAAAAGGCAAGCAACCTCTGAAGTTTACTGTTGCAAACTTAATCATGTTAGTGTGATCACCAGAGATATGCTATGGATCAAATGTCATGTCTGGGAGATTTGTCTAAGGAAGGACTATAATCCTGGGTGTCTTGAGGGGAAATGGATCAAGTATTAATATAGTTGCTTCACAACTGCATAATTTGGTCCAGAAACAAGATCATGAAGAAGCACTCATATGGAGTATCAACTTGAGCTCAACTTGGTCAAGGCAGAGTTATTTGGTCATATGAGGATGCTCAAAAAGTCTCATACCAATTGGCCAAGACAAAATGGTACTTGCTTCACAAACATCTCCTTTGGAAAGAAAAATGCAAAAATTCTAGAGTAATAATGGCTTGATAAAATATGCCCAAATTGGGTGGAGATTGGTTATATTGATAAGAAAAGGCTTAGAAAAATTTGCAGCCATAATGAAGCAAGAAAAAATATACTTGCTTCACAAACTAAAAATTTGGACAGACTCAAAGAATTAAAGATGAGCTCACATGGAGGCATGACATGATCTCAAATTTGGTGGAGGGCTATGATATGATTATATTAAGGGCCATGCAAAATTGCAACTCATTTGGTTATGCCTAGCTTGTACCTCCTTCACAAAGCTTCTTTCCTGACAGAAAATTTGGAAAATCATTAATAAATTAATACTAGGCAAATGAGGTTGCATTTTGGCATGTGACAAAGATATGGACAGGAAAAGATGTCCAAGAAGTTTGAGATGAATTGGGCAAAGGAAAATAGCACTTGCTTCACAATGTGCCATTTAGGGCAAAATAGGAAATGAATTATTTGAGCATGATGGGAAACATGGCAAGTGAAGTATTTTTCCACATTTGAGGAAGATATGTCCCAAACAATTTATGAGAATTATTTGGGAATTTTAGGAGTGATGGAGATATAGGTTGCTTCACAACCTAGGGCAAAAAGGATAATTGCTTTAATATAAAAGGATATTCCCAATAAAAAGAATATTGGGATTTGGTCCAAGGTGGAAATGGAAAGGTCTAGGGAAGGATTTGGGTATGGCAAGCCACTTTGGAAAGAAAGAAGAGGTCATCTTCTTTAGTTTCCAGACCACATAGCCACGGAAAAAGAAAACTCAGGCAAAAACCTCAGAAAATCAAAAGAAAAAGAAAGGGCCAAAAATCAGGCTGTTACAACTCTTACCCCCTTAAAGAAATCTCGTCCTCGAGATTTGGTTGTTCAGGGAACAAGTATGAATATACTGACTTAAGGAAACCGTATCCAACTCGGGTATCCTTTTTTTCCTTTATTGTTGTTCCCACTAAATTTTATCTGACTGGCTCTGGGGTGGTTTGCTTTATTGTATCCACATTCTGACAGATCTTACCTTGCTTGTTCAGGCTTATACAGGCTGCAATTATTTTCATATTTGCTGACTTAGCTGAGTGTGGTTTGTTATCATGACTGAAATATATCTCCGTCTCACAAATCCGAGAGTCATTTTCCATTGTTGTGTTTGTACTGACAACCTTTCATGACGTGGTGATCAGGTTTTTTTTTATGAACACCCAAGCTCTGACTCCTTGCATTGAGTTTCTCCACTAAATGTAATTCCTTCGGGTTCCAAATAGTGAGTTGAGGCATAACCATTTCCTGACAGATTATTGCAGGAATTCCTGAATCATCTTGACTGGCTCCACTGTCTTGAGTCTCAGATCCGTTCCAAATATTTGATTGTCACCTGTCGTGGCTAGCATGAAGGGACACTGCCTTATATGATAGTATCCTCAGACTTGACTGACGGTGGTTCTGGAAGAAGAATTTTGTTCACGACATGCTATCCATGATGATTCACATAAGCGAGGGCTCATGCTTCGAGTCTGTTATTCCCCATTCTGATCACTCATTCTGTCGTCATGTCCATGGGGATGGTAGGCTGTTTGATGCTTTACTATAGTTGATGGAGTTAAACTGCTGAATTGACCCTTAGTTTGACTTGACAGACTCAGATATTCGATTCTGACAAATCTGTATTGGCGGTCTTTGCTCCTTCATTCTTGGTTTCTTTGTCTGGATCCTTTGCTGAAAGAGCTTGATCATATTGCATTCTTCGTGTGACCATAGGTACCATCGGTGCATTTCTTCAGTGATCATAGCTTATCCTCATTCTTCTGACATGGTAATATTGTTTAAATGGCAGGTGCATCACTTCTCAAGTTCTGACCATAGGAAAATGATCATCCGAACCCTTGCAAGAAATCGGCAAATAACTCAGTAGCCACCAGATGGTCTTTACAACTCAGATCTGGGACATTACTAAAATAATTCAACCACGGCTCAGGACGGCCGAAAAGCAGCTCAGAGCATGAGACCGGGTCGATAAGAAGAAAGTGGCAGCTCTCTAAGATAGCCGAAAAGCAGCTATAGGGCCACTGTCACAAAAATAAACTCGACAGCTGTATGAGACAGCCGAAAGAAACTCAGAACTCGTAAATAAAAATCGGCATCCACCCTGGATAGCTAAAAACAGCTCAGATCACAGGCGTGGTGCCGTCATTGGAAAAAAGACAAGGGATCATCAGGATCATTTTCCAAGTTCACAGGTACTTGTACTGAGTTCATTGTTGTCGTCAATCTACATAATCCTTTGTCACACTACGGTGTATAACTGGCTTCCTTCTTTTAACAATCCTCACTTGGTTGTCAGATCCTCGTCCGAGTGATTTGCAAGACCTTGGTGGTATGCTTACCGCATATATATGAGAATCTGATTCCCGAGACAGACGTGTGCTCTGACTGATTCTTGTTTCGGACCAAACTATTGCGGATTTGATTCTTGGGATGCACTGCCATACACTGTCAATTCACAACGTACTACCTTGTACCAATGCCTTACTGAGGAAGATTGGATGGCTTGTGCTCGAAACTTTCATCGGATAGCTTACCGAAGAAGACTAGAGATCGTGCTTCAGAAGCTTCCCCCCTTAAAGACTCTGCTGGGGAAAGACTCGATACCTTATGCCGGAAGCTTTTGCGTTTGCTTACTAAAGAAGACAGGGTGCCTTGCACGGGAATTCATCCATGTATCGTACCGAGGAAGATAGATGAATCTTGCCTTGGAAGGTTCTTTGGTAGCTTGCAAGGGAAGACCCCAGAAGCTTCGCGTTGTGATATGCGGACCGATTTCCATAGATACATAACAACCTAATATTTCTGTTGTTGATTTCTTGTATGAAACGGGGTTTTGCAGGTCTATCCTCTCTTCTGAGTATTAAATACATGCCATATTTTTGCTTGCTCCCGGGCGTATCATGTTTCAAAATCATCCTTAACAAAGAATCAAACTTGTATCTGACATGTAACTGTTGGGGATCGTAGCAGAATTTTAAAAATTTCCTACGCATCACCAAGATCCATCTATGGAGTATACTAGCAACGAGGGAAAGGAGTGCATCTACATACCCTTGTAGATCGCGAGCGGAAGCGTTCCAATGAACGAGGTTGATGGAGTTGTACTCGCCGTGATCCAAATCACCGATGACCGAGTGCCGAACGGACGGCACCTCCGCGTTCAACACACGTACGGAGCAGCGACGTCTCCTCCTTCTTGATCCAGCAAGGGGGAAGGAGAGGATGGAGATCCAGCAGCACGACGGCGTGGTGGTGGAAGTAGCGGGATCTCGGCAGGGCTTCGCCAAGCTTCTACGAGAGGGAGAGGTGTTGCAGGGGGAGAGGGAGGCGCCAGGGGCTGTGGTGTTGCTGCCCTCCCTCCCCCCCACTATAAATAGGCCCCCTGGGGAGGGGGGGCGCCGGCCTGGATCCCATCTATGGGGGGGGGGCGGCGCCAAGGGGGGAAACTTCCCCCCCAAGTCAAGTGGGGCGCCCCCCCACCCCCAGGGTTTCCAACCCTAGGCGCAGGGGGGAGGCCCATGGGGGGCGCCCCAGCCCACTAAGGGCTGGTTCCCTTCCCACTTCAGACCATGGGGCCCTCCGGGATAGGTGGCCCCACCCGGTGGACCCCCGGGACCCTTCCGGTGGTCCCGGTACAATACCGATAACCCCCGAAACTTTCCCGGTGGCCAAAACTGGACTTCCTATATATAATTCTTCACCTCCGGACCATTCCGGAACTCCTCGTGACGTCCGGGATCTCATCCGGGACTCCGAACAACTTTCGGGTTTCCACATACTCATATCTCTACAACCCTAGCGTCACCGAACCTTAAGTGTGTAGACCCTACGGGTTCGGGAGACATGCAGACATGACCGAGACGCCTCTCCGGTCAATAACCAACAGCGGGATCTGGATACCCATGTTGGCTCCCACATGTTCCACGATGATCTCATCGGATGAACCACGATGTCAAGGATTCAATCAATCCCGTATACAATTCCCTTTGTCAATCGGTATGTTACTTGCCCGAGATTCGATCGTCGGTATCCCAATACCCTGTTCAATCTCGTTACCGGCAAGTCTCTTTACTCGTACCGTAATGCATGATCCCGTGGCTAACTCCTTAGTCACGTTGAGCTCATTATGATGATGCATTACCGAGTGGGCCCAGAGATACCTATCCGTCATACGGAGTGACAAATCCCAGTCTCGATCCGTGCCAACTCAACACACACTTTCGGAGATACCCGTAGTGTACCTTTATAGTCACCCAGTTACGTTGTGACGTTTGGCACACCCAAAGCACTCCTACGGTATCCGGGAGTTGCACGATCTCATGGTCTAAGGAAATGATACTTGTGTCACATCCCTAGCCTTGCTATGCACTAGGCTAGCTAGTCATGCTTGCATCATGTCTAAACTTATTGAAAGTTGAAATGGGGATGACAGAACCCCCAACACCCCCTGAAACCAACTAGGGTTTACCAAAATTGGTTTCAATGAACCCAAAAATGCCCTTCATAAAATGTTCATCATTTCTGGATTGGGCTAAAACCCCTGGCAAAAATGGTGCACACTTTTTCTAGGACATTCTGGATTTTTGAATTAAATCATAAGTATTTGAATTTGGACATTTAAATTCTATAAAATATTTAAACTGTCCAAATAATCTTGAAAGCATTTGAGGGCTGTTGGAAATAATTCAAAAGGTGCCCACAAATATTTTCAGGAGTTTTGGAAGTGATTTAGTATTTTTACTAAATCAAAACATAATAGCAAAAATAGAAAATAGAAAGAAAAATAAAGGACAGAAAACCTACCCGCTTTTACCTAGCGCTCACCTGGCAGCCCATCTGGCCGGCCCAGCCCACCAGGGGCAGGGAGGTCTTCTTCCTCCCGCCAGTCGGACGCATAGCGCGTGCCCGACGCGCGCACGGCCACCGCATGCCACCTCCAGCCTGCCTGGCTCCTCCCCGATGCACCTAGACGGCGCCACGACACCCCCTCGACGCCTCGACCTCTCCCTCGACCTCATCCCCTCCTCTGTCTCCCTCACGCGCGTCCACCCGAACACAGCCGTCGCCGCCGCTCGCCACCACCGCGGCCACCGCCTCCCCCTCGCCTCACCGACGCGCCCAGAAGCTCCGCCACTTCATCCTCGTTCCTCCTTGCTGAGCCACGCGACGAGGAGAGCCCCGAAGCGACGCCCGCAACAACATCTCCAACCACGGCCGGCCGAGATCGCCGCCGCCGTCTCGTCGCCCCAGGCCTTCCCCGAGCACGCTGACCTTCCCTACGTCTTTGCTGTGAGCTCACGGACCGAACCCCCCTCTCCTCCACCTCGATTGCTCGCCGTAGTCATCGATTCATCGGATACAGAAACCCGCCGCCACCCGAGCTCATCGCCGGTGATGCTCCGGTGGCCTTTCAATCACAATGACCGACCCAACACACTCGCACACGCACGTAGTTGCTGCCCCGCTGCTCGTTTTGCTTGCCCGCTTGCTCTAGCCGCAACGCCGCACCTCACCAAGCCCCGCCGCCGCTAAAGCTCGTCGCCGGCCATTTTCCGGACACCCTGCGCCCTCCAACTTCTTCGGTTGGATGCGGTCGAGCACGGGCTCCCTCCTGGTGCCCTCAGCGCAACCAGCCGCTGCCCCTAGTGCCACCCCAGCGAGTCGCCGCCGCACTGGATGGTCGCCGGCGACCCAACTCCGGCGTGCCGACGTGGCAGCGTCATTAGCAGCTAATGGCGCCACTAAATGAACCCACACTCACTGACAGTGGGCCCCAGGCCTGGTCAAACCTCAGTCAGCGCTGGGTTTGACCGGGATTAGCCCTGTGTCGCTGACGTGTGGCCCCCACACGTCAGGTTTGACCTGGGTCAACCCAGTTGACTGCTGACACAGGCATGACGCAGTGCTGACGCAATTAATCTTTTTCTGGATTTAAAATAATTCAGGAATTCCAGAAAATCCTATAAACTTCTAAAATTCATAGAAATTCAACCATAACTCCAAATGAAACAAATTATATATGAAAAATGATCAGAAAAATCCAATCTATCCATCTGTACTATTTTCATGCATGTTAGAACAACTTATGGCTGCTGTTTAGGCCAAATCATATAAATGGCATTTAAACCCTCACACATGGAGTTTGAATTTGAACCTAGGGTTCAAACCAACTCCATTTAACATGTTGCTAGTTGCATTAGCTTAAAACACAGCATATTGACATGTCATGATCATGCATCATATTGTGCATTGCATTGATTGTGTTTTCCTTCTCTGTTGCCGGTGTTTGTCCCCTCTCAGTAGACGATGTTCCGACGTTGTGATCGTTGACACTAATGAAGACTCAATGCTATCTTCAGAAGTGCCAGGCAAGCAAAACCCCCTTGTTCATTCCGATACAATCCCACTCTCTCGCTCCTGCTCTCTTTTACTGCATTAGGACAACAACGTTTCAACTGTTACATGCTGCGGTAGTTGAACCCCTTTCCTCTGCATGACCTGTCATTGCCACAGTAAATAGATGAAACCCACTAGCATGAGTAGGAGTTGTTTGAGCCCTGATGTGCCTACTCATTCATGCCTGTTTGTCATGCCTGCTATTGCTTAGAGTTGTGTCAGGTCTGATTCATCGGGAATGAATTGGAACGTGGTGAACATGTCCTACTGTGTGAGAGCTAAGGGTGTGAACACGATTTGGTAAAGGTAGCGGTGAGAGGCCATGTAGGAGTACATGGTGGGTTGTCTCATTGAAACCGTCCTCAGGAACTGAGTTCTGTGTTTGTGATCCATGAACAGTTACTACCACACATTGGGTTCCGGTAACTCGACCCCTCTCGGCTTATTAACCGCCTCGATCTCTGTCCAGGAGTTGCAACTAGTTTCTGGTGTTTGTAGGTTGTGTTAGTAGTCTACCAATTGGTACCCGGTACAGGTGGGCTTGGGACAGACTAGGCACCATGGCACGGTGTACCAAGCGTAGACCCATCCGTCGAGGTGGGCTTGGGAACCTTGTTCACATCGTTTGGGGCCGTGAGCGACACCCCGGACGGATCGCCTTGCGGATGGAACCCGAATAGGCGATAAACCTGGGCTAGAGACTTGTGTGGTTAGTCAGGTCGTGGCCGACTCCCTCGCCAGGCTTCCGCTTGAAGGTTGCCGAGGTACACGACGTGTACATGGTGGTAAGTGGCGAGAGCGTGTGTGACGAAGTACACCCCTGCAGGGTTAATATGATCTATTCGAATAGCCGTGTCCGCGGTAAAGGACTTCTGGGTTGCCTATAACAGTTCATAGACAAGTGAAAGTGGATACTCTAAAATGCGGAAGATAAGCGTGAGTGCTATGGATGGCGTTCTCGTAGGGAGACGGGAGCGGATCCATAGTGGTGTATTGATATGGTGAATATGTGGACTCGTGTGCGCCACCTCAAAAGAGTTACTTGCAGTCGTAGTTCAGGATAGCCACCGAGTCAAAGCTGGCTTGCTGCAGTTAAACTCCACCACCCCCTTTGTTGATACCGATGCATATGTAGATAGTTCTGATGTAAGTCTTGCTGGGTACGTTTGTACTCACGTTTGCCTATTTTATGTTTTGCAGAGAGACGTCAGTCTCGCTAGTAGTTCCGTGTGGACTTCGATGTTTAGCTTGATACCTCAGCTACGATCTTGTGCCCTCGGCAGGATCTGGTAGATAGTCAGGCTTCTCAGCCTTTTTCATTTGTAGATGTCTGTACTCAGACATGTTAAGCTTCCGCATGTGCTTTGACTTGTATGCTCTGAATGTTGGGTCATGAGACCCATGTTTGTAATATCTGGCTCTTCGGAGCCTAATGAATAAATACTCTGAGTCGTAGAGTCTTGTTATGATGCCATGTTGTATTTGCACATAGCGAGCATATTGTGTGTATGATTGAAATGCTTGGTATGTGTGTGATCCGACAATCTAGTTGTCTATCCTTAGCAGCCTCTCTTATGGGGAAATGTAGTCTAGTGCCTCCTTGAGCCATAGTAGTCCGCTACAGCCCGGTTCGCCGGAGTCCTGCTAGCCCAGCACTACTGCTCTGGACACTTGACTGGCCGGCATGTGTTTCATATCGTTCCTGTGTCTGTCCCTTCGGGGAAATGTCACGCGGTGACATTCGGAGTCCTGCCTAGCCTGCTACAGCCCGGGTTCCTGGAGTCCTGTTAGCCCAGTGCTACAGCCCGGATTCGCACGCTGCTGACCGACACGTTCGATGTTGATTCATGTATGCCTGTCCCCATACGTTAGTGCCGCTTTGGGTTCACGACTAGCCATGTCGGCCCGGGTTCTCTGTCATATGGATGCTAGCGACACTATCATATACGTGAGCCAAAAGGCGCAAACGGTCCCGGGCCTTGGTGAGGCGACACCCGTGGGAATACCGTGTGTGAGGCCGCAAAGTGATATGAGGTGTTACCAGCTAGATCGATGTGACTTGGAATCGAGGTCCCGACAATTTTGGTATCAGAGCCTGACTGCCTGTAGGATTACCAAGCCAAACTGGTCGAAGTTGAGTCTAGAAATGCTTTAGTTATATAAGGGAATTGATTGTGGAAGGGAACGTAAGGCTCTTTTACTCCTTTACCTTATGCCCTTCTGATCTGAGTCACCCTCTTCTCTTCTACGGGGATTAAGAACTAGGCTTCTCATCTTTCTATCAGGATCACGTGTTACTAATCCGTAGACTCGTAGGATTGTTGGTCTGAAGCCTCAGTTCAGTTTCTACTACTTCCGTGTGTTGATAGCTGATCTCGGAACCTTGATATTATGATGTTGAGTGGTTATGCCACCATTTTGCAGGATATCTCAAATCCTTTTGAGCTTTTACAGCCGTTATGTTGTCCGAGTCATCCCAGGTTTCTAAACAATCTGATGCATTTGCAAAATCCTTTCCCTCTGTTTTTGCGTCCCTTTGGGCCAGATTAAGCACACTATCGGTGTGTTGAGGCACTCTATTGCCTCGGTATATATGTTGGAGCTATTATTATGACCCTAGGTGTTTTAGGGAGTCACCTAGTAATCTAGCCATGTTTTGTGTTCCCGGTGTGATGATTCTGGCCATCTTTCCCGAAAGCATCCCGTGATGCCACTTAGTTAGTAGGCATTCTATTTCTGGGTTCTCGAACCCAAGATTTTCCCCACTTACTTCATGTTGATAGTGTTTGCTAGTTCCTTTAGGATATTAGCAACCTTTGCGATAGTCCTCGAGGTCCGTGGTATCTCATTCTTCCAATACCATGAACCATTATGGCAGAAGTTCTTTTAACCAAAAGATCACAACCAGGGCGCTCTTGAGGAGTACTCCATTCATATTGTGACTCTGCCAGTCCTTCCTCCTCTGCATGGGTTATCCGGAAGAAATATGTTGAATTTGTTCGACATACTAATTCATGCCTCCACAACTCAGAAAAACATATGTTCCTTTGGGTTGTCCCTCTTTAGTTATTTTCTGGCCCTCGTCTATCAATTGATAGTCAGGAGTAGTCGTGCACTCGTGTTCATCGATGCCTATTACTCTTGTGGTCTGTCAAGCCGTTCTATTTCAGAATGACTAGGAGAAACAAACTCCAGAACCTCGTCCATATCTAGGATTGGGTCAAAGCAATTGTATTCCGCAGACCAAAATGCCAATCCAGCTTTTGCTCTACTCTACCTTGGAGCGTTGCCATCTTTATGTCAAGAGTGTCATGAGAATTGCACCACCTCTTATGAATTCTTGACGCAGTGATACTTCTCGCCATCATTATTCATTCCTTAGTCCCGTGTTGTCACAACCGGAATACCGACAAGTGGACCGTGACGTGTGAAATCGATACTCCTAGCAACCCCGTTGCTTGGTAGTTAATGGACAACAATCTCATTCTTAGCGTGTTGGTTATTCAATCACCATCCTGAGATTGATCGTGTTACCTAGTCCATTTCTCCTGGTGCACTCTTCGGTCAACGAGTTAGGATTGTATCAATTCCTCGCTCTTTTTGATCACATCGTCTTGCTCTGAAAAGCAAGTTTGTTCTCGAGTTTAGTAACATATCGGTGGTACGTGATTTTCCGAATATCTTCTCGGAAGTATCACCAGGTTGTCACCTGACAGCTATGTTGAATTCGTGATCAAGTTGGTTTCCTGTAAACCACCCCTTCTCCAAGAATCCGTGTTGGATACCCTGGAGCTAGTTGGTCAAGCTAAACAACAACTTGGAGAGTTGGAAGATAAAATCTTGCCAGCGTAGTTCATTTCAAGGGATATATTTGCGTGTGTTGAAGATAGATGATATCTTCATCGATTGGTCCCTGCGATCAGTTGTTGGACCTATTGTCGTATCAAGACTTTGATTTGAGTATGGGCTATCATCAAATCAAATCAGAACCAACGATGTTCATAATGTTGTCTTACTCGTGGTTGATCCCTCGAGCATACACCATTATATCTTTTGGGTCTGACCAATGCTATCACTTGTTCACATAATTATGGAATTCCATCTCCATGGAAACCTGGATGAATTGTTGTTGAGCCCATCAGCAACACTACTACCTTCTCCATGACTCGTGTTGAACATCCAGCTAGTATTGGAAACTTGATAAGCATTATCTTCGTGTGCCGTTCATGAAGCATATGTTGGATGAAAGTAGTGACTTCCTCTAATTCACGTGCATTTGATGTAAGTTGCCGCCGTGGATTCGAGAAAGTTTGTTTTTGCTTCCCCTGGAATCATCCCAAGTTAGTCACGCATATGTGCAAAGTACTCTATGGTTTAATAGGTTGGCCGCCTGCATTCTATATGTGTTCCTAGCACACCAAGCCACTGATTGACCTGCTCAAGGATAAGAAGTTCATCGATAAGTGCACAAGGACTTCGATATCCTCGATGATGGTTCCCCACCGGAACTCGGTAGTGTTTCATTTTAAGACCACTATGTGGTCATGCTTGTCTGGGTCAGCGTGCCCACATGTATGTAGCAGAACCAGCTCATGTTTTGGAGCTTGCTACCGTAGCTCATTTCCCGAGAATCTCGCAACGTCATCTCGTCGATTTGTGTTGCAAACCTTTATTTTCTTCTAGACTCGATGAGTCTGGAATATCCTGTTACCAACTAGATCTGAATCTCAGGCAGATATGATGGTTGGAACTTTTCCAAGATTATGATGTAGGTCCCGACAAGGTTGATGTTCTGGCCGACACACCTAGCCGGAAGATCTATCATTGTAGTATCTTGATTGAGCTATTTAACCATCTTCTCCATCAGGATTTAGTGCAACTTATTCTAAAAGTTGATCCTCAGGGGTCCTTGTGCCCTCGGTTTCCTCGATTATGCCAGAACCATTCAACGGTGGAATCACTCTCGTTGAGTTATCCCCAGTTACCAGAATCATACACAGCATTTGCTTTTTGTTCCCAGCTTGCACCTCAGTAACTACTGTTTAGGATCATCTTCAAAAGTGGTCCTACTATGGGTCCCATCCATCCCCGATGACAAGCAAAATCATCCATGGTGTTGTCTTCAACAAGGTAGTCCACATTATTCCTTCTAGTATGAGTATGCCATTCTTTCGAATTCGTTCACACGATCGTTTGTGATTGCCTTAGGCTGGTATAAAGAGTTTCAACGATCTTTGTATCAAAAGTAATTCTTTCTGCCACTTAAGGGAATAATTCTACGAGTCACCTTTCCTAAGGTGCTCTGTTATGGAGTCATGTCAATTTCTCCTCGCTACCTGAAACCTTTGTCATCTGTTTCTTTCCATCCACTGTCTCAACTCAAGAGTTGTTCCAACGTCTCACTCCATGAGTTGATCTTGAGTGCCCGATCTTCAAGAAGATCAATCCTGTAGAGTTTCCCTCTCTTCCGTCATCATAGTTGGATGAAGCTCTCGAAAGAAAAGGTGTCAAGATCAGGATGATGCAATGAGTCAACATCTTCGAGAAGAACAATTGGATCATGAAGATTATGTTAGTTTGCGTTCCCCTTTCATCTTACCCTACGCTTAAATCTCGGGACGAGATTTTTGTTTAGTGGGGGTGAGTTGTCACATCCCTAGCCTTGCTATGCACTAGGCTAGCTAGACATGCTTGCATCATGTCTAAATTTATTGAAAGTTGAAATGGGGATGACAGAACCCCCAGCACCCCCTGAAACCAACTAGGGTTTACCAAAATTGGTTTCAATGAACCCAAAAATGCCCTTCATAAAATGTTCATCATTTCTGGATTGGGCTAAAACCCCTGGCAAAAATGGTGCACACTTTTTCTAGGACATTCTGGATTTTTGAATTAAATCATAAGTATTTGAATTTGGACATTTAAATTCTATAAAATATTTAAACTGTCCAAATAATCTTGAAAGCATTTGAGGGCTGTTGGAAATAATTCAAAAGGTGCCCACAAATATTTTCAGGAGTTTTGGAAGTGATTTAGTATTTTTACTAAATCAAAACATAATAGCAAAAATAGAAAATAGAAAGAAAAATAAAGGACAGAAAACCTACCCGCTTTTACCTAGCGCTCACCTGGCAGCCCATCTGGCCGGCCCAGCCCACCAAGGGCAGGGAGGTCTTCTTCCTCCCGCCAGTCGGACGCATAGCGCGTGCCCGACGCGCGCACGGCCACCGCATGCCACCTCCAGCCTGCCTGGCTCCTCCCCGATGCACCTAGACGGCGCCACAACACCCCCTCGACGCCTCGACCTCTCCCTCGACCTCATCCCCTCCTCTGTCTCCCTCACGCGCGTCCACCCGAACACAGCCGTCGCCGCCGCTCGCCACCACCGCGGCCACCGCCTCCCCCTCACCTCACCGACGCGCCCAGAAGCTCCGCCACTTCATCCTCGTTCCTCCTTGCTGAGCCACGCGACGAGGAGAGCCCCGAAGCGACGCCCGCAACAACATCTCCAACCACGGCCGGCCGAGATCGCCGCCGCCGTCTCGTCGCCCCAGGCCTTCCGCGAGCATGCTGACCTTCCCTACGTCTTTGCTGTGAGCTCACGGACCGAACCCCCCTCTCCTCCACCTCGATTGCTCGCCGTAGTCATCGATTCATCGGATACAGAAACCCGCCGCCACCCGAGCTCATCGCCGGTGATGCTCCGGTGGCCTTTCAATCACAATGACCGACCCAACACACTCGCACACGCACGTAGTTGCTGCCCCGCTGCTCGTTTTGCTTGCCCGCTTGCTCTAGCCGCAACGCCGCACCTCACCGAGCCCCGCCGCCGCTAAAGCTCGTCGCCGGCCATTTTCCGGACACCCTGCGCCCTCCAACTTCTTCGGTTGGATGCGGTCGAGCACGGGCTCCCTCCTGGTGCCCTCAGCGCAACCAGCCGCTGCCCCTAGTGCCACCCCAGCGAGTCGCCGCCGCACTGGATGGTCGCCGGCGACCCAACTCCGGCGTGCCGACGTGGCAGCGTCATTAGCAGCTAATGGCGCCACTAAATGAACCCACACTCACTGACAGTGGGCCCCAGGCCTGGTCAAACCTCAGTCAGCGCTGGGTTTGACCGGGATTAGCCCTGTGTCGCTGACGTGTGGCCCCCACACATCAGGTTTGACCTGGGTCAACCCAGTTGACTGCTGACACAGGCATGACGCAGTGCTGATGCAATTAATCTTTTTCTGGATTTAAAATAATTCAGGAATTCCAGAAAATCCTATAAACTTCTAAAATTCATAGAAATTCAACCATAACTCCAAATGAAACAAATTATATATGAAAAATGATCAGAAAAATCCAATCTATCCATCTGTACTATTTTCATGCATGTTAGAACAACTTATGGCTGCTGTTTAGGCCAAATCATATAAATGGCATTTAAACCCTCACATATGGAGTTTGAATTTGAACCTAGGGTTCAAACCAACTCCATTTAACATGTTGCTAGTTGCATTAGCTTAAAACACAGCATATTGACATGTCATGATCATGCATCATATTGTGCATTGCATTGATTGTGTTTTCCTTCTCTGTTGCCGGTGTTTGTCCCCTCTCAGTAGACGATGTTCCGACGTTGTGATCGTTGACACTAATGAAGACTCAATGCTATCTTCAGAAGTGCCAGGCAAGCAAAACCCCCTTGTTCATTCCGATACAATCCCACTCTCTCGCTCCTGCTCTCTTTTACTGCATTAGGACAACAACGTTTCAACTGTTACATGCTGCGGTAGTTGAACCCCTTTCCTCTGCATGACCTGTCATTGCCACAGTAAATAGATGAAACCCACTAGCATGAGTAGGAGTTGTTTGAGCCCTGATGTGCCTACTCATTCATGCCTGTTTGTCATGCCTGCTATTGCTTAGAGTTGTGTCAGGTCTGATTCATCGGGAATGAATTGGAACGTGGTGAACATGTCCTACTGTGTGAGAGCTAAGGGTGTGAACACGATTTGGTAAAGGTAGCGGTGAGAGGCCATGTAGGAGTACATGGTGGCTTGTCTCATTGAAACCATCCTCAGGAACTGAGTTCTGTGTTTGTGATCCATGAACAGTTACTACCACACATTGGGTTCCGGTAACTCGACCCCTCTCGGCTTATTAACCGCCTCGATCTCTGTCCAGGAGTTGCAACTAGTTTCTAGTGTTTGTAGGTTGTGTTAGTAGTCTACCAATTGGTACCCGGTACAGGTGGGCTTGGGACAGACTAGGCACCATGGCACGGTGTACCAAGCGTAGACCCATCCGTCGAGGTGGGCTTGGGAACCTTGTTCACATCGTTTGGGGCCGTGAGCGACACCCCGGACGGATCTCCTTGCGGATGGAACCCGAATAGGCGATAAACCTGGGCTAGAGACTTGTGTGGTTAGTCAGGTCGTGGCCGACTCCCTCGCCAGGCTTCCGCTTGAAGGTTGCCGAGGTACACGACGTGTACATGGTGGTAAGTGGCGAGAGCGTGTGTGACGAAGTACACCCCTGCAGGGTTAATATGATCTATTCGAATAGCCGTGTCCGCGGTAAAGGACTTCTGGGTTGCCTATAACAGTTCATAGACAAGTGAAAGTGGATACTCTAAAATGCGCAAGATAAGCGTGAGTGCTATGGATGGCGTTCTCGTAGGGAGACGGGAGCGGATCCATAGTGGTGTATTGATATGGTGAATATGTGGACTCGTGTGCGCCACCTCAAAAGAGTTACTTGCAGTCGTAGTTCAGGATAGCCACCGAGTCAAAGCTGGCTTGCTGCAGTTAAACTCCACCACCCCCTTTGTTGATACCGATGCATATGTAGATAGTTCTGATGTAAGTCTTGCTGGGTACGTTTGTACTCACGTTTGCCTATTTTATGTTTTGCAGAGAGACGTCAGTCTCGCTAGTAGTTCCGTGTGGACTTCGATGTTTAGCTTGATACCTCAGCTACGATCTTGTGCCCTCGGCAGGATCTGGTAGATAGTCAGGCTTCTCAGCCTTTTTCATTTGTAGATGTCTGTACTCAGACATGTTAAGCTTCCGCATGTGCTTTGACTTGTATGCTCTGAATGTTGGGTCATGAGACCCATGTTTGTAATATCTGGCTCTTCGGAGCCTAATGAATAAATACTCTGAGTCGTAGAGTCTTGTTATGATGCCATGTTGTATTTGCACATAGCGAGCATATTGTGTGTATGATTGAAATGCTTGGTATGTGTGTGATCCGACAATCTAGTTGTCTATCCTTAGCAGCCTCTCTTATGGGGAAATGTAGTCTAGTGCCTCCTTGAGCCATAGTAGTCCGCTACAGCCCGGTTCGCCGGAGTCCTGCTAGCCCAGCACTACTGCTCTGGACACTTGACTGGCCGGCATGTGTTTCATATCGTTCCTGTGTCTGTCCCTTCGGGGAAATGTCACGCGGTGACATCCGGAGTCCTGCCTAGCCTGCTACAGCCCGGGTTCCTGGAGTCCTGTTAGCCCAGTGCTACAGCCCGGATTCGCACGCTGCTGACCGACACGTTCGATGTTGATTCATGTATGCCTGTCCCCATACGTTAGTGCCGCTTTGGGTTCACGACTAGCCATGTCGGCCCGGGTTCTCTGTCATATGGATGCTAGCGACACTATCATATACGTGAGCCAAAAGGCGCAAATGGTCCCGGGCCTTGGTGAGGCGACACCCGTGGGAATACCGTGCGTGAGGCCGCAAAGTGATATGAGGTGTTACCAGCTAGATCGATGTGACTTGGAATCGGGGTCCCGACAGTTTGACATTGGAAAAGCTCTAGCAAACGAATTACATGATCTTTTATGCTATGCTTAGGATTGGGTCTTGTCCATCACATGATTCTCCTAATGATGTGATCCCGTTATCAATGACATCCAATGTCCATAGTCAGGAAACCATGACTATATGTTGATCAACGAGCTAGTCAACTAGAGGCTTACTCGGGACACGTTGTGGTCTATGTATTCACACATGTATTACGATTTCCGGATAACACAATTATAGCATGAACAATAGACAATTACCATGAACAAAGAAATATAATAATAACCATTTATTATTGCCTCTAGGGCATATTTCCAACAGTCTCCCACTTGCACTAGAGTCAATAATCCAGTTACATTGTGATGAATCGAACACCCATAGCGTCCTGGTGTTGATCATGTTTTGCTCTAGGGAGAGGTTTAGTCAACGGATCTGCTACATTCAGGTCCGTATGTACTTTACAAATATCTATGTCTCCATTTTGAACACTTTCACGAATGGAGTTGAAGCGACGGTTGATATGCCTGGTCTTCCTGTGAAACCTGGGCTCCTTCGCAAGGGCTATAGCTCCAGTGTTGTCACAGAAGAGAGTCATCGGGCCCGACGCATTGGGAATCACCCCTAGGTCGGTAATGAACTCCTTCATCCAGATTGCTTCTTGCGCTGCATCTGAGGCTGCCATGTACTCCGCTTCACATGTAGATCCCGCCACGACGCTTTGCTTGCAACTGCACCAGCTTACTGCTCCTCCATTCAAAATATACACGTATCCGGTTTGTGACTTCGAGTCATCCAGATCTGTGTCGAAGCTTGCGTCGATGTAACCCTTTACGACGAGCTCCTTGTCACCTCCATAAACGAGAAACATATCCTTAGTCCTCTTCAGGTACTTCAGGATATTCTTGACCGCTGTCCAGTGTTCCATGTCGGGATTACTTCGGTACCTTCCTACCAAACTTACGGCAAGGTTTATATCAGGTCTGGTACACAGCATGGCATACATAATAGACCCTATGGCCGAGGCATAGGGGATGACACTCATCTTTTCTCTATCTTCTGTCGTGGTCGGGCATTGAGCCGTGCTCAATTGCTCACCTTGCAATACAGGCAAGAACCCCTTCTTGGACTGATCCATATTGAACTTCTTCAATATCTTGTCAAGGCACGTACTCTGTGAAAGACCAATGAGGCGTCTTGATCTATCTCTATAGATCTTGATGCCTAATATATAAGCAGCTTCTCTAAGGTCCTTCATTGAAAAACACTTATTCAAGTAGGCCTTTATACTTTCCAAGAATTCTATATCATTTCCCATCAATAGTATGTCATCCACATATAATAAGAGAAATGCTACAGAGCTCCCACTCACTTTCTTGTAAACACAGGCTTCTCCATAAGTCTGTGTAAACCCAAACGCTTTGATCATCTCATCAAAACGAATGTGCCAACTCCGAGATGCTTGCACCAGCCCATAGATGGAGCGCTGGAGCTTGCATACTTTGTTAGCATTCTTAGGACCGACAAAACCTTCCGGCTGCATCATATACAATTCTTCCTTAAGGAAGCCGTTAAGGAATGCCGTTTTGACGTCCATTTGCCATATCTCATAATCATAGATTGCGGCAATTGCTAACATGATTCGGACGGACTTCAACTTCGCTACGGGTGAGAAAGTCTCATCGTAGTCAACCCCTTGAGCTTGTCGATAACCCTTAGCGACAAGTCGAGCCTTATAGATGGTCACATTACCATCCGCGTCTGTCTTCTTCTTAAAGATCCATTTATTTTCTATGGCTCGCCGATCATCGGGCAAGTCAGTCAAAGTCCATACTTCGTTTTCATACATGGATCCTATCTCGGATTTCATGGCTTCCAGCCATTTGTCGGAATCCGGGCCCGCCATCGCTTCTTCATAGTTCGAAGGTTCACCGTTGTCTAACAACATGATTTCCAGGACAGGGTTGCCGTACCACTCTGGTGCGGAACGTGTCCTTGTGGACCTACGAAGTTCAGCAGTAACTTGATCCGAAGCTTCATGATCATCATCATTAACTTCCTCCCCAGTCGGTGTAGGCACCACAGGAACATCTTCCCGCGCTGCGCTACTTTCCGGTTCGGAAGGGGTGACTATCACCTCATCAAGTTCCACTTTCCTCCCACTCAATTCTTTCGAGAGAAACTCTTTCTCCAGAAAGGACCCGTTCTTGGCAACAAAGATCTTGCCTTCGGATCTGAGGTAGAAGGTATACCCAATGGTTTCCTTAGGGTATCCTATGAAGACGCATTTTTCCGACTTGGGTTCAAGCTTTTCAGGTTGAAGTTTCTTGACATAAGCATCGCATCCCCAAACTTTTAGAAACGCCAGCTTAAGTTTCTTCCCAAACCATAATTCATACGGTGTTGTTTCTACGGATTTCGACGGAGCCCTATTTAAAGTGAATGCGGCAGTCTCTAAAGCATAGCCCCAAAATGAGAGCGGTAGATCGGTAAGAGACATCATAGATCGCACCATATCCAATAGAGTGCGATTACAACGTTCGGACACACAATTACGCTGAGGTGTTCCAAGTGGCGTGAGTTGTGAAACGATTCCACATTTCCTTAAGTGTGTGCCAAATTCGTGACTTAAATATTCTCCTCCATGATCTAAGAACTTTATTTTCCTGTCACGTTGATTCTCAACCTCACTCTGAAATTCCTTGAACTTTTCAAAGGTCTCAGACTTGTGTTTCATTAGGTAGACATACCCATATCTACTCAAGTCATCAGTGAGAGTGAGAACATAACGATAGCCTCCGCGAGCCTCAACACTCATTGGACTGCACATATCGGTATGTATGATTTCCAACAAGTTGGTTGCTTGCTCCATTGTTCCGGAGAACGGAGTCTTGGTCATCTTACCCATGAGGCATGGTTCGCACGTGTCAAATGATTCGTAATCAAGAGACTCCAAAAGTCCATCTGCATGGAGCTTCTTCATGCGCTTGACACCAATGTGACCAAGGCGGCAGTGCCACAAGTATGTGGGACTATCGTTATCAACTTTACATCTTTTGGTATTCACACTATGAATATGTGTAACATCACGTTCGAGATTCATTAAGAATAAACCATTGACCAGCGGGGCATGACCATAAAACATATCTCTCATATAAATAGAACAACCATTATTCTCGGATTTAAATGAGTAGCCATCTCGCATTAAACGAGATCCAGATACAATGTTCATGCTCAAAGCTGGCACTAAATAACAATTATTGAGGTTTAAAGCTAATCCCGTAGGTAAATACAGAGGTAGCGTGCCGACGGCGGTCACATCGACCTTGGAACCATTCCCGACGCGCATCGTCACCTCGTCCTTTGCCAGTCTCCGCTTATTCCGCAGTTCCTGTTTTGAGTTACAAATATGAGCAACCGCACCGGTATCAAATACCCAGGAGCTACTACGAGTACTGGTAAGGTACACATCAATTACATGTATATCACATATACCTTTGGTGTTGCCGGCCTTCTTGTCCGCTAAGTATTTGGGGCAGTTCCGCTTCCAGTGACCACTTCCCTTGCAATAAAAGTGCTCAGTCCCAGGCTTGGGTCCATGCTTCGACTTCTTCCCGGCAACTGGCTTACCGGGCGCGGCAACTCCCTTGCCGTCCTTCTTGAAGTTCTCCTTACCCTTTCCTTTCTTAAACTTAGTAGTTTTATTCACCATCAACACTTGATGTTCCTTTCTGATCTCCACCTCCGCTGATTTCAGCATTGAATATACCTCGGGAATGGTCTTTTCCATCCCCTGCATATTGAAGTTCATCACGAAGCTCTTGTAGCTTGGTGGAAGCGACTGAAGGATTCTGTCAATGACCGCGTCATCCGGGAGATTAACTCCCAGCTGAGACAAGCGGTTGTGTAACCCAGACATTCTGAGTATGTGCTCACTAACAGAACTATTTTCCTCCATTTTACAGCTGAAGAACTTGTCAGAGACTTCATATCTCTCGACCCGGGCATGAGCTTGGAAAACCATTTTCAGCTCTTCGAACATCTCATATGCTCCATGCTTCTCAAAACGCTTTTGGAGCCCCGGTTCTAAGCTGTAAAGCATGCCGCACTGAACGAGGGAGTAATCATCAGCACGTGATTGCCAAGCGTTCATAACGTCTTGGTTCTCTGGGATGGGTGCTTCACCTAGCGGTGCTCCTAAGACATAATCTTTCTTGGCAGCTATGAGGATGATCCTCAGGTTCCGGACCCAGTCCATATAGTTGCTGCCATCATCTTTCAGCTTGGTTTTCTCTAGGAACGCGTTGAAGTTGAGGAAAACATGGGCCATTTGATCTAGAAGACATATTGTAAAGATTTTAGACTAAGTTCATGATAATTAAGTTCATCTAATCAAATTACTCAATGAACTCCCACTCAGATAGACATCCCTCTAGTCATCTAAGTGAAACATGATCCGAGTTAACTAGGCCGTGTCCGATCATCACGTGAGACGGACTAGTCAAGATCGGTGAACATCTCCATGTTGATCGTATCTTCTATACGACTCATGCTCGACCTTTCGGTCCTCCGTGTTCCGAGGCCATGTCTGTACATGCTAGGCTCGTCAAGTCAACCTAAGTGTATTGCGTGTGTTCCGAGGCCATGTCTGTACATGCTAGGCTCGTCAACACCCGTTGTATGCGAACGTTAGAATCTATCACACCCGATCATCACGTGGTGCTTCGAAACAACGAACCTTCGCAAACGGTGCACAGTTAGGGGGAACACTTTCTTGAAATTATTATAAGGGATCATCTTACTTACTACCGTCGTTCTAAGCAAATAAGATGCAAAACATGATAAACATCACATGCAATCAAATAGTGACATGATATGGCCAATATCATTTTGCTCCTTTGATCTCCATCTTCGGGGCGCCATGATCATCTTCGTCACCGGCATGACACCATGATCTCCATCATCATGATCTCCATCATTGTGTCTTCATGAAGTTGTCACGCCAACGATTACTTCTACTTCTATGGCTAACGCGCTTAGCAATAAAGTAAAGTAATTTACATGGCGTTATTCAATGACACGCAGGTCATACAAAAAATAAAGACAACTCCTATGGCTCCTGCCGGTTGTCATACTCATCGACATGCAAGTCGTGATTCCTATTACAAGAATATGATCAATCTCATACATCACATATATCATTCATCACATCTTCTGGCCATATCACATCACATAGCACATGCTGCAAAAACAAGTTAGACGTCCTCTAATTGTTGTTGCAAGTTTTTACGTGGCTTGTATAGGTTTCTAGCAAGAACGTTTCTTACCTACGTAAAACCACAACGTGATATGCCAATTTCTATTTACCCTTCATAAGGACCCTTTTCATCGAATCCGTTCCGACTAAAGTGGGAGAGACAGACACCCGCTAGCCACCTTATGCAACTAGTGCATGTCAGTCGGTGGAACCTGTCTCACGTAAGCGTACGTGTAAGGTCGGTCCGGGCCGCTTCATCCCACAATACCGCCGAAACAAGATAAGACTAGTAGCGGCAAGAAGAATTGGCAACATCTACGCCCACAACTGCTTTGTGTTCTACTCGTGCATAGTAACTACGCATAGGCCTGGCTCATGATGCCACTGTTGGGGATCGTAGCAGAATTTTAAAAATTTCCTACGCATCACCAAGATCCATCTATGGAGTATACTAGCAACGAGGGGAAAGGAGTGCATCTACATACCCTTGTAGATCGCGAGCGGAAGCGTTCCAATGAACGGGGTTGATGGAGTTGTACTCGCCGTGATCCAAATCACCGATGACCGAGTGCCGAACGGACGGCACCTCCGCGTTCAACACACGTACGGAGCAGCGACGTCTCCTCCTTCTTGATCCAGCAAGGGGGAAGGAGAGGTTGATGGAGATCCAGCAGCACGACGGCGTGGTGGTGGAAGTAGCGGGATCTCGGCAGGGCTTCGCCAAGCTTCTACGAGAGGGAGAGGTGTTGCAGGGGGAGAGGGAGGCGCCAGGGGCTGTGGTGTTGCTGCCCTCCCTCCCCCCCACTATATATAGGCCCCCTGGGGAGGGGGGGCGCCGGCCTGGATCCCATCTATGGGGGGGGCGGCGGCCAAGGGGGGAAACTTCCCCCCCAAGTCAAGTGGGGCGCCCCCCACCCCAAGGTTTCCAACCCTAGGCGCAGGGGGGAGGCCCATGGGGGGCGCCCCAGCCCACTAAGGGCTGGTTCCCTTCCCACTTCAGCCCATGGGGCCCTCCGGGATAGGTGGCCCCACCCGGTGGACCCCCGGGACCCTTCCGGTGGTCCCGGTACAATACCGATAACCCTCGAAACTTTCCCGGTGGCCAAAACTGGACTTCCTACATATAATTCTTCACCTCCGGACCATTCCGGAACTCCTCGTGACGTCCGGGATCTCATCTGGGACTCCGAACAACTTTCGGGTTTCCGCATACTCATATCTCTACAACCCTAGCGTCGCCGAACCTTAAGTGTGTAGACCCTACGGGTTCGGGAGACATGCAGACATGACCGAGACGCCTCTCCGGTCAATAACCAACAGCGGGATCTGGATACCCATGTTGGCTCCCACATGTTCCACGATGATCTCATCAGATGAACCACGATGTCGAGTATTCAATCAATCCCGTATACAATTCCCTTTGTCAATCGGTATGCTACTTGCCCGAGATTCGATCGTCGGTATCCCAATACCCTGTTCAATCTCGTTACCGGCAAGTCTCTTTACTCGTACCGTAATGCATGATCCCGTGGCTAACTCCCTAGTCACTTTGAGCTCATTATGATGATGCATTACCGAGTGGGCCCAGAGATACCTCTCCGTCATACAGAGTGACAAATCCCAGTCTCGATCCGTGCCAACTCAACAGACACTTTCGGAGATACCCGTAGTGTACCTTTATAGTCACCCAGTTACGTTGTGACGTTTGGCACACCCAAAGCACTCCTACGGTATCCGGGAGTTGCACGATCTCATGGTCTAAGGAAATGATACTTGACATTGGAAAAGCTCTAGCAAACGAACTACACGATCTTTTATGCTATGCTTAGGATTGGGTCTTGTCCATCACATCATTCTCCTAATGATGTGATCCCGTTATCAATGACATCCAATGTCCATAGTCAGGAAACCATGACTATCTGTTGATCAACGAGCTAGTCAACTAGAGGCTTACTAGGGACACATTGTGTTCTATGTATTCACACATGTATTATGATTTCCGGATAACACAATTATAGCATGAACAATAGACAATTACCATGAACAAAGAAATATAATAATAACCATTTATTATTGCCTCTAGGGCATATTTCCAACAGTAACATTGACTAATAATCTTCTGTCAATCTTGCACACACTTTATCTTCTTGCTGATTTGATCATACCTGCCATGAGGGGGGCATACTGAGACAAACTTGATATTCAGTATCATGATCAGATATCCCCAATCTCAATGCAGTCGGCGGAGAATTCCATAATGTTGTGAGGAATGCACACTAATGCAAACTTCATACTGACAGTCCATCCAGGATTTCCTTTGCATTTTGACGAGATATTCCAAATTTTACTGCAGTTTGCTGATAACTCCATTCTGTTTAGGCGAGTTTCCAAATATATGCATTCCTTGCTGACTCTTCGGGTCCGGTGTCAGTTGACGAGCAACTTTAATAAGGGGACTGATGTGTAACACCGAAGGCCCAAAGAAAGAAACAAAAGAAACGACGAAAACAAAAGCACACAAGCATACTACTAATAAAATTAATCAAGCAATCTCACATATTACTGCTACTCACACAATAATATGCATGCACATCTAAGCACACAAATCTTGCAAAAACCCCGGTATTACGGTCTACTATGCCGTGACGGTGTGCACAAAAGTGAATCCACGTGTGGAAGGAGTTGGTGTAACCAAGGCTACACCAAGCGCTGGCCGAACACCGGTTGGATCTGGATGGATACGGAGGCGAGGACGGACTTGGCGATCAAGTAGCAAGACACAAAGGTCACGACCACATCATCGTCAAGCATACGAAAGGGAACCGTACACATCCAAATAATGGAATGACAGGGTAAGGTAGAGGTGGAAAATCAAGGCTTGCTGGCATTGCCCTTTTCTAATAACAAGGATCAATAAAGGTTTCCAGAGGGACGAGATGGATGGCATGATTCGGGATAGAAACAGATCTATCACCGAAATAATATGGGTGGGTGGCGGAAAGATATCGACGCGATACCTGAGCATAACTCCTGCAAATGGTGTTTGGAACACTCGGTAACAGGGCATAACTCTGCTGGGATAGAGATGACGCCGAACACCGAAAAGCAGACATGCTAAGATGGGGCAGGGCACGGCCGCCGGGGAGCGCGGGAGGGAACGGGACTTTGGTCGTGGCGGACGACGTCGTCGGTTGCGATGGGGCTTGCGGCCAGAGGCCATTGGAGGGGGACGGCGAGCGCTGGGGTGGCTCTAGTGGAAGGTGAGAGTCTATTGGAAGTAGTGGAGAGGAGGGAGGGGATCGGCTTCGACCCAATTTAGCTGGAGGATGCCGGCGGCCATGGCGACCAACTGCGGATAGGAGCAGCTCCGGTGATGGATGGAGAGGTCGGGGAGAACCAGTGGGGTGTGGTGAGTCCGTGGGGAGCTCTAAGGGGGCTTGGGGCTTCCTTATATAGGCGGGGCGAGGGAGCACGGGCTCAGGTGCCGCCAAGGACGCATTGGCCAGCTCCGGCAATGGACGGATGCCTCACGGGGAGGGCGAGGAACGCAACGAAGGGGATCAGACAAGCGGCAGCAGTCACGGAGCAGAAATGGTCGAGTGGAGAGGGAGCCTAACTCCATTAAAGCATGTTGGCTATAGCGCACCCGTGGGCGAACAGCGACGAGCGCCAGCGAGGAGGCTTCGGGAGAGGGAGATGGCTCCAGAGGGAAGATGATGGCACGTGGAACCTGTTGGACATGGCTGGGTGCGCGAAGACGACGAGAGGGGGAGGGGCCTGAGCAAGAAACCACGCAACTCATGGCCATGGCATGCCAGACTCGTGATCATTGCGTGAGCTAGCTAGGAGAAGGTGCCAAGGGGAGGAAAATGATGTCTAGGGGTTAGTCCTTCCAGGGTAGGTTGCAACTGCGGTGGTAGATTGGTGAAAAGTGCTCTGGTTAAAAGCCAAGCAACCTCTGAAGTTTACTGTTGCAAACTTAATCATGTTAGTGTAATCACCAGAGATATGCTATGGGTCAAATGTGATGTCTGGGAGGTTTGTCTAAGGAAGGACTATAATCCTGGGTGTCTTGAGGGGAAATGGATCAAGTATTAATACAGTTGCTTCACAACGGCATAATTTGGTCCAGAAACAAGATCATGAAGAAGCACTCATATGGAGTATCAACTTGAGCTCAACTTGGGCAAGGCAGAGTTATTTTTCATATGAAGATGCTCAAAAAGTCTCATACCAATTGGCCAAGCCAAAATGGTACTTGCTTCACAAACATCTCCTCTGGATAGAAACTTGCAAAAATTCTAGAGGAGAAAATGTGCCCAAATTGGGTCGAGATAGGTTATATTGATAAGAGAAGGCTTAGAAACATTTGCAGCCATAATGAAGCAAGATAAAATATACTTGCTTCACAAACTGAAAATTTGGACAGACTCAATGAATTGAAGATGAGCTCACATGGAGGCATGACATGAGCTCAACTTTGGTGGAGGTCTATGATATGATGATATTAAGGGTCATGCAAAATTGCAACTCATTTGGTTATGCCTAGCTTGTACCTGCTTCACAAAGCTTCTTTCTTGACAGAAACTTTGGAAAACCATTAATAAATAATTACTAGGAAAGTGAGCTTGAATTTTGGCATGTGACAAAGATATGGACAGGAAACGATGTCCAAGAAGTTTGAGGTCAATTGGGCAAAGGAAAATAGCACTTGCTTCACAATGTGCCATTTAGGACGGAATAGGAAATGAATTATTTGAGCATGATGTGAAACATGGCAAGTGAAATATTTTGCCACATTTGAGGAAGATATGTCCTAAACAATTTATGAGAATTATTTGGGAATTTTAGGAGTGATGGAGATATAGGTTGCTTCACAACCTAGGGCAAAAAGGATAATTCCTTTAATAGAAAAGGAATATTCCCAATAAAAAGAATATTGGGATTTGGTCCAAGGTGGAAATGGAAAGGTCTAGGGAAGGATTTGGGTATGGAAAGCCACTCTGGAAAGAAAGAAGAGGTCATCTTCTTCAGTTTCCAGACTACATAGCCATGGAAAAACAAAACTCAGGCAAAAACCTCGGAAAATCAAAGAAAAAGAAAGGGCTAAAAATCAGGCTGTTACATTAAGTTTAATAACTAGTGATAATTAATTATGAACAGTGTCTATGTGTAGTTTGCATTATAGTTGTAGAATTATGGCTCACGGTTCCACCTTTGTTGTTGAAATTGATTGACTGTTATTTATCTGGTTGAAACTTTATGTTTGAGAGGATCGTCCTCTAAAAGTGCCAAGAAGGATTTTGTCCTACTGCATGCTTACAATACTCTCTTGTTGATGCTATGGATGACGAAACTCTCGTCCTTCGGTCCAAAAGCTAGAATTGCATTACGGTTTGCTTGCTTCCAAAAAACCAAATGATGTAATGAGACTGTAGCGACCAGACCTCAAATGGCCAAGTCTTTGTGCATCAGTGTCATCCCTAGATCGGTAATGCTGACAAGCACAGAGTTTCAGTCACACACTTATTACATCGAGTCCTCATAAAGAGTATGATTACAAAAATAAATCATGGCTGAAGGCCATCTAAACTAGAATAACTGCGGAAGCTTCGAAGGTAAATGAGTCCATCAACTCCAACGGCATAGCTGAGTGCAAAACAACGACCTATCGCACCTTATTCGTCGTCTGAATAGTCTGCAACATAAGACGTTGCAGCCCAAAATGGGTCAGCACAAGGAATATGCTGGCATAGTTACACTGTAAAGCAATGATAATGCAAGAACTATAACTACATGCAATATTTGGCTGGTGGAGGCTGTAAGTTTCATGGTTTTGCATAAAGCTAGTTTTTTCCTACAACAAAGGAATAAATTTATTTAACTACTCCCATGTTGCCCATTATTTGAGAAGGTAACCCCAACTCAAATCCCAATTAAAAATATCATCATTAACCCAACATCATAATTAATTAGAGTAACGTGATGAGATCACGTCAATAGATTCAAATACTAGACACTCAAGATGTCCATAACCGGGGACACGGCTAACCATGATTAGTTTATATACTCTGCAGAGGTTTGCACACTTTTCACCACAAGACTCGACCGCATCCATGATCGGATGATCGAGACATAGCTTTATGAAGCATTAACTCTCTATTCCGGGTAGACAGTACCACCTACGTCCCTCTAGATCTGCTAGTCTACCTCTTCAAGAGCTCACGCAACTTACTCAACTATGCCAGAGCCCATAATGGCTTGTGGCTGCACACGGAAGTTTCTAGCATGAATAATCTTATGATCCCTTTGAGCCTGGGTGGCATTCCATCGGATAATCACATGGGTACACCGGGATTTCCAAAACAGACAACACTTGGTACTCCAGGTGCCTCAACCAATCCACCTAGATGTGTATTTAAGTTGCCACCTTAAAGTTATCCATGATTAAAATAACTCTGAAACTTCCATGTGTGAATCACGATCCAATCCCCGTCTACGAGCATGGCTAAGCAATAATAAGCATAACGTATATTCCTGGGGTGATCAAAAGGTATTAGGTTCCTACCTCAAGCACTACAACCAAAACCACATGTTCCAATCCTACCAATGCAATTATTTGTGCGGCAGAGCTAATGCATAGTAAAAACAGGGTATAAAATAGTATGATCAAAGTGTAGCTTGCCTTGCTGACGATCTGCAAACTCTAGAGATACATAGTAACAAGCTTCACACTCCGGGTAATCTAGCGTAGACAAACAATAGCATACATAAGCAATCACTCAATCAAAACACGAGAGAACCCGAGAAAAGATCCAAATCAAACACGAAACAAGAAAACGGCTTAAACTAACAAGAGTCAAAACCTAACAGCAATATTATCATGTGAATTAGATCTTAACAGTAGGTACATGTGATTAGCTACGCTTGCAAAAGATTCAACTCAAACGGAGCAATGAAACTCAAAATACGAACGAAACAAGATCATTTACTAATCTAGACTAAAGTCAATTATACAGTACCAAAATCATGTTCAAGTTGATTAACTGGAAAGAGGGCTTCGAGACAAAGATTTTGGCGCTGGTTTCATCTAATTTAGATAAACGAGTAAAAAGTTATACTAGTTTGAAAATCAGGGGCTGAATCACGATAAAAATAATCGCAGATAAGTCCTTGGCCAAAAATAAAATAAAAAGAAAAGACTAACGAACGAACATTCGCTGTCTGAACCTAACCGACGAATAACGTTCGTTAAAACGAACGAACAGACGAACAATCGCTAAATAAAATAAACAGACGAAAACCGATCTAAAACAAAAACCGTAAAAACCTAAAAAAAGGGATTAACCAAAGAAAAACCGACCGGTCAAATGGGGTCAACGGCGGCGGCTCCGGCGAGATCCGCGGTGGCGGCGGCGGCGGTCGACGGCGCGGGTGGTGCGGCGGCGGCAGCAGGCGAGGGCGGCGGCGGCAGAAGCGGCGGTGACGCGTGGCAGCGGGCGAGGGCGGTGGCGGCAGAAGCGGCGGCGACGCGCGACGGCGGCGGCATCGGCGGAAGTGGAGGCGACGGCGGACGGGGCGGTGGCGGCGGCCTCGAGCGGCTTTTAAAGGGGCTCGGGGGCCTTGCTTGCGGGAGGAGCGACGGCGGCGCGGCGAACCTCGGGACTCTCGTCCCGAGTCGGCGAGGGAGGGCGGCGTGGCGCCGGGCTTTGGCCCGCTCGGCTGGGCCGTTGGTCCACTCGGGCGACAGGATTTTTTTAAAATAATTTTCACCCAAAAAGAAAATCCTAATAAAATATAAAAAAATTCTAAAAATGCCAAAAACAATTTTCGCCGTCTAAATAGAATATTTAGAACAAAGTGAATATTTTTCTGGCCTAAAATGCAATTTTCAAATATGCACATTTTTTCGAATTCAAATAAAATAGCAAATAAAATACCCAAAAAATTATAATTTGATTTTTAAAATTCTTTCTCCAATATTACTTTTAATTTGAAGAAGTCATATTATCTTCTCTCATTTATTTTTAATATTGGAAATAATTGGAGAGAGAAATAATAATAATCAAATTGATCCTTTCTTCAAATTTAAATAAAACTCAAATATGAATTTTGTGAAACCTCCAACTCTCTCCGTGGGTCCTTGAGCTGCTTAAGATTTTAGGATCTCAACCAAAATGCAAGAATAAATATGATATGCATATGATGATCTATGTATAACATCCAAATTGAAAATTGGGATGTTACAGAGACTTACACGCCTTGGGAAGTTCGGGGCTCACACCACTCTTAAATTTGTCGTTTCTTCTGAGAGTAAGAGAAATGTTGAAGTAAAACTATAAGAAGTAAAAGGCTGAAAGAAAAGAAGACTAGAATGTCCAGCTCAGGTATGAATGTCGTACAATTTATGAGATGCAGAGGTGTTTGGTCAAGTAAAATTTAGCTCTTGGGGAAAATGATCAATTTGTTGATCACTGATTCTTCCGTATTGTGGTTAAAAGGTTGATCACAAGGATATCGACTCGATTGCATGTTATTGCAAATCGTTGTAAGAAACTTCGAACGGCCTCAAATGACCAACAAATAATGAGGTTAAAATATTTTGATGAATTGTAAAAGGTTACAGTATTTCTATCACTGTATTTCCTCTGTATTTATTATCATAATTCATTTTAGAGTTTTTACTCTCTATACCATTGCATATAAGTTGCAAGGAGGTACTTCATGATAGAACAATAGTTGTTCGATGTTATGAAGGAGGTTGTCTTTAACACCCCGGATGTAACTTTCCGTACTTGTAACTCCGACTCTTGCCATTTTCGGCTATGTGTTATGATATTCCCTCCATGGTTGGGTTTTCGTCTTTCATTTTTCTTTTTGTTCATGTCATGCATTTCATCCCATGTCATGATGTGTATCGCATTTGCATACGTGTTCATCTCATGCATCCGAGCACTTTCCCCGTTGTCCGTTTTGCAATCCGACACTCCCACGTGCACCGGCGCACCCCTCTTGTCTCTTTTCGTGAGCGGGTGTTAAACGTTCTCGGAATGGACCGAGTCTTGTCAAGTGGCCTTGGTATACCACCGGTAGACCACCTGTCAAGTTTCGTTCCATTTGGGGGTCGTTTGATACTCCAACGGTTAACCGGGTAACCGCAAAGGCCTCTTGTGTGTTGCAGCCCAACACCCTTTCAAAACAGCCCAATAACCCATCTAATCCCCCTCCATGCTCTCCGCCATTTGATCACGATCGTGTGGGCGAAAACCGCACTCCATTTGGAGTCTCCTAGCTCCCTCTACTTATAAATATGTGCACCCTTCTCCAAATCCGGGTCCCGAAACCCTAGCAATTTCCCCTCTCCGCCGCCGGACACGTCCGGACCGAGCCGGATGAATCCCCGCCGCCGCGCGCGGCCAACCAGAGCCTGCCACGTGGCGTGCCGCCGCCTCCCCCGCCGAAGCCCGCCGAGCCCGAGGTCGGCCCCCGCGGCCCGCGTCTCCGCCGCACGCGCACCTCCCGCTCCGCGCCTCGTCCCGCCGCCCCACCGCCCATCGCCGCCTCGCTCCGTTCATCGCCGGCCACCGCCGCCTCGCCCCGACGCCTCCTCCTCCCGGTCGCCGCTCGCCTCCGCCGCCCCGGTCGGGTCCCGCGGCTCGTCCCACCGCCGCCTTGACCTCCCTCGAGCCCACCGGCCGCCGTCTCCTCTCCTTCTCCGGCGAACCTCGACGTCCGCGCCGGCGAGTCTCGAGATTATCACATTATGTGGCTCTGTTCATCACATCATAACTCCTTGCCTACTACTTCGTTTCATGCGCGCGATATATCTAAATGTTCAGCACGAGATGCTCTTCATTTTGTTCCATTGTACTATGCTCGTTTGAGTTCATCTGGGTGCTCAAATCTCTGATGCAATAGTGCTATATGATGTTTACTGCTGTTACTTATCAGAACTTGGTGTTTTGTTATTTTCCTTGCATTTGACGTGTGCATCCTATGAGCATGAGCTCTACATGTGTTTTCATCTATGCCATGCCATCTTTACAGAGGTGTTTGCCATATATTTTTGTGATGTATGTGGTGACTAGGACAAGAATGCAAACTAGGCTTCGTGATGTTTCTGTTTTCAGGGACTTAGGATTTTGGATTTTGCCAAGTCCTTTACCTGCTATTATTTTTATGCCATGTAAACTTGATGCTACAGTGAGATCCATGCTTATTTTGAGATACTTCAGTAAGAATGTTTTGAACATATGGTTATTATCTATCCATCCATGCCACTGTTTGCAATTATGGAGGGCCCTAGCATGTCTCAATCTTGCTCTACTTTTGCTATAAAATGTTCCTGGCAGTATGTTAACATGCTATTCAATTTTGCCATGGATGTTGCTAGTGATCCATGCATGCTATGAACTTGCTCTTGCCATGGTTAGCTTCATGAACATGTTTTCTTGCTCTAGGTATTCTTGTTTTGTCATGCAATGCTTTGTGATGAGTGAATCGAGCTCACAAAGATGCCTTCATAATTCTGTCAATGCCATGCTCTCTTTTCGGCTAAGTCTAAAATCTATTAACGAAACTTGCTATGTTTACATGGGTTCCATCATTTCTTCTGTGCCTTTTTGGCTCATGGTTATTAAGGGACTTTTGTTCTATGCAATTAGTAGATTAATTCCATGCCTTGGTTTGCTATGATATGTTCCTGTAGCATGTTGATTGCTTGCTCTGAACATTGCTACCTGATGCTGTTTATGCCATGTTCAGTATTTTCACTCAGTCTGTGAAGCTGATATCTTTTGCACTTTTGCCATGCTTGTTTGAACCTGTTATTGTGTGATCTAGCCATATCTCAGTGTTCATCTTTTGTCAATCATCTTGGGTACATCACTGCCACATTATTTGTTGTTATGTTGGAGTGCAGTAGCTTAGTGTCTTGTTGCATTCTTAGTGGCATCGTGCTGTTAATCGCAGAATTGTGTCATCTTTGTTTTGCTTGTCATTTGCAAACCGTGCATCCGATTCCGGTGATCTTTATATCGATTTCAACCGAAATCATCCTATCTTTCCAGCAGCATACTTGGTTCGCCAAGTTGATGCCTTGTTCATCATTTTCCCTTCCGGAGCACGCATATGCATTGCATATCACATCTCGCATATCATGCCATGTATTGCATCATGTTGCTTGTGCATTGCACCGTGTTTGATAGTGGTTCCATTGCTTGTGTTCTTGCTTTGGGTAGAGCCGGGAGACGAGTACGTGAACGAGGAACCTGTTGAGAACGCTTACGAGGATCAAGCTTTCGACAACTCTGAGAACCTTGCAGGCAAGATGACCACACCCTCTGTCGTGGAATTGTCACGGCAGATGACTTAGTGTGAGGACTTAGTCGTGAGGCCAACGCATCTATGCGGTAGCTTGAGAGGGGTTGATTGGGATGAGAGACGCAACACACAAGACAAGAATTTAGACAGCTTCGGGCCCCGGGAAACATCATCCGGTAATAGCCCTACATGATGTTTGTGGCTAGGTCTCATTATGATCATGAGAGAGTCGTCGGTAAGCCGGCTCTTTGTGTCTAGCCCTAGAGATTGTTTCTTGTTTCTTGTCCCTCTTGGGGTGCCCTGCCCCTCCTTATATAAGTTAGAGGGGCGGGTTACATATGGAGTCCTAGTAGGATTAGGACTAGTCTATCTTTCTTTACAAGTTGAATACAAGTCCGGGTCTTGCTTCCTTATGAAGGAAATAATCCTCACGCCTTTCATCTTAAACCGGCCCACCAGAGTATAAGCCAGCCTGCTGGGCCTTGGGCCTTGTCGTCCGTCTGATCCGCCCGCCGGGTCTCCAGTGAATTACAATGTCCAGGCGGGTTACCCTGTGAACCGCCATGTTCGGGCGGATCGCCAGTGAGTCGCCAAGCTCCAGCTAGGTCTCTGGTGAGTCGCCAAGTCCGGCCGGGTCATACCGCGGGGTATATCCCCGACATTAGCCCCCAGTTTAATTTGGATTTATCCATGTTAAACTGATCCTGCAACATAAACACAAGAACAAATTTGACAGGTTGTGCTCCGGGTTAAATATTCTTGTAAGCCGGCACCTGATCATCCTTAAGTCCTTGACATTTTCTCCTGAAATATCCGGGTCAATAGGCTAGCTTCATAATCCATTTGCTGACATTGGCTCTTGTAAAGAAATATTATAAGAAATAATCCATTTGATTCGGCCTTCAATGCTCTGATTTGACAAAAATATTGGTCTTGAAATATCCAACTAATATTCAGCCGGCTTAAAGATGTAGATTCTTGCCGATGATTGCCAAAATTGTCGGGTTATAAATAAATGATGTCGGGTCATGATTGTTGCAGACACCGGGTTAATCTGGTCTACTCCAAACTGAGAATTTGAAGATTTTTTTATCCCTTATATGCATATTACCTGTAGCCCCCAAGTCTTAAGAGGAGAACATAGTGATAACTTAAGACTTGCTTCAATATAAGTGTTGCAACCTTGAAGAAATCCAGTTTATTCATCTCAACCATTAGTCATAAACTGAATATTCCACATTCCACATATGTAGCCCCCAAGTGCCGGGTTATCATGCTTGCAGCAACCTGGGACTTGTAATTGCCTTATGCTCATAAAAACTTCAACCAGTGTAGCCCCCAAGGGCCGGGTCATTATGCAATAATGAGCAGGGACTTTGTAAATATGATCATGTAAACTTGACCAGCAACGTGTAGCCCCCAAGGGCCGGATCAGTAAGATATTACCGAGCTGGGACTTTGTATATGATTCATCAATAATAACAGCATATGATGTGATCTCCACCATGGGGCTTGAACCCACGTCCATAAGGTTAAGAGCTTTGTACTCTACCAACTCAGTAGTAGATCTTTCAATATAATGGATTAAGGCTTGTGTACCTTGAATTTTCGACAAGAGCAATTGGTAGCCCCCAAGGGCCGGCTCATTTAGAATGTGATGAGTCGGGTCTTCAATAAGTTGAACAAAAAATGACTTTGCATTAGCCCCCAAGTGCCATGGTACATCCTGGCAGTAACATGGGACTTGCATATTCAATGTAATATCAATTTGAATAATGTAGTCCCCAAGTGCCGGGTCGTAAACCTGCAGCGACTCGGGACTATTCCTTCCATTATAGAATAAATCATATCCATTGATAAAATAATAGACATTGCGCCAAAGCGACTTTGAATACCTCATCTGTTGATAAGTAAATCCGGAGTTTAAATACACGGCGGCTCTTGGCCGATGGCGATTTAATACGCCTCCATTGTAAGCCGGAATTTTTATAATCCGGCAGCTTATAGCCCTTGAGAACATCAAGAATTGATAACCCTTTTGAGACACCAATTTCAGTCTTTGATGATGGGCTTGAACTTAATCATTTATGTAAGTCATAGCTCTGCAAATCCTGCACAGAGTTTAAACAACATATGCCCTGGCGACTTAACGTCACAAGCCAGGGCGAGTAACCACCCAAATGTAGTCCTATCCTGCACACAAGTAGATCACAAGATTTGTCGGAGTAAATGGCCACGGGTAGCCTAACCAACTCCCCCTGGCACTTCAAGAAATTATCAGGCCAATCGAGCCTTCAAGCACCCAAAGGATAGGGCCGCCTTCCCCTAGCCGGCTATCTCACTAGCCGACTACAGGAAGACGGCCCCGCCCTAAGAAGCCTTCCCGAAGAGAATCACAAGAGGGCCGGCTCCAAGAAGCCGGCAAAGAGAGGGCCGCCTCCAAGAAGCCGGCCAAGACTGCACCCTCAAAGTTTGCACCCTCATAACGACGACGAGACGGGGCGTGGCTACAGTGAAGCCTGCCACCCCCGAATCCCGGAGCACGCGCGGCTACAGTGCGCCGTACGGGTTGACCTTCCCCCGTCCGGTGCGGCACTGTTGCCATGTGAGCCATGACGCCCACGACAGGCTGTCAATACGGCCCACGAGCGGCGGGCCCCTTCAGCCAGAGAGACGATCGAAGGCGGCCAGCCCTCCTCCAGTCGGCCTGGGGTGCAGCCGGCTCCTAGTAGCCGGCTACTCCCCTCCCTCAAAGTATGTGCACCATAAACGAGACAAGACCAGGTAAGGCTACGGTGAGAGCATGCCGGATGGCGGCACTGTAGCCACCCTTACCTCGGCGAAGCCTATGTCATAAGGATGACGCTACAGTGATTGGCAGTCGGCGGGCCCCGGCAGCCGGCGGATACAGACAACTGACGGCCTGGACCCGCACCCAGGCCATTTACCATTGTACCCCTGGGGGGTAGGCCTATATAAACCCCCCAGGGCACCCATGCAAAGAGTTCAGACCCTTAGATTACACCACCACACATATAGAGAGAGGAGAGAGCTAGCCTTGCCCTTCTTCCTCCTCTAGCAAACAGCTCAAGGAGCCTCTTGTAGCTACTCATATCGATCTAGTGATCATGCGGAGACCCCGCAGAGCAGGAGTAGGGGTGTTATCTCCACGGAGAGCCCCGAACCTGGGTAAGATTCGCCGGCGTGCATGTCTTTGCCTTATCCCGTTTCCAGGCACCGGCGATGTCTTACTGGCTCCCACAATGATAAGCCATCCGTTGGCATATGTCGCCCCTACCACCCGACATTTGGCGCCCACCATGGGCCAGGTGCACCGTCGTCCGGAGACCCGTTCTGGACGGGAACCCTCTTCCTTCCCCGCGAGCGTAGCCAGCCCGGCACGCCCGATGGCGCTTGCCCCGATGCGCTGCAAGGTGCCGATGACGCCTGTGCGGCGAGCTGCCTCGCCGATCTTCTTGGCGAGGCTCGTGTCTCCGGCGAGGCCATGGCGCCGCCTCGGGCGAGAACGCCCACGACGCCCTACGAGCGGCGCTGCACGACTTGTCCGTCCCCATCCCGCCCAACCCCGACGCCGAGACACTGGACGCACGCCGCCTCGCCCTCGTCGCGGAAGGCCAGAAGATAGCATCGATGAGACGCCTCACTGAGGCTCACCAGCGCGAAGTTGACCGCGCCGCCTTTGGTACGCCGCCTCCTAGCGGGCCAAGCCGAGCCGGCTTCGTCAAGAAGCACGGCGCTGCCATCGCCAGCATGCTGGAAGCAGACTGCCCAGTCTACGCCACGCCCCTCGAGAACCTGTGTGCCGCCCAGGCGGCCGTAGACGAGCTGAACGGGCTAGGGGCCCACGAGCTCCCCTACATGACCCGGCGCATCCAGCAGCTGATCGACGCGGCTGCAGAGCGGCATGAAGCCAGCGCCTGCGCTGAAAGTCTCCCCCCACGCCGAGAGCACGGCGCGACGTCCCGGACGCCGCCTGCAGATGGCGCCCGCGCGAGAAAAGAGAAGGAGCCGGCCGCTAGCCGCAGCCGGACTCGGCTCACCATCGAGCGCGACGCGGAAGGCCGCCCCCGAGCGGTGGAGCGACGAGGCAATCCGCCTCCTCCCCCGCCTCGTGGGGAAAGATATCCCACCCCGCCGCCTGTCACGCATCCGACTCTCGGCGGCCGACTGGGCCACCGCGAAGGAGTCGACGAGAGTGATGCCCGCCACCGGATCGACCGCCTAGCGCGATCCTTGGCGCTAGAAGAAGAAGACGATGTCGGCCCGCCTTGCTTTGGCCCCCGCATCCGCGACGAGCCCTTCCCCAAAGGGTTCTCGCTCCCAAGAGACACGCCAAAATACAACAGCTCCATGAAGCCGGATGACTGGTTGATCGACTACTCCACGGCAGTCCGCATAGCGAACGGCAACAGGCGCGTTGCCGTGAAGTACGTTCCGCTCATGCTTCAAGGCACGGCATGCACTTGGCTGAACAGCCTCAAGCCCTACAGCATCAACAGCTGGCTAGACTTCACGGAAGTCTTCATCCGCAACTTCACCAGCACGTACAAGCGGCCTCCCAAGCCCCGCCAGCTCTCCTTGTGCGTCCAAGGGCCCGGCGAATCAACTCGCGACTACCTCACGCGCTGGGCCGAGCTCCGTAACTCCTGCAAAGGGGTGCACGAGGTTCAGGACATAGAGTACTTTACCGCCGGGTGCCGAGAGGGCACCCTCCTCAAGCACCGGCTCCTCTGCGACGAGCCGACTACCCTCGACGAGCTGCTGATCATAGCAGATAAGTACGCCACGGCCGACTCTTCGATGAAGACCGAGCTTCGAGTGGATTCATCTAGAAAGGTGCTCGCTCCGGCTCCCAAGACGCCGGCTGGTGACTCCAGTCGACGCCCGTACGACAACAAGCGCAAGGGCCCTATGCCGCCTTCCACCAGTCGGCAGGTGGCTACAGTCGAAGACGAACAACCCGAAGGGCGGCCCGCGCCCAAGAAGCCGAAGGGCGGCAGGCCGGCTTGGCAGCCGGCTTTCTCCTACGAGCAAACCCTTGACGCCCCCTGCAAGTTCCAAAGCGGTGCGAAGCCGTCCAACCACACGACCCGCAAGTGCCACTGGCTCACACAGATCTCCAAGGGCGAGGGGCTGTTGCCGCCTCCACCAGCCGGCCAGCCGCCTCCAGCCCCTCAGCAGCCGGCTCCTCGACCAACTGTCGGAGCCATTCAAGATGAGTTCCCAGACGAACACGCTGGCTAAATCGTCTTCACGAGCCAAACTGAAGACAGGCGCAGTCGGCGCCGAAACACCAAGAAGTCAACGCGGTCGCCTCTAGCAACCCAGAGTATATGCGTTGGTCAGAGAAGCCCATCAGCTGGAGCCGGGCCGATCACCCAGAGGTGATGCCGTCTCCCGGCCCTTATGCGTTGGTGCTAGATGCCACCCTTGCGACGGAAAGGCGGGCTGCCCGTTTCTCCCGTGTGCTGATCGATGGCGGAAGCAGCATCAACATACTGTACTGCGACACCATGGAGAAGCTGAACATCAAAACGAAGCACCTCATGTCAAGACGGACTGTGTTCCACGGCATTGTACCCGGCCTATCCTGCTCACCCATCGGCAAGATCAAGATAGATGTTCTCTTCGGAGACAAGGATCATTTCCACCGAGAAGCAGTCTGGTTTGAAGTGGTGGATCTAGAGAGCCCTTACCATGCGTTGCTTGGCCGACCTGCCCTGGCCAAGTTCATGGCCGTGCCCCACTATGCCTACCTCAAGATGAAGATGCCAAGCTCGAAGGGGATCATCACCGTAGCCGGAGACTACAAGAAATCCTCTGAGTGTGCTGCAGCCAGCAACCGGCTGGCAGAGTCCCTCGTGATTGCGGAAGAGAAGAAGATGCTGGACCGAGTCATGGCCATGGCCGGCAAGCAGCCGGCTCTGTCCCCCGACCCCAAGGAGTATGACGCTCAAGGCTCCTTCCAGCCGGCCAAGGAAACAAAGAAGATAGCTCTGGACCCGGAGAACCCGGAGAGGTTTGATGTCATTGGTGCAAACCTGGATAGCAAATAGGAAGGCGAGCTCGTCGATTTCCTCCGTGAGAATCGGGACATCTTTGCATGGTCCCCAAAAGACATGCCAGGTGTTCTGAAGGATTTCGCCGAGCACAAGCTGCACGTTCGAGCCGACGCAAAGCCTGTCAAGCAACCCCTCCGCCAACTGTCGGAAGAGAAGAGAAGGATAGTGGGTGAAGAGATAGCCCGGCTCCTGGCAGCCGGCTTTATTATGGAAGTGTTTTTCCTGGAATGGCTCGCCAACCCGGTTCTAGTGTTGAAGAAGAACAACAAGTGGCGCATGTGTATAGATTACACTAGCCTGAACAAAGCCTGCCCCGAAGATCCGTTCGCTTTGCCTCGAATCGATCAAGTAATAGACTCCACAGCCGGATGCGAGCTGTTGAGTTTCTTGGATGCCTACTCTGGCTACCACCTGATTAAGTTGGACCCAGCTGATCGCCTGAAGACCGCCTTCATCACACCATTCGGAGCTTTCTGCTACCTGACTATGACATTCGGCTTGAGAACGGTGCCACTTTTCAGCGTTGCATGCAGAAATGCCTCCTCAAGCAGCTCGGCAGAAATGCCCACGTCTATGTAGACGATATTGTGGTGAAGACGGAGAAGCGTGGCACTCTGTTGGAAGACCTCAAAGAGACATTTGACAACTTGCGCCGGTTCCAGATCAAGCTCAACCCCGAGAAATGCGTGTTCGGAGTGCCGCCCGGCCAGCTCCTAGGCTTTTTGGTCTCCGAACGCAGCATCGAGTGCAATCCAGTGAAGATCAAGGCCATTGAGAGAATGGCGATTCCTACCAAGCTACGAGATGTCCAGAAGTTTACCGGGTGCTTGGCCTCCTTAAACCATTTCATCGGCCGGCTAGGAGAGAAGGATCTCCCCCTGTACCGGCTCATGAAGAAATCCAGCCACATCGAGTGGAACGACCAAGCGGACCAAGCTTTTCATGAGTTGAAGAAGATGCTGACCACGCCGTCTGTCTTGGCGGGGCCGACTGAGAAAGAGCCCATGCTCCTGTACATCACCGCGACTAGCCGAGTAGTCAGCACAGTCATTGTGGTCCAGCGCCCAGAAGAAGGCCGAGCTCAGTTAGTCCAGAGGCCGGTGTATTATTTGAGCGAAGTGTTGTCCACCTCGAAGCAAAACTACCCGCACTACCAGAAGATGTGCTATGGTGTGTACCTTGCAGCCCAGAAGCTCAAGCCCTACTTTCAAGAGCATCCCATCATGGTCGTATGCACTGCCCCGCTGGCCGAGATCATAGGCAGCCGGGATGCGTCCGGCCGGGTGGCTAAGTGGGCCATCGCGCTGGCGCCTTATACGATTTTCTACCAGCCCCGCACCGCCATCAAGTCCCAAGCATTAGCCGACTTCCTTGTCGACTGGGCCGAGACCCAGTACCTCCTGCCGGCTCCCGACTCCACTCATTGGTGGATGCACTTCGACGGGTCCAAGATGCACACCGGCTTGGGAGCCGGCATCGTCCTCACCTCTCCCAAGGGCGACAAACTCAGATATACATTGCAAATCCACTTTGCCGCCTCCAACAATGTGGCCGAGTACGAGGCGCTCATACATGGGCTCCGGCTGGCCAAAGAGCTTGGCATCCGCCGGATCCTATGCTATGGCGAATCAGATTTGGTTGTCCAACAATCATCTGGCGACTGGGACGCCAAGGACGCAAACATGGCGAACTACCGCTTCCTCGTGCAGCAAATCAGCAGATACTTCGAAGGGTGCGAGTTCCTCCATGTGCCACGGGCCGACAACGACCAAGCAGATGCCCTGGCACGAATTGGCTCCACCCGTCAGGCTATACCAACCGGCGTCTCTCTCCAACGACTCCTCAAGCCGTCTCCAGAATTAGAATCCATCTTCGTACCGCATGACCCTGACGCAGTCAGATCCGACTTGGGGAACCCAGCAGGCGGCTCGGGGACTTTGACAGGCGGCCCGGGGACTGCTGTAGTCACACCCGGCTCGGGGACTTCAAAACCCGGCCCGGGGACTGCAGCAGTCGGCCCGGGGACTGCAATGACACAGCAAGCGGCGGCCGACTCCAACTCCTCGCCACCCAACCCACCCACCCTGGTCGCAGTAGCATTATTGACGGTAGAAGAAGTCGCAGCTCCATCATGGGCCCAGCCCATCCTCAACTTTCTGGTGAACAGAGAGCTGCCGGCTGACGAGACCTCAGCAAGACAAGTTCAACGCCGAGCCAGAGCATACACGATAGTCAACAGAGAACTCTTTAGGCGCAGCGTCACCGGAGTCTACCAGCGCTGCGTCGAGCCAGTCCACCAAGGCGAATGCGGCCACCACGCGGCCTCAAGATCACTTGTCGTCAAAGCTTTCCGCCATGGGTTCTTCTGGCCGACTGCCTTGGAAGACGCCAAGGAGTTAGTCATGTACTGCAAAGGGTGCCAAGTCTTCAGTTCCAAGCAACACCTGCCGGCTTCTGCACTCAAAACCATCCCCCTCACCTGGCCCTTTGCCGTTTGGGGTTTGGACATGGTGGGCCCATTCAAGACGGCGCGCGGCGGCATGACACATCTTCTTGTCGCCGTGGACAAATTCACCCAGTGGATCAAAGCGAAGCCGATCAAGAAGCTGAATGGGCCGACTGTCCTGACATTCGTCACAAATATCACCACCCGGTACGGCGTACTACATAGCATCATCACCGACAACGGCACGAATTTTGCCAAGGGAGCACTGGCGCGTTTCTGTGCGACACTGGGCATCCGACTGGACTTAGCATCCGTTGTCCACCCGCAGTCAAACGGCCAGGTCGAGCGAGCAAACGGCCTCATCCTCTCCAGCATCAAGCCAAGACTGGTGGTACCACTGGAGCATTCGGCCGGCTGCTGGCTCAATGAGCTGCCGGCTGTCCTCTGGAGTCTGCGTACTACCCCGAACAAGTCGACCGGCTTCACCCCTTTCTTCCTTGTATATGGTGCCGAGGCTGTCATCCCAACTGACATCGAGTTCGACTCGCCTCGGGTCACCATGTACACGGAGGCGGAGGCCAAGGAAGCGCGAGAAGACGGCGTCTACCTGCTGGAAGAAGGCCGGCTGTTAGCCCTCAGCCGGTCCGCCATCTACCAGCAGGGTTTGCGCCGTTACCACAACCGGAAGGTCAAGCCAAGATCCTTCCAAGAAGGCGATCTTGTGCTCCGGCTGATCCAGAGAACAGCCGGCCAGCACAAGCTCTCGGCCCCTTGGGAAGGCCCCTTCATCGTCAGCAAGGCCCTAGGCAACGACTCCTACTACCTCATCGACGCGCAGAAGCCGAAGGCACGCAAGAGAGACGATTTCGGCAAGGAGTCGGAACGACCATGGAACGCCAATCTCCTCCGGAGATTTTACAGTTAAAAGCAGTATGTACCACGCTACCTTTTTTGCATTAAGTACAAGACTACGGGCCCCCCAAGGAGCACTCGGGGACTGCCATCTTTATCTATGTATGACGAGTGTCATACTTATGTCTGTACTATTACATTTGATTTTCTGTCCGGCACCGGGTTCGACCAGTCGGCCCGGGGACTTGCCGCCTTGAGTTATATTAAAGTTCTACCTGTAGTCAGACAAGTAGTGTGCCGGCACCCGAGCCCTCTCTTGTTGAAAGTCACAGCTCGAAGAATCGACTGTCCGACTGGCAAGAGCTAAAGGCAAGAAAGGATGCCCACACGAAAAACGGCTAAGGACTAACGAACTTATATAACACAAGCCGGCCTCCCTCCCACGCCTGCCGGCTGTCAGAACAGCCGGCTGGCCGGCTTCCCATTCACGTTGCTACAATCTAAATAAGCTAGAGTACTTGCCCTCCCAATCGGCCAAGCACTTCTCCAGCCACAGACTGCAGAGCAGCTGTCCGGCTGGGAAGGCGGCGACCAAGGGAGGGCGGCAAAGGAAATAGCCAAAGGATGAAAAGTAAGAACTATGGGAAGCCAAACACATGCATGATTATATTTACACAAAAGGCCTTGAAAAGGCCGGCAATAAACATAGTCTGAATACACCCCCAGTGGGTGGAACTGCACAAACTTAGCAAAAATATTGTTCAAAGAGCAACAGACAGGAAAGCAAAGGCGACAGATCAAGCTAAGGGGCAACAGGCGAGCTGGGCTGGTCGGTGGAGACGGCGGTGCCGGCTGGAGGAGTGGCCGGTTGGCGGGTCTCGGCTTGGTCATCGCCGGCTGCAGGTGGCGCGCTTGCGCGCGCCTTGTTGCTAGAGGCCCGGTCAAGCTGAGGCTGGCCGGTTGCTCCGCCGTCTGGCACGGTGCCTTCACCGTCCTCTCCCTCCTCCTCCTCGCCCTCGTCGCTGGAGTCGATCTCCTCCGCCGAGTCCTCCCCATCGGCCGGGTTCAGCCCGAACCACTCCTCTGGCTGAGCAACGCCATTGTCATCCACATCAGGAGCAAAGGCGCTGGTGTCGGTGTAGTCGGTGATCGCCGAGGCGCGCCGGATAATAGCCGGCGCACCGCCTCCACCTCCGCGTCGGCCTCCTGCCGCCAGGTGGCTAGCTAGTCCAAGCTCAGCTCAGGGTACCAGGCTCTGGCGAACTCCAGCGCCCGCCTGGCGCCGCACCGGGCCGCAGAAGCCTTCGAGGCCTCGAAGCGGCCAACCGCTACCTTCAGCCAGTCGGCAGTCCGACTGGGGGTACGGGGAACCACCTCGCCGGGCCAGAGGGCGGCCAGCACTTGCGCCCCGACGCGCTGAAGACGGCGAAGCATGCGGTGTGCCGGCTGGAGGCGGGCTTGGATCACCAAGAGCTGCTCCTCAAGCGACCGACGAGCGTTCGGCGTGATCACAGCACCGGCCTGCCTCTGCGCCTCGCGGCGGGCCTCGACGGCCTGATTGGCAGCAGTGGAGTAGCCAGGGAAGTACTCTGCACAAGAAAGAAAGGAAGCAGAAAGAGAAAGAACACAAAGTCAAAAATGGACCAAATGGCAAGCGCCAAGCAAGGAACGAAGAAGAAGGCGGCCTACCGTCAATCAAGTCTTCAATCTGGCCGTAGCCGCTGATCAGCGACTGCCTTGTGTCCACCCAGTTCGCCGCCTTGGTCTCATATTCAGCTTGGAGGGCGGCTTCGCTGTCCTGCACCGCCTTCAGGGCCGCCTTGTGGCTCTCCTCCTGGTCGGCCAGCCTCTTGGCCAGGCGGTCACGCTCCTGGGCCAAGGCGCTGAACTCGGCTTCCTTGGCGCGAAGGGCGGTCTGCGCCACACCCAGCTGCTGCCTCAGATCAGCATTGGCCTCTGCAGATATGGCAAAGAAGAAAAGAGCAATGAGAAAGAAGTCGCCAGGAAAGATCCGGCCCGACTGCTCAGTAGTCGGCCCGAATCTCGGGGACTACACCCAGTGGGTGCGCTGACGCGCACCCACGTGAGATAAAAGGAGAAGCACTTACTCCGTCTCTCAGTTAGATCAGCCGTCTTCTGGGTCAGCTCCTGAGCCTGGGAGTTGAAGGCAGCCGCACGGAGGTTGTGGTAGTCCTGCAAGCCGGACAGAAGAGTGAATAAGATCATGATAGCAAACAAAGTCTACCAAGAAGTTCCAAGCCGCCTGCTCAGCAGCCGACTCGAAACTCGGGGACTACACCCAGTGGGTACGCTGACGCGCCCCCACGGAAGAAATCAAGATCAAAGAAACAACAAAAGCGGGAAGACTCACCCGGACGGCCGACCGTGTCGCGAGGAACTCCGGATTATACTGCCTCAGCATGGCGGCCTGGGACTGAAGCCGAGTCCGGACTTCTTGCGCTGCTACGTTCAGCACGGCCGTCCCGCCGCCTGGCGTCCACTCCGAGCTGGCGCTGGCCGCCTCCAAATCCTGGCCGACGAGCTAGAGCCCGCGGCCTTCTGCGGGTCCAGCGCTGAAGTCGCCTTCCCGGCGCACCGGTGCGATGGCGAACGAACCTCGAGGTCCGCCCTCGCTGCCGGCTCGCCTCCAGCCGGTGGCGCGGGCGGCGCATCAGGCTGGCTGCTTCGGTCCGCCCTAGGCGGCGATGGCGGTGTCGTCTCCCTTTCCTGGACAACGACGTCGCCCTCCTCCCTCTCCATCCCCGGTAGGTCGCTGCCGGCTTCCTCCGGCGGGGGCTTCGGAATTTCGGGCGCCACGGCACGCAGAGGGGTGACAAGCAAGGCCCCCGCTGTTGCCTCTGCGGCTTCAGCCTCCGCCTGAGCCTTGGCCGCCGCGTCGGCCTGCGCCTTCGCCGACCTCTCCGTCGCCTCCTGTGCCTCCTTGGCAGCGGCCGCCCTCAGCTCCGCCTCCTCCCGCTCCTCCCGCGCATTCCGCTCCGTAGCCACCTGAAGCACGGCGCGGGGATCCACGCGGCGGGTGCTTGTAGATCCTCCCGCCTCCCCAACCACGGAGGCGGCGGCGACTCGCTCAAGAGAAAGCGGAGCTCTGTTTTTCGAGTCAGAACAAGGGCTCAGAAGCATGTCAAGAAAAGAAGAAGGGATACGCGAGAAGATTGACACTTACGCCGAAACTTTCTGTGACTCCTTCACCACCTTACGGAAGTGGGCCGCCTTCGCAGCCGCCTCTTCCCGCCTGGTTGCCGCCGCCCCGCTTTTGGGCTTCTTCGGCCGACTGCCGAAAAGGCCCGATGCAGCCCGGCGCTTCTGCCCGCCGCCTCGGGCAGTCGGCGCGGCAGATGAGCCCGCGCCACGATCGGTCGCCGACTGGCAGCGTGGAACGACCTCCGCCTCATCATCATCTGGCCAGTCAGCGAAACTGGCCCCAAGCCCGGAGCCGCCTGCTTCGCCGCCTCCCGCCTCGGTGTTGTCCTCCATCGCGGCTGCCCCCAAGTCGGGGTCCTCCAAGTCATGCGCGGCCCGGTCGGGGAGAAATCGGCAATTCGCCCCCGCTGTCCCGGCCGCCGGTTGGAGGAGGGGGTTCTACCAAGAAAAGCCGGCTAGTCAGAGCCGGCCAAGAAAAACTCGGCGACAAAAATAAAGAAGAGAAGGAAAAGGCAAGCTTACCATAGGCGGAGGATTGGCGCACGAGTACGGCTCTTTGCCAAACTGCCACTCCGCGCCGAGCTTGCAGTTCGCGAGATAGTTCACCATGTGAGCTACCTTGTCGTGAGGCATCTCCTTGGTGCACATCCGGCTCGGATCGAGCTGGCCGCTCATTTGACAGATCAAGTGAGGGCGGCTCTATAGCGGGAGCACCCGACGAACCACGAAGGCGGCCAGCAGGTCAGCCCCCGTCAGGCCCTCCGACTGGATCATTACCCGGAGTCGGGCAACAGCAGCGGCTCCAGCCTGCGTCAGCGTCTGGGCCCGATAGGACCACTGGGGCCGCCTCCCAGCAGGCGGGCCAGCTTCGTAAGCCGGCAGGTTGACGTAGTCGCCTTGCGGGGCGACGTTCTTCATGTAGAAGTAAGATTTCTGCCAGAGTTTCACCAACTGGATCAACGTAATGGCGGGGAAGGGGTTGTCGGCTGCCGGCCTCCGCACCGCGATGAAGGCTCCGCTCTAAGCCGGCACGCCCTGCATACGGGTGCCGAGCTTGGACTGGAAGAACTCCCCCCAGAGCTCGATGGTGGGGAGGACGCCAAGAAAGCCCTCGCACAGGGTGACGAAGGCGGACAGCAGCACCACCGTGTTTGGAGTGAGGTGGTGCGGCTGGAGTTGATAGAATTCGAGAAAGGAGCGGAAGAAGGAGCTCGCGGGCAGGCCGAGGCCGCGCAGGAAATGCGAGCGGAAGACTACCCGCTCGCCTTCTTCCGGCGCCGGCGTGATCTCCCTCGCCGGCGCAAGACGAACCAGCACTCGATCCTCGCCGGGCAACTGCCGCGTCTTGCGGAAGAAATCGACATGGTCTGCATGGACGAGGGAGCCGTCCCAGTCTCCGCCGTGCTGCATGATGGCAAGAGGCTGGAAAGACAGGGCGCGGCGGCTAGGAAAGCACGACCCCGCAGCGGCGAAGTTGCGGGGAAGTGCGAAGATTGGCGCGGCGGTGAAGGGCTGCTGCAGCAGAGAAGAAGAACAAGAAGAAGAAGAAGAAGAAGAAGATGGCGGAGCGAGGGAGAGCGTGCGAAGCCCCTGCCGCTCCCCCTCCTCCCCCTACTTATAGCCTCGTGCGGCGAAGCCGAGGAGGCGAGGTGTGGGGGGAACGTGGGATTAACTGCGCCCACGACCCCACGCCCCGCAATTATTGCGCCCTAACGGCGTGCAGAAACTGCCGTCGGAAGGCGAGCGGCCCGTCCCGGGCCACAGAAAATCCGTGCCTAGGCCCAGACGTGGGAGTGGTGGGCCCCGTCCTGCGGCGGCGTCCCGTCACGAGCGTGGGCTGGCAGGCTTTTCCAACTGGAGAGCGCCACGCGGCGCGCGAGCGGCAAGCGGCCGGCCCACAACCCTGCGTGCGCACAGACCGGCTCCCGCCTTCAGACTTCAAAGCCTCACCAAGACGGCGCACTTGATCGAAGCCGGCTCCTAGCTGCCGGCTCTTCAAGATAGGAAGTTGATCGAGCTTCTCGTCTTCCTTTCAGCCTCGAAGCCCAACTAGCTTCGGGGACTACTGTCGGAGTAAATGGCCACGGGTAGCCTAACCAACTCCCCCTGGCACTTCAAGAAATTATCAGGCCAATCGAGCCTTCAAGCACCCAAAGGACAGGGCCGCCTTCCCCTAGCCGGCTATCTCACTAGCCGACTACAGGAAGACGGCCCCGCCCTAAGAAGCCTTCCCGAAGAGAATCACAAGAGGGCCGGCTCCAAGAAGCCGGCAAAGAGAGGGCCGCCTCCAAGAAGCCGGCCAAGACTGCACCTCAAAGTTTGCACCCTCATAACGACGACGAGACGGGGCGTGGCTACAGTGAAGCCTGCCACCCCGAATCCCGGAGCACGCGCGGCTACAGTGCACCGTACGGGTTGACCTTCCCCCGTCCGGCGCGGCACTGTTGCCATGTGAGCCATGACGCCCACGACAGGCTGTCAGTACGGCCCACAACTGGCGGGCCCCTTAAGCCAGAGAGACGATCGAAGGCGGCCAGCCCTTCTCTAGTTGGCCTGGGGTGTAGCCGGCTCCTAGTAGCCAGCTACTCCCCTCCCTCAAAGTATGTGCACCATAAACGAGACAAGACCAGGTAAGGCTACGGTGAGAGCACGCTGGACGGCGGCACTGTAGCCACGCTTACCTCGGCGAAGCCTATGTCATCAGGATGACGCTACAGTGATTGGCAGTCGGCGGGACCCACCAGTCGGCGGGCCCCGGCAGCTGGCGGAGAAGCCGGCGGATACAGACACTGACGGCCTGGACCCGCACCCAGGCCATTTACCATTGTACCCCTGGGGGTAGGCCTATATAAACCCCCCAGGGCACCCATGCAAAGAGTTCAGACCCTTAGATAAACACACCCATGTAGAGGAGAAGAGCTAGCCTTGCCTTTCTTCCTCCTCCGACCAAACAGCTCAAGGAGCCTCTTGTAGCTACTCATATCGATCTAGTGATCATGCGGAGACCCCGCAGAGCAGGAGTAGGGGTGTTATCTCCATGGAGAGCCCCGAACCTGGGTAAGATTCGCCGGTGTGCATGTCTTCGCCTTATCCCGTTTCCAGGCACCGGCGATGTCTTACTGGCTCCCACAATGATAAGCCATCCGTTCGCATATGTCGCCCCTACCACCCGACAAGATCCCTTGGCGGTTTACCGTAGGGCGGGTCATAATATCTCACATATAACCACTGTAATATTGAATTTGTACTGCCGGTTTACATGACCTGTGCAGTAAGGGTGATAACCCAATCTTTAGAAATCAAGACTTCCAAATGTTTATGATTGTCATATGATGGCGACTTATCAACCAAAGTCAAGCCGGGTTAATCGAAGCCACATATATGCTTCAGATATGATCAAAAGAACTTCAAATAAAATTCAAAAAATTGTTTGCAAACAGAGACTTCAAAAATTTTGAGGCTTCTGATTCGAATACGATCATAAAACCGTCCCAAAGGGGTTAAGCTAAGATTTGAATACGATCATAGAGCCCCCAGTGGCTTTGGTGTTGCCGATCAAGAGGGTACCGACAGCTATGTTCTCTTTGGTTCAAATATGACCTATGTTTGAACAGGAAGCCCCCAGATGACCTTGAGAGTTGTTTAACGACGCTGATTCGAATACGATCCACATCGGTTCCCAAAAGGGGTTGAGCTATGATTCGAATACGATCAAGAAGTCCCCTAGTGAGCTCAGCAGTGTGCCGATCAAGAGGGTACCGACAGCTATGTTCTCTTTGATTCGGATACGACCTATGTTTGAACAGGAAGCCCCCTAGTGATCTTGAGAATATTTAACGACTCTGATTCGAATACGATCAGGGTCACACCAACGGTCATTAAAGCAGGGTACTTATGTTTGAGTTGTGCTTTGTAACAGACTCTCCTTGGTCCCTTAAATTTTTCCTGAGAACTTGAACTTTGCGAGAGATAAAATCTTTTTAAACCGGGATTAAGAGTTTCAAAGCTTGGTGATAGACAAATTTACCTTGAACCGGATTTTGAACCGGATTTGAGATCTTCAAAGCTTTGTGGCAGATAAATTTCATTTGAACCGGATTTTAAACCGGACATTAAGAGCTTCAGTGCTTTGTGGGAGATGTCAAGTCTCTTGATCCGGATCTAAACCGGAATCCTTCTTTTTAAACCGGAAATTTTTCCGACGGTCTTTAAATTTTTACCAATATGGCGGTAGCCTCCGAGACCGGGTTATTTTTTTCCTCCAATGACCCGGAGTTCTTGAATGCATTGAAACCGACCAATGCTGCCGAGTCATATCATTGTAACCCCTGAGTCTCAAGACGACTCGAGGAGTTGGCTTTGAGATTCTCCATATTGACCATAGCATAAGGTGTATATCATTGGTGTTGATAGTGCGATGTGAATCCACAGAAGGTTGAGGTGACTGCGGCGGGTTATAAATGATCCTGTGTGAGCCGTGTCAGCAACTCGGCCAATGGTCCCTTCCAACTGGCTGTTTGAAGTTAACCAAACTGTAGTGGCGGCGACTTGTGCGCCTGCCCATTTGAACCATCCAGTGCAGACGGCGGCTGATAATACATGATAATTTGCCTCCAATTTTGTTGGAAGAAAAACCGGGCTTCCCAAGCAGTGACTTGCTCATACTCGATAATCAGCTCACGCGGACGGGTGTGGCCCGGTATGTTGATATAGACCAGGCCGCAAGAGACAGATGGTAAAAACAACCGTAGCATCAGAGGTGGTACAGATAGATGAGTTGGTCACGACGTTGTAAACCGGTGTGGTCGGGCGAGTCAATCGCCGGCGCGGTAAGCCGCGCGGATGGGCGAGTCAACCACGTCGTGTTGATGTAGTGAACAATTGTCCTACATCAAAAACATCGCAAGCCAGAGTAATTGCTCTTTTTTAAAGAAAAAAATATATAATATATAAAAATTTACTGGATTGATTTCACCTGATATGTTAGGCCAGAAAATATCCACCGCGGAGTTGATCATCACCACGGTAAAGCTGAAATCAATCACGGCCGAGTCGGCCGCGAGAACACACAGACGGGTCGGCCACGGTGTTGTAAGCCGGTGCGGTCGGGCGAGTCAATCGCAGGAGCGATAAGCCACGCGGACGCTGAGTCGGTCGCGGGGGCGGACGGGTAAGTTGTCCGTCACATTGTAAGGCGGCGCGTTGATTTAGACCGGACCGCAGGGGCGGTGGCTTGCGCCCACCTGTTGACCAGTAAGCGGTCGCAGATGTCGTTGCATGATGATGCTACCGCACACTCCATGGATACGGCATTACACCATCTTCATGATGAATCCTTGTCCTACACATAAAAGTGTACATAGCAAAGCGATTGTTTTTTGACAAAAAACAATATGCGCTTAATAAAATAATCTTAGATGGATATCACCTGATTTGTTAAGATGACCGATGATCCATTCAACGCAACAAAAAACGGCTCTGGTAGACCGGTAACCCATGGCGGGTCAACACAGAAGAAGCGACTCAACGCAGCCCCGGCAGCTCGAGGCACGGCGGGTCTCAGCTCACGGCGGGTTGAGGTGTGGCGGTTCAAGGTCACAGTGGGGGGACTCGCAGGCTCAGGCGAGGCCATTTTGAAGATGGTTGGCAGTGGCGCGGTGACTCGCCATGGCGCGCCAGAACAGCAGCAGCATAGTGGGAGAAACAGCCGGTCTGTTGATTTTGACCGTGATGTGAAGCTCGCGGGGCGGCCACGAAGGTGCTGGGACGGAGTGGCTCTGATGTGCGAGACGTGCCACCACAAGGACGCACGTAGGAGAAGACCAGAGGGGCATCGAAGTTGGGTCCGCGGCGGCTCTGGAGATGGCGAGTGTGCGGGAGGCAAGGCCGTGCTGGCCAGCAGAAAACGGCGAGGTGCCGGCGACTTAGCATAAAACCGCGGGTCAGAGGCGGCTCGGAGTTGAGTCCATGTCCTGCCTCTGGTCGTTGTTGGTTTGACAATTCCCTTTGAGTGCTCCTTTAAAATTTCCTTCATCACACGTGGTGTCGTGCCAGGCAACAGCATGGCCGGACTAAAAATCCACTAGACCTTGATTTTTAATGCTCCTGTAGATCTTGGGGACTGCGTGTGAGCTGACTATTAAAACCTTCAAATTCATGCACGTACAGTGGCTATACTAGTTGATGCTATGTGCAGAAGGTAAGGTAATCTATCAGGCTTTGTTTTTCGCGTTGATCAGCACTTGGATCCTTGATCAACAGTTGGGTTGATCCGGAGACTTCACAGGGCTGAAGCAAACTGTCTTGATCGCCGTTGTACCAACAGATGGCGCTCGTGACGCGTGTTTGGCTGTCTTTGATCACCTCGGACTTGGACAGCTATATATGGACCAGCAGAAGCGACCTGGCAGATCGGACACGGCGGCTAGATTTGACAGTGACAGTAGAAATTCGAGTCGGCCTCGGTGTACTGCTGCAGCAGAAACTAACCCGGACTCGACGGATCATCTAATTGTGGCAGCGCTCACCACGCAACCCTAATCTTTCTTGAATTCAGACCTCGTACGAGTATTAGATCTGACTTCTCGCTTTGGAGACAATGTAAATCCTTCCGCAACGATTCTTCTTTCATCCGAAGAAATTGTCAACTTCTCGACCCTTGAAAGAGATCCCTCCAAGAACTCATCACCACCGTGCGCAGTCCCACGGTGGGCGCCAACTGTCGTGGAATTGTCACGGCAGATGTCCTAATGTGAGGACTTAGTCTTGAGGCCAACGCATCTATGCGGTAGCTTGAGAGGGGTTGATTGGGACGAGAGACGCAACACACAAGACAAGAATTTAGACGCTATAAAATGTTCCTGGCAGTATGTTAACATGCTATTCAATTTTGCCATCGATGTTGCTAGTGATCCATGCATGCTATGAACTTGATCTTGCCATGGTTAGCTTCACGAACATGTCTTCTTGCTGTAGGTATGCTTGTTTTTTCATGCAATGCTTTGTGATGAGTGAATCGAGCTCACAAAGATGCCTTCATAATTCTGTCAATGCCATGCTCTGTTTCCGGCCAAGTCTGAAATCTGTTAACGAAACTTGCTATGTTTACATGGGTGCCATCATTTCTTCTGTGCCTTTTTGGCTCATGGTTAGTAAGGGACTTTTGTTCTATGCAATTAGTAGAATCATGCCATGCCTTGGTTTGCTATGATATGTTCCTGTAGCATGTTTATTGCTTGCTCTGAACATTGCTACCTGATGTTGTTTATGCCATGTTGTATTTTCACTAAGTCTGTGAAGCTGATATCTTTTGCACTTTTGCCATGCTTGTTTGAACCTGTTATTGTGTGATCTAGCTGTATCTCAGCGTTCATCTTTTGTCAATCATCTTGAGTACATCACTGTCATATTCTTTGTTGTTATGTTGGAGTGCACTAGCTTAGTGTCTTGTTGCATTCTTAGTGGCATCGTGCTCTTAATCGCAGAATTGTGTCATCTTTGTTTTGCTTGTCATTTGCAAACCGTGCATCCGATTCCGGTGCTCTTTATATCGATTTCAACCGAAATCATCCCATCTTTCCAGCGGCATACTTGGTTCGCCAAGTTGATGCCTTTTTCATCATTTTCCCTTCCGGAGCACGCATATGCATTGCATATCACATCTCGCATATCATGCCATGTATTGCATCATGTTGCTTGTGCATTGCACCGTGTTTGATAGTGGTTCCATTGCTTGTGTTCTTGCTTTGGGTAGAGCCGGGAGACGAGTATGTGAACGAGGAACCTGTTGAGAATGCTTACGAGGATCAAGCTTTCGACAACTCTGAGAACCTTGCAGGCAAGATGACCACACCCTCTGTCGTGGAATTGTCACAGCAGATGTCCTAGTGTGAGGACTTAGTCGTGAGGCCAACGCATCTATGCGGTAGCTTGATAGGGGTTGATTGGGACGAGAGACGCAACACACAAGACAAGAATTTAGACAGCTTCGGGCCCCGGGAAACATCATCCGGTAATAGCCCTACATGCTGTTTGTGGCTAGGTCTCATTATGATCATGAGAGAGTCGCCGGTAAGCCGGCTCTTTATGTCTATCCCTAGAGATTGTTTCTTATTTCTTGTCCTTCTTGGGGTGCCCTGCCCCTCCTTATATAAGTTAGAGGGGCGGGTTACATATGGAGTCCTAGTAGGATTAGGACTAGTCTATCTTCCTTTACAAGTTGAATACAAGTCCGGGTCTTGCTTCCTTATGAAGGAAATAATCCTCACGCCTTTCATCTTAAACCGGCCCACCAGAGTATAAGCCAGCCTGCTGGGCCTTGGGTCTTGTCGTCCGTCTGATCCACCCGCTGGGTCTCCAGTGAATTACAATGTCCAGGCGGGTTACCCTGTGAACCGCCATGTTCGGGCGGATCGCCAGTGAGTCGCCAAGCTCCAGCCAGGTCTCTGGTGAGTCGCCAAGTCCGGCCGAGTCATTCCACGGGGTATATCCCCGACACCCTCGAAATCACTTATATATTTGCTTTGCTAGTTGTTCGCTGCGCTACCTACCACTTGCTATATCATGCCTCCCATATTGCCATGCCAAGCCCCTAACCATCCTTTCCTAGCAAACCGTTGTTTGGCTAAGTTACCGCTTTTGCTCAGCCCTTCTTATAGCGTTGCTAGTTGCAGGTGAAGTTGAAGTTGGTTCCATGTTGGAACATGGATATTTTGGGATACCACAATATCTCTTATTTAATTAATGCATCTATATACTTGGTAAAGGGTGGAAGGCTCGGCCTTATGCCTGGTGTTTTCTTCCACTCTTGCCGCCCTAGTTTCCGTCATACCGATGTTATGTTCCTTGATTTGGCGTTCCTTACGCGGTTGGGTGATTTATGGGACCCCCTTGACAGTTCGCCTTGAATAAAACTCCTCCAGCAAGGCCCAACCTTGGTTTTACCATTTGCCACCTAAGCCTTTTTCCCTTGGGTTTTCGCGAGCCCGAGGGTCATCTTTATTTAACCCCCCCGGGCCAGTGCTCCTTCGAGTGTTGGTCCGAACTGAGCTGCCTGCGGGGCCACCTTGGGGAAACTTGAGGACTGGTTTTACTCGTAGCTAGTCTCATCCGGTGTTACCCTGAGAACGAGATATGTGCAGCTCCTATCGGGATTTGTCGGCACATCGGGCGGCTTTGCTGGTCTAGTTTTACCTTTGTCGAATTGTCTTGTAAACTGGGATTCCGAGACTGATCGGGTCTACCCGGGAGAAGGAATATCCTTCGTTGACCGTGAGAGCTTATAATGGGCTAAGTTGGGACACCCCTGCAGGGTATTATCTTTCGAAAGCCGTGCCCGCGGTTATGAGGCAGGTGGGAATTTGTTAATGTCCGGTTGTAGAGAACTTGACACTTGACTTAATTAAAATACATCAACCGCGGGTGTAGCCGTGATGGTCTCTTCTCGGCGGAGTCCGGGAAGTGAACACGGTTTGTGTTATGTATGAACGTAAGTAGTTTCAGGATCACTTCTTGATCACTTCTAGCTTCTCGACCGATGTGTTGCCTCTCTTCTCGCTCTCATTTGCGTATGTTAGCCACCATATATGCTTAGTGATTGCCGCAGCTCCTCCATATTACCCTTGCCTACCTACAAGCTTAAATAGTCTTGATCTCGCGGGTGTGAGATTGCTGAGTCCTCGGGACTCACAGATTCTACCAAAACAGTTGCAGGTGCCGAGGATACCTATGCAGATGACGCAACCGAGCTCAAGTGGGAGTTCGACGAGGACCGTGGTCGTTACTATGTTTCGTTTCCTGATGATCAGTAGTGGAGCCCAGTTGGGACGATCGGGGATCTAGCATTTGGGGTTGTCTTCTTTCATTTTGGTTCCGTAGTCGGACCTTGATTGTACTCTGAATGATGTATGTTTAAATTATGTATTGTGTGAAGTGGTGATTGTAAGCCAACTCTTTATCCCATTCTTGTTCATTACATGGGATTGTGTGAAGATGACCCTTCTTGCGACAATACCTACAATGCGGTTATGCCTCTAAGTCGTGCCTCGACACGTGGGAGATATAGCCGCATCGTGGGCGTTACAAGTTGGTATCAGAGCCATCCCCGACTTAGGAGCCCCCTGCTTGATCGAATCGCTGTCGTTGTTGAGTCTAGAACAAAAATGTTTTGAGTCTTAGGATTATATATATCGGAGAGTAGGATTCTTTTTACTCCTCAGTCCCTTCGTCGCTCTGGTGAGGTCTCCTGACGTAGAAGTTTTGACTCTCCTCTCCTCAAATTTCACTAAAAAAATATTTAGGATCACGCGGGTATCTTGAATCGTTCTGATGGTTTTGTGACGAGAACATTGTTCTTGGTGCCTCCTGACATTTAGGGGTTGTGGCAGTGTCCCGGTGAGTTGAGCTCCGAGGTGTTGTCGTCACAATTTTATCATTGCAGTTCTGTAATACCTAAGTTTCACCGACATCAAAAATCTCTTTTATGCAGTTGTTGGTGAGATAACCTCGACGCCACCCAGTACTGGGGCGGGTGATCGTGAGTATTGCCATAACTCGTATAACGGATGCTTTTTGAAGGTTGAGGTAAATGATTTCCGAAGGTTTCTTGGTTATGTGTTGAACGATGGATACAGCTGGATCTAGGTATTGTTAGTTTGGGTGATATATTTTGTGTCCCCTGTATCCCCAACACCTGATTGCATAACCAGAAAGTTTCGGGAGTTTATAAGTGGGAATTCAAGTAGCTCTTAGGATATCTTTCCGACAGATGCATGATATGAGGTTGGGGTTCGACGTCTAGTGGTCCGCCTTTCCACGGTTGGTTTTACAGTGGTCTCGTAGTGTCTTAAAGAGTCCTTGGCTATGCCAACTCGGGGACGCTTCGAATGTCATGTGCACTGTCTTGTACATGATGGTGTTGTACGATCGAGCCCGTGTGGGCCCCACCACGAAAATTTCGGACGAAATCTCTATCATATGTTTGTTCCGGCTTATTCTGCAAGCCAATCCTTTGTTTTTGTTTTGGGTTGTGTTATTCGAGTTCCTTCGAAGTCAAATGTTGATTCCATACCTTTTTTCTAAGTGGCTTCTCAACTTATGGAAGTGTGATGATTTACTATGGAATTCATTCGTTCATCCTCGTTCGAATGTTTATTGTGAAGACTATATGTTGCAATTTCTATCTGTTGATTCAACTTGTCTATCTGTCTATCAAGATGCTAATGGATGTCACCCTCTTCAGGATGGCTCTGCCAACGCGTCAGAATCCAGAATGAAATGATGGGAGTTAGGCGAACCCTCCGCCACCACCTCCACCTTCGGAGGCATGGCAAGCTATCATGGCAGCCACCAACGCCAATGCTCAGATGATTTTGCAACTCTTGCAAGAGCGCACCCAAGGGCAAGGCAACCAAGGAAATCAAGGCCAAGGCAACAATCAGCCTCACTTCGCTACCCTCAACCAGTTCCTTGCAAATCAGCCTAAGTCTTTCAGCTACTGTGCCGAGGCCACAAACGCCGATGATTGGCTCGTGGACATCAACAAGCATTTTGAATGTAGCAATGTCAGGCTTGAGGACTATGTCAAGTTCGCTTCTTTTCAACTCAAGGACCAAGCTGCTGATTGGTATCAACAATACAAAGATTCCAGAGGAGGTCGTGTGATCACTTGGTCTGACTTCTATCGGGACTTCAAAGCTCACCACATTCCACAAAGTGTTGTTGAGAGCAAGCGTGAGGAGTTCCGCAATCTCAAGCAAGGCAGCATGTCCGTGTATCAATACAACATCCAGTTTCAGAAACTTGCTCGCTTCGCTAAACAAGATGTTCCTGATGAAAAGAGCATGATCTATCACTTCAGAGGTGGCCTTAGAGAGGATCTGCAGTTAGCTCTCGTTCTTGTTGAGCCTACTCAGTTTGATCAATTCTATAACATGGCACTGAAGCAAGAAGCTGCTCAGCTCAAGTGTGAGGCTTCTAAGAAGAGAGTCGGAGACGCAGTTCAGTCTTCTTCTTCCTCACTTGTGGCAGCTAAGAAACAGAAGTTCTATTTGCCTCCTCCTCCTCCGTTTAGTCAGCCTTTCCAGCAGAAGAACAAAGGTGGCCATGGATCTTCCCACCCACCCAACCCTGGCTATCAGAACAAGTCTCAGAATCAAGCTCCAAGGCCAAATGCTCCTTATCATCGTCCGCTCTCAGAGGTGACTTGCAACAAGTGTCAGCAGAAAGGTCACTATGCTAACAAATGCTTCAATCAAAGGCGCCTTCCGCCTCCTCCTCTTGTGAGATCTTCCAGCAATGTAGTGGTCAAGCATTATCCCAAGTCTGCAAAGGTGACCATGATGAATGCAGCTCAAGCGGAGGAATCTACTGACGTGATAATGGGTAATCTCTCAGTTAATGATATTCCTGCAAAAGTCTTATTTGATACCGGTGCATCGCATTCTTTCATGCCATATCCTTTTGCATCAAAGCACAATTTTGACACAGAGGAATTACCTAGAGCAATGCAAGTTATTTCTCCGGCTAAGCGTTTGAGCTCTAGCATGATGGTTCCGAATGTCGGTATCAAGATGGGTGACTATAAATTTCTGTCTTCTCCAATTGTCCTTGGTGACTCGGATATTGATCTAATTCTCGGGATGGACTGGCTTTCTAAGCACAAGGCTCAACTTGATTGTGCTGCCAGGGAAATTCATTTGACACACTCTTCTGAGGATGTGATCATCTATGCCGCTCGTGATGAGACCATTCGGTTATTCTCTCTCAATGAGAAGGGCGAGCTAGACGCAATCTCTCAGATTCCAGTCGTTTGTGAGTACCAAGATGTCTTTCCAGAAGATCTTCCGGGTATGCCTCCTCACCGGCCAGTCGAGTTCGTTATCGATCTTGAGCTCGGCACTGAACCCGTTTGCAAGCGTCCTTACAAGCTTGGACCAAAGGAGCTGAAAGAATTGAAGAAACAACTCGATGAACAAGAGCGTCTGGGTTTGATCAGACCGAGTTCATCTCCGTGGGGTTGTGGTGTTCTTTTTGTCCAGAAGAAGGATGGCACGGACCGACTTTGTGTCGACTACCGCCCATTGAACAAGAAGACAATCAAGAACAAGTATCCACTTCCCAAAATCAATGAGCTTTTCGAGCAACTTAAAGGTGCAAAGGTGTTCTCCAAGCTTGACCTTCGTATGGGTTATCATCAGATTCGCATTCGCGAACAAGATATTCCCAAGACAGCATTCAGAACAAGCTTTGGTTCTTATGAATATACTGTCATGTCTTTCGGGCTTGTCAATGCTCCTCCAACATTCTCTCGAATGATGAATTTCATCTTCAACCCCTACACCAATGATTTCGTGCTGGTGTATCTCGATGATATCTTGGTCTTCTCCAAGAATAAGAAGGACCATGCCAAACATTTGCGATTGGTGCTCGACAAGCTTAGAGAGTATCAATTCTATGCGAAGTTTTCCAAATGTGAGTTTTGGCTCGATGAAGTCCTTTACCTTGGTCACATCATCTCTGCAAAGGGCATCGCTGTTAATCCCGCAAAGGTGTCTGCAGTTGTGGATTGGGAACCTCCTCAGAATGTCAAGCAGCTTCGCAGTTTTCTTGGTCTTGCAAGCTATTGCCGAAGATTCGTTGAGAATTTCTCTAAGATTGCAAAACCTCTTTCCAACCTCCTCCAGAAGCATGTGAAGTATGTTTGGACTCCTGAGTGTGACGTTGCTTTCAACACTCTCAAAGAGAAACTTGTCACAGCTCCTGTCTTAACTCCTCCTGATGAATCCAAGCCATTTGAAGTTTTCTGTGATGCTTCTCTTCAAGGTCTCGGTGCTGTGTTAATGCAAGAGAAGAAAGTTATGGCCTATACCTCTCGTCAGTTGAAGACCAACGAAAAGAACTACCCCACTCACGATCTTGAGTTGGCGGCAGTTGTTCATGCATTAATAACATGGAGACATCTCTTGTTGGGAAGGAAAGTGGACATATTCACCCGATCACAAGAATCTCAAGTACATCTTCACTCAACCCAACCTAAACCTCAGGCAAACTCGAGGGGTCGAAATGATTCAAGAGTACAATCCGAGTATTGAATATACTCCTGGCAAGGCCAATGTCATTGAAGATGCTTTGAGCAGGAAGGCTTACTGCAACAGCTTAATTCTCAAGCCATTTCAACCGGATCTTTGTGAAGCTTTCCGCAAACTCAATCTTCAAGTTGTTCCTCAAGGTTTTCTTGCCAACCTCCTAGTCTCTCCTACCTTGGAAGATCAAATTCGTGAGGCACAACTCCTTGATGCCATGGTGAAGAAGGTGAAACGTCGTATCGACAAGGGCATTTCCAAATACAAGTGCTATCGCATTGATGACAGAGACACTTTATTCTTTGAGGATCGGATTGTGGTTCCTAAAGGTGATCTAAGGAAGGTCATAATGAACGAAGCGCACAATTCTCTTCTTTCCATTCATCCTGGAAGTACGAAGATGTACCATGACCTCAAGCAGTCGTATTGGTGGACGCGAATGAAGCGAGAAATTGCTAAATTCGTGAATGAATGTGATGTCTGTCGAAGGGTGAAAGCAGAACACCAACGACCAGCTGGTCTCCTCCAACCTCTTGCTATTCCAGAATGGAAGTTTGATCATATCAAAATGGACTTCGTGACTGGATTTCCTAAGTCCAAGCGTGGAAATGATGCTATCTTCGTTGTCATCGACAAGCTTACTAAAGTGGCTCATTTTCTTCCTATCAAAGAATCTATCACAGCAGTTCAGTTGGCAGAGCTATACACCTCCAGGATTGTCTCCTTGCACGGCATTCCACAATTGATTTCTTCAGATCATGGAAGCATTTTCACTTCTAAGTTCTGGGACTCCTTCCAGAAGGCCATGGGCACCAACATTCGCTTCAGCACAGCTTTCCATCCTCAAACTAGTGGCCAAGTCGAGCGAGTAAATCAAATCCTTGAAGATATGCTCAGGGCTTGTGTCATTTCCTTTGGCATGAAGTGGGAAGATTGTCTTCTATATGCCGAGTTCTCCTACAACAACAGCTTCCAAGTGAGTTCGGGCAAGGCCCCATTCGAAATTCTCTATGGCAGGAAGTGTCGTACTCCTCTCAATTGGTCCGAGACTGGTGAACGCCAACTTCTTGGCAATGACTTAATCACAGAGGCTGAAGAAATGTGTAAAGTCATTCGTGAGAATCTCAAAGCCGCGCAATCGCGCCAGAAGAGTTACTATGATAGCAAGCACCGCGACTTGGTTTTCGAGATCGGAGACCATGTCTACCTCCGCGTCTCTCCAATGAAAGGCACTCGTCGCTTCGGTATCAAAGGGAAGCTTGCCCCTAGATACGTGGGTCCTTTCAAGATCATTGGCAAAAGAGGCGACCTCGCCTATCAACTTGAGCTTCCCTCCAACTTTGCAAACGCGCACGATGTGTTCCACGTGTCACAGCTTCGTAAGTGCTTCAAGACTCCTGAGCGCACCATCAACTTCGAAGAGATTGACCTCCAAGAAGATCTGTCCTATCATGAGCACCCCGTTGCTATTCTTGAAGAAACTGAGCGCAAGACTCGCAACAAGTCTATCAAATTCCTGAAAGTGAAGTGATCACACCATTCTGACCAAGAAGCCACCTGGGAGCGCGAGGACCACCTCCGTTCCGAATATCCGGAGTTCTTTCAGTCCTAGATCTCGGGACGAGATCCTCTCGTAGTGGTGGAGTGTTGTAACACCCCGAATGTAACTTTCTGTATTTATAACTCCGACTCTTGCCATTTTCGGCTATGTGTTATGATATTCCCTCCGTGGTTGGGTTTTCGTCTTTCGTTTTGCTTTTTGTTCATGTCATGCATTTCATCCCATGTCATTATGTGCATCGCATTTGCATACGTGTTCATCTCATGCATCCGAGCACTTTCCTCGTTGTCCATTTTGCAATCCGACACTCCCACGTGCACCGGCGCACCCCTCTTGTCTCTTTTCGTGAGCGGGTGTTAAACGTTCTCGGAATGGACCGAGTCTTGTCAAGTGGCCTTGGTATACCACCGATAGACCACCTGTCAAGTTTCGTTCCATTTGGAGGTCGTTTGATACTCCAACGGTTAACCGGGTAACCACAAAGGCCTCTTGTGTGTTGCATCCCAACACCCTTTCAAAACAGCCCAATAACCCATCTAAGCCCCCTCCATGCTCTCCGCCGTTCGATCACGATCGTGTGGGCGAAAACCGCACTCCATTTGGAGTCTCCTAGCTCCCTCTACCTATAAATATGTGCACCCTCCTCCAAATCCGGGTCCCAAAACCCTAGCAATTTCCCCTCTCCGCCGCCGGACACGTCCGGCCCGAGCCGGACGAATCCCCGCCGCCGCGCGCGGCCAACCAGAGCCTGCCACGTGGCGCGTCGCCGCCTCCCCCGCCGAAGCCCGCCGGGCCCGAGGCCGGCCCCCGCGGCCCGCGTCTCCGCCGCCCGCGCGCCTCCCGCTCCGCGCCTCGTCCCGCCGCCCGATCTCCAGCGCCGCCCCGCCTCCCATCGCCGCCTCGCTCCGATCGTCGCCGGCCACCGCCGCGTTGCCCCGACGCCGCCGCCTCCGCCTCCTCTCGGTCGCCGCCCGCCTCCGCCGCCCCGGTCGGGTCCCGCGGCTCGTGCCATCGCCGCCTCGACCTCCCTCGAGCCCACCGGCCGCCGTCTCCTCTCCTTCTCCGGCGAACCTCGACGTCCGCGCCGACGAACCCTAGATCTGGACGAGGTTGACTCCCCCCTCGTTTTTCTGCTAAGTCTCGAGATTATCACATTATGTGGCTCTGTTCATCGCATCATAACTCCTTGCATACCGCTCCGTTTCATGCGCATGATATATCGAAATGTTTAGCACGAGATGTTCTTCATTTTGTTCCATTGTGCTATGCTTGTTTGAGTTCTCATGGGTGCTCAAATCTCTGACGTAATAGTGCTATATGATGTTTACTGCTGTTACTTATCTGAACTTGGTGTTTTGTTATTTTTGTTGCATTTGACGTGTGCATCCTATGAGCATGAGCTCTACATGTGTTTTGATCTATGCCATGCCATCTTTACAGAGGTGCTTGCCATGTATTTTTGTGATGTGTGTGGTGACTAGGACAAGCATGCAAACTAGGCTTCGTGATGTTTCTGTTTTCAGGGACTTGGGATTTTGCTAAGTCCTTTACCTGCTGTTATTTTTATGCCATGTAAACTTGAGGCTACAGTGAGATCCATGCTTATTTTGAGATACTTCAGTAAGTATGTGTTGAACATATGGTGATGCTCTATCCATCCATGCCACTGTTTGCAATTATGGAGTGCCCTAGCATGTCTCAATCTTACTCTACTTTTGCTATAAAATGTTCCTGGCAGTATGTTAACATGCTATTCAATTTTGCCATGGATGTTGCTAGTGATCCATGCATGCTATGAACTTGATCTTGCCATGGTTAGCTTCACGAACATGTCTTCTTGCTGTAGGTATGCTTGTTTTGTCATGCAATGCTTTTTGATGAGTGAATCGAGCTCACAAAGATGCCTTCATAATTCTTTCAATGCCATGCTCTGTTTTCGGCTAAGTCTGAAATCTGTTAACGAAACTTGCTATGTTTACATGGGTGCCATCATTTCTTCTGTGCCTTTTTGGCTCATGCTCAGTAAGGGACTTTTGTTCTATGCAATTAGTAGATTCATGCCATGCCTTGGTTTGCTATGATATGTTCCTGTAGCATGTTAATTGCTTGCTCTGAACATTGCTACCTGATGCTGTTTATGCCATGTTCAGTATTTTCACCAAGTCTGTGAAGCTGATATCTATTGCACTTTTGTCATGCTTGTTTGAACCTATTATTATGTGATCTAGCCGTAGCCCAGAAACCGTCGGGCATAGGGAGCCAAGATGCATGTACAGTACTCCTACTCGTTTGTGCTCGCATTGCCATCGCAGTCTGTATTCTGTGGTGCTACATTTATGGTGCACTGCCCATCCCAAATGTTTCACTATTATAGAACGTGTATGATATGCATACAATCTCACACATTCGCTTTTCACAAACTGTATGCGGTAACTAATTAAGAATATTAGCTAATCGTCGTACGAGTGTCGGATAGGATTACGAAATGTCAGACCGTCATAACATCGTCGTACACGACAACTATCGCAAACGCTATTCTGTGGTGCAGCGTTTACGATGCATACTTCATCAGAAACAGTTCATGGTTGTGAATCGTGTACGATAAGGCAACTATCACACACGCTATTCTGTGATGCACATTTACGATGCATACTTCATCAAAAACAGTTCATGGTTGCGAATCATGTACGATAAGGCAACTATCGCACACGCTATTCTATGGTGCACGCTTACGATGCATACTTCATCAAAAAGAGTTCATGATTGCGAATCGTGTACGATAAGGGAACTATCGCAAATGGTTAGTTTGCCAGCACCGTTTGTGATATTGTCTGACATCGCACACGCTTTGCAAATGGCAACTGTGTGCACGCTTGCACACATTTCCTCTCTGTGAACCGTCTCGGATTATGGTGTATATCGCAAACGTTTGTGTTTTACCAACCATGTGTGCCGTAACAACCTAAAGAGCATAATTTCACTGTAATTTAGTTGCTACTATATCAAATTGAAATTGAAATTGAATTTGAATGTATGTTATAGCTTTATTCATATCCATCAGGTTCAGACAACCAATGCATTATTCGATTCATAGGTACACATCAAGAATTACATAAGAACCAAATAAACAATGATGAACCATAGTTGTATACTTGTACTATTAAAGACGGTAAAGAAAGAGGTGAAATACATTCTGGTTGCTGAACAAGGTGAAGCGGAATGCCCATATTGTGCCCTCCTCCATGCAGAAGGCACGCACGACTCTAGTCCAACCCCTTGTGATGGCAGACTGCCCATCCTTCACGGTCTTCATGAAAACATCTAGATAATCATCGTGTTCTGGTAGAAATACTTTAACCTTTGCATGCCCACCAATCTTGTAGTTTGAGAGGTAATTGATAACCCACAAGTATAGGGGATCGCAACAGTTTTCGAGGGTAGAGTATTCAACCCAAATTTATTGATTCGACACAAGGGGAGCCAAAGAATATTCTCAAGTATTAGCAGTTGAGTTGTCAATTCAACCACACCTGGAAAACTTAATATCTGCAACAAAGTATTTAGTAGCAAAGTAGTATGGAAGTAATGGTAATAGTGGCAAAAGTAACCGTAGCAGTTTTGTAGTAATTGCAACAGTGGCAACGGTAAAGTAACTAAGCAAAGATCAATACGTGAAAAGCTCGTAGGCATTGGATCAGTGGTGGATAATATGTCGGATGCGATTCCTCATGCAATAGTTATAACATAGGGTGACACAGAACTAGCTCCAGTTCATCAATGTAATGTAGGCATGTATTCCGAATATAGTCATACGTGCTTATGTAAAAGAACTTGCATGACATCTTTTGTCCTACCCTCCCGTGGCAGCAGGGTCCTATTGGAAACTAAGGGATATTAAGGCCTCCTTTTAATAGAGTACCGGACCAAAGCATTAACACTTGGTGAATACATGAACTCCTCAAACTACGGTCATCATCGGGAGTGGTCCCGATTATTGTCACTTCGGGGTTGCCCGATCATAACACATAGTAGGTGACTATTGACTTGCAAGATGGGATCAAGAACTCACATATATTCATGAAAACATAATAGGTTCAGATCTGAAATCATGGCACTCGGGCCCTAGTGACAAGCATTAAGCATAGCAAAGTCATAGCAACATCAATCTTAGAACATAATGGATACTAGGGATCAAACCCTAACAAAACTAACTCGATTACATGGTAAATCTCATCCAACCCATCACCGTCCAGCAAGCCTACGATGGGATTACTCACGCACGGCGGTGAACATCATGAAATTGGTGATTCCCCTCTCCGGAGCCCCGAACGGCCTCCAGATCAGCCCTCCCGAGAGAGTTTAGGGCTTGGCGGCGGCTCTGTATCGTAAAACGCGATGAATCCTTCTCTCTGATTTTTTTCTCCCCGAACGTGAATATATGGAGTTAGAGTTGAGGTCGGTGGAGCCTCAGGGGGCCCACGAGACAGGGGGCGCGCCCAGGGGGGCAGGCACGCCCCCACCCTCGTGGACAGGGTGTGGGCCCCCTGGTCTTGATTCTTTCACCAGTATTTTTTATTAATTCCAAAAATATTCTCTGTGAAGTTTCAGGTCATTCCGAGAACTTTTATTTCCGCACAAAAATAACACCATGGCAATTCTGCTGAAACAGTGTCAGTCTGGGTTAGTTCCATTCAAATCATGCAAGTTAGAGTCCAAAACAAGGGCAAAAGTGTTTGGAAAAGTAGATACGATGGAGACGTATCAGTAATCTTTAGTAAACTACTTTGGGAACCACTGCAATGGAAAAAAGATTCATACATTGCCATCTAATACAATTCATTATTGGCAGTAAAAAGAAGGATGCAGAGTTCTTACTTACCATCCTACAGTTTGTTGTTGTATTGGATAAAGTGTAAACAAATAGTTTAATTGCCATCTTTTGACCCATTTTACTAACAATCTTTATTAGCTTCCTAACTTGATGTTGGTTCATCGATATCTCATTTCCCCATACGCAGAAAGGGTCGAAGCGTGGATCTTTACCAATGACATATGTACCTAAAAGCCCCAAGTTAATATTAGAAGCTAAACACCAATTGCACAATGATGTAGTACAACACTCTTTTATAATATCTTATAACATCCAATATACTCACATATTAGATGAATTAACATCTTATATTATGGGCCGGAAGAGTTTATTGCATTCTTACAAATTACCAGCTGATTAACTGCTGCTGTATCCATGGGTTAGAGTTAGTTTGAGCTAGTTCGGGCTCAAATAGCCCTAAAGTATATCTAAACATGAGGGCTAGTTTGAGCTAGTTGCATCTATAACCGACCCAAAAAACTATCCAACCCAAGAGGTGCTAATTGGAGCTTGTTCTCCTAGTGCATTTATTATCAATCTAAATATCTAACCCTATCATCCAAACACCTCTTTGGATGGAGTTAGTTCAGGGTTAGTCATGAGCTAGAAACTAACTCTGACCTCTAAGCTAAGTTGAGTATCCAAACAGGGATGTGTTGTTGTTGCTGCTGCTGCTCTTCTACGTGTATCTAGACATCATCAGAACATTAAGGTAACACTCTTCCATGTTGCTATGTAGCCTAGGATTGCATATGTAGACATTAAGTAAAGTGCATGTTGCTATGTAGCCTCAGATATATTACATATGGCCCTAGTTAACCTATCGATAAATGGGTTGCAGATATATTCAGTTAAAAGTACGATTCACCGATTAGTCCCTTATCAGCCCCTGACCTCTATGATACCAGCTACCGATATCCTGAACAGTGAGCATATATAAGCCATGCGATGAAACTAACCTCGATGGAAAACAACGGTCGTTCCCAAAATTGTCCTGTGTAGGTACATCGAGAAGCATGTTAAGCACAACATGCTAAACATCGACCAAAATTGGACATGGCAGACAAAATAATCTCCAAAAGATAGCTTCAGTGTGCAGGTTTAAGCACGCTAGTAAAGCAAAACAAGTGAAAAGGTGTGTTAACTGCAACATGCCTAACATTTAACAACAAGCAAACATAATCATTCAAACTGGTATTGTGCCAGTCTAAGTACACTGGTTATTGTTAAATAAAAATGGAAAGGCGTGTTTAACTACAAGATGCAGCAACCAAATGTAGTCATTCATGCCCTCTTTGTTTCAGCTTCGCTTGGATTTAAATCACCTATGGATTCGTTTCAGTGGCGAAGCTGTTTCTGCGAACCAGCTTCACCAGCGAAGTACACTTCGAGGTGCTTCAGGAAATTGCACTAAAAATGACCCAAATCTAGATTCAGCTTCACTGGCAATGCTGATTCCAAATAGTTGTTTGTTTCGGATTCCAGATTCGGCTTCACTGGCAAAGCTGGATCTGGTCCCAGAATCCGAAACAAACAGGGCCATAGTGGTATTGTTGAAACTGGTACTGATGAAATTGAACTGCACAGTTCATACTTGCACATATAGAACCTCACGTTGTGAATAACTGGAATAAACAAGGCATACTACGAACAACCAAAGATAGCATTTGAAACTGGACATATGCTAACTACAAACAACAGAACAATCAAAAACTTTAAAAGAGGCATATGCTAGCTATAGCATGCTTAACAGCAAGCAAATATATGCATTCCTATCGGTATGTTTAAAACTGGATTGATGAAATGTACTGCACAGTAAACAATTGCACATACAGATCATCGCATTGTGAACAACTGAAATAAACAAGGCATACTGCAAACAACCCGATATAGCAATTAAAACCAGACATATTCTCACCACTACAAAAGGGACTCGACAAAACAAATCATGGGTTTCCCCCTGTGAAGGGGCACGACAAAACAAATCATGGGTTTCCTCACTTGTCACAGATGGGCTCATTCACGTGGGAAGAGCATGGACCCTAGATGCTCTCCATGTTGTCGCAGATGGGCTCCTTCCCTTGGAAGAGCACGGCTATAGGGTGCCCTCCCTGATGTCGCAGACGGGCTCTTTCCCCTTGGAAGAACAGATGGGCTCTTTCCCCTTGGAAGAGCCGGAGAGGGTGCCCTCCTCGTGGTCGCCGTCGATGAGGTCTGACTTGGAAGCTGTGGATCCCAAGCCAACATCGCAGAACGTGTCCTTCAGAAATGACAAAAGGGGCTCGATGGCGATGTAGGATGGCAAGTTGTTGATAGCGAGCCAGAGGAGATCAGTAGTGGGGCCATGGATGAGATCGACGATGGTTGCACCCGAGGGGTTGGGGTGGGCCACTTAACCTGTGACACAGCCTGCCTCAAGCTGTCGATGTCGATGACCTCGATGTCGTAGCCGGTGTCCATGACATACCTGCATACTCTAGCCCGCTGTTTGAGTGCCTGCCGCCAGTAATGATCGTCAGCTTCCTCGGCGACATCAGGTGAAGAGACCGCGATACACCTCTTTTGGGCTAGTCGCTCCTCGAGCTCCACAGGAAGCGTAGTCGGGCTTAGGCTGCGATGCTCTGGAGTGGGGAATGGGGATTTGTGGGAAAAGGGGCGTTTGGCAGGCATCATCTAAGAAACTCAGGGAGGCCTTGCTATGGAGATCGGTGGGTAAGTTGCACGGGCAAACCGGCAGATGTTGACAATGGAGGTCTCGTGGCGGCGGCGGCGGCGGGGACCTTGCTAGGGTTTTGAGCGAGGGAGGGTGTGTGTGTGTGTGCGCGCGCCCGAGGAGGTTTTGGGGTGTGTGTGTGTGTGTGTGTGGAGGGGGCGGGGGGTGTTTTAGGAAATGATGCGGGTACTAAAAAATTTACTACGCGAGAGTCAAACGCGGGAGTGAAATGTTGGGGCTATTGAAAATTTTAATGATGGTGCATCGCACACGGTCCGAAGATAACAACCGTGTGTTATGAAACAGAAAAACCCTCGAGGCAGGCAGATATTTTCCAGGGGCAGGCGGGATTGGGAACAAGAAACATCGCACATGGTCCGGAGATAACAACCGTGTGTTATGAAACAGAAAAACCCTCCTCGAGGCGGGCAGATATTTTCTAGGGATGCAGGTGGGATTGGGAAGAAGAAACATCACACACGGTCCGGAGATAACAACCGTGTGTTATGAAACAGAAAAACCCTTGAGGCGGGCAGATATTTTTGAGAGGGGGAGCCTCGTGGAGCCCAATGTACTGTGCGGATGTGTGCGTGACAGGGGCACCGGCGTGGCACATGGTTAGTTTGAGTGAACCGTGTCTGTTGCGTCATCCGACTTGTCTAATGTTCATAAATTTGGCGAAAAATGACACGGGAGAGGGTCAGTACATGAACACACTTGCATGTGGACGAAATTTATGTATGAAAAGGGTGGTTTGATTTTCAAATGCCAAATGCAACTTCGATGTCGCACCTATCTAGCAAAGTGCATGGTATTGCTTGCCCCCCCCCCTCATGTCGACACGAAGGGAATCCTAAGCTATGAATGCATGCCCCCCCCCAACCGAGGCTCACCTAGCAAAGTGCGAAGTAGCTAGCAGCCCCCCTCCCTCGTGTCGGCACGAAGGGTATCCTAAGCTATGAATGGATGCCCCCCCAACCGTGGTTCACTTACCAAACTGCAAAGTAGCTGGCAGCCCCCCCCCCTCTCGTGTAGGCACGAAGGGAATCCTAAGCTATGAATGCATGCCCCCCCCCAACCGAGGCTCACCTAGCAAAGTGCGAAGAAGCTAGCAGGCCCCCTCCCTCGTGTCGGCACGAAGGGAATCCTAAGCTATGAATGGATGCCCCCCCAACTGTGGTTCACCTAGCAAAGTGCGAAGTAGCTAGTAGCCCCCCCCCCCCCGTCGTGTCGGCACAAAGGGAATCCTAAGCTATGAATGCCCCCCCCAACCGAGGTTCACCCCCCCCCCCACACACACACACACACACTTTTAGTCGGCGGGCCAGAGAGGCATCTCACCAAGATTGATCGTAAAATGGACCAAGAATAATCCACCTTGGTTGTACAACCTCTCTTTTGTTGCTGGTCAAAGTGATGGTCGTCCATGCGACCCCAGATAGGCTAGCTCGCCAATAATCATGCAAGTAGCTAGTCCCCGAAGACAACCATTGCATGCGTGTGGCCCAAACATATGTATGGATCATGTGTGTGTTTTAGTACACAATGGAACAACTTTGATGTGGCACCGTGATTTCGAACTAGAAATCCCCACACTGAGTGAGGGTTAGGTTGATGATGCATATGTATGTTACACCACACTTCAAGCCGACAACGGGGATTCATGCATGCATGCGTGCATAGTATATGCGCTCAAACTTTAATTAGGTCAGAATCTCACCATGACCTGTACTATGATAACACGAACCAAATGAAGAATCCGCCATGGTAACCTATCTTGTTGTCAATCAAGGTGATCATGGATGTCCATGCGGGCCCACGAATATATAGGCTTGTCGCTGATAACCACGCGAGGGAGTGTACCGTTCGAAGAAAACCACTACATGCATATGTATGGAGGTGATGCGTTCTTGCATGTTTGAATACCATTTAACAACATTGATATGGCGCGTGCATCAAAAATCGTACACTCTCCCCACACAGAGCGAGATCGGTTCATGACATGTCGTTGTACTAGCCACTTCGACTCGATGGGAGTGATTCATGCATACACATGCTGTTGGGGACATGCATAACAGGTAGGACCACGAAGGGTCAAAGATCATAAAGCACGGGGTCCACATATCAGATGGGCCTAAAGCATCTCCCGGAGAATCGACAAACCATCCACTCGGATGACCACCAAGTCACTCGGACGACAACAACCACTTGGAGCATGAACGAATGTCACCAAGTCGCTCCTCGCGGGCTCTTATCCTAGATCAGTCAGGAAGCACATTGCCAGAATCCATTGAGATTTTGTTCAAACCTTGGTTGTCTGAAAGCACGATGATGGGTTCTGAGTATTTCCGTAATCACTCAAGCCAAATTGTGTCTTTCACAAACTCGTTCTGCAAAATCACAACTAATTCGGGGGCTAATGTTGGGGACATGCATAACAGGTAGGCCCACGAAGGGTCAAAGACCATAAAGCACGGGGTCCACATATCATATGGGCCCAGAGCATCTCCCAGAGAATCGACAAACCATCCACTCGGATGACCACCAAGTCACTCGGACGACAACAACCACTTGGAGCATAGCACTCCACTCGACCAACTCATTCCACTCGGAGCACCTGATCTCACTCGGATATGCGAAGACCAACAGTCAACAAGGCACTCGAAGCATCATCTTAGTAGTATGCTGAGTTATGGCATTAACGCCCCCACTTTGTAACATAGGAGGTGAGGGGGTGGCCCACTCTATATAAGCCACCCCCACCACTAGACTTGGGGGTAGGTTCTCATTCTTCTCCCTCAACTCTCTCTTTTGGACCATTTGGGCTGAGGCATGGAGATCCGTTCTCCCCTCTCTCTCAAATACACCATGTAACTCCGTGTTCATGACAGATAAAGAAAGCCTCTCCGAAGCACGAGACGTAGACTCGTTATCTCCACCGCGAGAGGCCCGAACTCGCTAAAACCACCGTGTCACCCATATGCATCTCGATAGATCATGCTCCTTTACCCTATACCTTATTATTTTCGGAGTCTTTCCCATGACAGTTGGCGTCCACCGTGGGGCATGGCGTCTATCGAGCCATGATGCAGATGGTTTTTTCTTCAATCGCCGGCAACGGACTAATTTCTGCGGGCGACCCAAGCTCTCTTGGGATGATCTCCCGAGATCAAACAATCACCGCTACCAATTTTGACTATTGGAGTCCCGGCCATCACACAAAATACTCCTCATCATACAAAAGGATTGCTCATCTTAACTTGTCCTCTTTACAATCAAACATTACACTGATCTAACTATAGTTTGTTCTTTTTTTGTATGCACACGAGCTCTTTACAACGACGACTGGTGGTCGACCCAGCTCTCGGGCGACGAGGCCCGGCTGCCGGCACTATGCTCAGCTCTGCGGGCGTCTAAGTGTGACTCCAATCGGCGCACGGCTCTGGCCCCCCGAGCAGTGAAACGCGACCACAGCGCTCACACCAGCCTCACCCTTGGTTGTGCCGGCCCGCGACTCCCATGCCTAGACTGCAGCCAGCTGCTTATCCTAGTGTCGTCCACTCGGTCGATCACCCAAATCATTACCTGGAGTCATCCTCAGGACCGGAAAAGGGTGAAAACGACGCTCCTCTACGGATACACTTGGCCCTTATTCTAGGCTCCAAGGCGTGAGTTTCACAAACTTGGACTCGAAGATGGCATGTGCTGAAATGATTTGTGTAAATAACACCCATAGACACCCGCTGGGAGTGCAAGGGGCTTGCTGGTTAACCAGCAAGAGTCTGAAAGAGCGAAGGATCCGTTCGAACTTGTCGAAGTGAAGGATCCGACTGAACTCGTTGGAGTACTGGCTCAAATAAAACGGAAGTGTAGTGTTTCGACTGAGTTGCACACCCGGTGGGTGTCTATGGGCTATGGGTGTTATTCACACAATTTATGTCAGCACACATCAAATTTCCTCGAGAATTTATTACGTTGGCTTGTGCTATTTTTCATACACAAGTTACGCGACCACTCGACGGCCCTATGCGCCAACTTCATCGCTACTCAGACTCGGTCACCATACCAGTCTTAGCGCACCACAACACCAACCTTGTCGCTCTGTTGACTTCAAACACATCCGGCTGACCCCTCTATGGGATCCTCTTCATTGTATCAATGATATAGACCTCGTCAGGCATGAGACAGATATGTCACTTTTGTAATCAAACTGCACACTTCACTCCTTTGCGAGTTTGCCTCTTTCGAGCATCACTCGGAAGCTCCTCCTCACCATTACCCGAGTCCGACTCGATGAATTACAGTTTATCCATTCAAAACTATATTAATCGTGTTCCGACAGGACCGCAGTCGAAGCCTATAGTATGCTCGGGGGCTATGCCACACTCGGTGGTTACGCTGCACTCGGGGGTTGCAGCTCATTCAGAATCACACTCCCCTGAGTGGTCGAGTACTTCTACACCAATCAGATCCTTCACTTCAATGAGTGCACTCACGCCTACCACTTGGTTAAGTTGCATGATCACTCAGGCGCTCTGCGCGCCATCTTCGTTCCTACTCAGAATCAGTTGGCACACCGGTCTTCTCACACCGCAACCACGTTACACCGACCTCGTCACTGCATCAGCTTCGGAAGCATCCGACTAACTCCTCCGAGGACCATTTTCGCCATTCGGTGGCACATGCCTTCGCCTTAGACTCCCCGCACGTCGCCATTCAGTTGTGCACGTCTTCACTACTCGGTTGCCCCGCGCGTCGCCATTCAGTTGTGCATGTCTTCACTACTCGGCTGCCCCGCGTGTCGCCACTCAGTTGTGCACGTCTTCACTACTTGGCCGCCCGCACGTCGCCACTCGGTTGTGCACGTCGTCACCACTCGGCTACCTCGCGCGTTGTCACTTGTGCACGTCTTCACCACTCGGCCGCCCCGTGTGTCGCCACTCAGTTGTACACGTCCTCACTACTCGGTCGGCCCGCGCGTCGCCACTCGGTTGTGCACGTCCTTACCACTCGGCCGCCCCGTGCATCGTCACTCGGTTGTGCATGTCTTCACCACTCGGTCGTCCCGCGCGTCGCCACTCGGTTGTACACGTCCTCGCCCCTCGGTCGCCCTGCGCGTCACCATCAGTTGGACATATCTTCACCACTACGCTCCCAACACAGGAACGACTAAGATACTCATATGATCAAACCTCATATCGCACTCTGTAGCAAGCTTACCTCTTTCGAGCATCACTCGGGGGCTGTGCACAGCTGTGGGCTATGCCGCCCTCAGGGGTTCCACCCATTTGATCAACCTGTTGATCACATCAAGAATATTTTTCTGACCATACATGCTCGGTCCGCCGAAGATCTATGAGAGTAGCGCTGTCCACTCGGTCAATCACCCAAATCATTACCTGGAGTCATCTTTAGGACCGCAAAAGGGTGAAAACGACGCTCCTTTACGGATACACTTGGCCCTTATTCTAGGCTCCAAGGCATGAGTTTCACCAACTTGGACTCGGAGATGGCATGTGCTGGTGTTCCCCCAGGATAATGAGTGGCCTCTCTCCGGAGAATCAGCCAACACACTAGCCTCACCACTCGGGTTTCATGGCATGTCCACATCGGACCACTAGTCTATCTCCTCCGGGAGACAGAGTGCTCATATATATGTACCGTATTTACAAGCAAAAAAATAACCCCCTCCTAAGTCAAATTAACCACTCTCGTTGTCAGGCAAAAAGTAGTGATGGACCAAGCGGGCCCACAAATGGAAAGCATCGATATCGCTGATAACCGCTTAAGTGGGTGCGAGAGGACAACCATCATCGCTTTGCAAGTGGGCCAAACATATGTTGAATATAATACCTAAAATGCACAACTTTGATGTGCCACACATGCCTCAAAAACCGTAAACCATGCACCCACACAGAGCGAGGTTCATGAAGCGTAGTACATATGATGGTCCCCGTCCCCCTCTTCGACGCATACTATATGCTCCTACCATAATACAACCCAAAAAGAATCCTCATCGATGGTGAAATTATTTAACCTCTCCCGATGTAAGTCAAAGTGATGCACATGCATCAACGATGGCCTCGTGGGCCCACAGATGGAAGCGTCACACGTGAGTGTCTTAGCTAGGATAACCACCGCCTGCATGCATGTGGCGCAAAGAGGTGTTGTGTGATGTTTGAATAGCCATTTTCACAATTTTGATGTGGCACGTGCCTCGGAAACCGAAAAGTCCCGACACTGAGTGAGGTGTACTTGTTCACGGACGTACGTATAGTGTGTGTGTATATATATATATGCTAGTCCCCTCCCACCTCTTCGACGCGTACTATATACCACCATAACACAAACAAAAAAGATTCTACCTTGCTGGTCAAATTAACCTCACTACCGGCTGTTCGTCAAAGTGATGGACGACGACCTCGCGGGCCCACAGAAAGCGTCATACGCGAGTATCGAGTGTCGTGTAGGACAACTATCGACTGCATGTGGCCAAAACATGTATGTATGGAAGGGTTGTGTAATGTTTTAAATTACAAATTCACGACTCTGATGTAGCACCGGCCTGCCTAACAAAACGACCAACCCACACGGTAGCTCACAACTCGTAGTGTATTGCGAGCCACTCGCCACCCCCAGACGCACACACCCACACACACACCGCGAATCCACCGCAACTATGATGCATGTTAAGTTAATTATCCCGCGGTGAACATATATGTTACCAAAGGAGGGACGTTTTAATTTCGAAAAAAAATCAGCGATCATTAAGACGTTTTAGTACATTAATTGATTGATTTTCTACGGGTATAATGTGCAAAAATCAAATTCGAGCTGCATGCACACGTGACAGTGCACCTAAATGGATTGCAAAAACACATGTGTCTCACTAGGTGCATGTTTACTCCCCGTGCAAAAAAATTCAAACAATGAGAATCTTCATTTTTAAATTTTAGTACATCCAAAACTTATTTGAAGTTCATGAAACTTATCGTGTTGTCATATGGACACCAATACAAAGTTGCATTGTACTTTTATGGTCAAATTTGAGACCAGTTTTGATGTAACATTTATCTAATTACAAACGGGAGATTATTAATAATTGGGAACAAATATCCCAAACGGACTATTTATTCGAACCGTGAGCGTTACACCAACAATGGATACGTGTCATGATTCGGTTAAGCAAAAAATAAAGCGCCATCATTAATCATCCAAATAGAAAAACAATATACGTGCCGCCACACGACCCGTGTACCGTGTGAGCAGGCGTGAGTTAACGGGACGCATGCGAGCAGTCCGCCTCGCAGGCAGACCGGGAGGCGTGTGTGCAGGTGTGTGAATTGACAGAGGCGTGCTCGCTGCGCAGTGTCATCAGGAGGCGTGAGAGTAGCTGTGTGAAATGACGGTAGGCATGCCAGCAGTCCGGTGCGCAGGCTCACAGGGAGGCGAGCCAGCGATTTGACCGCCGCCCGCCTCTCTCCCACTACTCCATATTAAGAGCTCTCCCATATTAATGGTGCGCCTGAGCGGCCGCACCCCCCATCCTCGCCACACACACAATCCCCTATCTTCGCTTGCATCCTCGACACCGCTCTCAGTCATCAAAGCCGTCAGTGTATGAGGATGCCGCTAAAGCGCCCCATCGAAGGGAGTGGCGACGCCGGGGCTACTAAAGCACTGAAGCATGGCGTGGAGATGGAGACAGAGGTTGCCGTCACCGCCGGCGAGTTATCGCTGCAACCTGATGTCGTCGATGGCGTCGAGCTTCCACAGCCAGAGGCGGAGTTCCACACCGACTCTGGTGACGACTCGGGCGATGACTCCGACGACCACTCCGGCGATGACTCCGACGATGATGAACAACTGGTTAGTCATCTATACCCATTTATGTGTCAAATAGATCCCAGGGTTTCTCTGGTTACTCCCGCCTCCCCCTTTTTGGAATAGAAATCCTATGGTTATGTTCTCCCAATCCATGAAATCTGGGTAAGTTTCGTTAGATCCATGTAGTGTATTGATTGTTTGAATGGTACAAGTGATAAGTGATTAGTTGTTTCATCTGTGGAAATGATTTCTGCTAGTAATCCGACTAGGGTTAGTGTTCATGCTAATAATTCCTCGCCAGGACTTGACAATTGATTTTGAATGACCTACATATGTTTGTGCCATTATTTTCTTCAATATTGGTCTGTACATAGACGAATGTGCTCAAAAATCAAACCATAATCTCTGGATATGTATAAATAAATAGCCATAAATTCCTAATCCTACTTCAGGGCATCTAATCATTGATTTGATGCCAATTTTTAGCAACTGCCAAATGTTCGCTAGAGATTAGTTTGTAACCATCAATTTGACGCCACATTTTTTTACTATTTGTATAGGTATTGTCTGACGATGTGGACAGCAAGGATGAAGATGTCCAGAGGAGGTACAAGAGGCAAATCCTGAGGGAGCTTTATGCGGGAATGCATAACAGGCGTATTAGGACCTGCGACGGTGGCTATCGATGCCCATTTTGCAACCACAAGCTTCATGACGCGTATCAAAGTGTTCTGGCGCATGCAAGAGGACGGGCCGTTGGCTCCTTCAAGCAGAAGTATTCTCGCAAGGTGGAGCACGGCGCGTACGCCGAGTACCTGGAGAAGCTTCAGGATCGTGCGGGCATGTGAGATGAGATGTGGGATTGAACTATGTATGCTTGAGCATGCTTAATGACGGTTGGACTATGCTTGTGTACGTGTACGCTTATTATCTATGTCTGAGTATGTTTAATCTATGTTTACTTATGTCTAACTGTAGGATATGGATGCAATCAGTTCGGTTGATGGAATCTACCTCCGTCCTCATTTATTGTTCCCCTTTGTAATTTGTGTTAAATGTTGACCAAAGATTTAACTGACAAAATGTTAGTGCAGGTCAGCAAAAATTATATCGTTGGATGCGTATTTGAACATAGTGTTCAATGATATAATTTTTGGTGACATGCATAAACATTTCTTAGTCAAATATTTGGTCGAAATTTGGTACAAATTACAGAGGGGGCCAATAACCCAGGACGGAGGTAGTACCTCAATCACACACGGTTCCCAAAATTGGAATTGTGTGCAATGACTTTCATTTTGCCTGTTGCTTCAATCACACACGGTTCCCAAAATTGGAACCGTGTGCAATGACTTCCATTTTGCTTGTTGCATCAATCACACACAATTGGCTCTAGCAAACCGTTGCCTCCGAAATTCTTTGTGGGACAGAAAACCCTCACCACCCAATTCAAAAAAGAAAAAGAAAACCCTCGCCATCCCCACGTCACAAAAACCCTCACCCCCGCCCGGCACCCCATGCCTCCGGTCCCCATTCACACCTGCACAAGCTCCTCCGCATCTATGCATGGCACAGCCTATCACGGCGGTAACCACTTATCTCGACGCCTGCCGCCGCCGCCAGGCTGCCGGCAAACCCCATCGCATTTCGCCACTTTCGCTTGCCGCCGCCTATCACCGTCGACTTTCTCAACGCTGCTCGCGGTCGACTCAGCTCTGCTCGATTGGGGAATCTGCCGTACTGAGGGTTTTTTCTCATGGACGACAAGGTAACTAATTTAATAAGATATTATCTCATCTCTTATCCCATTTCAGTACATACATGTCTCCTTTTCCAAGTTTACAATGACAATGATCGATCCATATGGTTACAATCCATATGCATTTCTCCTTTGGATTCATCTGTACTAGTTTTCTTAGGGAACTTTTCATCCACTCTAACATCTTGTGAAGATCGAAGATGGCATGTTAATGCCCATGTTAATCATGTCAAATCAAAGATGGAATGTTAGTGCATTTTACAAATCCTGCAAACCAAATAGGCATGTAGTAGTGTTCAAAACTGCATCTAGGCACTAACACATTTTCTTCTTTTGCAGGTAAGATTAGGCCCAGTGGTGGATAATGTGATGCAATATAACAATCACGTCGAATGCCTAGATCTGCATCTCTTAGAAATTACTTTGAACTCCTGCCGAGGGACCTTACCGGAGATTATATTCGCCAGGTTCTTTGTTGTCAGAGCAAGGGTGCTGAAGGTAATGAGGTTTTCCCTACATTTATTTTGGCAAAATGAATGGTTTGTTGATCAGCGCCGGCGCATGTGGCAGAATGGAATAGGCTCCAAAAATGCTGAATTTCATTTTGGAACTTCAGATGACAGATTAATCGGAACTCATCGTGTCAACCCCATACATGACTTCTCAGTGGCTGACCCCTTTGCAAAAGTTGTGAGGTTTCGGAACCAAACTTAGAAGTGGTAATATTAGTTTGAACCTCTCTGATATCCATGTTCAGCGGATCAGCGTGAGCGTTTGCAGCTGATGAGCTGAATTTGATTTATAATATCAGTTTGAACCTTGTAATCTTCGAATTTGAGCCATATAACTCTGGAATTTAAACCTTGTGATATTTCGAGCCTTTGTGGTACAATCGTTGAAATGACATCGTATGAGACTCATATATTGGTAGCACTATTTTGACCTTAATATGCAATGGTCTTAGATTTGATTTTGTTAACCATTCTCGAATCTGTTTACCTTGTTGATCTCACAGCACACGATCCGTATAGCTAACTCGACTACGATCTTGGACATTATTGCACACAGTTGGTTTCTTCCACTGTGTGCCCTATAGAGCGCAGAATTAATTATCACACTCGAGTGTCCATCGTCACCCTTTGTGTAACTTTGACCTCATCACCCACGGGTAAACTTACAACCGAAGTCATTCCACACACTTCGTTTTACAAAGCTTTTTGCCAATAAACGCCCATGATTTGTCCCTCTTCTAGCCAATGCATGGCAAACCAAGCCGGGCGGGAAGCTTGCGCGGTAAACTGCGTGGTAGCGCGGGAACGGGCTCACGGACGATACATTTGGCGCCTCTTCGAGCCCACGCATGGTCAAACTGCGGTGCGGTGTTGTCAAGCATGCACTGGAATCCTCACTGCGGTGCGGTGTTGTCAAGCGTGCACTGGAATCCTCCGCTATGAACGCCGTAACAAGACGTGATGATTACAGGCCGGCTGGCCCCCATTTGTTACAGGAGCTATTTAACCCTTGTGTCTCTTCAACCTTTCGATCGTGCCCCACCATTGCAAGACGCACACCCACCACGACAAATTCTTAGAGAGTATCCTGCGCGTCTCCAATGGCGCTTCGAGCAGTTGCCAACGACGAGCAGCAGTTCACCATGCATGTCGTGGTGGACACACACCGAAGGTTCACGGAGCTCTCGGTGGTGTACACCAACAACCCAGTCTAGGTGGAGCACTCCATCCGCATCATGGAGTTGTTGCTTACCGACGAGAAGTACAAGGTGGTCGGGTTCGACCTCGAGCACACCCGCGCTCGTGTCGGGTCTCGTCCCAAGGTCGTCGTTGCCCAAATGTGCGTGCGCCACCATGTCCTGGTCTACCACTACTGCCTGGCCACAAGGCCTTGCAAGCGTTTCGCCAGGTTTGTCAACAGCCCCCACTACATGTTTGCTACGGTCGGCATCACCGACGATGTCAAGGTGCTCAAGAACTCGGGCATCGCCTGCCAGAATCTTGTCGACATCCAGGGCCAATACAAGATCTGGGGCAACAAGGAGCATGAGAAGGACTCACTGGTTCACCTTGCCGAGGCCATCATCTACCCCTACTACAGAGACATGAAGGATTCCTGCAACAACGACAAGCGTGCCTGGCACTTGGCCTGCATGGAGAAACTCGACAAAGCTCACGTCGTGTACGCGGCCAAGGAGGCGTACACATGCTATGACATGTACAGGCGGATCATTGACATGAGGAAGTGCCTCCTTCCCCAAAACAGCCAGGGATCCATCCAGAAGCAGAGCAATGGCAAGCATCATCGCAATAAGAAGTAGATGATTAGATCCTCGTTTCTCCTAGTTTAGTATGCATGTAATTGCTTACTTTGGTGTGTGAAAATGTTATCTGTGTAGTCACTTGTGTAATTGTATGCTTAATTTGGTTATGCAATCCTGTCTTTTTAAGTATATATGTTGTTGCTCTATAGACAGAGCAAATCACATCGCACACGGACTAAACAGGGAAACCCATCGGTGATGATTTCATCAATCACTGACAATTGTATACGAGCAATCGTTTGCTCACAACACACACGAATTGTTAACAGGAATCGTCTGTGTTGTTATCGGTCTTCCCACACTTTTTTTTATTACAGACCTATTTGCCGTGTATCACACACATCTTATTAAGTTGAACCGTTTCTATTCTCTTGGCTCAACGCAAATAGTTCATCCGAGTGAACTGTATGCCGTATATCGCACACACCTTCATCTGGCTGCCCGTTTCTGTTGTTCCGCCTCATCACAAACAGTTCATCCGAGTGAACCGTATGCTCTACATCGCACACGCCTTCATCTGGCAGCCCATTTCTTTTGTTCCTCATCATCGCAAACAGTTAATTGAACTGAACCGTATGCCCTGAATCGCACACGCAACAAAAAAATGAACCGTGTTTGATGCATCCGTCATCGCAAACATTTTGCACCTTTTTGACGGGTTTTTTAGAACACTGTTTGCGATTATTGCATCGCACACAGTTTCGTCAAAGGATCTCTGATCGTAGTGTCGCGTTAGCAGCATCCTGCAGTAGTGTATGCAGGACCATCTTTGGTACGCAAATGATGAAATGTTGGACATCTTGGAGCATGGCTACAACCCTGTCGACCCAAAGAATATCACTCCAAGAGAGACGTATGACAAGCATCTCAACGACACCGCAATGATGTGCATAAGGAAAGGAATGAATGATAAGGAAAGGAGACCTTATGTACACATCACAAGTGCCAAGGAACTATGGGATAGTATTGTGAGGACCAAGACCGGTACCTCCACTCTCCGGCTACCTCAATATGAAATTTCCAAGGGTAAATTGCAAAAAATTTGTATGGAGAAAGGTGAACCCCCCCCCCCCAGCATCTCCTTGAGCGTCTCATGACTCTCACCGCCGACATTGAGTCATGTGACTGTGACAAGACTCAAGATGGATTCAACTTGACTAAGCGATTTCTCGTGGACAAATTGCTTCATGCTCTTGCTCCATATCATCACCAAACGGTGTGGGACAGAAGGCAACATCATGGATTCAAGGAAATGACTCTGGATGACATCATATCCACTTTTCAACTATTCGAAGAATCCAAGGCAAATGCTACAAAACATCTTTCCATGCATGGTACCTCAACATCAAAGATCAATCTTGCTTTGAAGGCCAAGCATGTATGTGAGGAAGAGCAAAGTGAAGAAGAAGATGATGATGATGATGATGATGATGATGAAGATGGTGATGCGATCGAATCCGATGAGATCCCTTCATATGAAGACATTGCCCTCTTTGTCAAGAAATTTAGCACAGGAAAATTCAAGGGAAGATTCCAGAAGAAGAAAGTGATAAAGTGCTACAACTATGAAGAAACCAACCACTTCTCAAACGATTGCCCTTATGAGAAGAGAGAAGATAAGCCAAGGTTTCCTAAGAAGAAATTGCCAAATCTGTTGAACTCCAAGCTCAAGAAGAGAGATGGGAAAGCAATGGTTGCTCATGAAGAATCCAGCCCAGATGATGTTGGTGGTGTTGCAGGAGTAGCTCAATATTCCCAAAACACCTTGAGGCTAGTCAACAAGAGTGGTGATGTTGTCACCTACAACTATATGAAAGATTACGAGGGCAACACTCACAAGTGCTTAATGGCGAAGGTCGTGGTAGAAGATGGAGAGGGCCAAAACTCTCCTGACAAGGTCAAGGTAACCCCATGTTCAAATCCTCCTCTTTTCACTCTGTCTACTCCTTGTGATGAGTATCTTCATGCGGAGGGTAATTATGATGATGATGATATAGATGATCCTATGCTTGCTAAACTAAATAAGTTCATGTGCTCCCTTAAAGGAAAGAAGCTCACTATGTTTCGTATGCTTATGGAGATGGTGAGTAAGCACACCATCACCATTAAGGAACTCGAAACCCTCGTCACCGAGGAAAAGGAAAAATATGAAATCCTTGAGCGGAAAGTCCAATATGGGGAAGCATGAAATGATGAACTATGCTTAAAAATTGGTGCAAACATGATGTTCATGCTAAAGAACTTGCCTCCTTGAAAAAGGCCAAGAACTCTTGCAAGGAGTTGATGAAGGATAAAAGTAAGCTTGTGGAATCTCATGCCTCTCTCTCACTAAGGATTGTGAGCTTCTATCCGTGTCCCTGAAGACTAAGGAAGAGGAGCTCACCCTTCTTACAAAGAGCCTTGATACGCTTAAACTTACTTATCTTGAAACTCTAGCCAAGTTTTACTCTTCACCTATTATCAATGTTGATGCTTGTACTACTAACTCTAGTGGTGACCTAGCATCTATTCTTGAGGAAAACCGTTTTCTAAAGGGACAAATTGAGAGAGGACTCATAACATGTGCTCAAGGACAAAAGAACCTTAATGAGGTATTGAGACAACACAATGAGGTGTTTGCCAAGGAAGGGCTCGGGTTTGATCCAAGCACAAACAAGAAGAAGACATCTTCTCAAAAGTGCACCACCCCTCTCAAGGAGATATTTGTACATGCAGGGCACAAGGAGAAAGGTAAGCTTGTGAGTGGGAAGGCCACTAGGGGTATGCACACTCTCAACAAGCCAAAAGAGTTCATGCCTCCATCCTATGTACTTCCTAAAACAAAGGATGGAGAAGTTTATGCTAAATTTGTTGGTCCTCGTAATGCATTCTGGTTTTATGCTATTTGGATCCCTAAGACCCTTCTGATTAACTTGAGAGGTCCCATTGCAAAATGGGTGCCCCTAACCAAGTCATAAATTGTGTGTAGGTTGCCATCTCCTGTGGAGTCAAATGGCTGATTGATACGTCTCCAACGTATCTATAATTTTTGATTGTTCGATGCTATTATATTGCCCGTTTTGGATGTTTATGAGCTTTACTTTACACTTTTATATCATTTTTGGGACTAACCTACTAACCGGAGGCCCAGCCCGAATTGCTGTTTTTTTGCCTATTTCAGTGTTTCGAAGAAAAGGAATATCAAACGGAGTCCAAACGGAATGAAACCTTCGGGAGCGATCTTTTTGGAACAAACGCAATCCAGAGGACTTGGAGTGGAAGTCAAGCAACAAGCGAGGCGGCCACGAGGGTGGAGGGCGCGCCCCCCTGCCTCGTGGGCCCCTCGAGCCTCCACCGACCTACTTCTTCCTCCTATATATACCCACGTACCCTGAAACCTTCGAGGAGCACCATGAAAAACTATTTCCACCGCCGCAACCTTCTGTATTCGTGAGATCCCATCTTGGAGCCTTCGCCGGTGCTCCGCCGGAGGGGGAATCGACCACGGAGGGCCTCTACATAATCTCCAAGGCCTCTCCGATGAGTTGTGAGTAGTTTACCATAGACCTTCGGGTCCATAGTTATTAGCTAGATGGCTTATTCTCTCTCTTTGAATCTCAATACAAAGTTCTCCTCGATCTTCTTGGAGATCTATTCGATGTAACTCTTTTTGCGGTGTGTTTGTCGAGATCCGATGAATTGTGGGTTTATGATCAAGTTTATCTATGAGAAATATTTGAATCTCCTCTGAATTCTTTTATGTGTGATTAAGTTATCTTTGCAAGTCTCTTTGAATTATCAGTTTGGTTTGGCCTACTAGATTGATCTTTCTTGCAATGGGAGAAGTGCTTAGCTTTGGGTTCAATCTTGCGGTGTCCTTTCCCAGTGACAGCATGGGGCAGCAAGGCACGTATTGTATTGTTGCCATCGAGGATAAAAAGATGGGTTTTATATCATATTGCATGAGTTTATCCCTCTACATCATGTCATCTTTCTTAATGCGTTACTCTGTTCTTTATGAACTTAATACTCTAGATGCATGCTGGATAGCGGTCGATGTGTGGAGTAATAGTAGTAGATGCAGGCAGGAGTCGGTCTACTTGTCACGGACGTGATTCCTATATACATGATCATGCTTAGATAATCTCATAATTATTCGCTTTTCTATCAATTGCTCGACAGTAATTTCTTCACCCACCGTAATACTTATGCTATCTTGAGAGAAGCCACTAGTGAAACCTATGGCCCCCGGGTCTATCCTTTATCATATAAGCTTTCAATCTAATTTTATTTGAATATTTACTTTTCCTATCTATATCATAAAAATACCAAAAATATTATCTTATCATATTATCTCTATCAGATATCACTTTTGCAAGTGGCCGTGAAGGGATTGACAACCCCTTTATTGCGTTGGTTGCGAGGTTCTTGTTTGTTTGTGTAGGTGCGTGGGACTTTTGAGGAGCCTCCTACTGGATTGATACCTTGGTTCTCAAAAACAGAGGGAAATACTTACGCTACTTTGCTGCATCACCCTTTCCTCTTCAAGGAAAACCAATGCAAGCTCAAGACGTAGCAAGAAGGATTTCTGGCGCCGTTGCCGGGGAGGTCTTTGCTCAAGTCAAGACATACCACGTACCCATCACAAACTCATCTCCCTCGCATTACATTATTTGCCATTTGCCTCTCGTTTTCCTCTCCCCCACTTCACCCTTGCCGTTTTATTCGCCCTCTCTTTCCCAATCTCCTCTCTTGTTCGCTTGCCTTTTGTTTGCTCGTCGCTATGGCTAGCCCTCCTATCATCGTTAATACTCCCGATCATGAAGTTCTCAATTTTAAACAAAGGGAAGGAGAAAATTTAAAGGATGCTTGGCATAGAATTTGCAATGCTCAAAATAGATCTACTAGGAAGCAATCTACTTCCGTTCTTCTTCGCAATTTTTATGTAGGCATTAATCCTTGGAATAGATATATTCTTGATACCATTACCGGAGCAAATTTCTTGGGTAGCCATACTTTTGATGCTTATAATGCAATGTTAGATTTGTTTGGTCCACCCCCTCTTTTGGTTAATGGAACTATTTTAACTTTGGAACATGTGATGCAAAGGCTTGAAATTATCAAAAATAAGGTTGCCACTATTGAGTTAATTGAAAATTTGGATAAAAAGATCCACAATCAAATTACCCAATATGGATCTAGGGTTGGAGTTACTTTGAAATTTTTTAAAGAAAAAGAACATATAGTTAATGAAAGAATAGATCTAGATTCTACAAGAATTGATAAACTGGAGAACATTATCACCAACTTAGGGTTTGCCTTTTCATCTGTGAAAAATACCCCAACTCCTCCTACCAAAATTGCTAAGGTCATGTATGTTCCTAAAAATAAGGGTGAATCTTCCAGTAAAGGAAGTGTCGATCTCAAATCAGTAAGTGTTCATCCCAATTTTCTTGCTATCATTAAGGAACCTTTTGCTACAAATGAATTTCTTGATTTCTTGCCTAAGATCTTAATCATTACTAAAAATAAAGGAACTCCTAAGGATTATACGTTCTCTATTGAAGAATTGAGTGCCCAAGATGGCACTACTTAGATCTATCCTTGCTTTTATGCCTAGCTAGGGGCGTTAAACGATAGCGCTAGTAGGGAGGCAACCCAATTTTTTTTTTTTGCTTCTGTTTAGTAATAAATTTATCATCTAGCTTCTGTTTAGATGTGTTTTTCATGTTTTAATTAGTGTTTGTGCCAAGTAGAACCTATAGGAAACCTATGGTGATAGTTAATTTGATTCTGCTGAAAAACAGAAACTTTGCGCGCACGAAAATAATTTTAGTAATTCACAGAAACGTGCTTTTGCGTTGATCATTTTTCTGTAGATCAATAGACAAATTGCCCAGGACTTCCTATTTTGGTAGGATTTATAGAGTTCTAGAAGTATTCGATAGTTACAGATTGCTACAGACTGTTCTGTTTTTGACAGATTCTGTTTTTCGTGTGTTGTTTGCTTATTTTGATGCATCTATGGCTATTATTAAGTGGTATGAACCATAGACAAGTTGGAATACAGTAGGTTTAACACCAATATAAATAAAGAATGAGTTACCTTATGTGGTGGTTTTTCTTTCTTGCACTAACGGAGCTTATGAGATTTCCTGCTGAGTTTTATGTTGTGAAGTTTTCAAGTTTTGGGTAAAGATTTGATGGATTATGGAATAAGGAGTGGCAAGAGCCTAAGATTGGGGATGCCCATGGCACCCCAAGATATTAAAGGATAACCAAAAGCCTAAGCTTGGGGATGCCCCGGAAGGCATCCCCTCTTTCGTCTTCGTCTATCGGTAACTTTACTTGGAGCTATATTTTTATTCGCCACATGATATGTGTTTTGCTTGGAGCGTCTTGTATGATATTAGTCTTTGCTTTTTAGATTACCGCTATAATCCTTGCTATACAAACCTTTTGTGAGAAGTCCACTTGATTGGAATTTATTAGAATACTCTATGTGCTTCACTTATATCTTTTGAGCTAGATAGTTTTTGCTCTAGTGCTTCACTTAAATCTTTTAGAGCATGGCGGTGGCTTAATTTTGTAGAAATTGTTGATCTCTCATGCTTCACTTATATTATTTTGAGAGTCTCTTAGAACAGCATGGTATTTGCTATGGTTATAAATTGGTCCTAGAATGATGGGCATCCAAGTTGGGTATAATAAAAACTATCATAGAAAGTGAATTGGATGCTATGATCAATTTGATGCTTGATAATTGTTTTGAGATATAGAAGTGGTGATATTAGAGTCATGCTAGTTGGGTGATTATGAATTTAAAGAATACTTGTGTTGAAGTTTGTGATTCCCGTAGCATGCACGTATGGTGAACCGCTTTGTGATGAAGTTGGAGCACAATTTTATTTATTGATTGTCTTCCTTATGAGTGGCGGTCGGGGACGAGCGATGGTCTTTTCCTACCAATCTATCCCCCTAGGAGCATGCACGTAGTACTTTGTTTTCAATGACTTGTAGATTTTTGCAATAAGTATATGAGTTCTTTATGACTAATGTTGAGTCCATGGATTATACGCACTCTCACCTTCCACCATTGCTAGCCTCTCTTGTGCCGCTCAACTTTCGCCGGTACCATACACCCACCATATACCTTCCTCAAAACAGCCACCATACCTACCTATTATGGCATTTCCATAGCCATTCCGAGATATATTGCCATGCAACTTTCCACTGTTCCGTTTATTATGACACGCGTCATTATTTTCATATTGCTCTTTGCATGATCATGTAGTTGAGATCGTATTTGTGGCAAGGCCACTTTCATAATTTTTCATACATGTCGCTCTTGATTCATTGCATATCCCGGTACACCGCCGGAGGCATTCATATAGAGTCATATCTCGTTCTAAGTATCGAGTTGTAATCTTGAGTTGTAAGTAAATAAAAGTGTGATGATCTTCATTATTAGAGCATTGTCCCAAGTGAGGAAAGGATGATGGAGACTATGATTCCCCCACAAGTCGGGATGAGACTTCGGACTTTATTAAAAAAAGGCCAAAGAGCCCACCAAAAAAAAAGAGAAAGGCCAAATAAAAAAAGGAGAAAGGCCAAATAAAAAAATGAGAGAAAAAGAGAGAAGGGACAATGCTACTATCCTTTTTACCACACTTGTGCTTCAAAGTAGCACCATGATCTTCATGATAGAGAGTCTCCTATGTTGTCACTTTCATATACTAGTGGGAATTTTTCATTATAGAACTTGGCTTGTATATTCCAATGATGGGCTTCCTCAAAATGCCCTAGGTCTTCGTGAGCAAGCAAGTTGGATGCACACCCACTTAGTTTCTTTTGTTGAGCTTTCATACATTTATAGCTCTAGTGCATCCGTTGCATGGCAATCCCTACTCACTCACATTGATATCTATTAATGGGCATCTCCATAGCCCGTTAATACGCCTAGTTGATGTGAGACTATCTTCCTTCTTTTTGTCTTCTCCACAACCACCATTATATTCCACATATAGTGCTATGTCCATGGCCCACGCTCATGTATTGCGTGAAAGTTGAAAAAGTTTGAGATTACTAAAGTATGAAACAATTGCTTGGCTTGTCATCGGGTTTGTGCATGATTAAATACTTTGTGTGATGAAGATAGAGCAACAGCCAGACTATATGATTTTGTAGGGATAACTTTCTTTAGCCATGTTATTTTGAGAAGACATGATTGCTTAGTTAGTATGCTTGAAGTATTACTATTTCTTATGTCAATATGAACTTTTATTTTGAATCATTTGGATCTGAACATTCATGCCACAATAAAGAAAATTAGATGGAGAATTATGCTAGGTAGCATGCCACATCAAAAATTATGTTTTTATCATTTACCTACTCGAGGACGAGCAGGAATTAAGCTTGGGGATGCTTGATACGTCTCCAACGTATCTATAATTTTTTATTGTTCCATGCTATTATATTACCTGTTTTGGATGTTTCTGGGCTTTACTTTACACTTTTATATCATTTTTGGGACTAACCTACTAACCGGAGGCCCAGCCCGAATTGCTGTTTTTTTGCCTATTTCAGTGTTTCAAAGAAAAGGAATATCAAACGGAGTCCAAACGGAATGAAACCTTCGGGGTGGAAGTCAAGCAACAAGCGAGGCAGTCACGAGGGTGGAGGGCGCCCCCCCCCACTGGGCGCGCCCCCTGCCTCGTGGGCCCCTCGAGCATCCACTGACCTACTTCTTCCTCCTATATATACCCACGTACCCTGAAACCTTCGAGGAGCACCACGAAAAACTATTTCCACCACCGCAACCTTCTGTATCCGTGAGATCCCATCTTGGAGCCTTCGCCGGCGCTCCCCCGGAGGGGGAATCGACCATGGAGGGCCTCTACATCATCTCCAAGGCCTCTCCGATGAGTTGTGAGTAGTTTACCACAGACCTTCGGGTCCATAGTTATTAGCTAGATGGCTTCTTCTCTCTCTTTGAATCTCAATACAAAGTTCTCCTCGATCTTCTTGAAGATCTATTCGATGTAACTCTTTTTGCGGTGTGTTTGTCGAGATCCGATGAATTGTGGGTTTATGATCAAGTTTATCTATGAGAAATATTTGAATCTCCTCTGAATTCTTTTATGTGTGATTAAGTTATCTTTGCAAGTCTCTTCGAATTATCAGTTTGGTTTGGCCTACTATATTGATCTTTCTTGCAATGGGAGAAGTGCTTAGCTTTGGGTTCAATCTTGCGGTGTCCTTTCCCAGTGACAACAGGCGCAGCAAGGCACGTATTGTATTGTTGTCATCGAGGATAAAAAGATGGGGTTTATATCATATTGCATGAGTTTATCCCTCTACATCATGTCATCTTTCTTAATGTGTTACTCTATTCTTTATGAACTTAATACTCTAGATGCATGCTGGATAGCGGTCGATGTGTGGAGTAATAGTAGTAGATGCAGGCAGGAGTCGGTCTACTTGTCACGGACATGATGCCTATATACATGATCATGCCTAGATAATCTCATAATTATTCGCTTTTCTATCAATTGCTCGACAGTAATTTGTTCACCCACCGTAATACTTATGCTATCTTGAGAGAAGTCACTAGTGAAACCTATGGCCCCCGGATCTATCCTTTATCATATAAGCTTTCAATCTACTTTTATTTGCATCTTTACTTTTCCAATCTATATCATAAAAATACCAAAAGTATTATCTTATCATATTATCTCTATCAGATCTCACTTTTGCAAGTGGCCGTGAAGGGATTGACAACCCCTTTATTGCGTTGGTTGCGAGGTTCTTGTTTGTTTGTGTAGGTGCATGGGACTTTTGAGGAGCCTCCTACTGGATTGGTACCTTGGTTCTCAAAAATTGAGGGAAATACTTACGCTACTTTGCTGCATCACCCTTTCCTCTTCAAGGAAAACCAACGCAAGCTCAAGACGTAGCAGTGATTGATAGTGGATGCACCAACCATATGACCGGAGATTGCAAGTTGCTTTTCGATTTCATGGAAGCTATTCAACCATTTATGAGCATTGTGTTTGGCGGAGGATCAAAAGGACAGGTACTCGCGTTGGGAAAGGTGGCTATCACAAATGACATGTTTCTTGCAATTGGCATGCTTGTCCAATCCCTTAAATACCATTTACTTTCCATTCGTCAATTGGCTTCCGTTGGTTATGATACACTATTTGGACTAACAAATGTGAAAGTCTTTAAGAGAGATACTCTTCAAGTAGCCTTTGTTGGAGAGTTGGATGGCAACCTTTACACTGTTGATTTCTTGAAAGAGAGCACATTCCATGCAACTTGTCTAATGACCAAGGCCGACAAGGGATGGCTATGGCATCGCCAGCTAGCCCATGTCAGCATGAGAAATCTTCAAGATCTCTTAAAGTGTAATCACATCCTTGGAGTAACCAATGTCTCTTTTGAGAAAGATCGTGTGTGTAGTGCATGCATAGCCGGGAAGCAACATCAATCAAAGCACCCACCCGAGAATATTGTATCTACTTCAAGGCCTTTGGAGCTCCTTCATGTGGATCTCTTTGGGCCTCCTTCATGGGATAGTCTTGGTGGGAAAAAGTATGGAATTTTCATTGTTGATGATTACTCAAGATACACATGGGTATTTTTCCTCAAGTCTAAGGACGAGACGAAGATCACCTTCATTGATTTTGCCAAGCAAGCGCAACGCAAGTTTGACAAATAAATCTTAGCAATAAGAAGTGATAATGGCTCCGAGTTCAAGAACTACACCTTGGAAGAATTTCTTAGTGATGAGGGAATTGAGCATCAATACTCTGCACCCTACACTCCTCAACAAAATGGTGTAGCTGAGAGGAAGAACCGTACACTTGTGGAAATGGCAAGGTCCATGTTGGATGAGTACAAGTCACCACATAGTTTTTGGGCCGAGGCAGTCAACACCGTATGCCATGCATCAAACCGGCTCTTCCTCCACACGATATTGGACAAGACTCCATATGAGCTCTAACCGGGAACAAGCCAAATGTCAAGTACTTTCGTTTTTTGGGTGCAAGTGCTTCATTCTCAACAAGAGAGAACTGTTAGGAAAATTTTAATCCAAAACAATTGAGGGCATATTTTTTGGGTATGGATCAAACTCTCACGCCTATAGAGTCTACAACAAATCAAATGGATGTGTTGTAGAAACTTGTGATGTGGTGTTTGATGAATTTAATGGCTCCCATGGGAAGCAAGTTAATCTAAGTGATGTAGGTGAAGAAGATCCTTCTCAAGACATTTTGACCATGGGTGTTGGTGCTCTTCTTCCAATGGAACAAGAACCTCATGACGATGAAGAAGAAGATGGAAGTTTCGCTCAACATCAAGCCTCATCAACACCCATGCCATCACAAGATCCTATTGCTCAAAAGGAGCCCGTTGTTCAAGAACAAGAAGAAGAACAAGTATCTCACCATGATGATATTCAAGAACAAGATCATCACCAAGAACAAGAACAAGAAAGTGCAATCCTCAATGATGAACCTCAACAAATGCAATACGAAGAAGAAGATCTTCCACCACACATTAATGATCCATATGTTGAGGGTGTGGATGATGGAAATGAAGTTGAACCTCGTGAAACCCTAACCTCCATCATGCCACGAGTGGTCGGTCGTGTTGATGTTGATCCAATTCTTAACGACATATCGGAAGGTAGAGGCACTCATAAACAATTGACAAACTTTTGTGCTCACTTTTTGTTTGTCTCTAATGTTGAGCCACTCAAGGTACAAGATGAATTGATGGACGATGATTGGCTTGTTGCTATGCAAGAAGAGTTGAACAGTTTTGAATGCAACAAAGTGTGGTCATTAGTGTGGCACCCCGGCTGAGAGCAACCGGTTTACCTTGCATTGCCAGCCCAAAGATCTAGTCTTCTGGCAACACACAACAACTTGGTACAGAAAACAACCGCTTTATTGATGCTAGCGGAAACACAGGTTTGATATTACATTAGGTAGCGAGGCCAAGCGGCACACACGGTGCAGCTGAATAGTATGTACATTATTTAATGAACATGAAGGGTCCTCGATCACAACAACTACGCGGCAGCGGAACGACGACGAAGCAGAACTCCATAGCACAGGGACACCGATAGACACGGGAAGCACTCCGATCCGGTAAGACTTTCCTGAAAGTTGGCATGAAACGCTAGGTCAGTACATTGAATGTACTTGCAAGCTCACAACAAACAAAAGCATAATGACAAACAATAACATGACAATTTAAGCAGGTTAAATGCAAGGCTATAACAGACTACTCATGAAGTGAATATGCTTGTGCATCGAGTCCTCGGACCCCCTTACCATATGGGTTACCTTGTAACCAACATCATCAATATGGTGATCACTCCCGGATCACAAGGAAACCAACTCTTTGGTTCCAACAACAACCATCATCATGGTTTCAACAATCTCATCATATAACAAGTGCCAACTGTATAACTTTAGTGTGCAAGATTAACTTATTTATGTTGATCCATGGTGTGACCTACTACGAACTGTGTCCGTAACCAAGGACACGGCTATCGATAGATTTAATACACACTCTGCAGAGGTTAGCACACTGTACCCACACCACGAAATCCATGGCCTCGAACTCCCATTCAGGTGGACCAACGACATTCCGACAGAACCAACCCATTGCCATGACACTCTCTCGGCCACTCCGACCAACTCCCCTTTGGGCTAAGTCCTGGGTGGCCTCGATGTCAACTTGTGACATCCAATGGCCACCGTTGTGGCAAAACATAAATGGTCCCAAACTGGGACATGGTACAAAAACAACAATGGGCACACAAGGTTATGTCTGCTTACCGGGCCAGGGTACCGCACGCCCATAACCTTCCCTCGTTGGAGGCACCGACCAGAGGCATGACAACAGACCGAATAAGGGCCTTCCCATAAAGGCAAATGTGGTTGCACTGGGAAGCTCGATTCGGTGGCACCATGACTCGATCAACATTATGCTCAAGTTGAGTTATCATCAGGTTTAACTTGAAATAAAAGAAATCGAGCCATAGTATACCATGAACATGCAACTATATGACATGCAACTATCTCCACATATCACTAACATAGAACGGATCAACATCATAGAATCATTATGCATGCACTACTAACCATTTAGAGACACTGGTTTTAACTCAATCATTTTTAGTTATGACATTAGCATGGTGAAAATGATAAACCATTATATGCAAATAATACCGTTCACTACCAAACTATAGTCATGCTATCAAGGTCATACTACTGCATCAAACTAATTCATGCACTCAAGTATCACAGCAAGCTAGGCATTCAAGCATGACAAATGAAATAACATAAACAATATTATTTAAATGGTTTAATGCATGAAATAAGTCGTATTCAAGTTGGAAAATCATAGTTATTGAAAGGACGCCATGCAAATATTTGTGGTGGTTTGCCTTGCACAGAGGAGGGTCACACTCCTCCTGGTTCTCCTCAAGGCAAGTTTCTCCTTCTGAAAATAAATAAAAATAGTAAAAGAAAATATCAACAACCATTCTGAAATTCACCAGAAATTCTAGACAGCAAGGAAAAATCTCAAATTCGGTGTGCTGCTAGAATATTCCAATGCAAAACCAATGCAAAAAGAATCAACTCATTTGGACTTGTGGATTAGAAGTTAGAGCTGGTCAAAGTTGCTGGCCAAATATGATTTAAATTCATATTTAAATAAATCCCAGGGGTGACGTCAAAGGCGTATTCCAGCGAATACGCCTCCACTCGTACCGCTTCGGGCGCGAGTGGAGAGGCTAACAGCGGGCCCTACCTGTCAGGTTTTCAGAGTGAGGGAGAGAAACAGAGGAGGGGTGGCGCGTCGCCAGCGTTTCTCCATCGGGGAGAGGTCGGCGGCAGCCGTGGAAGGGAGGGATGGACGCGCAAGGTTACGGCGCACCTGCACGTACCCGAAACGCGGCGAGGGGTGGTCGGACGGGGTCGGCGTGGTCGTCTTCAGCGGCTGCAGTGGGCAGAGCTCGTCGGAGAAGAAGACGTCGGTGTCGAGAGGTCATTCCAATGGCTCCAGAGGCACCAGCTAGCACCAGTGGATCACCAGGAAGTCGCCGGAGAAGAGAATCGAGCTCGAGGGGCACTGGAGAGGTGGCTGGCCGAGGGAGGGGGATCATCGGCGAGCTCGAAAGGGGAACGGCGGCCAGAGGCCTGCCCTGCTGGGCTACGGCTATCTACGGTGTTGTGGTGGTTGGGTGAGTGCGGTGGGATGCTTGAAATGGCAAGGGAGGGGCTCTATATATAGGCGGAGGGGATAGGGGTCTCAGGCTCCGCCGGAGAGCTCTGGAAGCGGCGCACAGCAACGAGGGGCATTAGTGAGAGGGGAGAAGGCGCTAGGGCTCACGCGGCCACTATGCGAGCTCGAGGAAGAGCACAAGGCACACAGGAGGGGGCTTGACTCAAGCACGGGGGCACTGTGCTCTCTGGCGCAAAGTGCTCGTGATCGCTGCGGCGGCTCCGGCATCACCGAGTGGCAGTGAGGGGTCTGGGGTGAAGAGGCGAGGCTAGTGGCGCGGTGCGGCAGGCTGGGTGCGGTGCTGAGACGAGCACGAGCACAACAGGGGCTCGAGCGCAGCGTAGAGCGCGTCGAACGTGAGCCAGGGCCGGTGTCCACACGCGGTCACCGCGTGCGCTATGTCAACGCGGTGCCCAAGCGATGCCAAACCATATCTAGGTTGTTGACCGTGCAGTGTTTAGTCTAGGAAAGTTGAGAACACACTGCCAGGATGAGTAGATGGATCACAGCACTCACTGCAAGTTTCTGGACAGAAACTTGTGCACTATGTTTGGAGAGGTTCTAGAAGGAGTTTAGGGCTGATCTTTTGGGTTTAAGGTTTACTTAGGAGAGTAATGAAGCTCAAGAAAAATCAGCTTCATTGGATCAAGGAAAAGTGCACTTCCTTTGTAAAGTGCTTTTTCAGGGCAGAAGGCAAATTATTTTCCCTAGCAAAATTGGGTCACATGACCACATGATAGGATGATGAGGCACTATCCAAAGGGTGTGTGGGAATTTTCTCAGATTTTTAGAGGCAAGAAACAGAGGGGTTGCTTTGGAAGGAAAGTGAAAATATTCCATTTTCAGGGTGAAAATGAATATTTTCCTTAGAAGAAAAATATCCCAAAGCAAAATGATGATGAATGAGAGGTCAAGAGAGGTTGTGAGAGGTGAGGGGAGTCACTTGGGTGAAAATCAGAACAATGCCCAAGTGCTAAGTCCAAATGAATCAACTCAAAACTCAGTTTTAAAGCAAATGGCAAATGAAAAGCATGATGGCAAAAACCAAGGTGTCACAATTAGTCAAGAGACCAACTAAGGAACACAATGTCATTGGAACAAAATGGATTTTCAAAAACAAGAAAGATGAGAATGGTGTAATCATAAGAAATAAGGCAAGGTTAGTGGCACAAGGGTACTCACAAGTTAAAGGTTTGGACTTTGATGAGACCTTTACTCCCGTCGCCCGACTTGAATCTATTCACATCTTACTTGCTTATGTTGCATTCAATGGTTTTGCTTTACATCAAATGGATGTGAAGAGTGCTTTACTTAATGGTCCTCTACAAGAAGAAGTATATGTATCACAACCACCCGGGTTCGTTGATCCCGATCACAGAGACTACGTGTATAAACTTCACAAGGCTTTGTATGGCCTCAAACAAGCACCTTGTGCTTGGTATGATCATCTTAAGAAGTTTTTACTCGATGATGGCTTTGTGAGAGGGGTAATTGATTCCACTCTTTTTACTAAGAGGGAAAAGGGTGATTTGATCTTATGCCAAATCTATGTAGATGGCATCATTTTTGGTTCTCTAACGTTCATTTGTGCAAGAAGTTTGCGGCCTCCATGACCAAGACCTTTGAGATGTCACTCAATGCGGACTTGAAGTTCTTTCTCGAATTTCAAATTCAACAATTTCAAGAAGGAATTTTCTTGTCCCAAACAAAATACCTCAAGGACATTCTAGAGAAGTTTGATATGACAAATGCAAGCCCATATAAGACACCCATGCCAACAAAACTTGTTCTCACTGAAGACACAAACGGTATCCCTTTTGACCCATCTCTTTACTGCTCTATGATTGGTTTATTGCTTTATCTTTGTGCATCTAGACTAGACTCGTGTTAAGTGTAGGCATACGTGCAAGATTTGAAGCTTCCCCTAGGGAAAGTCATCATAAGGTGGTTAAGCATATTCTTAGATACCTTGTTCACACCCCAAAGTTGGGTCTATGGTACCCCAAAGATGTCAAGTTTGATCTCATTGGGTACACAGATGCGGATTGGGCCGGAGACAAAGTGGGACGGGAGTCTACCTCCGGTGCATGTCAGTTTCTTGGACGCTCCTTGGTAAGTTGGTCCTCGAGGAAGCAAATCTCTCTCCACCGCCGAAGCAGAATACATTGCAGCCGCAAGTTGTGCAAGACAATTACTATGGATGAGGCAAACTTTGAAGGATTATGGTATCACCTATAGACATGTGCCTCTTCTATGCGATAATGAAAGTGCCATCAAGATTGTTGAGAATCATATTGATCACCCTCGCACCAAGCATATTGATATTAGGTATCACTTCTTGAGATACCATGTGCAAGAGGGTGACATTGATATTTCTCATGTTGGTACAGATATGCAACTTGCCGACATTTTCACCAAACCATTGGATGAAGCAAGGTTTTGTCAACTTAGGCGTGAACTTGATATCTTGGAGCTTGACAACATTATGTGAAATCTTGTACCTATGCATATATTTACTTCATGTTGATCTAGATGTAGGCATATATTTAGGGGGAGAGATTCAACTCATGGATTGTCTTCTCTCTATATAATGCATAAATAAAACAAACACTCTCAAAGTTATCATGTTCTTCGAACTATGGTGCTTTAAAATGATGGAGCTGTTGGGAAACGTAGCATGCAATTTCAAAAAAATTCCTACGCTCATGGAAGATCTATCTAGGAGATGCATAGCAACGAGAGGGGGAGAGTGTGTCTACGTACCCTCGTAGACCGAAAGTGGAAGCGTTTGACAACGCGGTTGATGTAGTCAAACTTCTTCTCGTTCCGACCGATCAAGCACCGAACGTACGGCACCTCCGAGTTCTGCACATGTTCAGCTCGATGACGTCCCTCGAACTCTTGATCCAGCAAAGTGTCGAGGAAGTAGACGAGTTCCATCAGCACGACTACGTGGTGATGGTGATGGTGATGTGCTCCGTGCAGGTCTTTGCCTAAGCACTACAAAGATTTGACCGAGGGTGTACTCTGTGGAGGGGCACCGCACACGGCTAACAGTTGTTGTTGTGTGTTCTAGGCACCCCCCCTCCCCACATATATATATATAGGTTGGAGGGGGGAAGAGGCAGCCAGGGGGCGACCAAGTAGGCCGAATCCTACTTGGGGTGCCACCCCAATTCGGCCCCCCTTCCTTGTTTTGGCACTAGGAGAAGGAAGGAGGAGGTGGCGCCCCCCCCCCCCCCTTTCCTTTCTCCCTTGAGAAGGGGAAGGAAGGAGGGGCTAGCCTTCCTCCCTTTCCTTCCCTAGGGCTGGCCGGCCTGGTAGAGAGGCGCACCAGCCCCCTGTGGGCTGGTCTGTCCCTCCCTAGGCCCATTAAGCCCATATCTTTGCCGGGGGGCGCCCGGAACCCCTTCCGGTGACCCGTTATCATTCGGAACACTTCCGGTGTCCAAATACCATCGTCCTATATATCAATCTTTACCTCTCAACCATTTCGAGACTCCTTGTCATGTCCGTGATCTCATCCGGGACTCCGAATAACATTCTATCACCAAATCACATAACTCATATAATACAAAATCGTCATCAAACGTTAAGCGTGCGGACCCTACGGGTTCGAGAACTATGTAGACATGACCGAGACACCTCTCCGGTCAATAACCAATAGCGGAACCTAGATGTTCATATTAGTTCCCACATATTCTATGAAGATCTTTACCGGTCGTACCGTAATGACAACATACGTTATTCCCTTTGTCATCGGTATGTTACTTGCCCGAGATTCGATCGTCGGTATCTTCATACCTAGTTCAATCTCGTTACCGGCAAGTCTCTTTACTCGTTACGTAATGCATCATCCCGCAACTAACTCATTAGTCACATTGCTTGCAAGGCTTCTCATGATGTGCATTACCGAGTGGGCCCAGAAATACCTATCCGATACTCGGAGTGACAAATCCTAATCTCGATCTATGCCAACCCAACAAACACCTTCGGATATACCTGTAGAGCATCTTTATAATCACCCAGTTACGTTGTGACGTTTGATAGCACATAAGGTATTCCTTCGGTATCCAGGAGTTGCATAATCTCATAGTCAAAGGAATATGTATATGACATGAAGAAAGCAATAGCAATAAAACTGAACAACCAATATGCTAAGCTAACGGATGGGTCTTGTCCATCACATCATTCTCCTAATGATGTGATCCCGTTAATCAAATGACAACACATGTCTATGGTTAGGGAACTTAGCCATCTTTGATTAACGAGCTAGTCTAGTAGAGGCTTACTAGGGACAGAGTGTTTTGTCTATGTATCCACACATGTATCAAGTTTTCGGTTAATACAATTCTAGCATGAATAATAAATATTTATCATGATATAAGGAAATGTAAAATAACAACTTTATTATTGCCTCTAGGGCATATTTCCTTCAGCTTCCCACTTGCACTAGAGTCAATAATCCAGATTACATTGGAATGATTCTAACACCCATGGAGTCTTGGTGCTGATCATGTTTTGCTCGTGGAAGAGGCTTAGTCAACGGGTCTGCCACATTCAGATATGTATGTATTTTGCAAATCTCTATGTCTCCCTCCTTGACTTGATCATGGATGGAGTTGAAGCGTCTCTTGATGTGTTTGGTTCTTTTGTGAAATCTGGATTCCTTTGCTAAGGCAATTGCACCAGTATTGTCACAAAATATTTTCATTGGACCATATGCACTAGGTATGACACCTAGATCGGATATGAAGTCCTTCATCCAGACTCCTTCATTCGTTGCTTCCGAAGCAGCTATGTACTCCGCTTCACACGTAGATTCCGCCACGACGCTCTGCTTGGAACTGCACCAACTGACAGCTCCACCATTCAATATAAATATGTATCCGGTTTGTGACTTAGAGTCATCCGGATCAGTGTCAAAGCTAGCATCGACGTAACCATTTACGATGAGCTCTTTGTCACCTCCATAAACGAGAAACATATCTTTAGTCCTTTTCAGGTACTTCAGGATGTTCTTGACCACTGTCCAGTGATCCACTCCTGGATTACTTTGGTACCTCCCTGCTAAACTTATAGCAAGGCACACATCAGGTCTGGTACACAGCATAGCATACATGATAGATCCTATGGCTGAGGCATAGGGAATGACTTTCATTTTCTCTCTATCTTCTGCAGTGGTCGGGCATTGAGTCTGACTCAACTTCACACCTTGTAACACAGGCAAGAACCCTTTCTTTGACTGATTCATGTTGAACTTCTTCAAAACTTTATCAAGGTATGTGCTTTGTGAAAGTCCACTTAAGCGTCTTGATCTATCTCTATATATATTGATGACCAATATATAAGCAGCTTCACCGAGGTCTTTCATTGAAAAACTTTTATTCAAGTATCCTTTTATGCTATCTAGAAATTATATATCATTTCCAATCAACAATATGTCATCCACATATAATATTAGAGATGCTACAGAGCTCCCACTCACTTTCTTGTAAATACAGGCTTCTCCGAAAGTCTGTATAAAACCATATGCTTTGATCACTTCATCAAAGTGTATATTCCAGCTCCAAGATGCTTGCACCAGTCCATAGATGGATCGCTGGAGCTTGCACACTTTGTTAGCACATTTAGGATTGACAAAACCTTCTGGTTGCATCAGATACAACTCTTCTTGGAGAAATCCATTAAGGAATGTAGTTTTGACGTCCATTTGCTAGATTTCATAATCATAAAATGCGGCAATTGCTAACATGATTCAGACAGACTTAAGAATCACTACGGGTGAGAAGGTCTCATCGTAGAAAACTCCTTGAACTTGTCGAAAAACTTTCGCGACAAGTCGAGCTTTGTAGACAGTAATATTACCATCAGCGTCAGTCTTCTTCTTGAAGATCCATTTATTCTCTATGGCTTGCCGATCATCGGGCAAGTCCACCAAAGTCCACACTTTGTTCTCATACATGGATCCTATCTCGGATTTCATGGCCTCAAGCCATTTATCGGAATCTGGGCTCATCATCGCTTATTCATAGTTCGTAGGTTCGTCATGGTCTAGTAACATGACTTCCAGAACAGGATTCTCGTACCACTCTGATGCGGAACGTGCTCTGGTTGACCTACGAGGTTCAGTAGTAACTTGATCTAAAGTTTCATGATCATTATCATTAGCTTCCTCTCTAGTTGGTGTAGGCATCACGGGAACAGTTTTCTGTGATGAGCTACTTCCAATTCGAGAGAAGGTACAATTACCTTATCAAGTTCTACTTTCCTCCCGCTCACTTCTTTCGAGATAAACTCCTTCTCTAGAAAGGATCCATTCTTAGCAACAAAGATCTTGCCTTCGGATCTGTGATAGAAGGTGTACCCAACAGTTTCTTTTGGGTATCCTATGAAGACGCACTTCTCCGATTTGGGTTCGAGCTTATCAGGCTGAAGCTTTTTCACATAAGCATCGCAACCCCAAACTTTAAGAAACGACGGCTTAGGTTTCTTGCCAAACCATCGTTCATATGGTGTTGTCCCAACGGATTTAGATGGTGCCCTATTTAACATGAATGCAGTTGTCTCTAATGCATAGCCCCAAAACGATAGTGGTAAATCAGTAAGAGACATCATAGATTGCACCATTTCTAATAAAGTACGGTTACGACATTCGGACACACCATTACACTGTGGTGTTCCAGGTGGCCTGAGTTGTGAAACTATTCCACATTGTTTTAAATGAAAGCCAAACTCGTAACTCAAATATTCGCCTCCGCTATCAGATCGTAGAAACTTTATTTTCTTATTATGATGATTCTCCACTTCACTCTGAAATTCTTTGAACTTTTCAAATGTTTCAGACTTGTGTTTCATCAAGTAGATATACACATATCTGCTCAAATCATATGTGAATGTCAGAAAATAATGATACCTGCCGCGAGCTTCAACACTTATCGGACAGCATACATCGGTATGTATTATTTCTAATAAGTTATTAGCTCGCTCCATTGTTCCGGAGAACGGAGTTTTAGTCATCTTGCCCATGAGGCATGGTTCGCAAGCATCAAATGATTCATGGTCAAGTGATTCCAAAAGTCCATCTGCATGGAGTTTCTTCATGCGCTTTACACCAATATGACCTAGACGGCAGTGCCACAAATATGTTGCACTATCATTATCAACTTTGCATCTTTTGGCATCAATATTATGAATATGTGTATCACCACAATCGAGATTCAATAAAAATGGACCACTCTTCAAGGGTGCATGACCACAAAAGATATTACTCATATAAATAGAACAACCATTATTCTCTGATTTAAATGAATAACCGTCTTGCACTAAACAAGATCCAGATATAATGTTCATGCTCAACACTGGCACCAAATAACAATTATTCAGGTCTAAAACTAATCCCGAAGGTAGATGTAGAGGTAGCGTGCCGACGGCGATCACATCGACCTTGGAACCATTCCCGACGCGCATCATCACCTCATCCTTAGCCAATCTTCGTTTAATCCGTAGTCCCTGTTTCGAGTTACAAATATGAGCAACCAAACCAGTATCAAATGCCCAGGCGCTACTACGAGCATTAGTAAGGTACACATCAATAACATGTATATCACATATACCTTTGTTCACTTTGCCATCCTTCTTATCCTCCAAATACTTGGGGCAGTTCCGCTTCCAGTGACCAATCCCTTTGTAGTAGAAGCACTCAGCTTTAGGCTTAGGTCCATATTTGGGCTTCTTCCCGGGAGTGGCAACTTGTTTGCCATTCTTCTTGAAGTTCCCCTTCTTTCCCTTGCCCTTTTTGTTGAAACTAGTGGTCTTGTTAACCATCAACACTTGATGCTCCTTCTTGATTTCTACCTACGCAACTTTCAGCATTGCGAAGAACTCGGGAATTGTCTTATCCATCCCTTGCATATTATAGTTCATCACAAAGCCTTTATAGCTTGGTGGCAGTGATTGAAGAACTCTGTCAATAACACTATCATCTGGAAGATTAACTCCCAACTGAGTCAAGTGGTTATGATCCCAGACATTTTGAGTATGTGTTCACTCACAGAACTGTTCTCCTCCATCTTGCGGCTATAGAACTTGTTGGAGACTTCATATCGCTCAACTCGGGCATTTGCTTGAAATATTAACTTCAATTCCTGGAACATCTCATATGCTCCACGTTCAAAACGTCTTTGAAGTCCCGATTCTAAGACGTAAAGCATGGCACACTGAACTATCAAGTAGTCATCAACACGCGACTGTCAGGCGTTCATAACATCTGTAGTTCCCGGGGGGTGGCACACCTAGCGATGCATCAAGGCATAATTTTTCTGTGCAGCAATGAGGATAATCCTCAAGTTATGGACCCAGCCCGTGTAGTTGCTACCATCATCTTTCAACTTAGCTTTCTCTAGGAATGCATTAAAATTCAAGGGAACGGTAGCACGGGCCATTGATCTACAACATAGATATGCAAAAACTATCAGGACTAAGTTCATGATAAATTAAGTTCAATTAATCATATTACTTAAGAACTCCCACTTAGATAGACATCCCTCGGGTCATCTAAATGATCACGAGATCCAAATCAACTAAACCATGCCCTACATCACGTTAGATGGACTAGTCATCAATGGTGAACATCTCTATGTTGATCATATCTACTATATGATTCACGTTCGACCTTTTGGTCTCCAGTGTTCCGAGGCCATGTATGTACATGCTAGGCTCGTCAAGTTCAACCCGAGTATTCCACATGTGCAAAACTGTCTTGCACCTGCTGTATGTGAACGTAGAGCCTATCACAGCCGATCATCACGTGGTGTCTCAGCACGATGAACTATCGCAACGTTGGATACTCAGGGAGAACACTTATACCTTGAAATTTTAGTAAGGAATCATCTTATAATGATACCGCCGTACTAAGCAAAATAAGATGCATAAAAGATAGATATCACAAGCAATCAAATTATGTGACATGATATGGCCATCATCATCTTGTGCCTTTGATCTCCATCTCGAAAGCACCGTCATGATCTCCATTGTCACCGGCTTGACACCTTGATCTCCATCGTAGCATCATGGTCGTCTCGCCAACTATTGCTTCTACAACTATCGCTAACGCATAGTGATAAAGTAAAGCAATTACATGGCATTTGCATTTCATACAATAAAGCGACAACCATAAGGCTCCTGCCAGTTGCCGATAACTTTTACAAAACATGATCATCTCATACAACAACGTATATCATATCATGTCTTGACCATATCACATCACAACATGCCTTGCAAAAACAAGTTAAATGTCCTCTACTTTGTTGTTGCAAGTTTTGCGTGGCTGCTACGGGCTTCTAGTAAGAATCGTTCTTACCTACGCCTCAAAACCACAACGGTGATTTATCAAGTTTGTTGTTTTAACCTTCAATGAGGACCGGCCGCAGTCAAATTCGATTCAACTAAAGTTAGAGAAATAGACACCCGCCAGCCACCTTTATGCAAAACTAGTTTCATGTTTGTCGGTGGAACCGGTCTCATGAATGTGGTCATGTAAGGTTGGTCCGGGCTGCTTCATCCAACAATACCGCCGAATCAAAATAAGACATTGGTGGTAAGCAGGGGCGTAGCTATGTACAGCTAGCCGGTGTCACTGGCACCGGGTCCAATTTGCACTTGCTTAATATAATCCATTGATTTAGTGTGTAGGTCATTGATTGCTTGACATGTAGGCATGTGTTCTTCTATGTGGACACCGGGTAATTTTCAGTCTAGTTCCGCCCCTGCCAATGGGAATGGGCATGGGTATCAATTTATGCTCATGGTATTAAAATGAGTGGGTATAGAAAGTTCTTATGGATATGGGTTCACTGCCATCCCTATTTACAAGTAGCATCCTTGACAAGTTGATTCCTCATGAAACAACATATATTTTTGCAGCACGTAGAGTTTTTTTTAGCTGTGCAACACGTAGAGTTCACTCGAACTACCTAAACAACATGGATAGTTTTTTTAACTACCTAAACATCATGGATGGTTTTTCTTTTCTTTTAAGGGATAACAACATGGATAGTGTTTCTTTTATTTTAAGGGATAACAGCATGGATAGCTAATGCACACATGATTTTTTTAATCTTAATGCACACATGAACAGCATGGATAGCTAATCAGAACACATCTCGCTCATGCCCACACATCTCGCTCTCGCTCTCGCGACGCCACACCTCCCTCTCGCCATAGCCGCCGCCCCCGTAGATCCAGCGCCGCGGCATGCCTCCACGCCGGCGATGGGTGCGGGCGCCGGCCGCACCCATGCCTCCTCCACCCCAAGAACCTCCACTTCCCCCCGCCATCCTCGAGAGATTCCCAGAGATTCTGTGGCTAATCTCTCCATTCCCACAAGCGGTGCTCCAGGCGACCAGAGCCAGGGGGTGGATGGAGCACGCGATCAGGATTCGGGACGCCACCTTCGAGTGGATCCGGTGCGTGTAGGAGTGGAAGGCAGTGGACCGGGCGGTGGCGACGGCGACCGATCCGGAGGCGAGATCCACGGCCACGAGGGTCGCGGAGATTTGTCAGAGGAAAGCGGACTTGGAGCAGAGGAAACTAGTGTGGCGCATCTTTGAGGAAGCCACGCTGGAGGAGAGGGCGAGGATGCCCCCATTTCCGCAATCTCCGTCGGCCGAGTTCATGATTTGGGCGAGGGAAGAGGCAAAGTCGGCCGAGCCATGGCGGGCACTTTGCTGGGAGTGCATCCTAGGCGTGCTACCACCGAGCGCATGAGGGTGGCTGCGGTTTCCGCGGCTGAAGGAGTGTCGCAACGCCGCGCTAACCCCATGCCTCACTACGGCGCACTTGAGCCGCCTTGGTATGGTGACCGCGGTGAGGTTCCACCGGGTGCTCGTTCGAGGTCACGCAATGGGATTTGTATCCCTAAGGACTAGGTAATTGCTACGTTTCATCAGCCAGTCGATCAGGAGATTGTTGGACAGAGTTTATACTCTGAGAAACAGGATTTCTCGCCGGCGGCGAGGTCTGCTTTGCCGGAGTTGGGGGATTTTTCCCCTGTGGTTCGAGTGGGGCCACCCATGCTGATTGGCGGGGGCCCTACTGCCACGTCTCTCCCACCGATCAAGTGCAGGAGGGTGAAGACGCCTTTGGTGAATACGTCTCCTGGACTTGATGACGCGGACGAGGTTATATCTAGGGTTTTTGGACAGCTCTGGTCCATTCCCTCTCCTCTCCGCCGCCAACCCCACCCTCGTCCCCCAAGCCAAGCTGCATCCACCTTGGGATGGCTCCGGAAGGATCTGGTTCGATCCGGATGTTTCTCCCCATCTGATATGTTTCCAGTCAAGAAGCTCCGGCCCTTCGACCCTCCACCGACAAAACTCAAGATCATCAGGGAGGGAATCGGGGTCGAATCCAAATCCTTTACTCAAGTGGTTTCCATGGCGGACAAGACCGCGCCGATTGGGGCGCAGAAACAACGCACTCCAGTTGCGCAGAAGAACACTGGCCGTCGCCAAGGTGTAGGTGGGGCACAAGCCAATCCTGCTGCCCCCCCTCCCAAAGGCGCTGCCCCTCTCCAGGCTCAGCAAGTCGTGGCAGCTCCTCTGCCACCGGCTCCACCGGCCCCGTCTGCGCAAGTTCTCGATGAACGCTACAAAGACATGGTATGTTTTACTTGTGGAGGCCCTGGTCATTATGTTGGTAATTGCATCCAGAAGAAAATTTGCTTCATCTGTGGGTTGGAGGGGCACAACGTCAACAACTGCGTGGCTTTGGCGCAACCTCACCCAGTTGCCACTTTCTTTGGAAGCTCAGCCCTGGGCCTAGGGTTCTACCACATTGATGCTCCTGTGGGTCGTGAAGCAAATTGGCTCAACTTCAGAAACTGTGGAGAGGTTTGGGTCATGAAAGGAGAGTTCTACAAGTCGGATCTGATTAAGAACCTGTCAGAGATTTTCTGCAAAAACAAACAGTGGACTTGGCAAGTCAGGCCTCTGTCAGACAAGAAGTTCTTGGTCAGATTCCCACCCTAGAAAGATGTGGAAGAGTTGATTGAGTTTCCTGCTTTCAATTTGCCTATCGATGGAGTGTCCGTGACAGTGGAGAAGTGGACCGGTGCGATTGATCCATTTAGCGAGCTAACTGAAGCCTGGGTGGTCATTGAGGGTTTCTCGTCCAAGTGGTGCACATGGAAAGTGCTGTCACAGATTGCATCATGTTTTGGGACCCTTGTGGATGTAGACTGGAATGGTCTAATGAAGAGTTTTTATGAGAAGATGAGAATCAAGACTGCTTGTAGGAACCCAGCGAAGATCCCCTTTGGACGGATCATGGAGATGAGGAAAAGCTGTATATCTTGTCATTTACAGTTGAAGGCTTCGATCAGATAGGTGCTGATGACCCTAATGATGATAATGGCCCTACTGACATATCCGTGGACGATGATAATAAGGAACTTGAAGATGAGGAAATTGACAAGGATATCCTAGATGATGGGGAAGAACCTATTGATGATCTAGACCTGGCCAATAGGTCTAGCACTTCGAAGAAAACACCAGCTGGAAAACAGACGAACAATGATGATGGTGTTGCCTTCCATCCTGCTGCCCTGATTGAGGCCTGTTATTCTGCTGTGAGAATGGACAAAGTGGCTGAAAAGAAATCACAAGCACATGATGTATGCTCCCCAATACCATTCTCTGAAGCTCTCAAGATCCTGAGCACTCCTAGCAATGAGCTTTGTGACATAACTACTCCCTCTGCTGCATCCAGGGGGCATACTAGTGCCTCTCCCCCAATGTCCATTCAAAAAACATACTGCTCTGATCTGTTAAAAGAACTTGATGATGCTGAATCTGATTCTGCTAGTGAAGCTGCTGATTCAGAAGAGGAGTTGGCCACTTTGGATGCCTCTGTAGTCAGTGGGATGAAGATGATGGGTTTGATGGAAAAACTGGCTCTTCCCAATGAGCAGCCAACTGCCAAAAACAAGTGGGGGCCAGTTGTGGCTCCCAGACCAAGCACTAGGGCCCATAACAGACAGAATATCATGGAAAAAGCTGCTGCTTACAAAATGAAGAAGAACCTGGAAGTCCCTACTACTTTCAAAAGTAAGTCCTTTACTACTAAATCATCATCTATTTTAGAGGCTTATGCTTCTGTAGTTAATATTAGAATTGGTGGTAATGACAAGGAGAAAAAACAAATCATTGATGATATCATTAGAGATGAAACGGAAAAATGCCTAGTTTTTGCTTCCCAAAATCCTGAGATATCTCTACCTGACAATTTAGATACTGAATTTGATAAGGATAATGGAGTTTGTACTCCAGATAATGGCATTCTTGGCACCAACACACCAGGGGGCACTGCTGGTGCTGTAGGTAGCTATGGGAATGCAGTGAGAGGTGGACTTTTTAGTCTAACACACCCCTTTAAAATCCCATGATTGGAATTTTCTGGAATATTAGAGGTTTAGGACAAAAAGGAAAACTTCAGTGCCTGTCTGATTTGGTAAATAAGTATAAGCCTGATTTTTTAGGCTTTCAAGAAATTAAAAGAGAAAACTTATATGATTCCTTTCTTAGTACATTAGCTGGTTCTACTGCATATGAGTGGCATATACTCCCTGTAGTGGGTACTGCTGGTGGTATCCTTGTGGGTACTAAAACTAATTTTTTTTAGGTCCTTGATGTTAACCTAAAGAAATAATGCATTATTATTTCCTTGAAAAGTAAGATTGATGGTTTTTGCTGGCACCTGATTGTAGTGTATGGTACAGCTTATGCTGTTGATAAGGTTGATTTTATTGTCGAATTACATGAGAGTATGGAAGGCTTATGCTATCCTGTCCTGTTTGGGGGAGATTTTAACCTGATTAGGGAGGCTAAGGAGAAAACTTCTCGTAATATTAATAACTCTTGGGCTTTTTTGTTTAACGATTGGATTAACAAATGGGGCTTGATGGAGTACAAGCTATCAAACAGGGTTTTCACCTGGAGTAATAACCAAGACAACCCCATTTTTGCCACTATTGACAGAGTTTTCTCTGCTACTAGCTGGGACAGTCACTTCCCACTTACATCCTTGTGTGCCCTGCCAAGGGTGGGGAGTGATCATGCTCCCATTTTGCTGGACTCTGGGGTGGGTGTATATAGCCCAACCAGACCTTTTAAATTTGAGAAATGGTGGCTTGAACAACCTGATTTTCAGGCCTTGGTTGAAAAAAATTGGGCCACACCTTCCCCTTTCACCACTGCTATTGAAACCTGGCAGTTTGAAACTAAATTATTTAGGAAGCTTGTGAAAGGTTGGAGCATTAATATTGAAGTTGCCATGAAAAAAAGAAAGAAAGAGTTACTTCAGGAATTTGATATCTTAGACATCTTCTCCGAACAAAATAGAACCAATGCTGAGGATATCCTCAGGATGAAACAAATCAAGGCTGAGCTATATGATATATGGAGAAAAGAAGAAACTGCCATGTGGTAGGGATCTAGAGACACGAAAATCAAAGAGGGGGATAGAAATACAGCATATTTCCATGCTGTTGCTAATCAACGTAGAAGGAAAAATCAGCTATCTATCTTGGAGGGCCTAGATGGACCTGTATACTCCACCAAAGACATGCTGGGGGTTGCAACTAATTTTTATAAGAACCTATTTGGGTTTGAGCCTAAACCTAACATTCACCTGGATGACCAGTTTTGGTCTGAAGAGGAACGTGTGACAGAAGCTGAAAATACAATGCTAGAAAGGCCTTTTTCAGAGGAGGAAATCAAAGAAGCCATTATGGGCTCTTATGCTAATGGAGCCCCTGGACCTGATGGTCTATCTCTTTTGTTTTACCAGCACTTTTGGGAGATTATTAAGGGAGATTTCATGGCGCTGGTGAGGGACTTTGAGAGTGGATCTCTGGATATCCAGAGACTAAACTATTCTATAGTCACTCTTATTCCTAAAGAGCCAGATGCCAAAAATATGAAGAAAAAAATTAGACCCATCTGTTTAAGCAACTGTTCTGTGAAATTTTTTAGTAAAGCCATGACAATAGGGTTTCCCCTGTGGGTCATAGGCTACTATCCCCATGCCAATCTGCTTTCGTGAGAGGCAGATTCATACTTGAAAGTGTGGTTACTGCCCATGAGGCTATCCATGAAGTTCACAAATCTAGAGAGGCTGGGATTGTTCTCAAATTAGACTATGAAAAAGCTTACGGTCGTGTGAACTGGGATTTCCTAGTAGAGATGTTAACATCTAGAGGCTTTGGGGCTAAATGGATTAGGTGGAATCTATCCATTCTGCAACAAAGTTCCTTCTGTGTTAAGATTAATGATGTGTTAGGTCCTTATTTTGTAGGGGGGGAAGGGTTGAAACAAGGAGACCCTAGCTGCCCCATGCTTTTCAACCTTGTGGCAGATGTTTTCTCTCGTATGCTGATGAAAGCTGTCAACAGCAACATCATTTCTGGGATTGTTCCTCACATCATCCCACGTGGGCTTATCTACTTACAATATGCCGGCGACACAATATTATTCCTAAACTCTAAGCCTGAATATGTAAAAAAACTTAAAATGGCTTCTTGCATGTTTTGAAAACCTCTCTGGGTTGAAAATTAACTGTGATAAGTGTGAAGTGGTACCAATAAATATGAGTGAAGAAGATGCTAAGTTGTTATCTCAATTTTTTTGTTGCAAGTTTGAGGATTTCCCCCTTAAGTACCTGGGGGTACCTCTTCATTATCTTAAACTAAGAAGGGAGGATATCCAGTATATTATTGACAAAATCATGAAAAGGATCAGTGGTTGGAAGGGGAGATTACTTAGCTATGAGGCAAAGCTAGTCCTGCTCAAAGCTTGCATGACTAGTATTCCTATGTACCTAATGTCTGTGATTAAATTCCCTAAGTGGGCTATCAAAGCCATCACCTCTCAGATGGCACATTTCTTCTGGGGGGACTCGGGGGACGAGCATAAATACCATCTTGCTAACTGGGGGCTGATCTCTCAGAAAAAAGAATTTGGTGGCTTGGGGGTACCCAATTTAAGAGAGTTTAACATGGCTTTGTTAGCTTCTTGGGCTAAAAGATACTTCATGAATCAGGATAAGGATTGGGTGAGATTGATTGATCATAAATATAAAACTAATAAACCTAATTTGTTGTGGGCCAAACAGGGTGTGGGTTCACCTTTTTGGAAAGGGGTGACCTGGGCTTTTGAAAGCATTAGGCCTTTTTTCGATGGAATTTGGGGAACGGGGACAAGATTAGTTTCTAGGACGACACCTGGGTTGGGGATTCTTCCCTAAAAACTCAATTTTGGGAGGTGTATGAGATTTGTCAACAACAACAATGTGTGGTGGCTGAGGTGTGGGATGGTTCCAACCTGAAGCTCACTTTTAATAGATGTGTTAATGAGGAATTTATGGACAGATGGCACGACCTGATCCAGGTCATCTCTACCAAGAGCCTGACCAGTGAGGAGGACCAACGTGTCTGGCTGTTGGAGCCATCGGGGATTTACTCGGTCAGATCCTATTACAATATGATTAACTGGGGGAGTAAATACCCCGCTGTGGAAAAAATTCTGGAAAATTGTGGTGCCTAGCGGATACTTGGTCTTCATTTGGTTAGCTTTCAATAATAAAATCCTCACTAGAGACAACTTAAAACAAGAGGAGGGTAGTAGAGGACTTAAACTGCTTATTTTGCAATGAAAATGAATCAGTTCACCACCTGTTCTTTGAATGTGTGGTAGCCAAACAGATTTGGACCAATGTTGCTGATACTTTTGGTTTCAATATCCCTAAAAATATGACTGAGTTATCTTCCTTTTGGAATATGAACAACAAGAAAACTGTTGTTAACATTGCATGTGTTGCTACCATTTGGGGCATTTGGACCATGCGTAATGACATTTGTTTTCAGGGCGTACCGTGGACAAGCACTCGTGTGATCTTGGAAAGGATCAGCTCTTCTCTACATCAATGGAAAATCCTGTCCGGAGGCGATCAATCAGTGTTGCTTCGACGCTGCCTTCAGCTCCTGGACCGTCGAAGAGGCGAGCTGCTCAGGATCGCCTGGGATGGGAATTGAGAGCGTGCTCAAAGAGGATCCGGGGCGGAAACGTGCTGAAAGCTCATTCGGGATGATCGTGCGAGGAAGCTGGGTCACTATATCCCTAAGGAACTTGCTGTATTGCTTGACTGATGGTTTTTTTATGTCGCCCTGCGTGGCGCTGGTCTCTCTCCTTAGCTGTTTTCGTGATATGATTGGACTTTAGCGCTTTTGCGAGTTAGGTTGCGTTTTTCTTTTCTGGTTTGCCACTTTTGGTAAACCCGATCGCTTGTAACAGTCACTGTAACTTGCTTTGCCCCGTTTTCTATAAAAGTGAGGTTGGAGAAACCCTTTTTGATAAAAAAAAATGAATGAATCACTACAAAAACACACAGCGACGCATAATACCTTTTTTCGTGAGAAACGAGACGCACAATACCTGTGTCTCGATGGTACCCACCGGTTGAGCCATCTGTCGGTCTGTTTCCTCCGACGCGACGTCTGTAGCCAACTTCTTTTCAAGGACTGCCATATAATGGATCGGTGTTCACTAAAAGGGTCATAACTTTGTCATTCGGAGTCTGTTTCGGACCCACAAGTACTCAAATCCTCGCGGCGAGCGTGCGAATCCAGAAAATACTCCCCGCTTGCGCCAGGAGGCCCGGGGTGCCTTCAAATTCGGTCTTAAGGAGGACTTTTTTGGCCCTGAAAGTCAAATAACATCATTCGTCGCTGCTTTTCGGACAAGTTTCTGAACGCATTGGACCTTCCTTTTGAAGGAAATTCGAGAGATTACGTTGATTGTAGACATTAGTCCCCCTGGCAAGGACGAACGTAGATCTTATCAGTTTAATATCTGATATGTGGGCCATGTGCCTACAATGATATTAAATTTATTTTTTAGGGGGTGGGTCCACAACAGTAGCTTGCTATTGGGGCTCACATGTGTCGCCTGGACGTTGCACTACTGCCCTGGCCTGGCACACCCCAACCAAAACTAATTCAAACTTGTCGGCGTCCTGGACTTGGGGGGTATCCAGTCATGCCTGCCTGCAGCCCACCACGTGGCTTCATCAATGGCCTGGTACGGCCCAGCCTCAACACGGTTTTCATTCTAGGGAAACAAGACCAAGACCGCCAGGGCGACAGGACGGAGGTCATCACCGAGCCCACCGCAGCGTCACGACCAGAGGCTTTTTGCAGGCGAAGACTACTTTGTCAAGATAGACTGTACTACTTGTCCCCTTTCAAATCCCGCCGCTGTGGAATCCCTTCCCGCTCATATTTGGAAAGAGGACCAAGGCCACTATATATAGGACTTCGCCACCACCATAGAGGAGGAACCGAGATCAGGACAAGTAGAGCACCACACCAACTCAAGAACACCTCACCTCCTGAGGCTTGTTCATCCACGGTACTAGTTCATCCATAGCCCCTCGAGGCAATCCACCACACCACACTGCATTAGGGTATTACACCACAACGGTGGCCCGAAACAGTATAAATCTCTGTGTCTTTGTGTCTCCTTGAGCTCGACGCAATAGGCTAGGGAGGATCGCGAGTAGGCAGGCTGGGCAGGTTGAGATCTCCGCACGCACCCCGGAGTTCGAACCTCTCAAGGGTTGCCGGATCCCTAAATCCGACATTTGGCGCGCCAGGTAGGGGTGCGTCGGATTCTCTCTTCCGTCGTTCGATCCGCCATCGCTCCGACACCTCCATGGCCGACGCGCGCGGGGCTCACGCCGAGCGTCAGGCTGCGGTCGCCGCCCCGTCGCTCAGACGGCTCCGGCGGGTGACGGTTGTGCCCGCCGCGCTCCTTCTCCGGTGGCCAACGCCGCCACGGGCCCTGCCGCCCATGAGCAGCAAGCTTCATCGCTGCACCCGTCGGTGCGCCGCGACGGCCGCACCGCTACTCCGTCACTGACCCCAGCAGCTTCGTCCTCCCACGCGCGCCGCGGCCAGGTGGACGCGCAGGCCGCTCTGCTCACGGCGCGGGAGCTTCTTCGCTACCGTCCGGTGGGTGATCTCTACGAGGAGTGGCTCGAGCGGATCGCCGAGCTCATCAGCGTCGCGCACAGGGGCTCCGACGGGCAGGCTCGCTCGCTGCCTCAGCAACCACCTGCAGCGGGCGACGTCGCGCACGGGGCTCCTCCTCCGCCTCCGGCCCGGGGCGCCATCATCGAGCCAAGGCGTATGGCTCCACGGCGCGACCCGTAGCTCCCGGCGCCGGCTTGAGATGACGTGAGCTGCCAGGTGGTGCAACGTCCCCAAGGAGAAGCGCGCGTGCTTCCAGCACCCCAGCACCAGGCTCGCGCGCTGCCGCAGGAGGTGGTGGTGCGCGTGCACCAGGACCACGTTCCACCCCCTCGACGACCTCCGGTGGCCACAGCAGGGTGCCGCGCGTTCACTGCGGAGCTCTGCAACGTCGTCTAGCCGAGCAAGTTCAAGCCTGACCTGCCTCCACGCTACGACGGCACTGCAAACCCCGCCGAGTTCCTACAGCTCTACGAGCTGAGCATCGAGGCGGCCAACGGCGACGAGAAGATCATGGCAAACTGGTTCCCGATGGCCCTCAAGGATGGCGCGCGTTCTTGGCTCCTGAACCTGACCGACGGGTCGGTTTCTTCCTGGGAGGAGATGCGCAGCCGCTTCATCGCCAACTTTCAGGGCACTCGCGACCGTCCGCCGGCCGCGGGAGACCTGCGCCGCGTCAAACAGCAGCCTGGAGAGACCCTGCATAAGTATATCCAGCGCTTCAACAACGTCCGCCTCAAGATTCCCAAGGTGTCTGATGAGGCCATCATCTCCGCGTTCACCGATGGCGTCTGCGATGTCAAGATGAAGGAGGAGCTCGCCATCCACGAGGATCTCTGCACCGCTCTGGAGATGTTCAACATGGCGAACAAGTGTGCAAGGGATGAGGAGGGACGCCTCTCCCTCCTCGAGCTCCCTGATGCTGATCCAGAAGACAAGAAGACCAAGACCAAGGACACGAGCGCAAGGGGCCAGCCGTGCTCGCAGCCGAGCCAGAGACCAAGCGCGGCTGCGACCACCCCGAGTCATCCAAGGGCAAGCGGCCGTTCTGCGCCTTCCACAACGTCTACAGCCACAACACCGGCGACTGCCAGGAGCTCAGGGCTCTCCGCGACGGGCGCCTCGGTCGACGCCCCGAGTGCAATGATCGAGGCTACGGGCGCGGAGGTGGCCGAGGTGGAGGACGCTGGGATGGACGCGACCGCCGTCAGGAGTGGCGCGGCCAGCCTCGTGAGGACCGCTGGCAGGACCAGCCTCGCGAGGGCAACTGGAGGGAGCAGCCTCGTGAGGACCGCCCTCAGGGCAACGCAACCTTGCCTCCTCTGCCTCCACCGCCAAGAAGGAACGAAGATCACCACCAAGACGAGGGGGCTGGGGCTTTCAGGAGCCTCGGGCCATTGCCTGCATCTTGGGCGGCTCACAGGCCCCGGCTTCCCACCGTGTCTTCAAGCAGTTTGCGCGCGAAGTGAATGCAGCGCTCCCCAAGCTTGAAGAAACTCGCCCTCTCAAGTGGTCCAAGTGTGCCATCACCTTCGACTCCTCAGACCGCCTCAAGTGTGCGGCCACCGCTGGCGCGCTCCCCATGCTCTGCTCCCCCGTTATCAGCAATGTGACCGTCACCAAGACCCTCATCGATGGTGGAGCAGGGCTCAATGTTCTCTCCGTTCAGACGTTCGACAGACTCCAGGTGCCATACTACCAGCTGTACCCCACCAAGCCATTCTCAGGAGTGACCGATGGATCGACACACCCGATCGGGCAGGTTCGCCTCCCAGTCACCTTCGGCGAGCGCAACAACTACCGCACCGGGCTCATTGACTTTGACGTCGCCAACATCCGCCTGCCCTACAACGCCATCCTAGGGTACCCAGCACTGGCCAAGTTCATGGCGGCCACACACCAGGCTACAACGTCGCCTGCCAAGAGAAGGATGCAGTGTGCTCCCTCGAGCGCGCTTTCCAAGCTGCAGCACTTGAGAACCCAGAAGACGAAGACGGCGCCCTCCCTCCTGAGGTCGCTCCCAAGATGAAGAAGCTGCAGCTAGGCCAGGGGTCTCGTGAGGGAGCATCACTCGAGGACGCGGCGCTGAGTCTCGCGTCTCCGGACGCGGCGCCTTCACCATCGCATAAGGAGGCGCGCCCGACGCTCCTCTCAGGCTGGGCTCGGGGGCTCTCCTTTGGAGGGCCTCAGATCTAGCCAATGTCGCGAGAGTGGCGCTCGGGCACCACGTGGAGGCGCTCTTCAGAGCACGCTTCCCAGGAGAAGGCAGCAGGCGGAGGGCACCAGGCATTCAGGAGTTCATCAGCAAGGCAATCGAGGAGATTCGGGAAGGAAGGGTTCTGCAAGGCGATCGTTGCCTGCCGCGTGGCTCAGCTCATTGCACTGGCGAGGGTAAGGAATTCCGTGTCTCCGTCGACATTCCCGGGCTCAACAGGGCCGCGTCTCGGCAGCTCATGTGGCCGTCTCGTGTCAGCCGATGCGAGGGTCCGCCTCACAGCTACGCCCGCATGCCTTTTGGCCTGGCGGGCGCGGGTGAGGCATTCCAGTGCTGCATGAGGGACGCTCAGACGGCCTGCGAGGCCAGGCACCAGGCGATCCTGGCGGAGATGGAGGAGCACCTTCAGGAGCCTTCCGGTCCTTCCGAGCCTCCCGAGGCTCGGCACCGGAGCGGCTCATGAGGAACGGCCTCGGTGGCGCGCGTTTTTTGGATACTTCAACAACTCTTCAGCAACGGTACCAGGTGACATCTCCCTAGTTCGTTCAATTTGGGGGCGCCCCTCGGGCTGCATCATCCCCAAGCCGTGTGGGTCCGTCCCTACGGCATGTATCCCTTCCGCATTTATCAGAGCCAGTTACAATCCTTTCCAAGTTACTTTTGAATTATTGACTGCCTGACCGGCGCTTCGCCGCTAAGAGTGTTACTTTTGAATTATTGACTGCCTGACCGGCGCTTCGCCGCTAAGAGTGTCTCGCGCCCTCGCGAGCTCTCCCACGACCGCCTCATGATTAAGGACTAGCACGGCATCTGTGCTCGGGTCCGTCCCTGCAGCGTCGCTAAACCCAAGTAGTTGAGCTCTGGCTCACGGGCTAGCCCCGTGTACGTCACCTCCCGTAGCTCTTGGTGTCTTGTTCTTGCATGAGCTAATCGTGAGTGGATGAGTGAGGGCGCGCGACCTAGTGCCCCCGTGGCCACGAGAACCGCGCGCCGACTGTTTTTCTTCAGGATCTTTGCATGAGAAGACTGGGCACGGCGTCTGTGCTCGGGTCCATCCCTGCAGCGTCGATAAATCCAGCGGCTGAGCTCTGTCTGGCGGGTCGGTCCCGTTCACGTCACCTCCTGGGGTCGTTGGTGTCTGGCCTTCTCATGCAATAACCTCAGGAAACTCATTCGGCGCAGGCTGCCTAACCATCTCGCAGGACCAATCCGAGCATCTCTAATCAAGACCAGGCGCAACCCGCCTTGAGGTAGGGCCTCGTGAGTCCCGCGCTGGCTCACGGGTGCCCATATACACCTCCTCCAGCCCTGCCGTGCAAGCCACGTGTCAGGGCGGGGCTGTACACGCCCCGGGGGCTCTCCTCAGAGGGAGCCCCCTCCCACGCACCAGTGGAAGCACCATGCTCTGTGCTGGCCGTCGACACTGCCGAGGAGCGGCTATGCCCGTGCAAGAGCAGAGCGCTATGCTCCGCCCTGGTGATAAACAACTGGGGGTGGCCTCACGGCTGCATTAACCTCAGGGAGCCTCCGGGCTCAGTGACTAGCCTCACCGTGCTGCTCTCCCTCAGGAAGGTAGCGCGAGGGGGCTGGGCACGGGGGCTACGCTCAGGTCACGCCTGGCGTACCCCACCTCGCCAGGCCTCACGGGGCTGGTCTTCGCGCACCCCTCCCAAGAGAGAGCTCGGCGAGGAAAAGGTAGGATGGTCTGTTCGTACGTCAAGGGGGACCCCTAAGCATCGCGTCTCAGGAGCCTAACTGGTCACGTAGCCCCTCACCTCTTGGCCTCGTCCTGGTGATCCGGACGACTCAACGACGGCTGAGGCATGCGCGGGGCCGGGCCCTGCCGACGCAGAACACCAAGACCTGGTTGTCACCCTTCTTTTTCAAGCCGTTCGCACGTCAAGGGGGACTCCTGAGCATCGCGTCTTAGGAGCCTAACTGGTCACGTATCCCCTCACCTCTTGGGCTCGTCCTGGTGATCCGGATGACTCAACGACGGTTGAGGCATGCGCGGGGCCGGGCCCTGCCGACGCAGAACACCAAGGCTTGCCCCTGCATCTTTTCCTAAGTTGTTCGCACGTGAAGGAGGACTCCTGAGCATCGCGACTCAGGAGCCTAACTGGGCACGTAGCCCCTCACCCCTTGGGTTCGTCCTGGTGATCCGGACGACCCAACCGCGGATGAGGTACGCGCGGGGCCGGGCTCTGCCGACGCAGAACAACAAAGCAAACGGGAAAGCTGAAGGAGCATAATCTAGTTATTACAAGACATATTGTTCCAAGCAAATAGTTCTAAACGCCTTCCCGAGGCATGTCGCACGATGCAGGATAAACAAGCAAGAGAAGAATCGTCGGGCCACCTCTTCAGACTTGGGTATCACCGCTGCCCGCCAGCAGAGCCTCGTCGCCAGGCGCGTCACCCGTTCCACCGGCTTCAGTCAGAGGACCAACGACCAGGTACTTGCTCAGCAAGGCGTCCACGAAGCTCTTCACGGCGGCAGCAGCAGCATCCTGGGAGTCGGCGTCCACCGGAGTAAGGAAGGAGGAGAGGTTGAAGCTGGCATCCTGGAGATAAAGATGGCTGAAGACGCACGTCAGAGCCGAGGAAGAAAGTGAGCGTGCCTCGCTTTCCACCAAGGATGCAAACCCGTCGACAGCATCTTCGAGCACCGCCACGACTTCAGGAAGCAGAGCAGCAGGGCTCTCCCTCGGGGTCGTCACCACTGCCTTTCTCGAGGGATCATCTCCAAAGAGCGCCTTCTGGGCCTTGTGGAAGCGTGCCTCGAGGAAGGAGAGGGTGTCGCGCTCCATGGCGGCCACCTTCTTGGCCTCGGCCAGGGCTGCCTCCGCCTCCTCCTTCAGCTTCGTTAGGCAGTCGCGCTCCCCAGCCTGCTCTAAGGCCGTCTTCTTCACCTCGGCGTCTTGGTTGGCGACGGCGGCTTCCTGGGCCTTCAGCTTCTCCTCACGCTCCTGGAGCTGGCTGGCCTGGGCGGCCTGCTGGTCCTGGAGAGCCTTCAGATCAGCCTCTGCCAGGCGGCACCGGTTCTCAGCTTCTGTGGCCTCCTGCCGCGCCAGGTCGCGCGCCGTGGCGGCCACCCCAAGCGCCTTCTGGGCCTCCTCCGCAGAGCCCCAGGCCGCGCGGACAGACGCATCAGCCTCGAGCCAACCGGAGATCAGCCTCAGGCATCCCTGCGCCGAACGACGATCCGGGCCCTGAAGTTCACCCTGGAGGAGGTCCAGCGCCGCCCTTGCCTCTTCCAGGGTCCCGGAGGGAGCAGGAGCACCATGACTCGGCCACGCGCTGGGCAAGGGAGGAGGCGCCCTCGGCGCCAAGGCAGAAGAAACCTCAGCCTCAGGAAGGACCGGGGGCTCCGGAGGCTGGTTGTCCTCAGCAGCCGCGGCAAGGCTGGGTGCCGGAGGAGTCAGGCCTGCCGAAGGCACCGGCACCTCATGGGGATGGGCATCCACGTCCTCCGGAGATGACGTCACCTCTGGGGCTGCGGGGGCTGCGGCACTCTTCTTCACCTGGGCCGCGGCAACCGCTTCATTGCTTGCAGCCGCGACAACCTCCGTACCTCCTTCTGCTTCTTCGACGGCTGTTGTCTAACGACAGGAGAAGACGCTCAGTACCGCTTCAAGAACCAATAAGCAGGGTTAAGGGAGAAACTTACTGGTCGACGAAGGCGTAGCGCCTCTTCATGCTCAGCAACGGGCACTAGGGAGGAGCAGCTGGCGCCGAGCTCTTGGGAGCAGGAGAGCTTGCGGTTGGCGCCGCCCGGGACGGCGTCGGCGAAGGTGGGCTGCTGCCCGGAGAAATCAGTGCGGTCCTGCTTTTCTTCACAACCGCTCGCTTGGGCTGCTTCAAGGAGGCCACCCCCAGACCTCGTCGTGACTCCTGGAGGGCGCGGCACCTCCACCACCGGGGGCTCGTCGTCATCGTCATCGTCAGGAAGGTCGCACAGGAGCTCCCTTTGCTCCGGGGCAAAGGATTCTTCCACAACCTCATCCTCGGTGGCCTCGGAGGATTGGCCGTCGGAGGAGAGGTGCACCAAGGTAGTAGGCGGCAAGGAAGACCCCAGCCGCACGAACCCGAGCTCGTCGAAGACAGGCATGGCCGCGACAACCTCCTCGGCATCATCACGGTAGTACAGCGGAAGCCAGCCTTCCGGAGGGTCGCTCGGGTCCTTTCCCGTCAGGTAGAGCAACACCTTGTTCAGCTCCTCCTCGGGAAGGGGATCTCGGCGCAGGCGGATTTTGTCGTCTTCACCACCAAGCTTCCACAAGGGACGGGGGCGGTCTTGAAGCGGCGCGACGCGCTGCTTCAGGAACTCCCTGATGAGCATGGCCCCCGTCAGCTTCGCGTTCTTCAGCTCGTTATCCATCTTCCTCACGAACGGCGTCAGGGAAGGGTCGGTGTTCTTCTCAGAACGCCACCACTTCTCGGAGACGGGGAATGCGGTCGGCAGCTTCAGCGAGCTCTGGGAGCTCTTGGCATCCATCAACACCCACCTCTTCACGGCATCCTCCACTTTCTTCCCGGCGCGAGAGATTGCGTTACCACCCCGCGCCGCGACGAAACCAATGCACCCGACCAGATTGTCACCGGTCTTGCGAAGGTAGAAGAAATGGCGGAACAGGGCAACGGAGGGCATCACCCCCATGAACATCTCACAATAGAAGGCGAAGAGGGACAGAAGGAGGATGGAGTTGGCATGGATGTGGAGCGCATGGAGACCATAGTGGTGAAGGATCCGAAGAAGGGGGATAATGGAGGTACCAGCCCCGAGAAGACGTTGTGCATGAAGAAGGGGAAGAAGTTGCTGCCCGCGGGCTCCGGCACAGCGGTGGTGACCCGGAACGCGGTCTTCTTCCACTCATTATCGTCGCTCACCGTTAGGAGGAGCGTGGTCTGGAGCTTCTCCCCGATTACGCAGGGCGCCAGCAGCCCTGGCTCGTACCAGGCGGAGCCGGCAGCCGAGGAAGAAGCCGTGGTCTTCTCGGCGGCCATCAAGTAGGAGATTTGGTGGAAAATCAGCAGATCTGGTGAGCTCTTCCGCTGTGGGGAGAAGGGGATCTGGAGCAAGACGAAGAAGGAACAATGGAAGCCTGGCGGCAGGCGGCACCCCTTTTGTCAAACGGAAGCAGTTGCCGAGGCAGCGTGGGGAAACGAAGTCGCCCACGTCCAATCAATCGCCACGCGTCATCAAGCCCGCAGGTGGTTAGGGCCCGCGGCGCTCCGCACTTGCCCTTTGGCTTCGCCTGGAAGCCAAGTCCGAGCGCGCCTTGGGCCCGGGGGCTACTGTCGGCGTCCTGGACTTGGGGGTATCCAATCCTGCCTGCCTGCAGCCCACCACATGGCTTCATCGACGGCCTGGTACGGCCCAGCCTCAACACCAGCACAGCAAGACCCTCGCGAGGGGCCAAGCCTCGCCAGGCGAACGACGCCAAGACCCCCGAAGGAAGTGGCCTCCTCAGGAGGGCTCCTGATGGGCGGAGAGTTCTATGCAGTTACCTCATGAGGCTCAGCTGACGTGAGCCATGACGACCAAGGCCAGGCAGGCGCCAGGCGGGCGCACAGCGCAGGTTTCCTCTTCAGTGCAAGGGAGGCAAGCCGCAGGCGCGGAGTCCCGAGGAATCAGCCAAAGGTTTCCATTCTGGTGCAACAAGACCAAGACCGCCAGGACGGCAGGACGGAGGTCATCACCGAGCCCACCGCAGTGTCACGACCAGAGGCTTTTTGCAAGCGAAGACTACTTTTGTTAGGATAGACTGTACTACTTGTCCCCTTTCAAATCCCGCCGTTGTGGAATCCCTTCCCGCTCATATTTGGGAAGAGGACCAAGGCCACTATATATAGGACTTAACCACCACCATAGAGGAGGAACCGAGATCAGGACAAGTAGAGCACCACACCAACTCAAGAACACCTCACCTCCTGAGGCTTGTTCATCCACGGTACTAGTTCATCCATAGCCCCTCGAGGCAATCCACCACACCACACTGGATTAGGGTATTACACCACAACGGTGGCCCGAACCTCTGTGTCTTTGTGTCTCCTTGAGCTTGACGCGCTAGGCTAGGGAGGATCGCGAGTAGGCAGGCTGGACAGGTTGAGATCTCCGCATGCACCCCAGAGTTCGAACCTCTCAAGGGTTGCCGGATCCCTAAATCCGACAAAACTCTACATAATATCAAGGCTTCCAGCTTATCCAGGCTTAGGATGCTGCATACAGAATAATTCCTTCCCTTTGATAAAAGGGTTCATATTTTTAGACCTCACTGCTTCAAATATAACTGCAGGTAAAAAGTTTGAACAACTTAAAAAGGTCAGATAGGAATGATTATCTAAAATAAGCCGAGAGATGAACTGGATAAGCTAGAAGTTTGATGATGATCAGGCTGCTGACTGCCAACTCTAAAACTGAGTGCCAACAATACCTTTTGTAACACAGTGCCAATCATACCATTTCAAGGTATCATAGGCACTTGCTTTGCTGAGGGAGAAGTGGTGACGATGATGCCGAGGTGCAACGTTGTATACAGCACGCAGCAAGCTGTTCACTCCTTGACATAATTCAAAATTTCTGCTGTTCACACAGTTCTCACTCAATTGCTATATGGGAAATGGAATCTCCTGCATCCGGGTGACGCTTTCCTCTCCTTGCACCACAGAACCACACTGGAGGTGCAAGAGAGAGAGAAATGTGACGCGCGGCAAAGTATACAAAAAATGTGGATATCTCTAACCAAGTTCTTCTCGTTAGCGTGTAATTTTCCCGAGCTCGGGAACTTTGGGCAAGCCAAATAGTGAGTTTGTGTTCTTTAAGGGTAATAGCGGGCATGTGTTCTCTATTCAACTACTGCCATGGGTTCTTCTTTCCAGCCCCTTTGCGCATTAAACTTGTTTTCGAACTCTGCAGTCAAGAAGAAAGGAAAAGATGCTAAAGATTCAAAAGTACTAAAGTTGTACTGAAGCTGCATCAATTAATTTGGATCGGACGGATACATGATTGTAGGCAAGCTGTAGTGTTGTCTGGCTTACAGATTTCAATTTCAGTTTCAACTTTCCTCGGACCCTGTTCTTTTGCGGTTTCAGTTTGTAAATCCTAACCATCCAGTGCTGGGTTGTAAAAACCTGCATTAAGCAATATGGTACATGAACACGTTGCAGGTGCAGTCAAGCAAAGCTGAGAGGGGGACTCTGGTTTCTAAATGATTGGAGGGAAGAGTAGTAGCACTGTACCTCCTCAAAATGGGTCAGTTTAAAATGCTTCCTTCCTATTTCATATCTTCTCGCTCTGTCAAACCCCTTGCCATCAGTCTCAGCGAATCTAGATGCAAAGGAGAACAAATGTGAAAGAAAATCCATGATTGCGATACATCAGCATGGTAACTTCCTTGCACTGACAGACCTGTAATAACAAAGCTTGTACATGAGGCAATTCAGCATTGTTGGAGTGCCCTGAGCATCAACACGGTAGTTGCCATCCCTCTATAGAAATAATATAACATAATAACTCAGAAGAAGTCTGAAATTTCACATAGTTGATGGTGCTTTTCTTCCACATGTTATACTAGAATGCAAACTGATATTTTTAGTTTTCTACCACGACACTACCGAATGATATGCACGATAGTTGTAGAACACAAGTTCACCACTCACAAGGTAATCCTGTTCCTTGATGTGAGGGAATTCACCACCTCCGATTCGAACCATCCAGAGGAACTTATTAATATCATCACTTGGGTAGCCAATAAGCCCTGAAAATAAAATCGTCAGGTTTTATGGGGTCGGGATTCAGGAAGCACTTTGTTTAGAATACTGTTATTTCTGCAAGTCCAAAACACATCAACCTCCAAAGACCACAAGCACATATTTAACATCTAAGGAATTGAAGATCTCCCATGCTCCTTTTTCTGGGGATGACATTGCTGTCCCAACTGTCGCTATGTGCGTGTTATTCCAGGTATTATTGTCTACAATCACGGTCCTGTTGGCCATTGCAGTTGTCTGATAACCATAATCCCACCATGACGCAACCTACAGCAATCATTGCCATCTTTCTATCAGAATGATGCAATTCAAGTGATCAGAGTAGGTCCATTCGAAGGCATACCTTATCGTCCACTTCTGTGTTATGGCGCAGCCATGCATAAGATTCACGGAAATCGTCATAAACATGCAGCCCGTCGTGTGAACGTGATGTCAGCACAATTGAGGGTGCAGAGTATGCTTCTGCAGCTGCCCATACACAATGGATCTGCAAAAATGGATCGTTGAGTAATAGCGTCACTTTTAATGAGAATGCTGCTTCCAGTGAAAACAGATACCTTACCACATAAAGTCCACAAAGCATGATCAGGAACAGTATACCCATGGCAGATGCTTCAGAAGGCAGTACACAAAGCTTCTCCTCCTTTTCGGGCCTAACAGGAGAACTTCCCACCAATTCTGTTTCCTTCCGACTCTTCTTTGATGATCTTTCCTTTGAAATAGTCCCCATTTTTTCTTTTTTTATGTTCGCATTTTTCGTGGAAGTTGTGATAGTGGCTGTACTGGAACTCCCTGGGGTACTATCTCCTGCCTTAAATTTGACAGGACAGTACATCAGTAAACCTTTTGTAGAAACTAAATCTGGTAAGAATATTAGAAAAATAGTACTAATGAAATAATCATACAGTAGGAAGGGTATCATCTGATATTGGGCGCTGAAATTTCATCGATCGTGTGAGGACGTTAAAAGCTTCTGACAGAGCAATCCCAGACAAAATGCACACGGCAGGGGCAAGAACAAGCATCAGTCGTACCTAACATTGCACTAACATCACTATCAACTGATAAATAAAGCAATACGGTACTGTAAATGTCTTAGCAGTGATGACTTACCATTACCCCAGAGAAATATACTGAAGTTACCAAGTACAAGACCGAAAATGAGCTTGCATCAGATAAAGGTAAGAAGCATGACTGCAGGTTGTGTTGCAACAAATTAATTAAAACCATGCTAAACACGAAGTAAAATCCATTTTCCAACAAAACATGAATGCTTACTATGATCCCAGCAGGAACTAAGAAGGCTAGCACATTGATAGCCATAAAGTAAGAAGGCCAGGTAGGTGGTTGATGTTCGCTCACGCTAGCAATGATAGGGATGTACTTGCTTGCATATGTTCTGTCAGAATGGAACAAAGCGAAGGAATTCAAGGCATCAACTTATATAGAAACAGAAGAAGAATTCATCATAAACAGGAATCAGAATTATGTACATCCTGTATACAGAATAAATTTCAAGTTATCAGTACATCGTGGGTAATAGAAAGAGTGGATTCCATTTTTTACCCCCTACTTTGATATTTTTACGCTAATTACCCCCATTTAATAGCTTTTCATTCGAATTACCCCATGCGACAAAAGTTTTGCCAGTTTTACCCCATTTAAAGTATTTTAGGTTGTGGATAGCTTCTCCAGTGGTTCTTTTGTCATACAAAGCATCAATGGAATTATGCCTAGTACGATGCAACACCCAGAAGCAACGGAACTACTGCACATATGATAATTGCTTGTACGATACTAGCAGGATGCTAAATCCAATGGTCTTTATTTCCTTTGCCCAAATGCTGCAAGGTCAGATCCAAATCATCATACAAATATCGGATAAGGCCTGTCATACATATAGCAGTGCTCCAGAAGCAAATGCCGTGAAGAAGAATGAGGTGGAAACAATGAACAAGGAGCTGCGTGACATGAAGAAGTAATTTATCAAGGCAAAGTGGTACGTGCGTACATCTGCCGACCGTGAGAAAAAACTGTGTTCGGCTAAGCCATTTGACCGGTTCAGGCACGGGAAAAGATGCCAGAAAAAAAATGCGATGTGGCACGTCATGTGTGCCTGATGACCAGGGCTCACCTGATAGATCACTAAATGGGATAAAAACTCGTAATTTTTTTAAACGGGGGCAAAACTTTTACTAAATGGGGTAATCCGGATGAAAAACTGTTAAATGGGGTAATTTGTGTCAAAAATGTCAGCGTATGGAGTAAAAACTGGATTCACTCTAATAGAAATCACAATTCTTTTGTACTAATGCGGAAACCTAGAAGGTAGCATATCTCTTTAGAAACTCCAAATCCAGAGGAAAGGTGGTTCCAATTAAAATTGTCATGTTTATTGTTAACCAGAGTGAAGGCTTTGTTATCAGTGAAACAAAAACAAGAACAAGTCTTGCGCCAAACAAATACTTTATGAGAACTTACGGGTCAAGTAGACTCAAACTGCGCCCACTCCAACCTTTTGTTGGGCTAGATGCGACCAATGCAGCAAGTATTGCTACTACAGCGAGACAAAGGGCTCTGCAGGAATCCTTGATATTAGAATGTGTACAGAACATCTACTTTGTTTTGACTTATGAGAAACAAATGTTTGGTCTGCCAAAATTATGAACCAGTATCAAGTGTAACACGTCTTTTAACGCACATTAACTGGTTTTGACATCAGAAACTTACAAGCCAACCGTTAGTACAAATGTCATGGCCACTTTGAACAGCCGAGGAGTTAAAAGTCCTTTGATGTAATACACAAGAGCAACCACATGGAGGATTATAAACACCTGGAATTCAATCATCATTTTCAGAAATAAAGAGAAAGCAATTACTCCCTCCGATCCATATTACTTGTCACTCAAACGGATGTATCTAGACGTATTTCAGTGCTAAATACATCCATTTGAGCGACAAGTAATATGGATTGGAGGGAGTAGCAATTTTTTAACAGATATACAAAAATTGGGTGAAATCAGACAATTTAAGGGGGGAAAAGGAACACATGCGTAGGTAGATAATCAATTGGTGTACCAGAAATGATGCAAAGTGCTCTGATGTCAATACTGCATTAAAACCAACCACAGGTACCAATGCTGCCAGAAGTGTTCCCAGTACAACCTGCATGGTGCTAATCATGATAATGAGAATCTGTGCTGTTCATTTGTGCATAACCAATCGGTAAGCCATTAGACTTATCGACTTACAAGGGGAGCATAAGCAACGTAAAGTCGTGAAGAATAACGACCAGTTACAATACACAGGAGAACATGCATTGGGATAAGGTTGATGATGAATGTGTAGCCTCCCCAGGAACAGACCTGAAAAGCGGAAATGCAGTATAATGTGAAGAATTTTCTGAAACTTGTAGCTATTCTAAACATTTTCGAAGAAAAACTTACCATGTAAAAGTAAGAGAGAGCATTAAGTGTTGCATAAAAGAGTGACCCCGTGTTTAGTGTCTGCATAGTCATCATTATGTTATCTTCTTGAGGACACAAAGAGAAGGTTAAAATGGACAAGGCCTAAAATTCTAAGGACGCTTTGAGAACCTAACCTTTACATATAGATAAAATGTGAATATTAAAGCAAATATTGCTACAGCTTCGTTATCGTAGCTGCCTGCAACAGATCTTGAGATGTATGAGGGGACCTGCGTATTAGGAGGAATGGTAAGTAGTTTCTCGATCAAGTGCTATTTACAAGATAGTGTATAAGGATATAGTAGCAGTAGGTAGGCATATTTATAAAAAGAAAAAGGAAAGATGATGTCTCATGGTCGCAGATCCCAAATAAATGAGAAAAACACAGCCTTACCCCATGGCTCAATGATCATTAGGATTTTTATTCACAGGAAATTTCAACCTTCATAATTCAGAAATATTTCGGTTCTCAGCTTTGTGTTCCAGTCCCTATTTTTCATATTTTCCCAGGCCAGGCCATTCTTGGACCTCAACTTTTTTAATGAAGCTGCTTTGATCATTCAGCTCTCAGTTTTTAGATACTGATTCTTGTGATTAAACAGTTGTAAAATCTCTCTGAATTTTCCTGTTTTTGACATGTAAGAAATGAACCTTGTCGGTTACAGAAGGCTTTTCGGATAAATAGTGAAGTCGAAGAACCAAATAAGCTCACTTGAAATGATTAGGACGTAAAATCATCCGGAGCTCAAACCAGAGGACCAAAATATGACTCCTTTGTTTGGAAATGCCAAATTCAACTCCTAAACATTGATCGGCTGAGAAGTGATTTGACAACTATTCCAGAAAAGAGATAATTGAGAATAACCTAACAAATGAGGATTGGGCTGTGAAAAAGTTATTCGGCTAGGAAGAATGAAGACACAAATTTACAAAAGCTTTTGCTCATACAGTTGGAGATATGGAAGCAATTTTTACAAAGCTAACAGAAATATCGCATCAAAGTATCCCCATTCTCTAATTTACCCACAAACGAATGGACGAACAGACCTAGCCGACATTTGTCCATTGGAACTCACAGCAAAGTACCAATACACAAGTGTAAGCAGCAAGGTATAAAATGAGAAATATAAATCAGGTAGGCATATAGAAAAAACTTAATTTTCTCATGGCCAAACTGAGCAGTCCCTCCACAAAGAAAAGATAAAAGAAACAGAGAATACCATAGCTAAGATAGTTGCTGCCATTAAACCAGCCCCATGACCCTTCGCTTCCTGGAAGGTAAAGTACATAGTTACTACAGAACTTCTGTGGTTGTAGAACTAGTGTAAGCACATGTGATTCTTATATCAGGAAAACAACCTTTGTCAACAGATAAGTTGCCCAGGAAGCATTTGCCGAAAAAATCGGAGCAGTGAACACACAGACAGTCTCCACCGACAATGGGATGTTGAGGGAGTTTAGCAACCTATACAAGCAAAACACTTGAGGCGCAATCGCGGTTTTTCAGAGCTGTCCGACAACGCGTTGCTCTATGCTATGGAATGAAACATTTTACATACCACCATATCGTGCCTGCCGTCAGTGTCAAACCAGGATAGACGGTGCCGCCAATAACACGTCCGAGGGGGTACCTATAACATACAAATAACAATAAGAAACGACGAACATTCATAACGCATACTGAATGATTCATGTGTCCCGGCAAGTGGCAACCATACCATGTTCGATCGTCAAACCAGTTCCAAAACTCGTAGATTCCACTCTTTGACAAAAACTGAGACAAGGCAGGGAAACATATAGCGAATAAAAATACATACACATTATGGAACATCAATACTTGTACAAAAACGTAAGCTGCAAATTACACAAAAGAATACTCCCTCCGTTCCTAAATACTCCCTCCGTCCCATAATATAAGAACGTTTTTGTCAAAAACGTTCTTATATTATGGGACGGAGGGAGTATTTGTCTTTCTAGAGATTTCAAATGGACTACCACATACGGATGTATATAGACATATTTTTAGAGTGTAGATTCACTCGTTTTGCTCCTTATGTAATCACTTGTTGAAATCTCTAGAAAGACAAATATTTAGGAACGGAGAGAGTACATCCCAAGTCCCCAATCATATGCAGAGGCCAGGATGCTTTGCCCTTCCATTGGGGAAAAGAAAACCAACATTTGTCCCAATTTTCTCGCCGCTTAATACCACTACCATGTGAAAGTAAACGAAGCTTCCTACAGCCATAGTTACCAAAATTCGAATGTAATAACGCTCCGAGCAAACACAGCAACGCGTCCTGCTACGCTTTGAGCTCAGTTTCACAGTGCTGCTACACACCACAGGCACCTGAGCAACGGACAGTGGGCAACAATGTGACGCCGCCGAAACTGACCTGAGTGACGCGGTAGTTGAAGTAGGGATCGAACTCGTGGATCACGCTCTCATACTTGATCACCTGCGGCACACCAACATGTGAGGCGGGCATGGAGTTCGCCACAGGATCTAGAGAACGTTGGCGTGGATCTTACTGAGAAGAGGCGGATGGAGAAGGCAAGGACGCCGATAAGGAGGAGGGCGAAAGCACACAGCATGCCGCTCAGGGCGTTCCGGAGTCGGCCGCCGCCCCCGGCCGCCATGGAGATGGACCCGGCCTCGAGCTCCGCCATGGCGGCTCAGCGGAGCAGTGGAGTTGGGGGAGCAGGCGAAGGAAGGCTGTTGGTGTAGCTGCTGTGTTGGTGCCCTGCCGTCGAGCCGCTGCGTGCCGTAGCAGTGGAGTACTGAACTTGTTTGGGCGATTTGGCACTACCAAGTTTCCAGATCGAATTCACTGGTGATCATGATTATATGTAGAAAGAAACAAAAGAAAACGCCCATCCGATTATATGCTGGCTGGCTACGAGTTGCTAAAGCTCACCAAAAAGCGGCTAATGTCTGGTTGGACTTTTGTCTACACAAACAAAAATGGTATTCACAATCACACCTGACAACCAGTCAACGTGGACATCCTTGTGCACAAGGGTCAAATTTAGAAGATTTGCTCTATCCAATTATAAAAACATTTATGGGGGAAGAAACATTCTCCCAGTGACAATGGGCCAAGTCGTTCGGATTTTTTTTTTAGCAGATACACTCCTTTGAACTAGAACCATGACAAAAGTTATGGAACGGAAGGAGTACTTTCTTTTCCACAGGTCCACTGTGCATGTTAGAAATAAGCACACTGATTTTATGCAACAACATGCTGGTTTTTTTACCCAAGAATACAGTTACAAGCACCGTTTCGTATAAAAAACAACAGACAAATGAGATCACCAAAGCTAAAAACAATATATGATACATCTATGGCAGAGCCGCTGAACCAGAGCGAACTAATTCAAACTTTCTCAACAACAAAATAGGGAGCCTGATTGTAACTGCGGAGTAACGCCACCAAACTGGAGCTGACACTCCACCAGATACAACCAGAGTTCAAGCTTCTTCAAGAATGGCACGGGCAAGATTTGATCCCAGAGCCAATCTGACAGAGCTCAGTGCATGGCTTGGTAGGTGATTACTGCAGAAGTCAGGACGCAGCTTGGCCATGGACAGTTCTTGTAGTTTATTTAGCAACAAGGTCGTCTCGGCAACATTCAGTAAAGGGCGGGGTTTGCAGTTGAGTAGTTTCACCTGTAGAAAAGGTGGCGACAGAAAATGGAATCAGAACTCCAAACTTCTTAAATGTTAATCCGGATTAAGATAAGATGAAGAAATATGATTTAGCTAAGCTATTTCGCTGAATGAAGATCCTTAGTGCTATACTAATCAACCAGCGGGAGCTTACCGAGTCATGTAGAAGGGGCAGCCAGAAACGTTGTGGTGTAGAAGGATTTCTCATTAGCTGCAAAAGAAAAATTACATTGTATATAAGGAATAAAAAAACTAATGCCATAGATCTTAAACCTGGAGACAAGATAACTATTCCTACAAGCTGCATGCTTTTTTGCACATCTTCTACCAATGGTCTTGAATTGAAGTATTGAACTGCAGAAACATTTTTACCTGTATAAGAAACTCCACGGTCTGCCGAGCAGCCTCGCCGGTCCTTCCTTCTAGTGCCTGTTGAAGGGATCTCTTGAAATCCCGGTACCTTTGCAAAAGCATATGTTAAGCTGATGTCACACTTGTGAAGAGAAAAGAAACAATAATTTGATGAAAAAATCAAAAAGGAAATAAATACCTGTGAAGGAACTCAAGACCACCTGCACTACCAATGTCTGAACCTAGTAACTCGAGCAACCCTTCCCATTGCTGACCAAGCAAAATCACTATTAGATACTGTCATGAATAATATAGCTGCTAAATTGTCTGCATATTTTGATCCATTTTACTTGGTTAATACTGAAGACTAAACTAACTGTAGGGGAGGAAAAAGGGAAGAATTTGACACCTTAAAATTATCATCTGCGACTGACTTCCCAATGCGTTCAAACAATTGTTGAGCAATTCTATCAAGTCGTACTTTATCATGAGCTTGCTGAAACCAGTAAACCCCAGTTCCTTTTCTACCATGCTTCCAATGGTAACAGCCTGCAATCTAAAACCAAAAAAAAAAGTTATTAGATAGGACATCTTGAGCCAGTTAAATACAGAATTCCAAAGTTAAGTTTGAATATTTAGTTGAAGAATAAGCCATTTTAAAACCCAAGATGCTCATGAAAAATTGTGCTTATCTTAAAAATAAAGTTACGCGTGCATTACGAACCACATTTTACCTTCATGATGTTTGTACCAACATTCTCCAGTTCATACAAACGACAAAGTTCCAAAGTCTGCTCACACAAACGAGTTTTAGGTGACAGAAAAAAATACAGAAACACCACAAGTAAATATCAAATTGAATAAACGTACCTTCAGCACTAGACGGTTATCTTGTATGGGTTGCTTGAGAAGTAGAATCTCCAGCAGCCCTAGACCTTGGTTTAGACACGAGGACAGATAAGTCGGTGCGATCTGAGTACCAAACATGCAAGATGGCCATTACCAACAACATCAAAATAAGACATTCGCCTAGCATAGATAAACAACATCGATTCTATAGATCTGATACAACAAAGTGGACAACGGATGGTAGCAAACTACACAATACGCATACATACACTAGAACATTCAGACCCACATACATCAGAATATTGTTCAAGAAAGAAGTCTATTGTAAACCCTGAACCATGGCTGAAAGTCCCATAAAGCCCTGAACTATGAAACCGTCCATATTAAACGCCATTTAACTTCAGCCCTGTTAAGCTTCATGCACTAGCCAACGCAACCCAAAGTCCAAACTGATGGAAAAGGCTAGGCAATCCACATATACACTTCAACAAATCCTAACCTGGTTTTAGATAGTCGTTTTACATTTTGCTGTTTTCAAAAAATGTGAAAACTAGAAAGCACCAATACGGCTGGGTCAGCCGTAACCCCATGCTGTAAGCAGGCGACACGGGGATACACTCGGCTACACGTATCCCCGATTATTCCCTTTTTCTGATTTTGAAAAAAACAGGGATACGGTGGGGATACTCACTGGATAAGATAAATGAAATTCTCTAGTCATTTTGCACATGACATAGATGGTCATTTTTTATGATTTTCTTATGACATCCATGAATTGTTTTCATACTTCTTTAGAAGACTAACACAAAACCATTTTTCAAATCGTCCTAGGATTTGATTTCAATGGTTTTAGAAAGTTCGGGATTTGATAGACAGTTCGAAAGTTTGGGGTTCAAGTCACACCAGGCAAAATAGTTCAAGGTTCAAAATGGACTTTTCTCAATATTTAAAACCACAGAACAGAACAGAAGCTGCTCTAGTCATTTGGTAGTGCATTGAGTACATAAAACTCACCTGCCAAGTTGAAGAATGAGAACACAAAACTTGAGCGTAGACTAGCCGGTGCAGTTCTTCTATGCTTATGCCACCAAAGTTAGGTCGTTCTTCATGCAACATAATATCCGCATAGTCATTATCAGCTGCCAACAGCTCCATACAGTGTGTAACCATCCTGTGGTCACAGATGGCAAAATCTATTAGGTCACAGTGTTTCAATGTTGACAGTAGGTGGAAAATCAAATACTCCGAGTAACAGATTGTCCATTTACCAAGGCCCAAATTTTTTTGTGCATTCCGCCAAGACAACCTAAACATGAAAAAGAAATGTTACATCGGCAAGAAAGGAAAGACAAGGGTTATATGGAGTCTGCCAGGATAATGTTGCATGCCAACCTCTGGATTTTCTGAAAGGATGCCGTTAAGCAGGCCTGTTAATCCATTAGTGTCGAAAGACGGCTTAAGCTGTATGCATTTCTGTGCTAAGTGATGCATCCCTTCAAAGCCCTGAAACAATGGAGAGAAAAGGCTAAACTGTTGCACAAAGACTCCTTGAACTGTTCACATGTATACATTAAATTAAAAGCTAACTGTTGCACCATACGAGAGATAAGAGGTTTCAGGAAATTCAGTCAGGGTAAATATTTAGCCATCTTAAAAGCACAAAATATTGCACAAAGACAATTCAAAATCAATAAAAAAAAAAGAATGAGACCGAGAGGTGTGACCACATTCCCCAGCTTTTCATTCCAAAGAAGATGAAGACTCGAGCCCATGTTGGCTAGATGCAGTTGTTGTGCCCTAGGCCCTAGCCAATAGAGCTGTGACAGTGAGAGCTCTAAGTAACCAGGTCATGTAACAGATTAGAGCACACATTCAATTGTAAAATGATCTTGTCAACAAGGGGTTGCTCTAATAGCAATCATGAAACTGAAAGCCATGGGAGGAAACTGCATGCAAAACCTTAGGTAATAGGGAAGTAAGGGCATCTGGCACATCTTTACGCAAGCATTGGGAATCAAGGAATGTCACAGAAGTATTAAGGAAAACTGAGAGTTACTCAAGCAAATGAACCACAAAGCATTAGAACTGACAATACAAGAGGCAAGTGCATGGGTATGAGACGAACCACTGTAAATGGCCTTATATAAAGAAAATGAGAAGCGAATAGCTCCAGCCAATGGGAAGTAGCAGCAGTGAGGTCCTTTATGTTTCCCATCATGATGTGAAGCAGATTCTTCAAACCATCACGAGTTTTTTGGTGACTGCACTGAATCCAAAATGCACTGCACTCCAGTTTACTTACTTGACCTCGCCATTTTTCCCATGCCTGCAAATACAAGTAGCTCATCAAATCTTTCTGTGAACTTCAACTGGGACAACTTTTTTTAACACATAATTTAAAGCTTATGAAGGCAAAAAGAATGACTACGGAAGATTGACATAACAATTTCACCAAGCCCAACCAGTACACTGCCCAGTTTCACAGATGAGTAACAAGGTAAAACCGTTTCAATTAGAAGTATTACCAAGAAATCACATATTTCACTTTGAACCATGTGTCATATTACCATTAAGGTCAAGATTTGCATCTCAGGGTACCAAAAGCAGGCACGAAATTCCAATAAAAGAGCATATGTGCCACATTAAAAGATGTACCCTGACCAATCCTCATTGCCTCCATGCAGGGCGTTGTCTTTCGCCAGAAGGATGACGGGAGAGATGTGGGGCATGCAAGATAAGATCCAGAGCCTCATTATTCAGCTTTAGAGTTTAGAGGATGGATGCAGGATAGCATTTTGAAGACAGTTGCGTTCATTTTCCCTTGTGTTTTGTTTTCGGGACTGTCCGAGCTATGGTAGTGTGTTTTGGATAGTTGTTCTGGTTGTTAGGTTGTCGCATTTTGGATCTGGGAGAGAAGAGGGATCAGGGATGGGTTTCACTACAGGTAGGGCTGAGACAAACGCTAGTTATTGGGCTGGGCCATATCGGAAACATACCTGTGAGGTATCGGGATTAAAATTCGTTACTTTTCATGCTTAATCAGCTGATACTCCCTTGATATGTATTGGAGACAAATCCATGTGTGATATGGTATCCAATACGGACACGCCACCCCCAGCAAGTATTTGTGTTTTTTAGACCATTTATAGAGTTGTCCCCAAATAATTCTCCTTGAACCTCGGTGGATAATGAGTTTCGAGCAGCAATCAGTTCTCCAAAAACTTAAAGGTAGTGACAAACGGTGAGGAATATACTCATAGTCTCATACTTAGGCCCTGTTCGGAATCAATCCGCTCCGCGGAGTTGTGGAGCTCGGTTTTGGCAGCTCCGTCAAAGTGAGCTGCAGTCTCGTCCGCTCCGGGAGCGGAGTTAGAGGAGCGGAGAGGAACCAAACACTCCCTTCATACTCAACCCCCACATATAGGCTCCCTTGGGCCTATGACATGGACTCGACATAGGCTGAAATTTTTTATATTCAGTGCTCGCCAGGTCGCTTTTATTTCTGATACTTCCATGCACCAAACAGTTCGGCAGACATTTAGATATTGAGGGAAGGTGGTAATGCACTCATATTTCAACAGTGGGCACAAAGCAGGTTGCAGCCCAAGGAAGCAGCAGCAAGTGATGAAGAGGGAGCCAAAAGCACCAGCAATCATTTGCAAACAGTAGGATAAAAAATGCAAAATAAGTTTGGCAGCATGGCAAGTAGCGATGGTGCTACCTAACAGTACAAGCAGCACCATCATGTGGAAATTGAACATGAGAAGGCAGAAGTATAACTATAACATTGTGGTACGGAGGCACTCTCATGAGCAGCAGTAACTGGTCATCATGGTGGTCATGCAAGGCATAGCTTGTAATGTGCAGCAGCAATGAGGGTAAAAACAGGATAATTAATATTGTTATGATTTCGCAAGGATAAGGGGAAAATGATCATGTCATTAGTGGTTTAGATCTATCCAACTTTCATAGGGGTGCAGAAGAAATTGTAAAGTGCTCAAAAAGATGGCAACATTTATAAAGCATACCTTGATGAAATCAGGTCTTGTTTTGCAGCACTGCCCTAATTTACCCTTTGGTAAATCCGGTCTCATGCGCGGCATGGTTGAGACAAGAACTGCAACAGCCTCAACCAACCCGTTTTCTGTCTGATGGACCAAAGGACAAAAGCCGTTTATGTTAGGATTAGTTGTACATAAAACATACTGACAGCAGAGAATTTCATATTATATGGGCAAAGCTACAAGAGAATACATGCCCCATATAGAAATAACTTGCAAAAGTATAAATAAAATACTATGTCCGAGTGATAACCGCAAGTAAATTAGCACAAGTGCTATCAAAATCAAAGAATAAATCAGGGAAATATAGCAGAGTAACATTTTCTTGTATCTTATTCGTGAATCGTAATTATTCAAGCAAAATATGAAGGTAAGTCAAACCCCAAAACAGACCAGAGAAATTGCGAGTCCTTGCATTACAGGTCACTCTCTTCCCATGATCAAGTTAACAAAATTATGCATTAGAATGGATCCATTCATCATTGCCACCTAATTGTTCTCTTCATAGCTGTATCGACAGGAGGGCGGTGAAAGCGTACTATTTCTAGGCTACTGTTTAATATTTTAAATAGGATTAAACTTTTAAATGTATACGGCCAACAATATAACATAACTGCACTTGGTGCAATAGCTGAACCACATGAACTTCATAGAAAAAAAAGGGACAAACTGAGTGTGCATTTTTCATTGCAATTCTGCATTTGAAAATCTGGGTAGTTTTAAATTCTAATTCGGTAAAAGCCTAAAAGGAGAAGGCAAATAGGGCAATACAATTATCGATGATCTAGGCCCTTAAATCAAACCAGAATGATATTTTATTTGCAAGATCAACATCACTGACAAGGTGACTAAAGAAATCAAGAATGGCCTGAAAGTAGCAACAACCTAAGTACCTCACGGTTGTCCATCTGACCCAATTGGTATGATCCATGAAAACGTAGCATATTCACCTGCAAGAAAAAAAAACTTCAGATGGCAAGCTACACACAAGAGTATAAACCTATGAAAAACGTGCAAAACATATAGACATACCACAACATCAAGCCATCCAACTGACAGTGCTGCCGATAATCCATTCCAGTAATCATCATCATTTTCAACAATCTACAAAAATACCACTTATTATCAGACATCAGTTCACTCTCACCAATAGTAAGGTACAAGGGTTGGACCATGGAAGTAATACATATTAACAGAAGTAAATAGATAAATAAAATATAACAGAGCATCAACTCAACAGGGCGGTCAGTTATTAAAGTTTGTATACCAGACTGGCCTCTATATACTATCATTGATAATAGAAGAATCAACCTGCAGGTTGATTAGCTTTTTCTGGAAATTGTTGAGCTTGAAATACACCGTGCCATCCGTCTTGGTCAAGAGGCTGTCGTAATCCTAATACCAAAATAGGAAGAATAAGAGAGATATAAGCCCAGGCATTGTGACAGTAAATATGACTTAATAAGGTATAACAAGGCAATTGTCAACAGAAAGAGCATTACGGCTAACCAATCAACGAGTCGCTCCGGAAGCCAGCTGTGTAACTCTTTGTCAACATAGAATATTTCTAACAATTCCCAGGCAGCCTTTAAACTAGTAGGCTTCTCTCTAACCTGTAAATTAAAATATAGCAGTTACTCCTTACTGGAAACAACAAAAATATAAGTGAACTTAAATGATAAGAAAGCATCGTAAGTTTGTAACACATATAGACGGTCACCTTAAGAATTGCCCTCGGATCTTCAATCATGAGAGCAGGAAGAGAATCTTGGTTGCCAAGAAGATTACCGATGGTTTTGCTGTATTCGAGCACATATTGCCACCTAATCAAAAAAATAATCAATAAGAACAAGAGCAGATTTTACAGTAACTGGTAAGGTTCTTCCTGTGATGCGACTGCCCAGTAAGGTTTATTTTTGCAGGCATGATTAATATATGCATCAGAATTCAGAATGGACGTCTGAGAGGTACAACTATAGCTTCTATAGCACATGGATGGCTGCCAAAGTCACTACAATTGTAACATGGGTTGTAAAAGTTAAAAGATTTTGAATAGACATGTAATGCCCATTTCCTATATAAGCATAAGTTGTGTAACAAACTCAAGCAATTTGGACCTCTGAACCGTAAGAAATGTGAAATAGAGCTCACCGTTACAATTGGTACTCAAATCAATCCCTAATCAAAACCAGATTGCATTAAGCAGCGAACACACGAAAACCAAAATGCTCACCATTCTGCGTGCTCTGAGACTGAGTGCATGTGCTGCATAGCAGCAGCATCTGCGAGGGCGTTCTTCCTGCTCTGCAGCAGCGCGAAGGCCGGTACCGAACCGTACTCGATCCGCCGCATCTCCGCCTCATCGACCTCCTCCTCGACCTCCGCGCTGCCATTGCCAGCGCCGACGCCGAGGTTCACTTCCACCACTCTCCCGGCGACCTCCTCCGCGCCGCGGCCGGCGCCTTCCTCCGGACTAGGAGGTCGGAGGCAGGCGACCTGCAGGAGGTTGCCGCTTGACCAGGAGATGTAGACGCGGGAGATGGGCGGCGGCACGCCGTGGCGGATGGGCCGCACAGGCAGTGCCGACGCCGCGTGCTTTGGCTCCCCCGAGAAAGGGACGATGGCGCCCCCGCTGTCGGCCGGCATGCCCGGCATCGTCGGCGAGGAGGAGCTAGGGTTTTGGGGGGAGGGGCACGGCGGGGAGGATTTGGGGCGGCGTGGGGAAGAAAGGTTTTAGGAGCTCGAACTTGTTGGGAAACCGGGGCCACCGAGGGGTCGCGGCGGCCTTGTGCGTATCGCACGGGCTAGCCCCTCCCCCACCCCACTTAAAATAAAATGGGTGGGTACTTATCCTTGACCCCTACCTTATATAAAGTAACGAGGAGCCATCATTATAACACCTGATCATTGATTAATAAACCTGGTCTCCTTCATATCTTTTAAGTCATTTACTTTTGCGTGTTCGACTACTTCGTCTACCGCTTTCGCTCTGCAACCTCGGACCGGACTCGCCGGCGGAGTTGCGGAACACGTTATCAGCACGCTTCGCTCAATCAACTCTCCGTCAAGCCTGCGTCACGCCTGCATCATGCAGGCTTTCGTCGATCCCGCGTAGGTATAAGATCCGATCCCCACTTTTGCAAAAATGGATTCCTCTCGTTACTGCGATTCCGTTTTTGCGATTAGATTATTTTTCGGATTTAATCTACCTATGGTGTGGATTTTCCTCCCAAGAACCAAGCGGACGAACACGTCGCCGTTCTTGGACTAAGAGGAACTTGTCGACTGCACTATAGGGAGTCGGTACAGATCGCGATCCAGATGATCGCGGTACCGCCGCAAAAGCACCAGATGTGCCATGCGTCGTCGTTTTTCGGATGAACGCGACGAAGATCCGCATCCCGAGGCCGGCGTCCAGATGACGCCGTGCTGTCCGCGACCCCGCTGGTCGCGCGTGAAGCGTCGTGCCCTGCTGGCCGCGACCCCGCTGGTCGCCGGCGCCGCCCTGCTGGCCGCGCTGCGCAGCCCCGCCCCGTCTCGCTGGCGCGTGCTCGCAGCAGCCCACCCCGATGGTCGCTGCCGCATCCTCGTGCCGTGGTCGTGGCCACAGCCGCTGCCGACGCCCCGTCGCTGGCCTGGCCGCGCCGCGCCATGGCCGCGCCCCCCTCCCCCCGTTGGCCGCGCCATGGCCGCGCGCCCCGCTGGCCTCGCCTCGCGCCCCGCTTCGCGCCCGCCTCGCGCCCTCGCTGGTCGCGCCGCCCTGCTGGTGGCTGCTGCCCGCGCGCGTGCGTGCCCTGGCCGCCGCCGTCGGGTGGCATGGCCGCCACGGCCGTCGCCGTGGCGTGGCGAGGATGCCACAGCCACCGCGCCCTGGCGTGGCTGCCGCCGTCGCCCTGCCCACTCGGGCGCTAGGAACCCTAGCGCGCCCCGGGTGTGGTCCGGGTGAGCCGGTCGGATGGGCCGGCTAGGCGCTGGTTGCTGGGCCCGGCTGGGCCGCGGGCTGTGGAGACCCCGGTACACACAAAAAAGTGGCGCAGGCTGCAGCGCGGAAAAATTGCGGTTTAGCCCCTGTAGTTTTCAACTTTTACGCGAGTTTTATTCCTGCAGCAATATTTCGCGTAGAACCCCCTGAAACTGTCTGTTTTCGCTAAAAACGCGTATTTGGGCTTTAAAATGCCTCGGGAATTCACTTTTTGGGCTATTTTTCACGTACTAGATGCGCTTAACATGCTATATTTTGTAAACATGTTTTATTGTATGATTTTACTACCGTAGATTAATTGTTTTGCACTCTTAATCATTAAGTCATATAAGAACATGTTTTAGATAATGGAACGTCATTTTATTGAATAAGTTTATCAACATCGCATTGTGCAAAAGATTACCTGCTGTAATCTCATGATTTTTGCATAAATCGCAGATGGCCGGAATTGTCAATAAGGAGTTTCCTGAGTTGGCCCAGACAGGCCTGAACTACCTGTCATGGTCCTCGCACTGCGAGATTTTTCTCCAGGGCAAAACCCTCCTGAGGGCGATCGGTAAGGGGGCCCAGCTGGCCGCCACTGATCCCAAGTTCGAAACTGAGAATGCGCAGGCTCTGCACTTTCTCCGTCATCACCTGTCACCTACTTTGAAAGATGAGTATATGGCTGAGCGCAGTGCTTCTGGCCTTTGGACCACTCTTAAGCAGCGGTTTGAGCGGCTGAAGTACACTGTGAAGCCACGTGCAGAGGCAGAGTGGATCCGTCTGAGGTTTGTGGACTTCAAGACGGTTGGGAGTACAATTCGGCTCTGCACTGGATTTGTACGACTCTTCGGTTGTGTGGTATTGAGATTACCGACTCCTAGAAGATTGAGAAAACCCTATCCACTTTCCACCCCGACGCGGTCCAGTCCTCACGGAACTACCGCCAGGGGAACTACACGAGGTATTCAGAGTTGATTGACGTCCTCCAGGTGGCGGAGGCGCAGGACGAGGTTCTCAAAAAGAACTTTGTCGCGCAACCACTTGGGGGGAGTTCTCGCCAGGAGGTGAATGCTCTCAAAGTCCGCAAGCCTCAACAGAAGAAGAGGGGCCGCAAGGGCAAGAAGAAGGGCCCTCACCCCCACCCCGCCCTGGCTAAGCAGAACAAGCCGGGCAAGGAAGGGCAGAGGCCTCAGGATTGCTTCCGTTGTGGCTCGGTGGAGCATTTCTCCCGCCAGTGTCGCGCACCACCGGAGGTCATTGAGGCATACAAGGCTCGGAAGGCGCGTGAGACACACCTCGCCTTGGTTCAGGAGGGAGCATCACCAGCGCCCATGGCGGCACCCGTGATGATCTCTACGCCCCCTGCTGCGCCCATAGAGGCGAACCCCGTGGTGCCCATCGCGGCAGCTTTGGCGGTCTCTACCGATGCCCACGTCGCCATGGAGGTTGACCACATGGTCGCCTCGGCGGTGCCGCCACTAGACATTGATGCTGCCTCCAAGATGATTTCTAAGGAGGATCAGCTCACTAGTATGGAGATTGCAGCTGAAGTGAATGGCTTCTTCACCAAGTCCACTTAGCATACCTCTTTGGTTATCATGATTCCGTGATTTGATACAATAAATTTGAATAAATTCGATTTGGTTGTAAGCTCTATGAGAGCATAAACTTATTCTTTACTTTGGCGATTGGATGACATTTATTTCATTCATTTATTCCATTATTTATACATGATAGCATGTTATGTTCTGAGATGTGTGCATTTATTTTTAATGTATTTTCTTCCTCATTACATTAATTAGATGTCATATTTTAGAACGCGTGTGGCGCCCGAATGGAGGAAACGTGCCTTGCCGATAGAGCCACCACTCATACCATTTTACGAGAAACTAAGTACTTTGAGTCCATTAAAAAATCTCTGGGAAGTATTATGACAATCGCCGGCTGCGGTTCTCACATAGTTGGCTCCGGACGAGCCACTATTATACTCCCTATGGGAACAACTTTGATCATTAATGATGCGTTGTTGTACCCGGAGTCGACTCGTACTCTTTTGAGCTTTAGAGACATCCGCGCTAATGGTTTCCATGCTGAGACCGATGATGAAAACGGCAAGGAGTGCCTACTCATCACAAAGCGGGATGCAGGTGGTAAACATGTTATCGAAAGGCTTCCTTCGTTTGACACAGGGCTATACTACACTAAGATAGTAGCACCGCCCGTGTACACTACCCTCAAGACCGTATTTAGAAGCTCTGAACTCTTCTGCCTCTGGCACGATAGGTTAGGCCACCCCGGACTTAGGATGATGAGAAATATAATTAACAACTCGCATGGCCATAATGTTAATGTGAAGAACTTCCCGAATCCCGATGATTTCATGTGCTCCGCATGCGCTAAGGGGAAGTTAGTCATTAGGCCATCGCCCTCAAGGTGAGGGATGAAATCCCCACGTTCTTGGATCCAAGGGGACATATGCGGTCCAATTCAGCCCCTCACGGGGCCGTTTCGGTACTTCATGGTGCTCATTGATGCTTCCTCTAAATGGTCCAATGTTTGCCTGCTGTCAACACGGAACCATGCCTTTGCAAAGTTGATCTCTCAGATCATACAAATGAGGAATAATTTCCCGGATTATCGTATAAAGTCTATTCGAATGGACAACGCCGGAGAATTTACTTCAAAGGTGTTCGATGATTATTGCATGGCAATGGGAATCAAAGTTGAGCACTCGGTACCACATGTTCATACACAAAATGGACTTGCCGAGGCATTGACTAAAAGAATTAAATTCATTGCCCGCCCGCTCGTTCAGGGTTGTAATTTACCAACTACATGTTGGGGCCACGCGGTGTTACACGCGGCTAATCTCATCAACTTTCGACCGTCGGCCTACAACATCCACTCTCCTGTTCAACTTGCGCAAGGGTCGGCACCGAAAATTTCCCACCTTTGTAGGTTCAGTTGCCAGGTATATGTACCAATACCACCCCCTCAGCGATCGGCGATGGGCCCGCTCCGTAAGTTGGGGATATACGTTGGTTATGAGACTGTGTCCATAATCAGGTATCTGGACCCCATGACAGGTGACTGTCACACGGCTCGTTTTGCTGATTGCATTTTTGACGAGGATTTTTTCCCGACTTTAGGGGGAGAGAATCAACCCCTTGATGCTAAAAGTCGAGAAATCACGTGGCAAGCCACGGGGATCCACGCTCATGACCCGCGCACTGCTGAGACTGAGAGAGAAGTCCAAAAGATAATAGATTTGCAGTCTTTAGCAAATCAACTGCCCGACAACTTTAGTGACTTAAAGACTGTGACAAAATCGCATGTGCATGCGCGCAATGCACCGGAAAGGGTTGAAATACCGAAGAAAAATGATGGTATACCCGCTCCTGTCCAAATGCCTAAAAGGACGAGAAATCCGGCTTCTCAAATCCCAAGTACTCGGGGACGCCTGACGAAAAAGGATAAGAGAGATTTGTTACAGCCTGTCGCCAAAGTACCCCAAATTGAAACGGGGAGCCAGTCGAGACCTGGCACAAGTACGGAAAATTCAGTGCACGGAATTCCGGACTTAAACTTTCCCATAGGGGAAACACCCAGCGAAGATGTGAGCGCACACATCGGCGCGGGAAATCTAAAGGACCTTGCTCCCATAATGGGAAATTTGGTAGAGCAAGTGTTTGCGCCGGATGCGCTCCATGACGAAATGGCCATAAATTATATTTATACGGGGGAGTCCCTGAACCGAGCAATGGTGATTGTCGACATCAACTTTGCTACAAAAATTGCCTCAATCATAGATCTTGACCCTGAGCCTAACACGCTCGCTGATTGCAAGAAAAGGTCGGATTGGAAAGATTGGCAGCAGGCAACTACTGCCGAATTATTATCTCTCAACAAAAGGAAGGTGTTCGAACCACTTTGTCGAACTCCTCCCCACATTCGCCTTGTTGGCCATAGGTGGGTTTTTGTTCGAAAGAGAGATGAAAATAATAAGGTAGTACGGTACAAAGCAAGGCTCGTCGCTCAAGGGTTCACTCAATGACCAGGTGTCGATTTTGAGGAGACTTATTCCCCGGTCATGGATGGAGTTACCTTTAGATACTTGATCTCGATGGCAGTAAACATGGGCTTGAAAATGAAACTAATGGATGTTGTCACTGCTTACCTGTATGGTAACTTGGATTCGAACATATACATGAAGGTTCCAGAAGGTATCCCTGTTCCGAACCATGATAGAGCAAACAGGGGTCTATATAGTGTTCAACTGCAAAAGGCACTGTACGGACTCAGATAGTCTGGTAGAATGTGGTACAATCGCTTAAGCGATTTCCTTCATCAGAAGGGCTACACGAGCAATAAAGATTGCCCATGTGTTTTCATACGGCGATCCCAAGATGGATTCTGTATAATCTCGGTGTACGTGGACGATTTAAACATAATCGGTACACCTGAGGATATTGAGGAAGCGAGTTCCTACCTGATGTCGGAATTCGAGATGAAGGATTTGGGTAAAACCAAGTTCTGTCTAGGTCTGCAACTTGAACATTCCCCTGATGGGATTCTAGTGCACCAGTCGGCCTACACCCAGAAGGTGTTGGAAAGATTTGGTTTTGATAAGGCATATCCTTCTAAGACCCAGATGGTCGGGAGATCTTTATAGCTAGACAAGGACCCGTTCAGGCCAAAGGAAGAGGGGGAGGAAACTCTGGGACCAGAGGTTCCTTACCTGAGTGCAGTTGGAGCACTCATGTATCTCACAAACTGTACACGGACAGACATTGCGTTCACCGTCAGTTTGCTTGCGAGGTACAGTTCTGAACCTACCAAAAGACATTGGAAAGGTGTCAAGGACGTCTTCCGTTACCTGCAAGGGACCAAAGATCTTGGCCTGTTTTATAAGAGGAATCAAGACCTATCTATTATAGGCTATGCCGATGCTGGGTACCTATCGGACCCGCATGATTGCAAATCGCAGACTGGATATGTTTTCCTTTGTGGTGGAACTGCTTTTTCCTGAAAATCGTCCAAGCAAACTCTTGTGTCGACTTCCACGAACCACTCGGAAATCAAGGCACTATTCGAAGCGTCAAAAGAATGTGTATCGCTTCGGCGGATGATCGGCCACATTCAGCAGGCATGTGGGCTGAACACCGTACAAACCCCTAAGTCCAGATGGGTTATGTGAAGAGTAACCTCACAAAGCATATTAGTCCCAAATTCTTCTATGCACATGAGCTGCAGCAGTTGAATGAGGTGAGAGTTTTGCATACTAACTCCTGTGACAATCTTGCTGATATGTTCACTAAATCATTACCGGCATCAACCTTAGAGAGGTGTGTGCGTGGAATCGGTATGATGAGACTTAGAGAGATGCAAGGTTCAGGGGGAGAAACTTCACAAACTCGTCGCTAAATTCTCAATCCTGATGATCGAGTACTCAACTTGATGGTTGAGTGGATTGTACTCTTTTTCCCTTGAGTGAGTTTTCCTGATGTTTCTCACACGAGGTTTTTGACGAGGCAATTCGTGCAATACAACAATGTATACCGTGTGCTCTTTCTCCATATTCTTTCCCACTGGGTTTTTCGGAGTTTTGAGGCATGGATATACGGATAATTACCCAAGGGGGAGTGTTGGGAAACCGGGGCCACCGAGGGGTGGCGGCGGCCTCGTGCGTATCTCACGGGCTAGCCCCTCCCGTGTCCCCCACTTCACGTTAAGTGGGTACTTATCCCTTGACCCCCTACCCCCTATATAAAGCAACGAGGAGCCATCATTGTAACACCTGATCATTGATTAATAAAGCTGGTCTCCTCCATATCTCTCTGTGTCATTTACTTTCGCGTGTTCGACTACTTCGACTACTTCTTCTACGACGCTCGCTCTCGCTCCGCAACCTCGGACCGGACTCGCCGGCGGAGTTGCGGAACAGAACTCACAACGCACAACCAAGCTCCGTCTCCTACCGTTATATATAAAAAAACTCCGTCTCCTACAGCATGGATACGTAGATCTTGAATTACGCTTTTGGAATTGTTTGGATAGCTTACCACATGTGTCACGTGGTAATCTCGAATTACGCTTTTACAATATATCAGAAGAAGGGACGCTTAACGGCGCCTAAGCCCTCATCATCTTCTCAGCCATTAGCATCGACATCTTTTTTCCCCAAAACCCTAAAACCTTTGGCGGCGCCTGTGGCGATTAGGGTTTTGACCGTGGAACTTGCCTTTCGCCCGGGGATTCGTCGCCGAGGCTGAGAGCAAACGCCGCTGCAGGCGGAAAATGATGGATGCTCCCCACGCTGCTGTAGGAGCGGAGAGAGGAGATGACAATCAGGTGGGTCGCGCGTCCAGGAAGAAGTTGGAGGCGGCTGATGTCTACTACACAACTTGTTCTTGTAGACTCGTGTTGGGCCTCCAAGCACAGAGTTTTGTAGAACATTAGCAAATTACCCTCAAGTGGATGACCTAAAATTTATCAATTCGTAGGAGGCGTAGGATGAAGATGGTCTCTCTCAAACAACCCTGCAACCGAATAACAAAGAGTCTCTTGTGTCCCCAACACACCCCATACAATGGCAAATTGTATAGGTGCACTAGTTCGGCGAAGAGATGGTGATAAAAGTGTAATATGGATGGTAGAAATATATTTTTATAATCTGAATAAATAAAAACAGCAAGGTAGCAATCGATAAACGTGAGCACAAACGGTATTGCAATGCTTGAAAATGAGGCCTAGGGTCCGTACTTTCGCTAGTGCAATCTCTCAGCAGTTCTAGTATAATTGGATCATATAACCATCCCTCAACGTGCAATGAAGAATCACTGCAAAGTTCCTATCTAGTGGAGAATATAAGACGAAATTGTTTGTAGGGTACGAAACCACCTCAAAGCTATTCTTTCCGTTCGATCTATCCAAGAGTTCGTACTAAAATAACACAAAGCTATTCTTTCTGTTCGATCTATCCTAGAGTTCGTACTAAAATAACACCATATGATAAACATCAACCAACTCTAATGTCACCTAGATACTCCAACGTCACCTCGAGTATCCATGAGTTAATTATATGATATGCATCAAACAATTTTAGATTCATAACACTCAATCCAACACAAAGAACCTCAAAAAGTGCCCAAAGATTTCGACTGGAGAAACAAAGACAAGAATGTGCATCAACTCCTATGCATAGATTACCCCAATGTCACCTCGGGAATCCGCAAGTTGAGTGCCAAAACATATATCAAGTGAATCAATATGATACCCCATTGTCACCACGGGTATTCATAGCAAGACATACATCAAGTGTTCTCAAATCCATAAAAGTATTCAATCCGATAAAACGAAATCTCAAAGGGAAAACTCAATTCATCACAAGATAGAGAGGGGGAAACATCATATGATCCGACTATATTAACAAAGCCCACGATACATCAAGATCATGACATCTCAAGAACACGAGAGAGAGAGAGATTAAGCACATAGCTACTGGTACAAACCCTCAGCCCTGAGGGTGGACTACTCCCTCCTCATCGTGGGGCCGCCGGGATGATGAAGATGGCCACCGGTGATGATTCCTCCCTCTGACCGAGTGCCGGAGAAGGGCTCTAGATTGGATCTCGTGGTTCTGGAACTGGCGGCGGCTGGAACAACATTTTGTCGACTAGGGTTACCCCGAAGGGCTTTGGAATTTTTGACGATTTATAGGGCGAAGAGGGGGTGCGGGAGGCCACCGAGGTGGGCACAACCCACCTGGGCGCGCCTGGGGGCCCAGGCGCGCCCTGGTGGGTTGTGCCCCCCTCGGGGCACCCCCCAGGTGCTGCTCTGGCCCATTGGATGTCTTCTAGTCCACAAAAACTTTCGCGGTGTTTGGACTCCGTTTGATATTGATTTCCAACGATGTAAAAAAACAAGCAAAAAACAACAACTGGCACTGGGCACTGGGTCAATAGGTTAGTTCCAAAAAATGATATAAAGTTGCTACAAAATGATTGTAAAACATCTGAGAATGATAATATAACAGCATGAATACTTCATAAATTATAGATATGTTGGAGATGTATCAACATCCCCAAGCTTAATTCCTACTCGTCCTTGAGTAGGTAAATGATAAAAGAAATAAATTATGAAGTGTGAATGCTAGCAAAGTGCACAAGTTTGATCAATGACAATTTCAATCACTTTTCCTAACATCGTAACAGCAATTCTTTCCTATAAAACTTCTCATGTTAAAGTAGCAACCAATTCACATGTTAAGGTTCAAACAATGAATTCTCTTGAAACTCAACAACCTATGTTCTCAGTCACCAAGCAATGTAATTCAACTTATTCAACAGAGTTTAAGTAAAAGCTCCACATACTCAACCATCATATAGTCTTCTATGATTGCTAACACTCACCGCATACACATGAGCAAAATGTTTCAACCGGACACATAGAAAGATAGGGGCCTGTAATTTCGCCTCCCAACGTATTCACCTCAAGGGTGATGTCAACAATAATAACTCATGCTACCTATATCCAACTGGATATATGTGCCTAGATCTTTCCTCACCACATGATGCTTGCCAAAATAGAAAAATAAAAAGGAATAGAGAGAAAAACTGTGACTCTTGCATGAAAGTAAATACAAAAAAAGTAAAAGGTAGGCCTTCGCAGAGGGAAGCAGAGGTTACCATGCGTTTTTTGTTTGTATGCTCAATCCCTTAGTGCAAAAGAACATCACATTATATTGCCCCTTATGATAGCAACCTTTATTATGCAGTGTGTCGCTTTTATTCTTTGCCATCACAAGTTCGTACAACGCTCAATTTTCTCTTACACTAAATGATCTAACACTTTAAGAAGCAATTTTTATTTCCTTATTGCACCGATGATAACTTACTTGAAGGATCTTACTCAATCCCTAGGTAGGTATGGTGGACTCTTGAAAATAAGATTTGGGTTTAAGGGTTTTTGGATGCACAAGTAGTATCTCTACTTGGTGCAGAATTTTTGGCTATCAAAGATAGGGAGCAAGCACCACATGTTGAAGGATCTATGACAATATAACTTCTATGTGAATATGAACAAACATAAATCATTACGTTGTCTTCCTTATCCAACATCAACAATTTTGGCATATAATATTTTGATGGGGGCTTACAATCACAAAAGATTTCCAAGATAGTGTATCTGCATGTGAAAGTTCTCTTCCTTATATTAATCATTCAGGAATTGCTTGTATGACCAATATTGTGATTGTCAAGCTTTAAAAGATTTCACTTTCTAAACCCAATGTGAAGCTACTACTAGGCATGATATGAACACATAATTTCAACTTCATCATATTCAAATCATTCAACAATTTACTCATAGGATATAAGTGATGGACAAGAGTAAATGACAAGCTACTCCAAAAAGATATAAGTGAAGATCAAGTGAGTAGTTAAGTAAAGGGGTAGGTATTTGAGGACTCTCTCTTATTTAAAATTTTTAGATCTAAGTATTTTATTAAAACATCAAGCAAAACAAAACAAAATGACACTCCAAGAATAGCACACATCATGTGAAGAAGCAAAAACTTAGGCTCAACCGATATTAACCGATAATCGTTGAAGAAGAAAGGTGGGATGCCTACCGGGGCATCCCCAAGCTTAGATGCTTGAGACTTATTAGAATATTAACTTGGGATGCCTTGGGCATCCCCAAGCTTGAGCTCTTGTGTGTTCTTCATTCCTCTCATATCACGGTTTTCCTAAATCTCAAAAACTTCATCCACACAAAACTCAATAAGAACTCGTGAGGAGATGACGATCAGGCGGGTCGCGCGTCCAGGAAGAAGTTGGAGGCGGTTGATGTCTACTACACAACTTGTTCTTGTAGACTCGTGTTGGGCCTCCAAGCACAGAGTTTTGTAGGACAATAGCAAATTATCCTCAAGTGGATGACCTAAGGTTTATCAATCCGTAGGAGGCGTAGGATGAAGATGGTCTCTCTCAAACAACCCTGCAACCGAATAACGAAGAGTCTCTTGTGGCCCCAACACACCCCATACAATGGAAAATTGTATAGGTGCACTAGTTCGGCGAAGAGATGGTGATAAAAGTGTAATATGGATGGTAGAAATATATTTTTATAATCTGAATAAATAAAAACAGCAAGGTAGCAATCGATAAAAGTGAGCACAAACGGTATTGTGATGCTTGAAAATGAGGCCTAGGGTCCGTACTTTCGCTAGTGCAATCTCTCAGCAGTTCTAAAATAATTGGATCATATAACCATACCTCAACGTGCAATGAAGAATCACTGCAAAGTTCCTATCTAGTGGAGAATATAAGACGAAATTGTTTGTAGGGTACGAAACCACCTCAAAGCTATTCTTTCCGTTCGATCTATCCAAGAGTTCGTACTAAAATAACACAAAGCTATTCTTTCTGTTCGATCTATCCTAGAGTTCGTACTAAAATAACAATATGATACACATCAACCAACTCTAATGTCACCTAGATACTCCAACGTCACCGCGAGTATTCGTGAGTTAATTATATGATATGCATCAAACAATTTCAGATTCATAATACTCAATCCAACACAAAGAACCTCAAAAAGTGCCCAAAGATTTCTACCGGAGAAACAAAGACAAGAATGTGCATCAACTTCTATGCATAGATTACCCCAATGTCACCTCGGGAATCCGCAAGTTGAGTGCCAAAACATATATCAAGTGAATCAATATGATACCCCATTGTCACCACGGGTATTCATAGCAAGACATACATCAAGTGTTCTCAAATCCATAAAAGTATTCAATCCGATAAAATGAAATCTGAAAGGGAAAACTCAATTCATCACAAGATAGAGAGGGGGAAACATCATATGATCCGTCTATATTAACAAAGCCCGCAATACATCAAGATCATGACATCTTAAGAACACGAGAGAGAGAGAGATAGATTAAGCACATAGCTACTGGTACAAACCCTCAGCCCCGAGGGTGGACTACTCCCTCCTCATCGTGGTGGCCGCCGGGATGATGAAGATGGCCACCGGTGATGATTCCCCCCTCCGGCGGAGTGCCGGAGAAGGGCTCTAGATTGGATCTCGCGGTTCTGGAACTGGCGGCGGCTGGAACAAAATTTCGTCGACTAGGGTTACCCCAAAGGGCTTTGGATTTTTTGATGATTTATAGGGCGAAGAGGGGGTGCGGGAGGCCACCGAGGTGGGCACAACCCACCTGGGCGCGCCTGGGGGCCCAGGCGCACCCTGGTTGGTTGTGCCCCCCTCGGGGAACCCCCCAGGTGCTGCTCTGGCCCATTGGATGTCTTCTGGTCGACAAGAAATCCACAAAAAGTTTCGCGGTGTTTGGACTCCGTTTGATATTTATTTCCAACGATGTAAAAAAACAAGCAAAAACAGCAACTGGCACTGGGCACTGGGTCAATAGGTTATTTCCAAAAAATGATATAAAGTTGCTATAAAATTATTGTAAAACATCCAAGAATGATAATATAACAACATGAATACTTCATAAATTATAGATACGTTGGGGACGCATCAGCATCCCCAAGCTTAATTCCTACTCGTCCTTGAGTAGGTAAATGATAAAAGAAATAAATTATGAAGTGTGAATGCTAGCAAATTGCACAAGTTTGATCAATGACAATTTCAATCACTTTTCCTAACATCATAGCATCAATTCTTTCCTATAAAACTTCTCATGTTAAAGTAGCAACACTTTCACATGTTAAGGTTCAAACAATGAATTCTCTTGAAACTCAACAACCTATGTTCTTAGTTGTCAGCGTCCTGGACTTGGGGGTATCCAGTCCTGCCTGCCTGCGGCCCACCCCATGGCTCCATCGACGGCTGGTACGACCCAGCTTCAACACCAACGCAGCAAGACCCTCGCGAGGGGCCAAGCCTCGTGAGGCGGACGACGCCAAGACCCCCGAAGGAGCTAGCCTCCTCAGGAGGGCTCCTAAGGGGCGGAGAGTTCTATGCAGCTACCTCATGAGGCTCAGCTGACGTGAGCCGTGACGACCAAGGCCAGGTGGGTGCAGAGCGCAGGTTTCCTCTTTGGAGCAAGGGAGGCAAGCCATAGGCGCGGAGTCCCGAGGAAACAGCCAAAGGTTTCCATTCTGGTGCAATGAGACCAAGACCGCCAGGACGGCAAGACGGAGGTCATCACTGAGCCCACCGCAGTGTCACGACCAGAGGCTTTTCGCAGGCGAAGACTACTTTTGTCAGGATAGACTGTACTACTTGTCCCCTTTCGAATCCTGCCGTTGTGGAATCCCTTCCCGCTCATATTTGGGAAGAGGACCAAGGCCACTATATATAGGACTTAGCCACTACCATAGTGGGGGGAGATCGATTCGACCCCGAGCACCACACCAGCTCAAGAACACCTCACCTCCTGAAGCTTGTTCATCCTTTGTACTAGTTCATCCATAGCCCCTCGAGGCAATCCACCACACCACACTGGAGTAGGGTATTACACCACAACGGTGACCCGAACCAGTATAAATCTCTGTGTCTTTGTGTCTCTGTGTGCTCTACGCGCTAGGCTAGGGAGGATCGCGAGTAGGCAGGCTGGGCAGGTTGAGATCTCCGCACGCACCCCAGTGTTCGAACCTCTCATGGGTTGCCGGACCCCGAAATCCAACATTTGGCGCTCCAGGTAGGGGTGCGTCAGATCCTCTCTTCCGTCATTCGATCCGCCACTGCTCTGACATCTCCATGGCTGACGCGCGCAGGGCTCGCGCCGAGCGTCGGGCCGCAGTCGCCGCCCGTGTCGCTCAGACGGCTCCGGCGGCTGACGGTTGCGCCCGCCGCGCTCCTTCTCTGGTGGCAACGTCTCCATGGGCCCTGTCGGCCACGAGCAGCAAGCTTCGTCGCTGCACCCGTCGGTGCGCCGTGATGGCCGCACCGCTACTCCGTTGCTCACCCCAGCAGCTTCATCACCCCACGCACGCCGCGGCCAGGTGGACGTGCAGGCCGCTCTGCTCACGGCGCGGGAGCTCCTTCGCTACCGTCCAGTGGGTGATCTCTACAAGGAGTGGCTCGAGCGCATCGCCGAGCTCATCAGCATCGCGCACTGGGGGCTCCGACAGGCCGTCTCGCTCGCTGCCTCAGCACCCACCTGCAGCGGGCGACGTCGCGCACGGGGCCCCTCCTCCGCCTCCGGCCCGGGGCGTCATCGTCGAGCCAAGGCGTATGGCTCCACGGCGCGACCCGCAGCGCCCGGCGCCAGCTTGGGACGACACGAGCTGCCAGATGGTTCAACGCCCCCAAGGAGAAGCGCGTGTGCTTCCAGCACCCCAGCACCAGGCTCGCGAGCCGCCACAGGAGGTGGTGGTGCGCGTGCACCAGGACCACGTTCCACCCCCTCGACGGCCTCCGGTGGCCACGGCAGGATGCCGTGCGTTCACTGCAGAGCTCCGCAACGTCGTTTGGCCGAGCAAGTTCAAGCCTGACCTGCCTCCGCGCTATGACGGGACCGCAGACCCCGCCGAGTTCCTACAGCTCTACGAGCTGAGCATCGAGGCGGCCAACGGCAACGAGAAGATCATGGCAAATTGGTTCCCGATGGCCCTCAAGGATGGCGCGCGTTCTTGGTCCTGAACCTGACCGAGGGGTCGGTTTCTTCCTGGGAGGAGATGCACGGCCGCTTCATCGCCAACTTCTAGGGCACTCGCGACCGTCCGCCGGCCGCGGGCGACCTGCGCCGCGTCAAGCAGCAACCTGGAGAGACCCTGCATAAGTATATCCAGCGCTTCAACAACGTCCGCCTCAAGATTCTCAAGGTGTCTGACGAGGCCATCATATCCGCGTTCACCGACAGTGTCTGCGACGTCAAGATGAAGGAGGAGCTCGCCATCCACAAGGACCTCTGCACTGCTTTGGAGATGTTCAACATGGCGAACATGTGTGCGAGAGCTGAAGAGGGACGCCTTTCCCTCCTCGAGCTCCCTGATGCTGATCCAAAAGACAAGAAGACCAAGACCAAGGACACGAAGCGCAAGGGGCCAGCTGATACGTCTCCAACGTATCTATAATTTTTGATTGTTCCATGCTATTATATTACCTATTTTGGATGTTTATGGGCTTTACTTTACACTTTTATATCATTTTTGGGACTAACCTACTAACCGGAGGCCCAGCCCGAATTGCTGTTTTTTGCCTATTTCAGTGTTTCGAAGAAAAGGAATATCAAACGGAGTCCAAACGGAATGAAACCTTTGGGAGCGAACTTTTCGGAACAAACGCAATCCAGGAGACTTGGAGTGGATGTCAAGTAGCAAACGAGGCGGCCACGAGGGTGCTCGGCGCGCCCTATGGGGGTGGGCGCACCCCCCACCCTCGTGGGCCCCTCGTGGCTCAACCGACCTACTTGTTCCTCCTATACATATCCACGTACCCTGAAAACATCCAGGAGCACCACGAAAAACTATTTCCACCGCCGCAGCCTTCTGTATCCGCGAGATCCCATCTTGGAGCCTTCGCCGGCGCTCCGCCGGAGGGGGAATCGACCATGGAGGGCCTCTACATCATCTCCAAGGCCTCTCCGATGAGTTGTGAGTAGTTTACCACAGACCTTCGGGTCCATAGTTATTAGCTAGATGGCTTCTTCTCTCTCTTTGAATCTCAATACAAAGTTCTCCTCGATCTTCTTGAAGATCTATTCGATGTAACTCTTTTTGCGGTGTGTTTGTCGAGATCCAATGAATTGTGGCTTTATGATCAAGTTTATCTATGAGAAATATTTGAATCTCCTCTGAATTCTTTTATGTGTGATTGGTTATCTTTGCAAGTCTCTTCGAATTATCAGTTTGGTTTGGCCTACTAGATTGATCTTTCTTGCAATGGGAGAAGTGTTTAGCTTTGGGTTCAATCTTGCGGTGTCCTTTCCCAGTGACAGCAGGGGCAGCAAGGCACGTATTGTATTGTTGCCATCGAGGATAAAAAGATGGGGTTTATATCATATTGCTTGAGTTTATCACTCTACATCATGTCATCTTTCTTAATGCGTTACTCTGTTCTTATGAACTTAATACTCTAGATGCAGGCAGGAGTCGGCCGATGTGTGGTGTAATAGTAGTAGATGCAGAATCGTTTCGATATACTTGTTGCGGACGTGATGCCTATATACATGATCATCCCTAGATATTCTCATAACTATGCACTTTTCTATCAATTGCTCGACAGTAATTTGTTCACCCACCGTAATACTTATGCTATCTTGAGAGAAGCCACTAGTGAAACCTATGGCCCCCGGGTCTATCTTTTATCATATAAGTTTTCCATCTATCTTTATTTTGCAATCTTTACTTTCCAATCTATATCATAAAAATACCAAAAATATTTATCTTATCATATTATCTCTATCAGATCTCACTTTTGCAAGTTACCGTGAAGGGGTTGACAACCCCTTTATCGCGTTGGTTGTGAGGTTCTTGTTTGTTTGTGTAGGTACGAGGGACTTTTGAGGAGCCTCCTACTGGATTGATACCTTGGTTCTCAAAAACTGAGGGAAATACTTACGCTTCTTTGCTGCATCACCCTTTCCTCTTCAAGGGAAAAACCAACGCATGCTCAAGAGGTAGCACCAGCCGTGCTTGCGGCAGAGCCAGAGACCAAGCACGGCTGCGACCACCCCGAGTCATCCAAGGGCAAGCGGCCATTCTGCGCCTTCCACAATGTCTACAGCCACAACACCAGCGACTGCCAGGAGCTCAGGGCTCTCCGCGATGGGCGCCTCGGTCGACGCCCCGAGCGCAACGATCAGGGCTATGGTCGCGGAGGTGGCTGAGGTGGAGGACGCTGGGATGGACGCGACCGCCATTAGGAGTGGCGCGACCAGCCTCGTGAGGACCGCTGGCAGGACCAGCCTCGCGAGGGCAACTGGAGGGAGCAGCCTCGAGAGGACCGCCCTCAGGGCAATGCAACCTTGCCTCCTCTGCCTCCACCGCCAAGAAGGAACGAAGATCACCATCAGGACGAGGGGGCTGGGGGCTTCCAGGAGCCGCGGGCCATCGCCTGCATCTTGGGCGACTCACAAACCCCAGCTTCTCACCGTGTCTTCAAGCAATTTGCGCGCGAGGTCAATGCGGCGCTCCCCAAGCTTGAGGCAACTTGCCCCCTCAAGTGGTCCAAGTGCGCCATCACCTTCGACTCCTCAGACCGGCTCAAGTGCGCAGCCATCGCTGGCACGCTCCCCATGCTCTGCTCCCCCATCATCAGCAACGTAACCGTCACCAAGACTCTCATTGATGGCGGAGCAGGGCTCAATGTTCTCTCCGTCCAGACGTTCGACAAGCTCCAAGTGCCATACTACCAGCTGCACCCCACCAAGCCATTCTCCGGAGTGACCGATGGATCAACACACCCGATCGGGCAAGTTCGCCTCCCTGTCACCTTCAGCGAGCGCAACAACTACCGCGCCGAGCTCATTGACTTCGACGTCGCCGACATCCGCCTGCCCTACAACACCATCCTTGGATACCAACGCTGGCCAAGTTCATGGCAGCCACGCACCACGGCTACAACATCCTCAGGATGCCAGGAAACGGCGGCATCATCCTGGTCGCCTGTCAGGAAAAGGATGCGGTGTGCTCCCTCGAGCGTGCTTTCCAGGTTGCAGCAGTTGAAAACCCAGAAGACGAGGACAGCGCCCTCCCTCCTGAGGTCGCCCCCAAGACGAAGAAGCTGTAGCTGTGCCAGGGGTCTCGTGAGGGAGCATCACCCGAGGACGCAGCACTGAGCCTCGCGTCCCCGGACGCGGCGCCTTCACCCATCGCATAGGGAGGCGCGCCCGGCGCCCCTCTCAGGCTGGGCTCGGGGGCTCTCCTCTGGAGGGCCTCGGACCTAGCCCATGTCGCGAGAGTGGCGCTCGGGCACCATGTGCAAGCGCTCTTCAAAGCACGCTTCCCAGGAGAAGGCAGCAGGCGTGAGGCACCAGGCATTCAGGAGTTCATCAGCGAGGCAATCGAGGAAATTCAGGAAGGAAGGGTTCTGCAAGGCGATCGTCGCCTGCCGCGAGGTGTAGCTCACTGCCCTAGCAAGGGTAAAGAGTTCCACGTCTGCATCGACATCCCTGGGCTCAGCAGGGCCGCGTCTAGGCAGCTCATGTGGCCGTCTCGTGTCGGCCGATGCGGGGGACCACCGCACAGCTACGTCCGCATGCCTTTTGGCCTGGCGGGCGCGGCCGAGGCATTCCAGCGCTGCATGAGGGACGCTTAAGTGGCCTGCGAGGCCAGACGCCAGGCGATCTTGGCGGAGATGGAGGTGCACCCACAGGAGCCTCCTGGTCCGTCCGAGCCTCCCGAGGCCCGGCACCGGAGCGGCTCATGAGGAACGTGTCGGATATCGGGTTCCGGCAAAACCCTTAAGGTTCGAACTCCGGGGTGCGCACGAAGATCTTCTCCCTACTGATCCACGCCCCAAAGCCTCGCCGCGATTCTAAGCTACACGATGAACAACACAAGGGACACGAGGTTTATACTGGTTCGGGCCACCGTTGTGGTGTAATACCCTACTCCAGTGTGTGGTGTGGTGGATTGCCTCTTGGGCTGATGATGAACAGTACAGAGGAAGAACAGCCTTGCGAGGGGTGTTCTTGTGCTTGGCAGGTGCTGTCCTTGGGAAGGATTCGATCTCTCTCTACTGTGGTGGCTAGCCCTATTTATAGAGGCCCTGGTCCTCTTCCCAAATACTGAGCGGGAAGGAAGCCAACAACGGCCATTTTGAAAGGGGACAACTAGTACAAGCTATCCTGACTAAAGGTGGTCTTCGGCTGCCAAAAGCACTGGCGATGACGCCGTCTTGGGCTCCACGGTGACCTCCGTCCTGCCGCTCTGCTAGCCTTGGTCTCGTTGCATCGATATGGAAAACTTTGCTTGATGCCTCGGTACTCCGCGCTTGTGCTTGCCCCCTTTGCACCAAAGAGGAAACGAGGACACTACACTGGCTAGTGCCCGCCTGGCGCCCGCTTGGTCTTGATCATCATGGCTTACGTCATGAGCGCCTCGCGAGGTACCCCTTGCCTTGATCTCTCCGCCTCTTCGCGAGCCTGCCTGGTGAGGCCACCCCTGAGGAGGCCTTGCGTCGTCCGCCCCGCGAGGCTTGGCCCCTCGCGAGGGTCTTGATCTTGGGTTGATGAAGACGGGCCGTACTGGGCCGGTGGTGAGCCACGCCGCAGGCAGGCAAGTCTGGGGACCCCCGTTCCCAGAACGCCGACAGTAGCCCCCGGGCCCAAGGCGCGCTCGGACTTGGCTTAGCAGCGAAGCCAAAGGGCAAGTGCGGAGAGCCGCGGGCCCCAAAAAGCCTGTGGCCTTGGTCGACGCGTGGCGACTTGACTGGACGTGGGCGTCTCCGCTTCCCCACGCTGCCTCGGCAACTGCCCGACTGACAAAAGGCTGGCCTGGGTAAGGCTTACCTTCATTGCTCTCCTTCACCTTGCTCCAGATCCCCTTCCTTGCTCTCTTGCTTCCGAAATTTCCAGATCCGCTCCATCCTTCCCCTTTCAGCGAGCAATGGCGCCCTGCAAGGCCGTGGCCGAGGCTCCGCCTAGCTTGGTTCTCGCCGGCCTTGAATCCCCCCAACATGACGGAGAAGAATCTCGTCACTACGCGCCTGATGACGGCGGCGCAGGGCAGCGAGATGGGGGAGACTAAACTCCGGGCTGGCCCCGCCCAGCCGGAGGCTAAAGGGAGCACCTTCTACCCCTTCTTCATGAGCACCGTCATCGCCGGCCTGGTTCCCCCCTTTTTCGAGTTCTTCTACGCCGTCCTCCGCCATTACAGGTTGCAGGCCCTTCATCTCCATCCCAACTCCGTCCTTCTCTTGTCGATTTTCACCTACTACTGCGAGGCGCACGTTGGTGTGATGCCGTCCGTGGCTTTGCTGCGCCACTTCTTCTCCCTCCGAATCACTGGCGGGCACACCTCTGCGTGTGCTGGCTTCGTCGCGTACTCTAAGGCCAACGCGATCTCGAAGACCGGGAAGAGGGTCGACGGCTTCCGAAGCAAGTGGGCTATGATGGATGCCAGATGCATCCACCCTCGGCTGGCGCTGCCAACGGAGCAGCCCCAGCCCGATGAGGCGTGGTCTCGAGCGAAGCTTGATGACCGACGGGCGAAGTCGGTGCTAGAGAAGATGAACGCCGACCTGAGGCCGGGCAACATGAAGGCTGCGAAGCTGACCGGGGCCACGCTCCTGAGGGAGTTCCTGACGCAGCGGGTGGCCCCACTTCAGGCGCACTCGCGCCCGCTGTGGACGCTTGGGGGTGCGGACGACGATCTCCGCCTGAACTCGGTGGCCCTGGCCGACGAGGACCTGGTCGTAGCCCTCCGCTTCTTGGTTGGGGAAGACGTGGAAGGTCTGGAGGGCGCTCCTGCCCCCCTGTTCCTTCGCGTCGACTGGCAACAGGTGGTGGACGCCATGCCCACCTTCGACGGGCACGGTCTGGTGCCGGAGGTGCCTCCTGAGGGCCAGGAGGCAACGACGCCGGTGGAATTGTCTTCTGATGATTCCCGCGGAGGAGGAGAGGAAGGCGAAGAAGAAGAGGAGCGCGACTCGGAGGCAACCGCGGAGGGGATGGGGGAGACTTCTCCCGGACACAGGGCCAACATCCTCCGCACCCTGCCGGATGACGACGAGGCCGATGCCATTCGAGAGGGGGAGGATCCGCCCGTGATCCCGAAGAAGGACAGGTCGGGGCTGATCTCCCGAGGGGCTACTTCTGCCCAGGCACCGCCCGAAGCCGGCTCCAGCCCTTCTGGTGCGCCTTCTTCCGCTCCTGGCCCTCTCGAGGCTGCACCCCGGACCAGAAGGCTTACGGGCTTCAAGCTTGGGAAGAGGTCAGCGGTCCCTGTCGCGATTGACCAGTAAGTGCTCGAACTCCGTCTTGCTCTCGTTTTCGCTGCCGAGGCTTGACGTCTTCCATCACTTGGTTAGTCCGCCGCTTGCGGCGAAGAAGCTGAAGGGGGACATGGTGGCTCCGCCTGGGCATGCTCATCTATTGTGGCCGTGCCTTCGCCTGCGGGAAGGGGAGGCGGTGAAGTTCGTACTTCCCCTGCCCGATCATCCTCGCGAGGCCAGGAGAAGCCCCCTGGCGGGGTGCCAGCCCCCGTGGCCCCGCTGACTCTGGAGGTGCCGGCGCTTGATGCTGTCGCTGAGGTAGCCAAGACTCAGGAGCTCCCAGTCTCCCAAGCTGTGGTCACACTGCCGCCTTCTTCTCCTGCACCGCTGGCTCCGGACTCCTCTGCCTCCTCCATCGTCTTGGACCGCGCCCTTACGGAGCTGGGCCAGCTGCGAGGAGACCTCCAGGGCGCCAACTCCCACCTGGTAGCCGGGCGTCTGGAGCTGGTGTCTGGCTGGGTTCACTCTGATGCCTCTGTCCAGATGGCGCTGGAGCGGGCCACGGCAGCTTCAGAGGGGGAGAAGCAGGCCACGATCCAGGCCGCAGCCGCCCGCGATGCTGCGCTGAAGGATGCCACGGTCACCCAGAACCGCTGCAAGGCGTTGGAGGCCGAGCTGCAGGGCTTGCGTGATGAGCTCGCCAAGGAAACTCACGACCGCCAGGCGAAGGAGGAGGAGATGAAGGCTCGGGAGGACGCCATCGGGGACTGCGACGCCAAGCTGACCGCTGAACGCAGCCGGCTGGGGACGCTGGGGCAGAAGCTGAAGAAGGAGAAGGCCGATCTTGACGCCAAGGCGAAGGTCCTGGCCGAGGACCGCATGGCCTTCGCGGGTCTTGAGGAGAGAGCCCGCAAGGCGCTGAAGACGATATATGATGGTGGCCTGGAGAAGCCGCTAGCTGGGGCCAAGGATGGCCCTGCCCAGCTATTTCCCTTCTTGGTCGAAGCGCTCGAGGAAGTCATGACCGGCGTCGGCCCCATGGCCGAGGTTGAAGCTCACGTCCTTTCTTCCACGGCGCTGACGCGCGTCCTCAGCCACGTTTACCTTCGCGACCCTGGTGCCAACCTCGACGAGCTGCTGGAACCCGTGGATGCCGAGCGCTCCGCCGCTGCTGCTGAAGCCGTGAAGGGTCGAGCGGAAGCCCTGCTGGCGAAGTTCCGCGCCTTTGCCACCGTGCCCGGGGAAGGTGCTGCTGATCCCGTGGCCTCGGGAGGTGGAGCTGTCGGAGGCAACACCACCACGGAGGCGGGGCTCCTGGCGAATGATGGCGTTACCCAAGGGTGATCTTCTCGCGGCTTCTTTCCTGTTTTAATTCCTGCAATATGCACCGTGCCTCGTGGAGGCATTGAACTTATGTTTGGTATTGTGAAGACAATTATGGTTAATATTTTCTTCTGGATTTGCTTCGAGATTTTGCGATTTCCTTCCTATTTGCTTTATGTTCTACATCAGCAGAGCCCGGCCCCGCGCATACCTCAACCGCTGTTAGCCCCGACTGGATCACCAGGACGGGACCAAGGAGTGAGGGGCTACGTGACAAGTTAGGCTCCTGAGTCGCGATGCTCAGGAGTCCCCCTTGACGCACGAACATCAAATAGGGAGGGAGCGTAGGAGTGGATCCAGTGTTCTACGTCGGCAGGGCCCGGCCCCGCGCATACCTCAACCGCCGTTAGCCTTGCGGAACTAAGGAGTGAGGGGCTACGTGACCAGTTAGGCTCCTGAGTCGCGATGCTCAGGAGTCCCCCTTGACGTTCAAACGGTCTTCGTACCTTGGCTTCACTCGGGGAGGGACGCGCGACGACCAGGTCCGAGGGACCTGGTTGGGTGGCGTGTGCTCGGGCGTGGCCCGGACGTAGCCCCCGTGTCCAGCCCCCTCACGTGACGCTCCCGAGGGCAGGTGTTGCGATGAGACCAGACACTGAGCTCTGGGCTCCCTGAGGTTGACACGGCCGTGGGCCGCCCTCAGTTGTTTATCACCAGCGCGGAGCATAGCGCTTCCGTATGTGTACGGACATAGCCGCTCCTCGGCAGTGTCGTCAGCCAACATGGAGCATGGTGCTTCCACTGGTATGCGGGCGGGGGGGGGGGGCCCTCCGAGAGGAGCCCCCGGGGCGTGTACAGCCCCGCCCTGACATGTGGCTGGCACGGTAGGGCTAGACGAGGTGTATCTGGGCACCCATGAGCCAGCGCAGGACTCACGAGGCCCTACCTCAAGGCGGGTTGCGCCTGGTCTTGAGCCTTGGGCGGCTGTGTGTTCCTGCAAGATGGTTAGATGCAAACGCTCTACGTCCTCAGGTCCCGTGTAACGCCCCGAGACCGACGCTCCAGATGCGTTCCATGTTTTGCGTGTCAGCTCTGTTATTTATTTTGTTGTTGCATTTCTTCATCGCATCATTCGCATTGCATGGGCACTCTGTTGCCGTCATTGTTTTTCAAACTTGCATCCGCTCGTAGTTGCCGCGTCCCCCCTTGCGTTCGTTGACCATTCTGAGCTTAACCGGTTTTTTGATTCTCTCTTGTCTGACCGTTTGACCCTCTCTGCACAACCACCGAGCCCCTCGTGTGCGCTTTCGAAACTGTCCCGAACCTGAACCGTTTAGTCATCACCGTTGCATACAGATCATCCCCAAACATCTACAAAACATCTCCGTTTTCTTAATTGGCCTCTCTAACCTATTTATTCTCAGACCGTCCGATTATAATCGGAGGGCCCGAATAGCCCCTAAACTAATCTACCCACTATATAACCAGACAAACCCTAAAATCTAGGGAGATGTCCCATCCATCCCCGCCGCCACACTCCACCTTTGTCGTCTCCCACCTCGGGATCTCCTCATTCCCCAATCCATCGATCCACCCAACCAGAGCTCCTCCTGCCGACGCCCTCCGCCACCCAGGCGAGCCCCCGAGCACCTCTCCTCTCGTCCCCGCTGCCCCGCTCCTTTCCCCTCCCCTTCCCTTTTTCCTCTCGGCTCTCTTCCTCCCGTGCCTCTCAACTCTGTTTTGTTCTCTGTACAGCAGCACCATGCCATGGTTGGAACTTGCAGCCGCCTCGCTGCCCGGATCCACGTCGTTCCGAACCTCCCGTCGCCAACATCACCCGTGGCCAGCCGCCGGAGTTCCAGGTCACCGTTGCCTTGCGTCCCCTGCTTCCTTGTACTCTCCATCCCGTCCCCCTTCCCTAACCTCTCTCATGCCCCGGTCTCTCTCTCTCTCTCTCTCGTCAGGTGCAGGAGCAGCGGAAGCTCCGCTATCGCTGCCAAGGGTCTTCTCCTGCGACGATCCGTCAAGTCCGCCACCGGGAACGATCTCCACCACCTGGATCCGCCAAGTCCAAGCCGCCTCGCCCGATTCCAGCCGTCTTGCGCCGTCCCCGCCGCCGGCTACCTCCCCTGCCTCGGCCCTCCTCGCCCTCCTTCGCACCGGACCCGCCGCCCTTCACCCGCGTGCCCTCGCCAGTTCCACGCCCGCCGGCCTCCACCGCAAGTTCTAGGCCGCCGCTGCTCTGTTTTCTGTCGGGCAAAGGGACGCGCCCTGTTTTTCCCTGCCTCGCTCGATCTCCTGGAGGAGACGACGAGCGCGTTGACCAGCGCGCCTCCAGATCGGGCCCAACCAGCGCCCCGCCGGCCTGCCTCTTCCACCGACTGGGCCTTAGCCCATGGTGAGCCTCCTCAGAGCCCCTCTGCCCTCTGCACTGTTGGGCCAGTTCAAGTTTCAGCCCGTGGACGTTTTTTTTCCAGTTCTGGACGATTTGCTAATTATCCCAGGATTTACCGTTTTGCAGAAAAGACCCTCTACATCATGCATTTATAACTCACCAACCGTGCATCGGATTAAAATAATTTATATATGAAAAATGCTTAGAATTTTGTGTAGTTTAATAATATGCCACTTTCACCCATGTTAAATTTTTTTAAAATGTTGTTTGATTAAATTTGCTCAAATAATATGTTAAAATGATTTATTTCATAACTAAATAACCGTAGCTCGGATTTAAATAAACTTTATATGCAAATGGGGTAGAAAAATGCATAGATTAACATGGTGCACTTCATTTTGCTGTTTAACAACATTAAAATTGTGTTTAGGGCAGAACAGTACCAAATCAAAAATATGCTTATGGGGTTTTTCCGGAATTGTTGTTTGTTGTTCCGGCCTCATTTAAATTGCCTAAAATAGGTACTTTCCATATGCTTCACCTCTTGCCATGGTTAATAACATTTAATATTGTTGGGTCCATAAACGAGAGAGAATTAAATAATTAAATGTGGTGTTTCGTCAATATGCAACTCGTTGCATACTGAGCTCCACTTAATTTGTAGTGTTGTTTGTTGCACTTTGCCATGCCATGACTCATTAAACCGGACATGCATCATATTTGTTTTTGCATCATGCCATGTGTATGTGGTGGTTGTTTACTATGTTGTTTGTTTCTTTCCGGGTTGCTTCTCTCGTTAGCTTCGGTTTCGTTCCGGAGTTGTGAGGATTCGTTCGACTCCGTCCGCTTGTCTTCTTCATGGACTCGTTCTTCTTCCTTGCGGGTTTTCAGGCAAGATGACCATACCCTCGAAATCACTTCTATCTTTGCTTGCTAGTTGTTCATTCTATTGTCATGCTGCGCTACCTACCACTTGCTATATCATGCCTCCCATATTTGCCATGTCAAACCTCTAACCATCCTTTTTTCCTAGCAAACCGTTGTTTGGCTAAGTTACCGCTTTTGCTCAGCCCTTCTTATAGCGTTGCTAGTTGCAGGTGAAAATGAAGATTGCTCCATGTTGGATTATGTTTATGTTGGGATATCACAATATCTCTTATTTAAGTAATGCATCTATATATTTGGTAAAGGGTGGAAGGCTCGGCCTTATGCCTGATGTTTTGTTCCACTCTTACCGCCCTAGTTTCTGTCACACCGGTGTTATGTTCCTTGATTTTGCGTTCCTTACGCGGTTGGGTGATTTATGGGACCCCCTTGACAGTTCGCTTTGAATAAAACTCCTCCAGCAAGGCCCAACCTTGGTTTTACCATTTGCCTACCTAAGCCTTTTCCCTTGGGTTCTGCAGACTCAAGGGTCATCTTATTTTATCCCCCCGGGCCAGTATTCCTCTGAGTGCTGGTCCAAACTAGAGCATCGTGCGGGACCGTCCCTTGGCAACTTGGGTTATGTTGGTACCTGTACGCTTCGCTTATCCGGTGTGCCCTGAGAACGAGATATGTGCAGCTCCTATCGGGATTTGTCGGCACATTCGGGCGGCTTTGCTGGTCTTGTTTTACCATTGTCGAAATGTCTTGTAAATCGGGATTCCGAGACTGATCGGGTCTTCCCGGGAGAAGGTTTATCCTTCGTTGACCGTGAGAGCTTATAATGGGCTAAGTTGGGACACCCCTGCAGGGTATAAACTTTCGAGAGCCGTGCCCGCGGTTATGTGGCAGATGGGAATTTGTTAATATCCGGTTGTAGACAACTTGACACTTGACCTTAATTAAAACGCATCAACCGCGTGTGTAGCCGTGACGGTCTGTTCTCGGCGGAGTCCGGGAAGTGAACACGGTTTCTGGGTTATGTTTGACGTAAGTAGGAGTTCAGGATCACTTCTTGATCATTGCTAGTTCACGACCGTTCCGTTGCTTCTCTTCTCGCTCTTATTTGCGTATGTTAGCCACCATATATGCTTAGTCACTGCTGCAACCTCACCACCCTACCCTTTCCTTCCTATAATCTTAAATAGTCTTGATCTCGCGGGTGTGAGATTGCTGAGTCCTCGTGACTCACAGATACTTCCAAACAGTTGCAGGTGCCGATGATTCCAGTGCAGGTGACGCAACTGAGCTCAAGTGGGAGCTCGATGAAGATCTTGTTCGTTGTGTTGTTTCTTTTCTTGTTGATCAGTAGTGGTGCCCAGCTGGGACGATCGGGAATCTAGCAGTTGGGTTGTCTTCTTTTATTTTGGTTCCGTAGTCGGACCTATGTGTGGATTTTGGATGATGTATGATTTATATTTATGTATTGTGTGAAGTGGCGATTGTAAGCCAACTCTTTATCCCATTCTTGTTCATTACATGGGATTGTGTGAAGATGACCCTTCTTGCGACAAAACCACAATGCGGTTATGCCTCTAAGTCGTGCCTCGACACGTGGGAGATATAGCCGCATCGTGGGCGTTACATCCCGGCCCTCGAGCGAGCTCAGCCGCCGCTGGTATGCCAGGTCGCGATGCCGTGGACAAGGCCAGGGGGTAAGGGCTGGAGAGCCAGTAAGAGCTCCTGAGTCGCGATGCTCAGGAGCCCCCCTTTTAACGTGCAAGCGGTTTGCATGAGGGAGAAAATGCCCGTGGTAGGCGGGAGATGATAATCATAGGCAGGTTAAGCATGAAAGGCAAATCAACCCAGATAAAAGCAGGTAGGATATATGCCACTGGGCCAGACCCAAGCAACTTGGGGATGATGCAGCCCGAGGGGCGCCCCCAGCAAAGTGAACTAAAGACATAAGCAAAAGGGATACACGCCAGAAGGACGGACCCACGCGGCCTGGGAATGATGTAGCCCTGAGGGCGCTCCCAGCTGAAACGAACTCGAAAGATGTCACCTGGTATCGTTGTTGAAGGGGTGTTGGGGTAGCTGTTGATGCGCGGTAAAGGAGCCGATCCTCACGAGCCACCGGGGCCATGAGCCTCGGGAGGCTCTGGGGGTCCGGGCGGTTCCTCAAGGACCATCTCCATCTCTGCCAGGACCGCGTGGTGCCTGGCCTCCCGAGCCACCAGAATGCTCCACAGATGGCGTTGGTGAGTAGCAGCCACGTTCGACAGGCCGAAAAGCATGCGAACACAGCTGCGCGGCGGACCTTCGCAATGTCCCACGTGCGAAGGCCAGAAGCGCTCCTGAGACGCGGCTCGGTTGAGCCCTGGGAAGTCGATGCAGACGCGCAACCCGCCATCCTTGCCTGGATGGGGAGCTACGCCGGGTAGGCGGCGATCGCCGCGCATGACTCTTGATTCCTGAAGCTCCTGAGTGGTCTTGGTGATGAACTCCTGAGGGTTGGGCCTTCCTTGCCTCATGCCTTCCTGAGGGAAACGTGCTGCGAAGCACGCCTCCAAGTGGTGCCCGAGCACCTCCCTCGTGATCCTGGCAAGGTCTGAGGCCCTCCAAAGGAGAGCCCCCGAGCCCTGCCCGGGGAGGGCGCCGGGCGCGCCTTCCTATGCGATGGAGGGAGGCGCCCCTTGCGCAGGCGCGGATCCTGATACGGCGCCACCTGAGTTGCGAACCTCCTGAGGCCTTGAGCTGGGCGATGTCTTCTTCTTCTTGGGGACTGCCTCAGGAGGGTTCTTGCCCTTGCTGTCCGGGTCCTCGATTGATGCAGCTTGGAAGGCGCGCTCAAGGGAGCACACCGCATCTCTCTCTTTGCAGGGGACCGTGATGATTCCGCCGCTTCCTGGCATCTTGAGGGCATTGCAGCCATGGTGGGTCACCGCCATGAACTTAGCCAGGGCTGTATACCCGAGGATGGCATTGTATGGCAGGCGAATGTGGGAAATGTTGAAGTCGATGAGCTCGGTGTGGTAGTTGTCGCGCTGCCCGAACGTGACAGGGAGGCGGACCTGCCCTATCGGGGTGGTGGAGCCGTCAGTGACTCCTGAGAAAGGCTTGGTAGGCTGAAGTTGATCATATGGCACTTGAAGGTTGTTGAATGTCTCGACGGACAGAATGTTGAGTCTTGCGCCGCCATTTATAAGAGTCCTGGTAACATGCACGTTGCTGATGACTGGGGAACAAAGCATCGAGAGGACGCCAGCGGTTGCCGCACACTTGAGTTGATCTGCTGAGCTGAACGTGATGGCATACTTGGACACCTGAGAGGGCGCGTGGCCTCGAGCTTGGGGAGGACTGCGTTCACCTCACGAGCAAACTGCTTGAAGATGCGCTGAGAAGTTGGGGCCTGGGCACCACCCAAGATGAAAGCGATAGCGCGCAGCTCCTGAAAGCCACCAGCCCCCTTGTCCTGGTGGTGGTCGTCATTCCTTCTTGGCAGTGGCGGCAAAGGAGGAAGGCCTACGTTGCCCTACGGGCGGTCCTCGCGAGGCTGGTCCCTCCAGGCGCACTTGCGAGGCTGGTCCTGCCAGCGGTCCTCGCGAGGTCGATCATGCCACTCCTAGCGAGGGCCTTGGTCGTACCATCGTCCTCCACCTCTTCCTCCTCCTCGGCCGTAGCCCCGGTTGTTGCGCTCGGGTCGTTGACCGATGCGTCCTTCTCAAACGGCTCTGAGCTCCTGGCATTCATTGGTGTTGTGGGTGTAGAGGTTGTGATAAGCGCATAATCGGTTGCCCTTGGACGAATCCGGCTGGTCCCTGCCGTGCTTCATGTCTGGTTCCGCTGCGAGTACGGCTGCTCCTTTGCGCTTCACGTCCTTGGCCTTGGCATTCTTCTCTTCGGGGTCTGCAGCTGGAAGCTCGAGGAGGGAGAGGCGCCCTTCCTCAGCTCTCGCGCACTTGGTCGCCAGGGTGAACAACTCCAGAGATGTGCACAGATCCTCATGGATGGCAAGCTCCTCCTTCATCTTGATGTCGCGGACGCCATCAGAGAACGCTGAGATGATGGCTTCCTCAGTCACCTTGGGAATCTTGAGGCGAGCGCTGTTGAAACGCTGGATGTACTTCTGCAAGGTCTCTCCAGGCTGCTGCTTGATGCGGCACAGGTCACCCACGGCCGGAGGGCGGTCGCGAGTGCCCTAGAAGTTGGCGATGAAATGGCTACGCATCTCGTCCCAAGAGGAGATCGAGCCGAGAGGCAGGTTCAGGCGCCAGGTGCGGGCACCATCCTTAAGCGCCATGGGAAACTAGTTTGCCATGACCTTTTCGTCTCCATTGGCCACCTCGATGCCCAGCTCGTAGAGCTGCAGAAAATCCGCGGGGTCGGCAGTGTCGTCGTAGCGAGGAGGCAGGTCTGGCTTGAACTTGCCGGGCCAGGCGACGCTACGCAGCTCGGTGGTGAAGGCGCGGCAACCTGCTTTGGTCACTTGAGCCCTTTGCTGATGCAGAGCTTTGCTCTTGGTGGTTCCCACGCGCCGCCGCCAGGGGCAGCGCGGGGTCTTGGCGTACTGGCGCAGGGATGCGGTCTTGGCGTGCTGGTGCAGGGAGCACATGAGCGCCTTCTTGAGGCCGAGGGATTTCTTGGCAGCTCCTTTCTTGCTGCGCGGGCACCGGACGCGGCGGGTCGCGTCCGGGGGCCGCTCGCCTTGGAGCCAGGGCGCCATCTTGGGGAGGAGGTGGCGGAGGCGCTCCCCGAGCAGCGTCGCCCATGCATGACGGAGGGCGAGGCAGCGAGAGGGACGACGCGGGAGAGCCCCCCTGTGGCGCTGACGAGCTCGATGATGCGAGCGAGCCATTCTTCGTAGAGGTCGTCGACAGGGCGGTAGTGCAGGAGCTCACGTGCCAGGAGCAACGCAGCCTGCGCGTCCGTGGGGGCGCGACGAGCGTGAGACGACGAACCAGCTGGGGTCAGCGACGGAGTGGCGGTGCGGCCTTCCCGCCGCACCGAGGGGTGCAGCGAAGATGCTTGCTGCTCGTTCCCCGCCGGGCCGGTGGCGGCGTTGGCGGCAGGCGACGGAGAACGACAAGGAGGCCCACCGACGGGAGCCGTCTGGGCGACACGGGCGGCGAGAGCAGCCCGGCGCTCGGCACGAGCTCGGCGAGCGTCTGCCATGGATGCGAGGAAGCGACGGGACGCAGAACAGCGGAAAGAAGATTCTGGCGCACCCCTACCTGGCGCGCCAAATGTGGGATATCGGATTCCGACAAAACCCTTAAGGTTCGAACTCTAGGGTGTGCACGAAGATCTTCTCCCTACCGATCCACGCCCCAAAGCCTCGCCGCGATTCTAAGCTACACGATGAACAACACAAGGGACACGAGGTTTATACTGGTTCGGGCCACCGTTGTGGTGTAATACCCTACTCCAGTGTGTGGTGTGGTGGATTGCCTCTTGGGCTGATGATGAACAGTACAGAGGAAGAACAGCCTCGCGAGGGGTGTTCTTGTGCTTGGCAGGTGCTCTCCTTGGGAAGGATTCGATCTCTCTCTATTGTGGTGGCTACCCCTATTTATAGAGGCCCTGGTCCTCTTCCCAAATATTGAGCGGGAAGGGAGCCAACAACGGCCATTTTGAAAGGGGACAACTAGTACAAGCTATCCTGACTAAAAGTGGTCTTCGGCTGCCAAAAGCACTGGCGATGACACCGTCTTGGGCTCCACGGTGGCCTCCGTCCTACCGCTCTGCTGGCCTTGGTTTCGTTGCATCGATATGGAAACCTTTGCTTGATGCCTCGGTACTCCACGCCTGCGCTTGCCCCCTTTGCACCAAAGAGGAAACGAGGACATTGCGCGGGCTGGCGCCCGCCTGGTCTTGATCGTCATGGCTTACGTCATGAGCGCCTCGTGGGGTACCCCTTGCCTTGATCTCTCCGCCTCCCCGCGAGCCTGCCTGGTGAGGCCACCCCTGAGGAGGCCTTGCGTCGTCCGCCCCACGAGGCTTGGCCCCTCGCGAGGGTCTTGAGCTTGGGTTGATGAAGACGGGCCGTAATGGGCCGCTGGTGAGCCACGCCGCAGGCAGCAGGCAGGCAAGTCTGGGGACCCCCGTTCCCAGAACGCCGATAGAACGGCTTTAGCAGCACGCACTTTTTGGCTATTTCAACAACTCTTCAGCAACGGTACCAGGTGACATCTCCCTAGTTCGTTCAGTTGGGGGCGCCCCTCGGGCTGCATCATCCCCGGGCCGTGTGGGACTGTCCCTACGGCGTGTATCCCTTTTGCATTTTATCAGAGCCAGTTACAATCCTTTGCAAACTACTTTCGAATTACCGACTGCCTGACCGGCGCTTCATCGCCAAGAACATCTCGCGCCCTTGCAAGTCCTCCCGCGATCGCCTCATGATTAAGGACTGGCACGGCGTCTGTGCTCGGGTCCGTCCCTGCAGCATCGCTAAATCCAAGAGGCTTAGCTCTGGCTCATGGGCCAGTCCCGTGTATGTCACCTCCCGTGGCTCTTGGTGCCTTGTTCTCGCATGCGCTAATCGCGATGGATAAGCAAGGGCGCACGACATGGTGCCCCCATGGCCACGGGAACCGCGCGTCGGCTGTTTTTCTTCAGGATCTTTGCATGAGAAGACTGGGCACGTCGTCTATGCTCGGGTCCGTCCCTGGAGCGTCGATAAATCCAGTGGATGAGCTCTGTCTGGCGGGCCGGCCCCGTTCACGTCACCTCCTGGGGTCGTTGGTGTCTGGCCATCTCATGCGATAGCCTCAGGAAATTCATTCAGCGCAGGCTGCCTAACCATCTCGCAGGACCAATTCAAGCATCCCCAATCAAGACCAGGCGCAACCCGCCTTGAGGTAGGGCCTCGTGAGTCCCGCGCTGGCTCACGGGTGCCCATATACACCTCCTCCAGCCCTGTCGTGCAAGACACGTGTCAGAGCGGGGCTCTCCTCAAAGGGAGCCCCCTCCCACGCACCAGTGGAAGCACCATGCTCCGCGCTGGCCGTCGACACTGCCAAGGAGTAGCTATGCCCGTGCAAGAGTGGAAGCGCTATGCTTCGCGCTGGTGATAAACAACTGGGGGTGGCCTCACGGCCGCATCAACCTCAGGGAGCCTACGGGCTCAGTGACTAGCCTCGCCGCACTGCTCTCCCTTGGGAAGGTAGCGTGAGGGGGCTGGGCACGGGGGCTACACCCAGGTCACGCCTGGCGTACCCCACCTCGCCAGGCCTCACGGGCCTGTTCTTCGCGCACCCCTCCCAAGCGAGAGCTCAGCAAGGGAAAGCTAGGATGGTCTGTTCGTACGTCAAGGGGGACTCCTGAGCATCGCGACTCAGGAGCCTAACTGGTCATGTATCCCCTCACCTCTTGGGCTCGTCCTGGTGATCTGGACGACTCAACGACGGCTGAGGTATGCACAGGGCCGGGCCCTGCCGATGCAGAACGCCAAGACCTGGCTGTCACCCCTCTCCTTCAAGCCGTCCGTACGTCAAGGGGGACTCCTGAGCATCGCGACTCAGGAGCCTAACTGGTCCTGTAGCCCCTCACCTCTTGGGCTCGTCCTGGTGATCTGGACAACCCAACGACGGTTGAGGTACGCGCGGGGCCAGGCCCTGCCGACGCAGAACATCAAGGCTTGCCCCTGCATCTCTTCCTAAGCTGTTCGCACGTCAAGGAGGACTCCTGAGCATCGCGACTCAGGAGCCTAACTGGTCACGTAGCCCCTCACCTCTTGGGCTCGTCCTGGTGATCCGGACGACCCAACGACGGCTGAGGTACGCGCGGGACCGGGCTCTGCCGACGTAGAACAATAAAGCAAACGGAAAAGCTGAAGGAGCATAATCTAGTTATTACAAGATATATTGTTCCAAGCAAATAGTTTTAAACGCCTCCCCGAGGCATGTCGCATGGTGCAGGATAAAAAGGCAAAAGCAGAATCTGGCATCCTAGAGATAAAGATGGCTGAAGACGCACGTCAGAGCCGAGGAAGAAAGTAAGCGTGCCTCGCCTTCCACCAGGGACGTAAACCCGTCGACAGCATCTTCGAGCACCACCACGAATTCAGGAAGAAGAGCAGCAGGGCTCTCCCTCGGGGTCGTCACCATCGCCTTTCCCGAGGGACCATCTCCAAAGAGCGCCCTCTGGGCCTTGTGGAAGCACGCGTCGAGGGAGGAGAGGGTGTCGCGCTCCATGGCGGCCACCTTCTTGGCCTCGGGCAGGGCCGCTTGGGCTGCCTCCGCCTCCTCCCTCAGCTTCACCAGGTGATCTCGCTCCCCAGCCTGCTCTAAGGCCGTCTTCTTCACCTCGGCGTCCTGACTGGCGACGGCAGCCTCCTGGGCCTTCGGCTTCTCCTCGCGCTCCTGGAGCTGGCTGGCCTGCTGGTCCTGGAGAGTCTTCAGATCAGCCTCCGCCACACGGCACCGGTTCTCAGCTTCTGTGGCCTCCTTCTGCGCCAAGTTGCGCACCGTGGCGGCCACCCCAAGCGCCTTCTGGGCCTCCTCCGCAAAGTCCCAGGCCGCGCGAATAGACGCATCAGTCCTGAGCCAACCAGATATCAACCCCAGGCGTCCTCGCGCCGAACGACAATCCGGGCCCTGAAGCTCACCCTGGAGGAGGTCCAGCGCCGCCCTTGCCTCTTCCAGGGTCCCGGAGGGAGCAGGAACACCATGGCTCGGCCACGCGCTGGGCAAAGAAGGAGACGCCCTCGGCGCCAAGGCAGAAGAAACCCCAGCCTCATGAAGGACCGGGGGCTCCGGAGAAGGAAATATGCCCTAGAGGCAATAATAAAGTTATTATTTATTTCCTTATATCATGATAAATGTTTATTATTCATGCTAGAATTGTATTAACCGGAAACATAATACATGTGTGAATACATAGACAAACAGAGTGTCACTAGTATGCCTCTACTTGACTAGCTCGTTGATCAAAGATGGTTATGTTTCCTAGCCATAGACGTGAGTTGTCATTTGATTAGCGGGATCACATCATTAGGAGAATGATGTGATTGACTTGACCCATTCCGTTAGCTTAGCACTTGATCATTTAGTATTCTGCTATTGCTTTCTTCATGACTTATACATGTTCCTATGACTATGAGATTATGCAACTCCCGTTTACCGGAGGAACACTTTGTGTGCTACCAAACGTCACAACGTAACTGGGTGATTATAAAGGTGCTCTACAGGTGTCTCCAAAGGTACTTGTTGGGTTGGCATATTTCGAGATTAGCATTTGTCACTCCGATTGTCGGTAACGAGATTGAACTAGGTATTGAGATACCGACGATCGAATCTCAGGCAAGTAACATACCGATGACAAAGGGAACAACGTATGTTGTTATGCGGTTTGACCGATAAAGATCTTCGTAGAATATGTGGGAGCCAATATGAGCATCCAGGTTCCGCTATTGGTTATTGACCGGAGAAGTGTCTCGGTCATGTCTACATAGTTCTCGAACCCGTAGGGTCCGCACGCTTAATGTTCGGTGATGATTTGTATTATGAGTTATGTAATTTGATGTACCGAAGGTAGTTCGGAGTCCCAGATGAGATTGGGGACATCACGAAGAGTCTCGAAATGGTCGAGACGTAAAGATGGATATATTGTACGACTATATTCGGACATCGGAAAGGTTCCGAGTGATTCGGGTATTTTCGGAGTATCGGGGAGTTAGGGAATTCACCGGGAGAAGTATTGGGCCTTATTGGGCCATACGGGAATAGAGGAGAGAGGCCAAAAGGAAGGAGGCACGCACCCCCCCTCTGGTCCGAATTGGACAAGGGGTGCAGCCCCCTTTTCCTTCTCCCTCTCCCCCTCTTTCCTTCTCTCCTACTCCGGAAAGGAAAGGGGAATCCTACTAGGAGTTGGGAGTCCTAGTAGGACTCCCCACACTTGGCGCGCCCCCTCTAGGGCCGGCCTCTCCCTCCCTCCTTTATATACGGGGGCAGGGGGGCACCCCATGGACACAACAATTGATCTCTTGATCTCTTAGCCGTGTGCGGTGCCCCCTCCACCATATTCCACCTCGGTCATATCGTAGCGGTGCTTAGGCGAAGCCCTGCATCGGTAGCAACATCATCACCGTCATCACGCCGTCGTGCTGACGGAACTCTCCCGCAAAGCTCTGCTAGATCGGAGTTCGTGGGACGTCATCGAGCTGAACGTGTGCTGAACTCGGAGGTGCCGTGCGTTCGGTACTTGGATCGGTCGGATCATGAAGACGTACGACTACATCAACCGCGTTGTCATAACGCTCCCGCTTTCGGTCTACGAGGGTACGTGGACACACTCTCCCCTCTCGTTGCTATGCATCACCATGATCCTGTGTGTGCGTAGGAATTTTTTTGAAATTACTACGTTCCCCAACAGTGGCATCCGAGCCAGGTTTTATGCCTAGATGTTATATGCACGAGTAGAACACAAGTGAGTTGTGGGCGATACAAGTCATACTGCTTACCAGCATGTGATACTTTGGTTCGGCGGTATTGTTGGATGAAGCGGCCCGGACCGACATTACGCGTACGCTTACGCAAGACTGGTTCTACCGACATGCTTTGCACACAGTTGGCTGGCGAGTGTCAGTTTCTCCAACTTTAGTTGAACCGAGTGTGGCTACGCCCGGTCCTTGAGAAGGTTAAAACATCACCAACTTGACGAACTATCATTGTGGTTTTGATGCGTAGGTAAGAACGGTTCTTGCTCAGCCCGTAGCAGCCACGTAAAACTTGCAACAACAAAGTAAAGGACGTCTAACTTGTTTTTGTAGGGCATGTTGTGATGTGATATGGTCAAGACGTGATGAGATATAAGTTGTTGTATGAGATGATCATGTTTTGTTGAAGTTATCGGCAACTGGCAGAAGCCTTATGGTTGTCTCTTTATTGCATAAGATGCAAGCGCCAAATAATTGCTTTACTTTATCGCTATGCGATACCAATAGTTGCAAGAGCAATAGTTGGCGAGACGACCATGTGACGACACATTGATATAGATCAAGATGATGGAGATCATGGTGTCGTGCCGGTGACGATGGTGATCATGACGGTGCTTCGGAGATGGAGATCAAAGGCGCAAGATGATCATGGCCATATCATGTCACATATTTTGATTGCATGTGATGTTTATATTTTATGCATCTTATTTTGCTTAGATCGATGGTAGCATTATAAGATGATCTCTCACTAAATTTCAAGGTATAAGTGTTCTCCCTGAGTATGCACCATTGCGAAAGTTCTTCGTGCTGAGACACCACGTGATGATCGGGTGTGATAGGCTCTACGTTCAAATACAGCGGGTGCAAAACAGTTGCACACGCAGAAATACTCGGGTTAAACTTGACGAGCCTATCATATGCAGATATGGCCTCGGAACACTGGAGACCGAAAGGTGGAGCGTGAATCATATAGTAGATATGATCAACATAATGATGTTCACCATTGAAAACTACTCCATCTCACGTGATGATCGGACATGGTTTAGTTGATTTGGATCACGTGATCACTTAGATGATTAGAGGGATGTCTATCTAAGTGGGAGTTCTTAAGTAATATGATTAATTGAACTTTAATTTATCATGAACTTAGTCCTGGTAGTATTAGCATATCTATGTTGTAAATCAATAGCTCGCGATGTTGCTCCCCTTTTATTTTGATATGTTCCTAGAGAATAACTATGTTGACAAATGATAGTAGCAATGATGCGGATTGGATCCGTGATCTGAGGATTATCCTCATTGCTGCACAGAAGAATTATGTCCTTGATGCACCGCTAGGTGACAGACCTATTGCAGGAGCAGATGCATACATTATGAATGTTTGGCTAGCTCAATATGATGACTACTTGATAGTTTAGTGCACCATGCTTAACGGCTTAGAATCGGGAATTCAAAAATGTTTTGAAACGTCACGGAGCATATGAGATGTTCCAAGAGATGAAATTAGTATTTCAGACTCATGCCCGTGTCAAGAGGTATGAGACCTCTGACAAGTACTTTGCCTAAAAGATGGAGGAGAATTGCTCAACTAGTGAGCATGTGCTCAGAATGTCTGGGTACTACAATCACTTGAATCAAGTGGGAGTTAATCTTCCAGATAAGATAGTGATTGACAGAGTTCTCTAGTCACCATCACCAAGTTACTAGAACTTCGTGATGAACTATAATATGCAAGGAATAACGAAAACAATTCCCAAGCTCTTCGTGATGCTAAAATTGGCGAAGGTAGAAATCAAGAAGAGCATCAAGTGTTGATGGTTGACAAAGACCACTAGTTTCAAGAAAAGGGCAAAGGGAAGAAGGGGAACTTCAAGAAGAACGACAAGCAAGTTGCTGCTCAAGTGAAGAAGCCCAAGTTTGGACCTAAGCCTGAAACTGAGTGCTTCTACTGCAAAGGGACTGGTCACTGGAAGCGAAACTGCCCAAGTATTTGGCGGATAAGAAGGATGGCAAAGTGAACAAAAGTATATTTGATATACATGTTATTGATGTGTATTTTACTAGTGTTTATAGCAACCCCTCGGTATTTGATACTGGTTCAGTTGCTAAGAGTAGTAACTCGAAACGGGAGTTGCAGTATAAATAGAGACTAGTTGAGGGTGAAGTGACGATGTGTGTTGGAAGTGGTTCCAAGATTGATATGATTATCATCGCACACTCCCTATACTTTCGGGATTAGTGTTAAACCTAAATAAATGTTATTTGGCGTTTGCGTTGAGCATGAATATGATTTGATCATGTTTATTGCAATACGGTTATTCATTTAAAGTCAGAGAATAATTGTTGTTCTGTTTACATGAATAAAACCTTCAATGGTCATGCACCCAATGAAAATAGTTTGTTGGATCTCGATCGTAGTGATACACATATTCATAATATTGATGCCAAAAGATGCAAAGTTGATAATGATAGTGCAACTTATTTGTGGCACTGCCATTTGGGTCATATCGGTGTAAAGCACATGAAGAAACTCCATAAAGATGGATTTTTGGAATCACTTGGTTATGAATCATTTGATGCATGCGAACCGTGCCTTTTGGGCAAGATGACTAAGACTCCGTTCTCTGGAACAATGGAGCGAGCAACTGACTTATTGGATATAATACATACTGATGTATGCGGTCCGATGATTGTTAAGGCTCATGGCAAGTATCGTTATTTTCTGACCTCCACAGATGATTTGAGCAGATATGGGTATATCTACTTGATGAAACACAAGTCTGAAACATTTGAAATGTTCAAAGAATTTCAGAGTGAAGTGGAGAATCATCGTAACAAGAAAATAAAGTTTCTACAATCTGATCGTAGAGGAGAATATTTGAGTTATGAGTTTGGCCTTCATTTAAAAACAATGTGGAATAGTTTCACAGCTCACGCCACATGGAACACCACGGCGTAATGGTGTGTCCGAAACATCGTAACCGCACTTTATTGGATATGGTGCGATCTATGATGTATCTTAACGATTTATCACTATCGTTCTGGGGTTATACATTAGAGACAGCTGCATTCACTTTAAATAGGGCACCATCAAAATCCGTTAAGACGACGCCTTATGAACTGTGGTTTGGCAAGAAACCAAAGTTGTCGTTTCTTAAAGTTTGGGGCTGCGATGCTTATGTGAAAAAGTTTCAACCTGATAAGCTCGAACCCAAATTGGAGAAGTGCGTCTTCATAGAATACCCAAAGGAAACTGTTGGGTACACCTTCTATCACAGATCCGAAGGCAAAATATTCGTTGCTAAGATGGATCCTTTCTAGAGAAGGAGTTTCTCTCAAAAGAAGTGAGTGGGAGGAAAGTAGAACTTGATGAGGTAATTGTACCTTCTCCCGAATTGGAAAGTAGTTCATCACAGAAATCAGTTCCAGTGATTCCTACACCAATTAGTGAGGAAGTTAATGATGATGATCATGAAACTTCAGATCAAGTTATTACAGAAACTCGTAGGTCTTCCAGAGTATGGTCCGCACCAGTGTGGTACGGTAATCCTATTCTAGAAGTCATGTTGCTAGACCATGATGAACCTACGAACTATGAGGAAGCGAAGATGAGCCCAGATTCCGCGAAATGGCTTGAGGCCATGGAATCTGAGATTGGATCCATGTATGAGAACAAAGTGTGGACTTTGGTTGACTTGCCTGATGATCGGCAAGCCATAGAAAATAAATGGATCTTCAAGAGGAAGACAGACGCTGATAGTAGTGTTACTATCTACAAAGCTCGACTTGTCGAAAAAGGTTTTTGACAAAGTTCAAGGTGTTGACTACAATGAGATTTTCTCACTCGCAGCGATGCTTAAGTCTGTCCGAATCATGTTAGCAATTGCCACATTTTATGAAATGTGGCAAATGGATGTCAAAACTACATTCCTTAATGTATTTCTTAAAGAAGAGTTGTATATGATGCGACTAGAAGATTTTGTCGATCCTAAAGGTGCTAACAAATGTGCAAGCTCCAGCGATCCATCTATGGACTGGTGCAAGCATCTCGGAGTTGGAATATTCGCTTTGATGAGTTGATCAAAGCATATAGTTTTATACAGACTTGCGGTGAAACCTGTATTTACAAGAAAGTGAGTGGGAGCACTACAACCTTTTTGATAAGAATATGTGAATGACATATTGTTCATCAGAAATAATGTAGAATTTTCTGGAAAGCATAAAGGAGTATTTGAAAAGAGTTTTTCAAAGAAAGACCTCGGTGAAGCTGCTTACACATTGAGCATCAAGATCTATAGAGATAGATCAAGACGCTTGATAAGATTTTTCAATGAGTACATACCTTGATAAGATTTTGAAGTAATTCAAAATGGAACAGTCGAAGAAGGAGTTCTTGCCTGTGTTGCAAGGTGTGAAGTTGAGTAAGACTCAAAACCCGACCATAGCAGAAAATAGAAAGAGAATGAAAAGTCATTCCCTATGCCTCAGTCATAGGTTCTATAAAGTATGCTATGCTGTGTACCAGACCTATTGTATACCTTGCTCTGAGTTTGGCAAGGGAGTACAATTTTGATCTAAGAGTAGATCATTGGACAACAGTCAAGAATATCCTTAGTGAGGACTAAGGAGATGTTTCTCGATTATGGAGGTGATAAAAGAGTTCGTCGTAAATAGTTACATCGATACAAGCTTTTACACTAATCCAGATGACTCTAAGTCTCAATCTGGATACATATTGAAAGTGGGAGCAATTAGCTAGAGTAGCTCCGTGCAGAGCATTGTAGACATAGAATATTTACAAAATACATACGGCTCTGAATGTGACAGACCCGTTGACTAAGCTTCTCTCACGAGCAAAAACATGATCATACCTTAGTACTTTTTGGGTGTTAATCACATAGCGATGTGAACTAGATTATTGCTTCTAGTAAACCCTTTGGGTGTTGGTCACATGACGATGTGAACTATAGGTGTTAATCACATACAGATGTGAATATTGGTGTTAAATCACATGATGATGTGAACTAGATTATTGACTCTAGTGCAAGTGGGAGACTGAAGGAAATATGCCCTAGAGGCAATAATAAAGTTATTATTTATTTCCTTATATCATGATAAATGTTTATTATTCATGCTAGAATTGTATTAACCGGAAACATAATACATGTGTGAATACATAGACAAACAGAGTGTCACTAGTATGCCTCATTTCTGCACATACCTTGATAAAGTTTTGAAGAAGTTCAAAATCGATCAGTCAAAGAAAGGGTTCTTTCCTGTGTTACAAGGTGTGAAGTTGAGTCAGACTCGATGCCCGACCATCGTAGAAGATAGAGAGAAAATGAAAGTCATTCCCTATGCTTCAGCCATAGGTTCTATCATGTATGCAATGCTGTGTACCAGACCTGATGTGCGCCTTGCTATAAGCATAGCAGGGAGGTACCAAAGTAATCCCGGAGTGGAGCACTGGACAGCGGTCAAGAACATCCTGAAATACCTGAAAAGGACTAAGGATATGTTTCTCATTTATGGAGGTGACAAAGAGCTCGTCGTAAACGGTTACGTCAATGCAAGCTTTGACACTGATCCGGACGACTCTAAGTCGCAATCCGGATACTTATTTTTATTGAATGGACGAGCCGTCAGTTGGTGCAGTTCCAAGCAGAGCGCCGTGGCAGGATCTACGTGTGAAGCGAAGTATATTGCTGCTTTAGAAGCAGCAAATGAAGGAGTCTGGATGAAGGAGTTCATATCCGATGTAGGTGTCATACCTAGTGCATTGGGTCCAATGAAAATCTTTTGTGACAATACTGGTACAATTGCCTTGGCAAAGGAATCCAAATTTCACAAGAGAACCAAGCACATCAAGAGACGCTTCAATTCCATCCATCATCAAGTGTCGAAAGGGGACATAGATATTTGCAGGATACATATGGATCTGAATGTTGCAGACCCGTTGACTAAACCTCTTCCATGAGCAAAACATGATCAGCACCAAAACTCCATGGGTGTTAGAATCATTACTTTGTAATCTAGATTATTGACTGTGGTGCAAGTGGGAGACTGAAGGAAATATGCCCTAGAGGCAATAACAAAGTTATTATTTATTTCCGTATTTCATGATAAATGTTTATTATTCATGCTAGAATTGTATTAACCGGAAACTTAGTACATGTGTGAATACATGGACAAAACATAGTGTCCCTAGTATGAATCTACTTGACTAGCTCGTTAATCAAAGATGGTTATGTTTCCGGTTAATACACTCTGTTTGTCCACGTATTCACACATGTACTAAGTTTCCGGTTAATACAATTCTAGCATGAATAATAAACATTTATCATGAAATAAGGAAATAAAAAATAACTTTATTATTGCCTCTAGGGCATATTTCCTTCATGATAATTTTGGAGACGAAAGAGGGGATGCCTTCCGGGGCATCCCCAAGCTTAGTTGCTTGGATCTTCCTTGAATATTACCTTGGAGTGCCTTGGGCATCCCCAAGCTTAGGGTCTGGTTACTCCTTATTCTCCTCATATCGACATCTCACCCAAAACTTGAAAACTTCAATCATACAAAACTTAATGGAACTTCGTGAGATAGGTTAGTATGATAAAGAGCAAACCATTTCACTTTGGTACTATCAAAGACAAGAGTCATAATTGTTTCCACACAATGCCTACTGTAGCATATTATTTCCACAATTTATATTGAGCAATATAAGCCATAGAAACTAGATAACAAGCAAACTATGCATTGAAAACAGAATCTGTCAAAAACAGATTAGTCTGTAGTAATCTGTACTTTAACCATACTTCTGCTACTCCAAAAATTCTGAAAAATAGGAAAACGCAGGGAATTTGTATATCTATCACTTGTAAAAAATTCAGATCAAAAGCCCGTTCCAGTGAATTTTGAAATTTCCTGGAATGAGCGCAAAAGTTTCTGTTTTTGCACAGATTCAAGTCAACTATCATCCACACTATGCCAAAGGCTTTACTTGGCACTTTATTGAAACAAAAGCAATAAAACATGATTACTACAGTAGATTAATCATGTGAACACACAAAAACAATAGGTAAAAGTGTTGGGTTGTCTCCCAACAAGTGCTTTTCTTTAATGCCCTTTAGCTAGGCATGATGAATTCAATGATGCTCGCATAAAAGATAAGGATCGAAACATAACACGAGCATCATGAATCATAAGTTCCTCGCTCATAATAATTTTCAGTAGCACCATGAATAGATTCATCAATATAACCAGGACATAAAGCATTCTTTTCATGATCCACAAGCATAGAAAAATTATTACTCTCCATATAAGCAATTTTATTCTCATTCACAATGATGGGAATATCATATGAAACTCGAATACTAAAAAATGTTTCCACATTAAAAGAGTAATGTTCAGTAAAAGGATATTCAAAATTATGACAATAATTATCACTACTTTTTATAACATAAGTATCATCACAATAATCATCATAGGTAGCAACTTTGTTCTCATCATAGATAGGAGGCATGCAATCATCATAGCAAATTTGATCATTCAAAGTAGGGGGGCTAATAAGATCATCTTCATTAAGCATATCATCCCCAAGCTTGGGATAAACACTAATTGCAGCAAATAAATTCTCAAACATGTCATTCTCATCAAACATAGCATCCCCAAGCTTGTGGCTTGGCATATCATAAGCATAATCACTCTCATCATTAATAGTATGAATAGCACCAACGGTATAAAAAATGTTATCATCATAATTTTGCAAGTTGGTGCCAAAAAGATTTCCAAGATTACAAGAAGTCTCATTATCTTCCCAATCATAATCATCACAACAAGCAATAGGCATAACAAAATCATAATCAATAGTGCTTTCGGACATTGTGCCATAAGTCATAGAAGCAATATCATCATCAAGTGCATCATCTTCCACAATTATTTTTGATTCATTTTCATGAGGCAGAACAATAATAGGAGCAACATTATTTGGGAGAGATACCTTTTTACCTCTATTCTTTCTTCTTTTCTTCTTTTTCACCACATAATGTGTGGGTTTAATTAATTTTTTCAAGCTTCTTATTGATGAGATTGGTTGAATAGGGAGCTCCTCCTCGTCACCTATTTCATGATGAGAGACAATAGGAGGGAAAGTGGAAATATTTACCCTTTCATTAGTATTCCTTTTATATTCTATTGGTTTTCCCATCTTTCTATAGTTGGAAATATAAGCATTCTCGTTGCAATTTACCATGCAAAACATACATATATATTTTAGATTAGTTTCAATGTCTTCCATGAGAATGAATACTTCAAACCAGCTATTTTTATGTGTCAATTCTTCACTCCCCAAAAATAAACAAAGTTCATTATAAAGTTCTAGGGTGATCAAGTTATTGCAATATTTGGACACGATTCGATCATGAAAAAGCATGCATTGGAAATTAAGGTGACCAACTTTATTGCAAAGTTCACAAGTAATAGGACACAGAGAACATAATTTTGTAGAAAATTCATCTATCACTTTGGGCAAAATATTGGTTCTATCATGTTTATGCTTCTTACAAAATCTATCTTCCCTATAAGGCACATCTTCACAAACTTTATGCACTCCACAAAAATTGACATGCTTATAAGAAACATTTTCATTATGACTAGTGCAATCATCATTAGTATTTTGGATATTCAAAGAATTCATACTAACAAGATTGCAATCATGCTCATCATTCAATGTTTTTACCCCATAAATTTTGTTGAATTCTTTTTCTAGCAATTGAGCACAATTATCGGAATCCTTATTCTCAAGATAGGCATTATAAAGATAAAGAATAACCTGAGGTAACCCAACCTCCATTCTTTGTAGGTTTCTATTATAAAACCAAACTAGTGATAAAACAAGAAACTAAAAGATTCGATTACAAGATCTAAAGATATACCTTCAAGCACTCACCTCCCTGGCAACGGTGCGAGAAAAGAGCTTGATGTCTACTACACAACTTTTTCTTGTAGACTCGTGTTGGGCCTCCAAGCGCAGAGTTCTGTAGGACAGTAGCAAATTTCCCTCAAGTGGATGACCTATGGTTTATCAATCCATGGGAGGCGTAGGATGAAGATGGTCTCTCTCAAACAACCCTGCAACCGAATAACAAAGAGTCTCTTGTGTCCCCAACACACCCAATACAATGGCAAATTGTATAGGTGCACTAGTTCGGTGAAGAGATGGTGATAAAAGTGTAATATGGATGGTAGAAATATATTTTTATAATCTGAATAAATAAAAACAGCAAGGTAGGAATCGATAAAAGTGAGCACAAACGGTATTCCAATGCTTGAAAATGAGGCCTAGGGTCCGTACTTTCGCTAGTGCAATCTCTCAGCAGTTCTAATATAATTGGATCATATAACCATCCCTCAACATGCAATGAAGAATCACTCCAAAGTTCCTATCTAGTGGAGAACATAAGACGAAATTGTTTGTAGGGTATGAAACCACCTCAAAGCCTTTCTTTCCGTTCGATCTATTCAAGAGTTCGTACTAAAATAACACAAAGCTATTCTTCCCGTTTGATCTATTCTAGAGTTTGTACTAAAATAGCACCATATGATACACATCAACCAACTCTAATGTCACCTAGACACTCCAATGTCGCCGTGAGTATCCGTGAGTTAATTATACGATATGCATCAAAGAATTTCAGATTCATAATACTCAATCCAACACAAAGAACCTCAAAGAGTGCCCCAAGATTTGTACCAGAGAAACAAAGACAAGAACGTGCATCAACCCCTATGCATAGATTACCCCAATGTCACCTCGGGAATCCGCAAGTTGAGTGCCAAAACATATATCAAGTGAATCAATATGATACCCCATTATCACCACAGGTATTCATAGCAAGACATACATCAAGTGTTCTAAAATCCATAAAAGTATTCAATCCGATAAAATGAAATCTCAAAGGGAAAACTCAATTCATCACAAGATAGAGAGGGGAAAACATCATATGATCCGACTATATTAACAAAGCCCGCGATACATCAAGATCATGACATCTCAAGAACACGAGAGAGAGAGAGAGAGATTAAGCACATAGCTACTGGTACAAACCCTCAGCCCCGAGGGTGGACTACTCCCTCCTCATCGTGGTGGCTGCCGGGATGATGATGATGATGGCCACCGATGATGATTCCCCCCTCCGGCAGAGTGCTAGAGAAGGGCTCTAGATTGGATCTCTTGGTTCTAGAACTGACGGTGGCTAGAACAAAATTTCGTCTACTAGGGTTACCCGAAGGGTTTTGGAATATTTGACGATTTATATGGCGAAGAGGGGGTGTGGGAGGCCACCGAGGTGGGCACAACCCACCTAGGTGCGCCTGGGGACCCAGGCGCGCCCGGTGGGTTGTGCCCCCCTCAGGGCACCCCCTAGGTGCTGCTCTGGCCCATTGGATGTCTTCTGGTCCACAAATAATCCACAAAATGTTTCGCGGTGTTTGGACTCCGTTTTGATATTGATTTCATGCGATGTAAAAAACAAGCAAAAAACAGCAACTGGCACTGGGCACTAGGTCAATAGGTTAGTCCCAAAAAATGATATAAAGTTGCTATAAAATGATTGTAAAACATCCAAGAATGATAATATAACAGCATGAATACTTCATAAATTATAGATACGTTGGAGACGTATCAGCGGCCTTGAAAAAACTTGACATCTCGGAAGGAAGGCTACCCCCTGGCACTGGCGGAGCTACTTTCAACCATGTAGGGGCCATGCCCTCCCCATCCTTGGTAAAAGTAATGAAGAACTTTTTTGGAGGCTGCTTAGATTAGGAGAAAGTATAGCATTCCCCCCCTCCAAACATGCCTATTTTGTGTTTGCCCCCCTTAATGTCCTGCCTAGCTCCGCCACTGCCCCCTGGTGATCGACGACCGCGTAGAGGGAGGGCCAGTGAAATGGCTACTGGCTGGTGAAATTCTTCATCGAAATCAATTCAATATCCATACTATCACCAATGCCCTCCGGCCGGCGTGGGGAAACCCACGAGGACTGAAATTCAGACCAGCAGGTAGTAATAAGTTTGTAGCAGAATTTGAAAATCAGCGGGACAGAGATCGAGTATGGGATGGATCTTCATGGCATGTCAACAAGAATGTTGTGGTGTTAGCGGAGTTTGATGACTGTATGAGGCCGTATGAACTCAAGTTCGACCGGCTCCAATTCTGGGCCAGACTAGTGGATCTACCCTACAACCTGAGGGATGGATCTTGGTGGATCCCAATAGCTAAACAGATGGACAAGAACGACCAGCCTGTAGGTTTTGACCATAATGGTGGTTTCTTGCGAGCTCAGATCACAGTCGAGGTTGATAAACCATTACGGCGGTGGATCCTAATTGACTCTGTCAGGAGGAAGAAAGTAGACATGTATGATATTCGGTATGAGCATGTTTCATATTTTTGTTTCTCCTGTGGCAGATTGGGACACTCTGAACTGTAATGTCCAACGCCGGGGTCTCGGGATGAGAAAGGAGAGCTACCTTTTGGACCTAAACTGTGCGCGCCGGACGAATTCAGAAAGGCTGCGTCATTAGAAAATTCCTCCAGAGAACAAAACTCAAGTGCCAATACCAAGCGTTCTACTAGGAACTCGAGCACTAATAAAGATACTGGTGAGGAAGTTGTTTCTCCTGTTAAAAATAAACAGCAACAGAAGCGAAAGGATGCACCTAATCTAGTCTATCGGCCTGTGGCAAAGTCTACCTTGCTGCTTACGGATGGAGGACCAGGGGCTATTGATGGTGGGACTAGTCTGACTAATATTGATAAAACGATAGCAAGCACAGAAGGGGATGATGAGTTTGTCCGCAATCCTAAGAAGAAGAAACCTACTCCTGAAAATTTGGCAGAGACCGCGACGCGGTCCTACCCGTCCCAATGATTTGTATCAGTTGGAACTGTCGGGGGCTTGGGAACCCCGAGGAAGTTCGAGAGCTTCGTAGCATTGTGAGGCTAGAAGGTCCTACTCTGCTCTTCCTAATGGAAACAAAAAATCAAAGCAAAAAGAGTAGAGGATTTAAAGAATAACTTAGGTTTTGGTGGTTGTTTTGTTGTAGACAGTGTCGGCCTTAGTGGCGGCATTGGTCTTTTTTGGTCTCAGGATTTTTCTATTGAACTCAAAAATTTAAGTCCTTGTCACATTGTTGTTTTGGTTCATAACAAAGTTCAAAACTCTCCTATGTGGAGATTTGCTAGTTTTTACGGAGCGCCGCATGTCGAAGATAGACACCACAGTTGGCGGTTCTTGCATACTCTGCATGCCATACCACATGCTGCTTGGTTGTGTATGGGAGATTTTAACGAGACTCTGTACTCCAATGAGAACTTCAGCAGGGCTACTCGCCCTGAGAGCCAAATGAGAGCCTTTCGGGAGCTCACGGATGAGATTCCCTTCCAGGATTTGGGATGGTCGAGAACAACTTATACATGGGACAATCGTCAATCCGGAGCGGCTAATGTAAAAGCAAGGATGGATCGAGCCTTTGCTAATGAAGAATTCCAACAACAATTCTAGCACATAAGGGTGAGACATCTTTCGCTGGTAGAATCCGATCATTGTTTTGTTGTTGGGAAACCAGGGAAACTCTATCAACTAGGCCAAGGCCCAAGAAGCAATTTAGGTATGAGAATGTTTGGCAACCTCACACTGATTATGATTGCCTGGTAGCTGATACGTCTCCAACGTATCTATAATTTATGAAGTATTCATGCTATTATATTATCCATCATAGATGTTTTATATGCATTTATATGCTATTTTATATGATTTTTGGGACTAACCTATTAACCTAGAGCCCAGTGCCAGTTTCTGTTTTCTCCTTGTTTTTAAGTTTTACAGAAAAGGAATACCAAACGGAGTCCAATTGACGTGCCAATTTTTGATGATTTTTTATGGACCAAAAGAAGCCCCTGGAGTGAAAGAGTTGGGCCAAAAGAGTCCCAGGTTGCCCACGAGGGTGGGGGGCATGCCCACCCTCCAGGGGCACGCCCCCTGCCTCGTGGACAGCCCGGAGACTCCCCTGACGTGAAATCAACGCCAACCTCTCCTATAAATACAGAAACCTTCGGGAAATAACCTAGATCGGAAGTTCCGCCGCCGCAAGACTCTGTAGCCACGAGAAATCAATCTAGGCCCTCTCTGGCACCCTGCCGGAGGGGGCCATCATCATCGGAGGCCATGGAGGAGGATCTCGGAGGGGCCATCATCGCTATGAAGGCCAAGGACCAGAGGGAGAACCTCTCCCCATCCAGGGGGGAGGCTGTCGGTGTCAAAACCGGTGGATCTCGGGTAGGGGGTCCCGAACTATGCGTCTAAGATCGATGGTAACAGGAGACAGGGGACACGATGTTTACCCAAGTTCGGGCCCTCTCTATGGAGGTAATACCCTACTTCCTGCTTGATTGATCTTGATGAATATGAGTGTTACAAGAGTTGATCTACCATGAGATCGTAGAGGCTAAACCCTAGAAGCTAGCCTATGGTTATGGTAACGAGTCTCCACCTATCCGGACTCTCTCTGGTTTATATAGACACCGGAGAGATCTAGGGTTACATGGAGTCGGTTACATAAAAAGGAATCTACATGATTAATCGTCAAGCTTGCCTTCCACGCCAAGGAGAGTCCTATCCGGACACGGGTGCAGTCTTAGATCTTCGTATCTTCACAGCCCATCAGTCCGGCCCATGGCTAGCAGGCCGGACGCCCGAGGACCCCTTAGTCCAGGACTCCCTTAGTAGCCCCTGAACCTGGCTTCAATGACGAGGAGCCCGGAGCGCAGATTTGTCTTCGGTATTGCAAGGCGGGTTCCCTTATTTCAAACTCCAGAATAGTCTTCGGATGTAGTAAATATATTCGGACCTGTGTATGCAATTGTAGAGAATACAATATTTCACGATCCCTATCTACTGACAATTGTTTGTGACATTACATATCGCCCGTCCGGTTATTGTTCCGAACCGTTGGCTAGCCCGCCGCCCCACGCCTCGGGACGCAGTTTTACTGGCACGTCTTGTCAAAGCAGAGATCGTGTCCCCTTATTCACGGGATTTTCATCAATGCGAGCATGGGTAACCCAACCGTCCCTTGGATACAACTCTTTGGAGATAGGTAAGTCTCGAGACCGAGGAGGAGACGCTCAGTATTCGGGGTCTTTATATAGGGACCCAGACTCGTCTTTTCTTTTGCGCTTGCTTCTTCCTCAACCCTAGCCACCTCGAGTTCTAACCCTCAGGTTCCAATCACCACCAGCCTCAATCATGTCCGGATCCAGCCATCCAGGCCGGTGGGTGGCTTCTTCTGTCACGGAGGAGGATATCGCGAAGCTCCGCACGGCGAGGTATCTGACCCCAGAGATTCTTCATCGGCTCCCAGCAGCAGGGCAGGTTGTACCTACCCCCAGATCCGGCGAGAGGGTAGTATTTGTGGCCCACTTCTTTCATGGGTTAGGGTTTGCGCTTAACCCCTTCGTCCGGGGGCTCATGTTTTACTATGGACTTGATTTTCACGATCTGGCCGCGGACTCTATTCTTCTCATCTCGTCATTTATCGTTACGTGTGAGGCCTTCCTCCGGACTCCTCCGCACTTTGGTTTGTGGCTCAAGACTTTCAGCATAAGGCCATAGGTGATAGAGGAGGAGCAGGCAGAATGCGGCAGCGCCATAATAGGTAAGCTTGCCAGCGCGGTGTGGCTTGAAGGATATTTCGCCGAGTCTTCCAACCTATGGCAGCAGGGGTGGTTTTATATCAGTGAGCCGCGTGGCTCCAGGTGGGAGGCTACGCCCGCGTTCCGACCCGGCCCTCCCATCCAACTTGTTTCATGGATCAATAAGGGATTGGACTGGGGATCCGCTAATGAAGTGCAGACTCTGCAGAGTCGCATCCGAAGCCTCATCGAGAAGAGCATCGATCTTGTGAACGTTGTTCAAGTAATGTTAGTCCACCGGACCTTGCCATGTCAACGGCGGCCTCTCCGTATGTGGGAGTTTAATCCGGAAGGGCGGCGGACTCTTCAGCACTTCTTCGGCACCACGCACGAAGGAATGTGGAAATTATATTTCGGGGAACGAGAGCAATGGTCGGACACCATCGAAGATGTTAGCCTTGATTGCAATCATCCGGACACCAAGGTAAGTATTCACTCTCCACACACCTTCCATTCAAGCATCTCTCGACAAGATACTGAACAATCCGTCTCCATACAGGACTGGATAAAGAAGGCGGTATTAATCTGGTGTCCGGCGCCCCTTCCCGAAGACTCTGCGACCGCACTGCTGATGAGAATGCTGACTCCGACACCGTGCCAGGTGTCTGCAGAGGAGGGCGAAAACAGGGAGACCAGAGGTGATCTCGGCCCTGAGGATAAATTAGACGCTGCGTTCGGGGAAACCGAAACCTTTTTGCCCGAGAGCAAAGGTGCAGAGGAAGCGCTCCATGGCAAGAAGAGGGCCGCTTCCGAAGATCAGAAGGGGAAACCTTCCAAGAGAGGAAAGACGCCATCGCCGGGCGGCTCGGGCCGGGCAAGTAATGTTTCCATAGAGCTCTATGATGAGGACAAACCTTTGGCCAAACCGTAAGTGAAGCAGGGCACTTTAAGCGTACCTCATTCTTTTCCTATTAGTAAAATAATCGTCCGATATATGTACATCCTCGCAGGTCAACGCCTGGTGTTTCTCAATCGTCCTCCTCCTCGGGAGACCTTCTTCCGGAGATGATGGAGAGTGATACGCTTTCTCTGGCTTCCTCGCCCAACAGGGCGGATGATGCTGAGGTATCGTCCCGGAGGGCTCCTCCCGATCAACAAGCAGTGCAGGGAACGGAGAAGGCATTACCCGAAGGTGGTGCCTCTGTTACTCAGGATTCGTAGGTCAACAATGATAGCCCCGCACTATCCGGTTTACAGCCGGAGACTATTCGGGAGGCGAGTAAGCGGGTTCCTTCAAAGGAATGCCGTACTCCGGCGGCGGTTTCCGAAGACCCCGGCGCGCCAGAAATGCTGACAGATATGCTGCGTCAAGCGTCCGTTTCAGAGGAGCACCGTGCCTTGATGGCTACGGTGGTCAAAAAGGTTCTATCCGCGAAGAGCGGATTGAATGAGGCCTTCACGAGCCTTCTAAGAGGTTTCGAGGTTTGTGATGTAATTTTGCCAATTGAATTTTATTGACAGAATGCACCTGTTGTAGATGCAGTAGCCCCTGAGACTCGGATTGCCTTCCAAAGGAAGCGATCGGAGGATCAAAAATATATACTCAGGTACTAACCTTGTTTTAATTTTGAACACAGGCTGCCTCCCCCTCGGCAACTACTCGAAATACGGAAGGGGCCGAACTGCAGCGAAAACTGGATATTGCGGGGGATGACATTGCATTGATCAACAGGCGTCTTGACGACTCGCAAGGTATATATTCCGAGCATTCCTTACACCTATTTACTTGTAATTGAGGCCTGACGCAGAAGAGAGCGTTATATGAAATGTGCATAAATGCAGATGGTGCTGCCGCCGTTGAAGCTCTTCGGGCGGAGCTAGCCCGGGCCAAGGAGCAGGCTTGGTGTAGTAATGCGGCTGCCGAAAAGGCATCGGCTGATCTAAGAGCCGAACGAGCAGCTCGGCGCCAACATGAGGAGAAAATATCCGCACTGGCGCTTGAATTGGAGAATGTTGCCAGCCGTTGTGTGTATCTTGAGAAGGAGAATAAAGCCAAAATGGCTGAACTTGATAAGGCCTTACATGAGGTGAGTGAAGCTCGTTCTGAATCCAGGGCAGCTCGTGAAGAGATTCGGCAGGCTAAGGAGATAGCGGCTGGTAAGCCCTTTTTGCTTCAGACTAAGTTCGGCGATCTGGACTATGCTCAGCTGAACCAGGTCTGGAGTTCTCCGGCTGAATTTTTGGACTTGCCGAAGAGTTCTTCTGATGCGGCGCAGTTTTACCAAGCGCAAGAGGGGTATGCAATGGAGAAGCTTTTCTGGTCACAATTTGGCGCATCAAAGCGCCCTCTGTTGCTGAATGAACAAATGTCCCAATGGGCCAGACTTCATAGGATATCCGGTGACGCCATGAAGAACTTCATAATCCGGTTGTGGCCAAATGAGCCTATTCCAAAGAGTTACTTTGGCTTGGTGCGGCGTCTTGTTGACGCGGTGCCGCGTATCGACGCTGTGAAGCGGTCGGCGTGCATTGAAGGTGCACGGATGGCTTTTGCCCGAGTCAAGACATTCTGGGGTAAGATGAAGGCGATCGATGTTGCGGCGAAGAGTCCGCCCAAGGGCAAGGACCGTAATGAGCCAGAGCATTACTTTGAAGATGTCCTGGAAGCCGCCTACCTGATAGAGGGTCAATGCTCAAAGAACACAATGTTCAAATGAGGTGTATTAGAGTTGTAAAAGACAATTTTATAATTAATATATTTTTGTATTTTGCTCAAAAGCTTGTGCTCCTCCTGTGCGGCCGTTTTAATATAATCTGAAAGTTTTCCAGTCGTCGGCTTCAGCCCCCTCGTAGGAAGTACGGGGGTGTTCGGAAAAAGCATGTAATCACTCTTGATCCAACGTCTTGGTCCATAAAGGAGGTGACAATGCTGCGAACCAGGCAATCGGACTATAGGGCGTTAACACTTTCACTTAGCCATAGGAGTTTTATAGTTGGGGCTACGACATAGCCCCTGGTATTCATACGACTTATTCCGATGTGGTGCGTTACATATGTGACCGAGAAAGGAGGTCCTTCGTGTTACACGGAGGAATCGCGACAGATTCTGATAAGTCATTGAGTGGTTGACCAGCTCGCACAACATCATGACAGTCGGTTTGCGGCTTTCTCTACTGAGGTGCTCATCAGGTCTAAGCCAGGGCACAATCGCAGTAGTTCTCCTTTTACTACCCTAGCCGATAGAGCAGAACGTAGGGTAGCAAGCACAGGAGCCGGGCAACCCAACCATTGACCCAAGACATGATTCGGAGCCGATGCATATAAGGCCAAAACTCGTGACGCCGAAGTACGCTCTAAAGCTGTTCAGACTTTGCTGGCAACTCATTTGTTCCCATACCGAGCCCTTGGCAGGTGATGCTGAGGTGCATCTGTAAAGCGGCCGTTAAGGCCGGACTCATTATTGAGAGAGTATGGAAGATTAGTTCGGATAAAGTTTTACTGGGAGCAGAGCAATATGCCAATGATAAATTCATATATATAAGAAAACCACAAACCCGGCTTATTTGACATGCTCGGGGTCGGGAAGGAGGAAAAAGGCATAATACAGGCTCAAAAATAAAGAGTATGGTCTACAAAAAGTTAATTGGGACCTCCTGTCGCACGTCTGCGCCGCCCGTCCTCGGGGGGGGGGGGGGAATCCTTGACGGAAGTAGCCCCTTAGGTGAGTGTATGGATCCGAACTCCTATAGAGTCCGTTGTAGATGCTGTCCTTTTCGTCACCTGTTTCTTAAAAGATAATAAAGAAAGAAAAACAGAAAACAGATAAAAAATGTTACGGGAATGCTTGCAGGGTTGTCCGTGTTGTGCTTCCGTCGACGCCCATGGTATCTTGAGTGCGTAATGATGTACACGCGGTGTAAATCTTGCCGGTATAAGAGGTGGGCGGCGGAAGCCGAACTGCTATTTCCGTTCCGGGAGTGGTCGAACTTCGGGGGGAAACTGTTTCTGGCCCCTGGTATTCGGCTGGTGAGCCGCTCCGTCGTCTTTATCCCCTGGCGGCCTCCTCCCCTTGTGTTCGGCATTGAGCTTGCCTGCCTGCTTGAAGACCCAACATTTTCTGTTGGTATGATTAGCTGGCTTATCAGGATGGCCATGAATCTGGCAAGGTCGGTCCAATATCCTGTCAAGGGTGGATGGTCCGTCTTGATTTGCCTTCAGTGGCTTCTTCCGTTGACCGGGTTTTGGATTGTTAAATCCGGCGTTGACCGCTGTGTCGCGTGATCTTTCATTGATATTACGACTGTTGTGTTCGGTTCGTCGTGGCTTGCCGTTGTCGTCTCGGATTTCGGAAATGCCCGGGTCGCTGGTGCTATTGCTTTTACGAGCGAGCCAGTTGTCTTCTCCCACACAAAAGCAACTTATTAGAGCGGTAAGGGCTGTCATGGATTTGGGTCCTTCCTGGCCGAGGTGACGTGCTAGCCATTCATCTCAGATGCTATGTTTGAAGGCCGCGAGGGCTTCCGTGTCCGGACAATCGACAATTTGGTTCTTTTTAACTAAGAACCTAGTCCAAAGCTCCCTGGCTGACTTGCCGGGCTGCTGGATGATATGACTTAAGTCATCGGCATCTAGTGGCCGGACATATGTTCCTTGGAAGTTGTCTCGAAAGGCGTCTTCCAAGTCTTCACAGCTGCCAATAGAATTTTCAGGCAAACTGTTTAGCCAGTACCGCGCTGGCCCTTTGAGCTTGAGAGGTAGGTATTTGACGGCGTGAAGGTCGTCTCCTCGAGCCATGTGAATATGGAGGAGGAAATCCTCAATCCATATCGCGGGGTCTATTGTTCCGTCGTATGATTCGATGTTAATGGGTTTGAACCCGTCTGGAAATTCATTCTCCATTACCTCGTCGGTGAAGCAGAGAGGGTGTGCGGCTCCTCTATGTTGGGCCACACTGTGGAGCACCTCCGGTGGATTCCGTTTGCGGTTTTCGGACCGGGCATGGTCGGGTCTGTGGCGTCCGAATAGGTAACCATCATCGCCGGTCGGGGTATGTCCCCGCGATCTGTACATCGATCTTGTGTGTCCTGCTCCGTCCTCCAGGTTTTGTTGAATGTCGTGAGTGTGCCCCTGAGCTGTTTTGCTGCTGCCTTGACGGTCGAGAGGGGTGGTATGGTGTTCTACTTGGGCTGCTGCTTGATCCAGACCGAACTGTGGTCGGCCTGCCGCATTGTGAGATGGTGGTGCGGGCTCCAGCGCCGCGCCGTCGTATTGACTGAGCCGCCTACACTTGGGGTGGCTTTTGTTTGGGCCGTTAAGGCCGTATTCTTCGGAGGCCAAGACCTCGGTCCATCTATCATTGAGCAAATCTTGGCTCGCTTGAAGCGCCAGCTGCTTCTTTCTTAGGCTTTTTGCAGTGGCTATTAGCCGGCGTTTAAAGCGCTCCTGCTCGAGAGGTTCCTCAGGCATGATGAAATCCTCGTCGCTGAGGCTCTCCTCTTCCTCGGAGAGTGGAAGATAATTACTATCCTCCAGGTCTCCATATATGGCCTGTTTATCAGGACTATCTTGCCCGCTTTCCTGTTCGGACCCTACCCCAACAGGGTCTTCAATGTCCGGAGTGTTATCTTTTCTGGTGTTGGTATTGTTTTCTTTTGGGCGACGCGACTTGGAGCGGCGTCGAGAGTGCCGGTGTTCGGACTATGTACCAGGAGGTTTATCCTCGACTGGATCCTCCTTATCATCATTGGGAGCGTCGTCGGGTGTGTCTAACATACACACGTCGTACTAGGAATTGGCCGTCCCGCGTCTAGTGGATAGCGAGTTCTGTCCTTGCCCCTCACCGTCGTCCATACCATCGATGTCTTCGGAGCCGGGGTCAAGCGTGTCGGTTGGATTTTCGACAGTGGCTATGAAGTGGGTGGCAGGTGGGAAACAAAATTCTGCTTCATCCGCCGCAAGTTCGAACCGGACACAGTTCGGCGGCGAGTCACCTGCCAGGGATAGGCTTTTTAGTGAGTTTAGTACGTCGCCCGTGGGCGAGTGTTGGAAGACGTCTGCGGCGCTGAACTTGAAGATCAATAACCGATCGAGTTCGGTATCCGCGGGCACGCAGGGTTCGAAGCTTATCGCCAGAGGCGAGTCCGGAGTTCCGTTGATGTGGATATCATGCGGAGTAGAATCTGTGTGTGGCTCCAACGCCGCGGGATTGGTAGCCTCCGTGATGGGGTTGAGCTTCCCATCTTCGGATGCCTCGATCTGCTCCGGATCTAAGGCCAAAGTTGTTACAGGAGCTATCTCCCGGGTGCAGCCCGACGGTAGGTTTAAGCCATGCCTATCGGAGCGAAGGGGAGTGGTTGCCGCGGTCTCAAATCCGTCGAGGATCAAGTCTCCACGGACGTCCGCGACGTAGTTCAAGCTTCCAAACCTGACCTGATGGCCAGGGGCGTAGCTATCGATCTGCTCTAGATGGCCAAGCGAGTTGGCCTGCAGTACGAAGCCGCCGAATACGAAGATCTGTCCAGGGAGGAAGGTTTCTCCCTGGACAACGTCATTATAGACGATCGAAGGGGCCATCGAGCCCTTTGCCGACGGCACAGTGGAACTCTCAATGAAAGCACCAATGTCGGTGTCAAAACTGGCGGATCTCGGGTAGGGGGTCCCAAACTGTGCGTCTAAGGTCGATGGTAACAGGAGACAGGGGACAAGATGTTTACCCAAGTTCGGGCACTCTCTATGGAGGTAATACCCTACTTCCTGCTTGATTGATCTTGATGAATATGAGTGTTACAAGAGTTGATCTACCACGAGATCGTTGAGGCTAAACCCTAGAAGCTAGCCTATGGTTATGGTAATGAGTCTCCGCCTATCCGGACTCTCTCCGGTTATATAGACACCGGAGAGATCTAGTGTTACATGGAGTCAGTTACATAAAAAGGAATCTACATGATTAATCGCCAAGCTTGCCTTCCACGCCAAGGAGAGTCCTATCCGGACAGGGGTGCAGTCTTCGGTCTTCGTATCTTCACAGCCCATCAGTCCGGCCCATGGCTAGCAGGCCGGACGCCCGAGGACCCCTTAGTCCAGGACTCCCTCAGAGGCCATGGAGGAGGAAGCACAAGGGGGAGGACATCTCCTCCTCTCTCTCGGTGGCGCCGGAGTGCCATCGGGAGGGGAATCATCGCCATGGTGATCGTCTTCATCAACATCACCATCATCATCACCATCCTCATCTCTTTTACGCGGTCCACTCTCCCGCACCCCACTGTAATCCCTACTTGAACATGGTGCTTTATGCCACATATTATGATCCGATGATGTGTTGCCATCCTATGATGTTTTGAGTAGATATCTTTTGTCTTTGGGTTGATTGATGATCTAGATTGGTACGAGTTGTATGTTTTATTTTGGTGCTGTCCTATTGTGCCCTCCGTGTCGAGCAAGCGTGAGGGATTCCCGCTGTAGGGTGTTGCAATACGTTCATGATTCGCTTATAGTGGGTTGCTTGAGTGACAGAAGCATAAACCCGAGTAAGGGGGTTGTGGCGTATGGGATAAAGGGGACTTGATGCTTTAATGCTATGGTTGGGTTTTACCTTAATGATCTTTAGTAGTTGCGGACGCTTGCTAGAGTTCCAATCATAAGTGCATATGATCCAAGAAGAGAAAGTATGTTAGCTTATGCCTCTCCCTCATATGAAATTGCAATGACGACTACCGGTCTTGTTAACAATTGTCTAGGATAATTCCGCACACCGATCCATCATTATTCCACACTCGCTATTTATAATATTTAGTAATATATTCTAACTTTATGATAACAGCACTTACTTTTATATTTTAGCTCTCCGATATCATGCAAAGTTATCCTCTTCATACCCACACCGTAGTTTTATTTCTCGTATCTAGTTGGAAGCAAACGTTTGGTGTACATAGAGTCGTATCAGTGGCAGATAGGACTTGAGAGAATATTGATCTTACCTTTAGCTCCTTGTGGGTTCGACACTCCATACTTATCACTTCCACCTTTGGAAATTGCTATGATGATTCCCTGCACTTGGGGATTATCAAGCTCTTTTCTGGCGCCGTTGCCGAGGAGCAATAGCGTGGGGGTGATATTCTCGTGTGTGCTTGTTTGCTTTCTTCACTAAGTAGATTTTGTTTTTCCTTTTTGTTTATGTTTAGTTGTGGGTGAAACATACAAACAAAATTTAAATAATGAAAATACAAAAAAGAATTTACTTGCATCTCATGCCTAAAAAAGTTTTTCAAAAAGAGAAGTTATTGGAAAGTTATGCATTGAAGAAGTGAGGGTCGACCTTGAGCACTTGTGTTCATGCTCATGGAAACAATGTAGAATTTTTCATGGAAGTTTATCTGTAAATAATTATCCCCTTGTATATATCCATTGTATTATAAAAATAATTTGCCAAGCTTTGGTTTTAGGATGATTAGATTGCTTGTTTACTATGTGCAGAACAAAAACAGAAACTTTGGCTGTAGCGCGTGATTTTACATTTTTTACTGGAAGGTCAAATGGGTCTGAAACTTTTTGCACATTACTTCTGTACAAATGTTTCAAATTTTCATATTTATTTCATAATTTTTGGAGTTACAGAAGTTTACTAAACTTCCAGATTACTACAGACTGTCCTGTTTTTGACAGATTCTGTTTTTCACGTGTTGTTTCCTTATTTTGATGAATCTATGGCTAGTATCGGGGGGTATGAACCATAGATAAGTTGTAATACAGTAGGTTAACACCAATATAAATAAATAATGAGTTCATTACAGTACCTTAAAGTGGTAGTTTGCTTTATTACACTAACGGATCTCACAAAGTTTTTGTTAAAGTTTTGTGTGGATGAAGTGTTCGAAGATCGAGGAGCTATCAATATGAGAAGAATAAAGAGAGGCAAGAGTTCAAGCTTGGGGATTCCCAAGGCACCCCAAGTAAATATTTCAAAGGATACTCAAGCATCTAAGCTTGGGGATGCCCCGGAAGGCATCCCATCTTTCTTCTTCAACAAATATCGGTATACCTCGGTTTTTGTTTTTGTTCACATGATTTGTGTCCTTTGTGTTTTTGTTTTTCCTTTAAGAACCATGCTATTATGAGTTAGCCCTTCATTTATTTATATAATACTTCATGTGCTTCACTTATATCTTTTAAGTATGATCTTATAGAATTGCTCTTTGTGCTTCACTTAAATCTTTTGAGTATGGTTTTATAGAATGCTTCGTGTGCTTCACTTACATATTTTGAGCTTGGATATTGGTTAGTCTATATTAATTGTAGAATGCTCCATGATCTTCACTTATATCTTTTGGATTATGAATAATACTATCATCTAAAGTGGGTTTGGAAGAGTGTCAACTTTAGGAATTAGTGATCCCACTATTCCGAATGAGAAGAATTTTTCTTATGTGAAGAGTAGAAAAATTTCTATGTTTGTAGATCATGAAAAGAATGCTTTATGTGATGGTTGTATTGTTAAACTCATTCATGATGCTACTGAAAATTATTATGAGAGAGGAATATATGCTTGTAGGAGTTGCAATAATATCAAGTTTCCTCTCTATGTGCTTAAAGTTTCGAAGTTATACTTGTTTTGCCTTCCTATGCTAGTTGATTCTAGTTCCCTTAAATTGTGTGCTCACAAAATCCCTAGGCATAGGAAGTGGGTTAGGTTTAAATTTTCTAGTCATATTCTTCATGATGCTCTCTTTATGTTTCAATTCTTATCTTTTATGTGAGCATAATTGAAATCATCATGCCTAGCTAGGGGCGTTAAACGATAGCGCTTGTTGGGAGGCAACCCAATTTTATTTTTGTTTCTTGCTTTTTGTTCCTGTTTAGTAATAAATAATTCATCTAGCCTCTTTTTAGATGTGGTTTTATGTTTTAATTAGTGTTTTTGCCAAGTAGAACCTTTGGGAAGACATGGGTGAAGTCTTTGCAATCTTGCTGTAAAAAAACAGAAACTTTGCGCTCACGAGAATAGATGCCATTTTTTTACTGGAGAGTGCTTTTAGGTTGATTATTTTTTCAGATGCTTAATAGACAAATTCCTCACGTCCACCAATTTATTTCATAATTTTTTGAGTAGCATAAGTATGGTTGCTGTTCAGATCATTACAGACTGTTCTGTTTCTGATAGATTCTATTTTCATTGCATAGTCTGCTTGTTTTCTAGTTTCTATTGCTTATATTTCTCAATATAAATTGTAGAAATGGTATGTTACAGTAGGCATTGTGTGAGAACAATTATGAACCCTGTCTTTGACAGTACCAAAGTGAATGGTTTGCTCTTTATCATACTAACCTATCTCACGAAGTTCCGTTAAGTTTTGTGTGATTGAAGTTTTCAAGCTTTGGGTGAGACGATATGAGGAGAACAAGGAGTGGAAAGACCCTAATCTTGGGGATGACCGAGGCACCCCAAGGTAATATTCAAGGAAGACTCAAGCGCCTAAGCTTGGGGATGCCCCGGAAGGCATCCCCTCTTTCGTCTTCAAAACTATCAGTATACCTTACACGGAGCTATATTTTTATTCGTCACATGATATGTGTTTTGCTTGGAGCGTATTTTCATTTTTACTTGCTGTTTGAATAAAATCATTGGATCTGAAATCTTGAATGAAAAAGAATCCTCCCATGGCTAGTTAATTATTTGACTACTCAGTGTTCTTCACTTATATCTTTCGGAGTAGTTTGTCATTTACTCATGTGTTTCACGTATATCCTATGAGTAAATGGTTGAATGAATTGAATATCATAAATTTGAATTTATATATGTTTCATATGCTTATACCATAGGGAGTAATGACTTAACACCTAATAAGTATAGGTAGTAAAATTATTGAAAGTTAGCAAACACAGAATTAGTCACTTGAACAATTCATGAAAGAATATTGAAGGAAGAGAGATTTCACATATAAATATACTATCTTGGACATCTTTTGTAATTATGGGCACTCATTAAAATATGACATGCTAAAAGGTTGATGTTGGACAAGGAAGACAACGTAATGGGTTATGTTTTCTTATATCCGAAATAAAGTATATTGTCATGGATCATCCAACATGCTGAGCTTGCCTTTTCCCCTCATGCTAGCCAAATTCTTTGCACCAAGTAGAGATACTACTTGTGCTTCCGAATATCCCTTAAACTAGTTTTGCCATGAGAGTCCACCATACCTACCTATGGACTGAGTAAGATCCTTCAAGTAAGTTGTCATCGGTGCATGCAATAAAAATTGCTCTCTAAATATGTATGATTTATTAGTGCGAAGAAAATAAGCTTTATACGAACTTGTGATAGGGAAGAAATAAAAGCGAAGGACTGCATAATAAAGGTCTCTATCACAAGAGGCAATATAAAGTGACGTTCTTTTGCATTAAGATTTTGTGCATCCAACCTTAAAAGCACATGACAACCTCTGCTTCCCTCTGCAAAGGGCCTACCTTTTATTCTTGTCTTTTACCTTATACAAGAGTCATGGTGATCTTCACCTTTCCTTTTTACATTTTATCCTTTGGCAAGCACATTGTGTTGGAAAGATCTTGATATATATATCCAATTGGATGTAAGTTATCATGAACTATTATTGTTGACATTACCCTCGAGGTAAGAGGTTGGGAGGCGAATCTATAAGCCCCTATCTTTCTCTGTGTCCGATTAAAACTTTGAACCCATAAATATCACGCGAGTGTTAGCAATTGTGAAAGACTATATGATAGTTGAGTATGTGGGATTTGCTAAATCAAAGATCTTACATAGACCCTTCTTGAAAATAAGATGAATTGCAATTGTTTGATGACTAAGAGCACTGTTTATTAGTTTTCAAGAAAGTTTATGATCCATACTTTAACATGTGAATAGCTTGTTACTTGATCATGAAAAAGTTTTATGAGATGAGCTACTGTTATGACATATGATGATGCTAGAAAAGGTGATTGAAATTATCATTGATCAAATTTGTGCACCTGCTAGCATTCACACTTCATAAATTATTTCTTTTATCATTTACCTACTCGAGGACGAGCAGGAATTAAGCTTGGGGATGCTGATACATCTCCAATGTATCTATAATTTATGAAGTATTCATGCTATTATATTATCCATCGTAGATGTTTTATATGCATTTTTATGTTATTTTATATGATTTTGGGGACTAACCTATTAACCTAGAGCCCAGTACCAGTTTATGTTTTCTCCTTGTTTTTGAGTTTTACAGAAAAGGAATACCAAACGGAGTCCAATTGACGTGCCAATTTTTGATGATTTTTTATGGACCAAAAGAAGCCCCTGGAGTGAAAGAGTTGGGCCAGAAGAGTCCCAGGCTGCCCACGAGGGTGGGGGCGCGCCCCCTGCCTCATGGACAGCCCGGAGACCCCCCTGACGTGAAATCAACGCCAACCTCTCCTGTAAATACAGAAACCTTTGGGAAATAACCTAGATCGGAAGTTCCGCTGCCGCAAGCCTCTGTAGCCATGAGAAATCAATCTAGGCCCTCTCTGGTGCCCTGCCGGAGGGGGCCATCGTCACTGGAGGCCATGGAGGAGGATCCTGGAGGGGCCATCATCGCCATGAAGGCCAAGGACCAGAGGGAGAACCTCTCCCCATCCAGGGGGAGGCCATGGAGGAGGAAGCACAAGGGGGAGGACCTCTCCTCCTCTCTCTCGGTGGCGTCGGAGTGCCATCGGGAGAGGAATCATCGCCGCGGTGATCGTCTTCATCCACATCACCATCCTCATCTCTTTTACGCGGTCCACTCTCCCGCACTCCGCTGTAATCCCTACTTGAACATGGTGCTTTATGCCACATATTATGATCCAATGATGTGTTGCCATCCTATGATGTTTTGAGTAGATATCTTTTGTCTTTGGGTTGATTGATGATCTAGATTGGTACGAGTTGTATGTTTTATTTTGGTGCTGTCCTATTGTGCCCTCCGTGTCGAGCAAGCGTGAGGGATTCCCGCTGTAGGGTGTTGCAATACGTTCATGATTCGCTTATAGTGGGTTGCTTGAGTGACAGAAGCATAAACCCGAGTAAGGGGGTTGTGGCGTATGGGATAAAGGGGACTTGATGCTTTAATGCTATGGTTGGGTTTTACCTTAATGATCTTTAGTAGTTGCGGATGCTTGCTAGAGTTCCAATCATAAGTGCATATGATCCAAGAAGAGAAAGTATGTTAGCTTATGCCTCTCCCTCATATGAAATTGCAATGACGACTACCGGTCTTGTTAACAATTGCCTAGGATAATTCCGCACACCGATCCATCATTATTCCACACTCGCTATTTATAATATTTAGTAATATATTCTAACTTTATGATAACAACACCTACTTTTATATTTAGCTCTCCGATATCATGCAAAGTTATCCTCTTCATACCCACAATGTAGTTTTATTTCTCGTATCTAGTTGGAAGCAAACGTTCAGTGTACGTAGAGTCGTATCAGTGCCAAATAGGACTTGAGAGAATATTGATCTTACCTTTAGCTCCTTGTGGGTTCAACACTCCATATTTATCACTTCCACCTTTGGAAATTGCTACGATGATTCCCTGCACTTGGGGATTATCAGTAGCTGAAACTTGGCGAGGCATTCACCGAGGACCTGGGCTACAAGGCATTACCACGACGTTGGGGGAACTCCAAGCAACACTAGAACTGTTGGGAAACATAGTAGAAAACAAAAAAAATCGCCCTGCGAACACTCAAGAACAATATGAAGATGCATAACGGGTTGTGATCAACGATCGTTACTGACTCTGGGAGTGCAGCGGAAGTAGACAAGTTGGTGTAGATCGTCATTGAAGTCCCTTGAACGTTGGTGACGATGCCGCGAACCGCCCTCGAACGGAAGTCCAAAAGCACGGCCTCTCTACTTGGTTGCAAGCGTACGGTCTTCACGATCCAGCAGCGCTTCACCATCCAGAGCTAATCGTCACCGGTGAATTAGAGGGAGGATATTAGAACCACACAGGGCTTCTAATTATGAGGATTAGAGGTGGCTAGGGCTAGCTCTAATTAGTCAACTAGGACCAACAAGAACTAGAACTAGATCAACTAGAGGAGGCTCCAAAATTTGTGTTACAAAAAGTTGGAAATCCTCTAGTATATATAGTTTGGGAGGGGAGGAGGGGGCACACAAGGGGGGGGGGAGTCTCCCCCTTGTGGCCGGCTAAGGGGAGGGGAACTCCCCTTCCAATTCATCCTCCCTCTCCCCTTTCCATGGGGAGAAGTGCAACCTCTTGAGCACTGCGTTGGTTTTCCATTGAAGAGGAAAGGGTGATGCAGCAAAGTAGCGTAGGTATTTCCCTCAGTTTTTGAGAACCAAGGTATCAATCCAGTAGGAGGCTACACACAAGTCCCTCGTACCTACACAAACAAACAAGAACGTCGCAACCAACGCAATAAAGGTGTAGCGACCAGACCTCAAATGGTCTGTGCTGCTGTGCACCAGTGTCATCCCTGGATCAGTAATGCTGACACGCACAATACAAATGGAGGATTTATAACAGAGTAGCAATCACACACTTATTACATCGAATATCTCCGAAGAGATTAAGTATGATAAACATGGCTTAAGGCCATCTAAAACGATAACAGCGGAAGACTTGGAAGATAAGTGAGTCCATCAACTCCAGCGGCATCACTGAGTATAAGACCACGACCTAAGGCACCTTACTCGTCGTCTGAAAAGTCTACAACATGAAACGTTGCAGCCCGAAAATGGGTCAGCACATAGAATATGCTGGCAAAGTAACACATAGAGAATAATGAACATAACAATGCTACACTATATGCATATATGGCTGGTGGAAAGCTCTATGGTTACAGTTTTGCGAAAAGCAAATTTTACCCTACTTCAAAGGAATAAATTTTATTTAACTATCATGGTGGTTGTGAAACATTGAGATGGTTGACAGCATCTCAATCCCAATTAAGAATCATCATTAACCCAACAAAATTAATTAAAAGTAACATGGTGATGAGATTCACGTGATAATCCAAGTACTAGATACTCAAGTTGTCCATAACCGGGGACACGGCTAACCATGATTAGTTTGTACACTCTGCAGAGGTTTGTGCACTTTTCCCCACAAGACTCGATCTCCTCCGTTGGATTACTCGCACTACATGGTGTTTGAGTAACGGATGATCGAGACACAGTCTTTTAGAAGTGTTTGCACCTTACGTATGGGTAGACAGTTACACCTACTTTCCCCTACATCTGCTAGTCTACCACTGTAAGAGTTCACACAACTTAGTCAACTATGCTAGAGCCCATAATAGCTTGCGGCTGCACACGGAAGTTTCTAGCATGAATAATCTCATGATCCCTTTGAACCTGGGTGGCGGTCCAAAAGAAAAACAGGCAATCCTAGAATACCCAGGTACCTCAATCCACCCAGATGTGAGTTTTAGTTGCCACCTTAAGTAAACCATTAATTAACAATCTCACATCTGTCATGGAAATCTCTCAAACCCAATCCACGTCTACGAGCATAGCATGGCAATATAATAGCAGCGTAGAAGTAACTCCCAAGGGTTTGATAAACAAAACAGGTAATAGGTACTACCTCAACTACTTCCCAATACCCACAATTTAATTAGATCCTAATCATGCAAGTGTTTGAGGAAAATAGATCTAATGCAATAAAAACTGGGTATGGAAGGTATATGATCAAAGTGTTACTTGCCTTGCTGATGATCCGCGAAACCTAGCGATTCGAAGTAACAAGCGGCACACTCCGGGTACTCTATCGCAAACAAACAAACAAACAATAAGTACTCATCTAATGCACAGGTAAAACTCGAATGAAAGATCCAACCAGAAAGTTCAACTTAAGAACTCCGGTTTGCAAAAAGAATCAACTCGAAAGAAGCAACGAAAGTCAAACTGCGAAAGAAAGAAGCTTCGTTTACTAATCTGGATCTAGGTCAAATTTTACAGTAGCAAAAACTTTTTTGAGTAGGTTAAACGGAAAGAGAATTTCGAGACGAAACTCTAGGCGCTTGAATCGCCTGATTCCAATAAACGAGCGAGAAGTAAGCAGAAACGAAGATTCGATCAGAAATCGAATCTGAGAAAATAGCGGAAAAATCCGACGAAAAAGAAAAACGGACGAACGGTTAAAGAACGGACGTTCGTTAACAGAGAAAAACCGACGAACGCGTTCGTTAAAACGAACGGTTCGGTGAACGCTCGCAAAATAATAAAACCGAAAAAACCGATCTAGGGTTTTTTTAACGAATGGTTTTTTTTAAAGAAAACCGGCAACCGAACAAGCGGCGAGGTACCTCGTCGGGGCGTGCTCCGGCGGGGCTCCGGCGGCTCGGGGCGAGGGGCGGCGAGGGCGCGGGGTGCGGGGTGCTCGGGAGGGGGGTTGCGAGGGGCGGCGAGGGGGCGGCAAACGGCGGCGGCGGCTCCCGTGCTCCGGCGGCGGCGGCGGGGCAAAGCGGGCGGCGGCGAGATGAGGTGAGAGGAGGGGGGGTGCGGGGGTATAAATAGGAGGGGGGGGGGGGCTCCGGTGGCTTGGGGGAGGGGCAAGCCGGCGGGGGCGTGCGGGGCTCGGACTCCGGCGGCGGCGGCTCCCGTGCGCGAGGAGGACGACGCGGGCGGGCCGGCCTGCGGCTCGGCTGGGCTCGGCCCAGTCGGGCGCAGTGCATTTTTTTAAAACGTTCCGCGGAAAATAATTCGTAGAAAAAATAAATAAAAGTCCAAAAAAGATAAAACAAATTTTCCCCGTCTAGTTAGAAAATCTAGAATAGGGTGAACATTTTTTTAACACAAAATAAATTTTTGAAAACATGCAATATTTTTAATGCAATAAAATTGCAAATAAAATCCGAATAAATTCCAATAAATGATTTTAACACTTTTTCTCCAGTATTTCAATTGTTTTGGAGAAGTCATATTTTCTCCTCTTGTTTATTATTAAAATGAAATATTTTTCCGGAGAGAAAATAATTAAAACCAAAATCCTCGTTTTATTATTTGATGAAAATGAAATATGAAAATTCGAGAAAATCCCCAACTCTCTCCGAGGGTCCTTGAGTTGCTTAGGATTATCGAGGATTTGTCAAAATGCAATAAAATATGATATGCAATGATGATCTATGTATAACATACCAAATTGAAAATTTGGGATGTTACAAACCTACCCCCCTTAAGACGAATCTCGCCCTCGAGATTCGGGTTGGCTAGAAAACAGGTGGGAGTGGTCCTTCCGTAGATCTTCCTCTCGCTCCCAGGTGGCTTCATCTTCCGTGTGGTGACTCCACTGGACTTTGCAAAACTTGATAACCTTGCTGCGGGTAACTCGGCTGGCATACTCAAGAATCTTAACTGGTTTCTCCTCATAGGTCAAATCACTTTCCAGCTGAATCGCTTCCAGTGGCACAGTATCTCTCAGTGGTATCTCAGCCATCTCTGCGTGGCACTTCTTCAACTGGGAGACGTGAAATACATCATGAACTCCAGACAATCCTTCGGGCAATTCCAGCTTGTAGGCAACCTCTCCCATACGTTCCACAACTCTGTATGGTCCGATAAAACGGGGCGCGAATTTCCCTTAACTCCAAAGCGCTTCACTCCTCGAAGTGGTGATACTCGAAGATACACTCGGTCTCCGACTTCGTGAACTGTCTCTTTTCGTTTAGAATCAGCATAACTCTTTTGTCTAGACTGGGCTACCTTGAGCCTATCGCGAATCAACCTCACTTTCTGTTCAGACTCCTTAATCAAATCTGGTCCAAACAACTGACGGTCTCCAACTTCGTCCCATAACAACGGTGTTCTACACCTCCTTCCGTACAAAGCTTCGAAAGGGGCCATCTTCAAACTGGTTTGATAACTGTTGTTATACGAAAACTCTGCATATGGCAAATTGTCGTCCCAACTAGATCCATAATCTAGTGCACAAGCTCTCAACATGTCCTCCAAAATCTGGTTGACTCTCTCGGTCTGTCCATCTGTCTGCGGGTGAAAGCTGTACTAAATTCCAGCCTGGTTCCCAATGTTTCATGTAACTGCTTCCAAAACTTCGAGGTAAATTGGGTTCCTCTGTCTGATACAATGGTCCTCGGAACTCCATGCAAACATACGATCCTGGTCATGTATATCTTTGCCAACTTAGCACTGGTGTAAGTGGTCTTCACTGGAATGAAATGAGCCACTTTCGTCAAACGGTCGACTACAACCCATATTGAGTCATAGCCTGAACGTGTCCTGGGTAATCCCGTGATAAAATCCATGCCTATTTTATCCCACTTCCATTCGGGTATCGGCAATGGTTGTAGCAATCCTGCTGGCTTCTGATGCTCTGCCTTCACTCTCTGACATACATCACAAACAGCTACATACTCAGCAATATCCTTCTTCATTCCGGTCCACCAGAAAGTATTCTTCAGATCCAAATACATCTTGGTATTCCCTGGGTGAATCAAGTACGGTGAATCATGGGCTTCTTGCAAAATCAACTTCCTGATCTCCGGATCATTTGGCACATATACGCGGTCCTCAAACCATAAGGTATCGTGCTCATCCTCACGAAATCCCTTGGCTTTTCCTTTGCTCATCTTCTCCTTTATCTCTTCAATCTCCTTGTCTGTCTTCTGAGCTTCTCTGATCCTTTCCATCAAGGTAGACTGAATCTCCAATGTCGCTAAATAGCCTCTTGGGACTATCTCCAAACATAGCTCGCGAAGGTCCTCGGCTAACTCCTGAGGTAACTCTCCTGTCATGAGGGTGTTGACATGACTCTTGCGGCTCAACGCGTCTGCTACTACGTTAGCCTTTCCAGGGTGATAATGCAATCTCATATCATAATCTTTAATGAGCTCCAACCATCTCCTCTGTCTGAGATTTAAGTCCTTCTGCGTGAAAATATATTTCAAACTCTTGTGATCCGTGTACACCTCACAATGGTTTCCGATGAGAAAATGTCTCCATGTTTTCAATGCATGCACCACGGCTGCTAATTCCAAATCATGCGTAGCATAATTCTTCTCATGGGGTTTAAGTTGTCGTGAAGCATATGACACAACTCTTCCTTCCTGCATAAGCACTGCTCCAAGTCCTCGACGAGAAGCGTCGCAATAAACTTCATATTCCTTGCGTTGATCTGGCAGAATCAACACTGGTGACGTAACCAATCGTTCCTTCAACTCTTGGAAACTAGCTTCACATTCCTCAGTCCAATTGAATTTGGTGTCCTTCTTCAATAGCTTAGTCATGGGCTTGGCAATCTTCGAGAAATTCTCGATGAATCTCCGGTAGTATCCTGCAAGTCCAAGAAAACTCCGGATTTCTCCAACTGTCGTGGGTGATTCCCAACTTGTCACTGTATCAACCTTGGCAGGGTCTACTGCTACTCCTTCTCCAGAAATAACATGTCCAAGGAATCCAACTTCCTTCAGCCAAAATTCACATTTGCTGAACTTGGCATATAACTGATGTTCTCTGAGCTTCTCAAGTACCAATCGTAAATGCTCCTCATGCTCTTCCTCATTCTTGGAAAAGACTAAAATATCGTCAATGAACACCACGACGAACTTATCCAAAAACTCCATAAACACTTTGTTCATCAGGTTCATAAAATAGGCAGGTGCGTTAGTCAGACCAAATGACATAACGGTATACTCATACAATCCATATCTGGTGGTAAATGCCGTCTTGGGTATATCCTGCTCTCGAATCTTTAACTGATGGTATCCTGATCGTAGATCGATCTTGGAAAATACTTTAGCTCCTTGTAGGCGGTCAAACAAATCATTGATCATCGGCAGTGGGTACTTGTTTTTGATGGTCACTTCATTCAATCCACGGTAATCAACAACCATCCTCAGCGATCCATCTTTCTTCTCCACTAGAAGTACTGGTGATCCCCAAGGTGACGAACTTGGGCGAATATAGCCTTTATCCAGTAACTCCTTGATCTGCTTCTTAATTTCCTCCAAATCTTTTGCGGGCATCCTGTACGGTCTCTTAGATATTGGCCCTGTGCCTGGCAAAAGTTCAATCAAGAACTCAATGTCTCTATCTGGTGGCATGCCTGGCAACTCTTCTGGAAATACATCCGGATAATCCTTCACCACTGGTACTTCCTCCTGTACAACTCCTGATAAGGAATTTACTTGAGTCCTCTTCGGCATATGCCGGGATACATACTTGATCCTTTTTCCTTCCGGGGTGGTAAGCAAAATTGTCTTGCTGGCACAGTCGATGTTTCCTCCATACAACGATAGCCAATCCATTCCCAAAATCACATCCAAACCTTGCGACTCCAAAACTATGAGGTCTGAGGGGAAAACATGCCTACCAATGGCCAATGGTATCTGAAAACATCCTTGGCTGGCCACATACTCTGCTCCTGGCGAGGTTACTAACATAGGGGTTCTGAGAACTTTGGTGGACAGCTTAAACTTATTCACAAATCCCCTTGATATGTATGAATGCGATGCACCAGTATCGAAAAGAACGGTTGCAGTAAATGACTTAACCAAAAACTTACCTATTACTGCATCAGGCTGAGCTTCAACCTCCTCCACGCTCACGTGGTTCACATGCCCTTTGTTGAACGGGTTCGGCTTCTTCCCAGAGCTTCCATTGCCATTTCCATTTTGGGCTTCAGGACATTCATTGGCATAATGTCCATTCTTCTGGCACTTAAAGCAAGTGACTTGGCTCAGGTCCCTCTTGGCTGGGGTAGATGGGTTGGCGCGGTTCTGTCCGTTGCTTCCTCCATTCCCATTACCATTTTTAGAGCCATTATGGTTGTGCGAACTACCTCCTCCATGGGTATGCTGAAACTGTCCTCCTGGCTTCGGGGCAAAACGAGGCTTCTGTTGAGCTCCTGAGTTATACTTCCCTTGTCCATACTTCCTCTTACGGTTTTCAATCTGTTGTTGCTTCCCTTCAATCATGAGAGCTCTATCTACCAGCTCCTGGTAGCTGTTGAAGGTTGCTACCATCAACTGCATACTCAGCTCATCATTCAGTCCTTCCAAAAACTTCTCCTGCTTGGCTGCATCTGTAGCAACGTCATCTGGTGCATAACGTGCTAACTTACTGAAATCCTCCACATACTGGCCTACGGTGCGTCCTCCTTGGCGTAGGTTGTGAAACTCACGCTTCTTCATAGCCATAGCTCCTGCTGAAACATGAGTTGTACGGAAAGCTTGCTGAAACTGGTCCCATGTGACAATGTCAATAGGGTGCGTGGCTGTATAATTCTCCCACCATGATGCTGCGGGTCCATCAAGCTGATGTGCGGCAAAACGCACTCTTTCCGCATCTGTGCATCCTGCAGTGGTCAACTCTCTTCCAACTTTGCGGAGCCAATCATCTACAACAATCGGCTCGGTGCTACTGGAAAACACCGGCGGGTTTAGCCTTAAGAAACGGGCTAAGTGATCAACAGGTGGTGGTGGCGGTGGGTTGTTGTTGTTGTTGTTGTTGTTGCCTTGGTTCTGCACTAACACTTGCATCAGGGCATTCTGTTGCTGAATCAACTGGGTGATCTCTGGTGGGAAAACAAATCCGGTGTCGCGTCTCGGAGGCATCTGATAGGTTAGAAAAGATGAGAGTTAAGAATAGAATGAGGTCTAGAGAGAAAACACTACCCATATGCTCATGAGACAAATTCAATCAATATCACTCAATCAATTCAAACAAGGCAAAACAATCGATCTAACTAGCGTTACAAAGTGCTTGAACTGTACTATTAAATGGGGGAAAACTACTACTGATATGGTGGTCTAATAAAAATTCTAATCCGTTGAAGACTCCATGATGTCTGCTCCAGCTTCATCAACAAAGTCATCTTCACTTGGTTCCGAGTCGGTGTCGTCGATGATGATGTAGTTATCCGGACAAGTGCATTCGTCAACTTCTGCTTTTGGCACTGGATTTCCCATGAATACTCCAATCTTCTTCTCCAGGTCGTCATTCTTCCCTACCAGTGCGATGATTTCCTCCATATAATCCTCGCGTGTAGCCTTGAGTTCTTCTTGGAGCTCCTTGATCTTGGCTAATGCCTTCTTCAGTTCTTCCTTGTCCGTGCACATCTGGTTCTCCTGGCGATGAATATGTTGGTTTTTGTTCCTGGATGAAAGTTGCGATTGATCCATCCTTCTTGGTTCTGATCATCTCCCATTGCGCGTCTCGGCGTGCACAAATCTGATAAATTGTATCCTTAAGCTCCTGGTGGTAGACTTCTCCAATGCATCCCATAGCGATGTGAGCGGCCATGCTCTTCCCTAAACTCCAGGTTGGTGCTTCAAAAACCAATCTTATAGGCTCAGTAACTGGCACAAACGTCCTTCCTGGAATGTGAACTTGAATCTTACAGCTCTCCTCTTCGGGTAATGTGGCGTTGTAGGTTCCGGTGATGCTTGGTATTCCTATGTTCAAGTACTTGGTGACTTCCTTCAAGTGTCGACCAAACGGCGTGTCTTCATCTGGTTGCATGAACTTGCTCCTTGCATCCGCCATTCCTAAAAGAGTAGAAAGTGGAGAGGGGTCAGAAATGAGAAGAGAGAAGCTTTCTAGGGCTTAAGCTTAGTGGTCGTGTCCTACAGTCAGCGTGTGCTCTGATACCAACTTTGTAGCGACCAGACCTCAAATGGTCTGTGCTGCTGTGCACCAGTGTCATCCCTGGATCAGTAATGCTGACACGCACAGTACAAATGGAGGATTTATAACAGAGTAGCAATCACACACTTATTACATCGAATATCTCCGAAGAGATTAAGTATGATAAACATGGCTTAAGGCCATCTAAAACGATAACAGCGGAAGACTTGGAAGATAAGTGAGTCCATCAACTCCAGCGGCATCACTGAGTATAAGACCACGACCTAAGGCACCTTACTCGTCGTCTGAAAAGTCTGCAACATGAAACGTTGCAGCCCGAAAACGGGTCAGCACATAGAATATGCTAGCAAAGTAACACATAGAGAATAATGAACATAACAATGCTACACTATATGCATATATGGCTGGTGGAAAGCTCTATGGTTACAGTTTTGCGAAAAGCAAATTTTACCCTACTTCAAAGGAATAAATTTTATTTAACTATCATGGTGGTTGTGAAACATTGAGATGGTTGACAGCATCTCAATCCCAATTAAGAATCATCATTAACCCAACAAAATTAATTAAAAGTAACATGGTGATGAGATTCACGTGATAATCCAAGTACTAGATACTCAAGTTGTCCATAACCGGGGACACGGCTAACCATGATTAGTTTGTACACTCTGCAGAGGTTTGTGCACTTTTCCCCACAAGACTCGATCTCCTCCGTTGGATTACTCGCACTACATGGTGTTTGAGTAACGGATGATCGAGACACAGTCTTTTAGAAGTGTTTGCACCTTACGTATGGGTAGACAGTTACACCTACTTTCCCCTACATCTGCTAGTCTACCACTGTAAGAGTTCACACAACTTAGTCAACTATGCTAGAGCCCATAATAGCTTGCGGCTGCACACGGAAGTTTCTAGCATGAATAATCTCATGATCCCTTTGAACCTGGGTGGCGGTCCAAAAGAAAAACAGGCAATCCTAGAATACCCAGGTACCTCAATCCACCCAGATGTGAGTTTTAGTTGCCACCTTAAGTAAACCATTAATTAACAATCTCACATCTGTCATGGAAATCTCTCAAACCCAATCCACGTCTACGAGCATAGCATGGCAATATAATAGCAGCGTAGAAGTAACTCCCAAGGGTTTGATAAACAAAACAGGTAATAGGTACTACCTCAACTACTTCCCAATACCCACAATTTAATTAGATCCTAATCATGCAAGTGTTTGAGGAAAATAGATCTAATGCAATAAAAACTGGGTATGGAAGGTATATGATCAAAGTGTTACTTGCCTTGCTGATGATCCGCGAAACCTAGCGATTCGAAGTAACAAGCGGCACACTCCGGGTACTCTATCGCAAACAAACAAACAAACAATAAGTACTCATCTAATGCACAGGTAAAACTCGAATGAAAGATCCAACCAGAAAGTTCAACTTAAGAACTCTGGTTTGCAAAAAGAATCAACTCGAAAGAAGCAACGAAAGTCAAACTGCGAAAGAAAGAAGCTTCGTTTACTAATCTGGATCTAGGTCAAATTTTACAGTAGCAAAAACTTGTTTGAGTAGGTTAAACGGAAAGAGAATTTCGAGACGAAACTCTAGGCGCTTGAATCGCCTGATTCCAATAAACGAGCGAGAAGTAAGCAGAAACGAAGATTCGATCAGAAATCGAATCTGAGAAAATAGCGGAAAAATCCGACGAAAAAGAAAAACGGACGAACGGTTAAAGAACGGACGTTCGTTAACAGAGAAAAACCAACGAACGCGTTCGTTAAAACGAACGGTTCGGTGAACGCTCGCAAAATAATAAAACCGAAAAAACCGATCTAGGTTTTTTTTAACGAATGGTTTTTTTTAAAGAAAACCGGCAACCGAACGAGCGGCGAGGTACCTCGTCGGGGCGTGCTCCGGCGGGGCTCCGGCGGCTCGGGGCGAGGGGCGGCGAGGGCGCGGGGTGCGGGGTGCTCGGGAGGGGGGTTGCGAGGGGCGGCGAGGGGGCGGCAAACGGCGGCGGCGGCTCCCGTGCTCCGGCGGCGGCGGCGGGGCAAAGCGGGCAGCGGCGAGATGAGGTGAGAGGAGGGGGGTGCGGGGGTATAAATAGGAGGGGGGGGGCTCCGGTGGCTTGGGGAGGGGCAAGCCAGCGGGGGCGTGCGGGGCTCGGACTCCGGCGGCGGCGGCTCCCGTGCGCGAGGAGGACGACGCGGGCGGGCCGGCCTGCAGCTCGGCTGGGCTCGGCCCAGTCGGGCGCAGTGCATTTTTTTTAAAATGTTCCGCGGAAAATAATTCGTAGAAAAAATAAATAAAAGTCCAAAAAAGATAAAACAAAATTTCCCCGTCTAGTTAGAAAATCTAGAATAGGGTGAACATTTTTTTAACACAAAATAAATTTTTGAAAACATGCAATATTTTTAATGCAATAAAATTGCAAATAAAATCCGAATAAATTCCAATAAATGATTTTAACACTTTTTCTCCAGTATTTCAATTGTTTTGGAGAAGTCATATTTTCTCCTCTCGTTTATTATTAAAATGAAATATTTTTCCGGAGAGAAAATAATTAAAACCAAAATCCTCATTTTATTATTTGATGAAAATCAAATATGAAAATTCGAGAAAATCCCCAACTCTCTCCGAGGGTCCTTGAGTTGCTTAGGATTATCGAGGATTTGTCAAAATGCAATAAAATATGATATGCAATGATGATCTATGTATAACATACCAAATTGAAAATTTGGGATGTTACAAAAGGGGTTGTCAATCCCTTCACGGCCACTTGCGAAAGTGAGATCTGATAGAGATAAGATAAATATTTTTGGTACTTTAATGATATAGATTGGAAAGTAAAGATTGCAAAATAAAATAGATCGGGAACTTATATGATGGAAAATAGACCCGGGGGCCATAGGTTTCACTAGTGGCTTCTCTCAAGATAGCATAAGTATTACGGTGGGTGAACAAGTTACTGTCGAGCAATTGATATAAAAGTGCATAGTTATGAGAATATCTAGGCATGATCATGTATATAGGCATCACGTCCGCGACAAGTAGATCGAATCGATTCTGCATCTACTACTATTACTCCACACATCACCCGCTATCCAGCATGCATCTAAAGTACTAAGTTCAGAAGAACAGAGTAAGGCATTAGGCAAGATGACATGATGTAGAGGGATAAACTCAAGCAATATGATATAAACCCCATCTTTTTATCCTCGATGGCAACAATACAATACGTGCCTTGCTGCCCCTGCTGTCACTGGGAAAGGACACCGCAAGATTGAACCCAAAGCTAAGCACTTCTCCCATTGCAAGAAAGATCAATATAGTAGGCCAAACCAAACTGATAATTCGAAGAGACTTGCAAAGATAACAAATCATACATAAAAGAATTCAGAGGAGATTCAAATATTGTTCATAGATAATCTTGATCATAAACCCACAATTCATCAGATCTCGACAAACACACCGCAAAAAGAATTACATTGAATAGATCTCCAAGAAGATCGAGGAGAACTTTGTATTGAGATCCAAAGAGAGAGAAGAAGCCATCTAGCTAATAACCATGGACCCGAAGGTCTGTGGTAAACTACTCACACTTCAACGGAGAGGCTATGGTGTTGATGTAGAAGCCCTCCATGATCGATTCCCCCTCTGGCGGAGCGCCGGAAAAGGCACCAAGATGGGATCTCACGGGTATAGAAGGTTGCGGCGGTGGAAATAGGGTTTCGTGGTGCTCCTGGATGTTTTCAGTGTGTATGGATATATATAGGCGAAGGAAGTCGGTCAGGGGAGACACAAGGGGCCCACAAGGGTGGGGGGTGCGCCTACCCCCCTGGGCGCGCCCTCCTACCTCGTGGCCACCTTGTTTGTTTCTTGACGTCCACTCCAAGTCTCCTGGATTGCGTTTGTTCCAAAAATAACTCTCCCAAAAGTTTCATTCAGTTTGGACTCCCTTTGATATTCCTTTTCTGCGAAACACTGAAATAGGACAAAAAACAGCAATTTGGGCTGGGCCTCGAGTTAATAGGTTAGTCCCAAAAATAATATAAAAGTGTATAGTAAAGCCCATTAAACATCCAAAATGGGTAATATAATAGCATGGAACAATCAAAAATTATAGATACGTTGGAGACGTATCAAGCATCCCCAAGCTTAGTTCCTGCTCGTCCTCGAGTAGGTAAATGATAAAAACAGAATTTTTGATGTGGAATGCTACCTAGCATATTTCTCAATGTAATTTTCTTTATTGTGGCATGAGTGTTCAGATCCAAAAGATTCAAGATAAAAGTTCATATTGACATAAAATAGTAATACTTCAAGCATACTAACAAGTAATCATGTCTTATGAAAATAACATAGCCAAAGAAAGCTTAGCCCTACAAAATCATATAATTAGGCCATGCTTCATTTTCATCACACAAAATACTCCCATCATGCACAACCCCGGTTTCAGCCAAGCAATTGGTTCATACTTTTTAACGCGCTTCAGCTTTTTCAACCCTCACGCAATACATGAGCGTAAGCCATGGATATAGCACTATGGGTGGAGTGGAGTATGATGATAGGGATTATGTGGAGAAGACAAAAAAGGAGAAAGTCTCACATTGACGCGGCTAATCAACGGGCTATGGAGATGCCCATAAATTGATGTCAATGCGAGGAGTAGGGATTGCCACAACGGATGCACTAGAGCTATAAATGTATGAAAGCTCATCAAAATAAACTAAGTGGGTGTGCATCCAACTCGCTTGCTCACGAAGACATAGGGCATTTTCACGAAGCCCATCATTGGAATATACAAGCCAAGTTCTATAATGAAAAATTCCCACTAGTATATGAAAGTGACAACATAGGAGACTCTCTATCATGAAGATCATGATGCTACTTTGAAGCACAAGTGTGGAAAAAGGATAGTAACATTGTCCCTTCTCTCTTTTTCTCTCATTTTTTGGGTGGGCTTCTTTGGCCTCTTTTTTTATTTGGGCTTCTTTGGCCTCTTTTATTTTTCATAAAGTCCGGAGTCCCATCCCGACTTGTGGGGGAATCATAGTCTCCATCATCCTTTCCTTACATGGGACAATGCTCTAATAATGAAGATCATCACACTTTTATTTATTTAAAACTTAGGAATTACAACTCAATACTTAGAACAAAATATGACTCTATGTGAATGCCTCCGGCGGTGTACTGGGATATGCAATGAATCAAGAGTGACATGTATGAAAGAATTATAAAGGTGGCTTTGCCACAAATACGATGTCAACTACATGATCATGCAAAAGCAATATGACAATGATGGAACATGTCATAATAAATGGAACGGTGGAAAGTTGCATGGCAATATATCTTGGAATGGCTATGGAAATGCCATAATAGGTAGGTATGGTGCCTGTTTTGAGGAAGATATAAGGAGGTTTATGTGTGATAGAGCGTATCGTATCACGGGGTTTGGATGCATCGACGAAGTTTGCACCAACTCTCAAGGTGAGAAAGGGCAATGCATGGTACCATAGAGGCTAGCAATGATGGAAGGGTAAGAGTGCGTATAATCCATGGACTCACATTAGTTATAAAGAACTCATATATTTATTGCAAAAGTTCATTAGCCCTCGAAGCAAAGTACTACTATGCATGCTCCTAGGGGAAGGGTTGGTAGGAGTTAACCATCGCGCGATCCCGACCACCACTCATAAGGAAGGCAATCAAAGAACACCCCATGCTTCAAATTTGTCACACAACGTTAACCATACGTGCATGCTACGGGACTTGCCAACTTTAACACAAGTATTTCTCAATTTCATAATTACCCAACTAGCATGACTCTAACATTACTACCTTTATATCTCAAAACAATTATCAAGTATCAAATTTCTCATAGTATTCAATGCACTTTATATGATAGTTTTTATTATACCTATCTTGGATGCTCATCATTTTACGACTAAAATTTTAACCAAAGCAAATTACCATGCTGTTCTAAAAGACTCTCAAAATAATATAAGTGAAGCATGAGAGATCAATAATTTCTACAAAATAAAACCACCGCCGACTGTCTAGCTCAAAAGATATAAGTGAAGCACACAGAGTATTCTAATAAATTCTGATTCATGTGTGTCTCTCCAAAAGGTGTGTACAGCAAGGATGATTGTGGTAAACTAAAAAGCAAAGACTCAAATCATACAACACACTCCAAGCAAAACACATATCATGTGGTGAATAAAAATATAGCCTCAAGTAAAGTTACCGATGGACGAAGACGAAAGAGGGGATGCCTTCCGGGGCATCCCCAAGCTTAGGCTTTTGGTTGTCCTTGAATTTTACCTTGGGGTGCCTTGGGCATCCCCAAGATTAGGATTTTGCCACTCCCTATTCCATAATCCATCAAATCTTTACCCAAAACTTGAAAACTTCACAACACAAAACTCAACAGAAAACTCGTAAGCTCCGTTAGTATAAGAAAACAAACCACCACTTTAAGGTACTGTAATGAACTCATTATTTATTTATATTGGTGTTAAACCCACTGTATTCCAACTTCTCTATGGTTCATACCCCCCGATACTAGCCATAGATTCATCAAAATAAGCAAACAACACACTAAAAACAGAATCTGTCAAAAACAGAACAGTCTGTAGCAATATGTAACTTTCGAATACTTATGGAACCCCAAAAATTCTACCAAAATAGGAAGTTCTGGAAAATTTGTCTATTAATCTTCTGCAAAAATAATCAACTAAAAAGCACATTTCTGTGATTTATTAAAATTATTCTCGTGCGCGCAAAAGTTTCTGTTTTTCAGCAAGATCAAATTAACTTTCACCGCAGATGATCCTATAGGTTCTACTTGGCACAAACACTAATTAAGACATAAAACCACATCTAAACAGAAGCTATATGAATTATTTAATACTAAACAGTAACAAAAAGCAAAGAACAAAAATAAAATTGGGTTGCCTCGCAACAAGCGCTATCGTTTAACGCCCCTATCTAGGCATAAAAGTGAGAATAGATCTAAGTATTGCTATCTTTGGTATTCAATTCATAAGTGGCTCTCATAATAGATTCATAAGTTAATTTGATTTTCTTCCTAGGAAAGTGTTCCATGCCTTTCCTTAATGGAAATTGGAATATAATATTTCCTTCCTTCATATCAATAATTGCACCAATCGTTCTAAGGAAAGGTCTACCAAGAATAATAGGACATGAAAGATTGCAATCTATATCAAGAACAATAAAATCTACGGGCACATAATTCCTATTTGCAACAATAAGAACATCATTAATCCATCCCATAGTTTCTTAATGGTGGAATCCGCAAGATGCAAGTTTAAAGAGCAATCATCAAAATCACAGAAACCTAACACATCACACAAAGTTTTTGGAATAGTGGAAACACTAGCACCCAAATCACACAAAGCATAGCATTCATGATCTTTAATTTTAATTTTAATAGTAGGTTCCCACTCATCATAAAGTTTTCTAGGGATAGAAACTTCTAATTCAAGTTTTTCTTCATAAGATTGCATTAAAGCATCAACGATATGTTTAGTAAAAGCTTTATTTTGACTATAAGCATGAGGAGAATTTAACACGGATTGCAACAAGGAAATACAATCTATTAAACAAAAATTATCATAATTAAATTCCTTGAAATCCAAGATAGTGGGTTCATTGCTATGTAAAGTTTTGACCTCTTCAATCCCACTTTTACCAATTTTTGCATCAAGATCTAAAAACTCTGAATCATTGGGACGCCTTTTAACTAAAGTTGACGCATCTCCAGTCCCATCCTTACCAAGATTCATATTGCAAAACAAAGATTTAATAGGGGACACATCAATCACTTTTAGATCTTCATCATTATTTCCTTCTAGCCCTTCTGGTTTGGCGGCCATCTTATTAACTAAGGTGGCTTGCTTATCAGAAATTTGGGCTATTAATTTTTCAAGACTAGCAAACTAAGATTTCAAACCATAAAATTCCTTAGACATATCATCAAGCTCTTTATTCATGTATTCCATAAAGCTTTTTTGTTCTTTAAACTCATTTCTAAAGAAATTATTATGCTCAAATTGTAAAGTCATAAAGCTTCTAGCGTTGTTTTCGATTTCTTCCAACCTTCTAAGGTGAGGATCAACGTTTTTAGGCAAGGACATCAGGGCAAACAGGCACACAAGAAGCAAGCAAAGAAGAGGCGAACGTGAAAGAGAGGGCGAATAATACGGCTAGGGTGAAGTGGGGGAGAGGAAAACGAGAGGCAAATGGCAAATAATGTAATGCGAGGGAGAAGAGTTTGTGATGGGTACTTGGTATGTCTTGTCTTGAGCGTAGACTCCCCGGCAACGGCGCCAGAAATCCTTCTTGCTACCTCTTGAGCACTGTGTTGGTTTTCCCTTGAAGAGGAAAGGGTGATGCAGCAAAGTAGCGTAAGTATTTCCCTCAGTTTTTGAGAACCAAGGTATCAATCCAGTAGGAGGCTACACACAAGTCCCTCGTACCTACACAAACAAACAAGAACCTCGCAACCAACGCGATAAAGGGGTTGTCAATCCCTTCACGGCCACTTGCGAAAGTGAGATCTGATAGAGATAAGATAAATATTTTTGGTATTTTTATGATATAGATTGGAAATTAAAGATTGCAAAATAAAATAGATCGGAAACTTATATGATGGAAAATAGACCCGGGGGCAATAGGTTTCACGAGTGGCTTCTCTCAAGATAGCATAAGTATTACGGTGGGTGAACAAATTACTGTCGAGCAATTGATAGAAACGTGCATAGTTATGAGAATATCTAGGAATGATCGTGTATATAGGCATCACGTCCGCGACAAGTAGATCGAAACGATTCTGCATCTACTATTATTACTCCACCCGTCGACCGCTATCCAGCATGCATCTAGAGTATTAAGTTCATAAGAACAGAGTAACGCATTAGGCAAGATGACATGATGCAGAGGGATAAACTCAAGCAATATGATGTAAACCCCATCTTTTTATCCTCGATTGCAACAATACAATACGTGCCTTGCTGCCCCTACTGTCACTGGGAAAGGACATCACAAGATTGAACCCAAAGCTAAGCACTTCTCCCATTGCAAGAAAGATCAATCTAGTAGGCCAAACCAAACTGATAATTTGAAGAGACTTACAAAGATAACAAATCATACATAAAATAATTCAGAGGAGATTCAAATATTGTCCATAGATAATCTTGATCATAAACCCACAATTCATCGGATCTCCAACAACACACCGCAAAAAGAATTACATCGAATAGATCTCCAAGAAAATCGAGGAGAACTTTGTATTGAGATCCAAAGAGAGAGAAGAAGCCATCTAGCTAATAACTATGGACCCGAAGGTCTGTGGTAAACTACTCACACTTCATCGGGAGAGGCTATGGTGTTGATGTAGAAGCCCTCCGTGATCGATTCCCCCTCCGACAGAGCACCGGAAAAGGCCCCAAGATGGGATCTCACAGGTACAGAAGGTTGCGGCAGTGGAAATAGGGTTTCGTGGTGCTCCTAGATGTTTTCAGGGTATATGTATATATATAGGCGAAGGAAGTTGGTCAGGGGAGCCACGAGGGGCCCACAAGGGTGGGGGACGCGCCTACCCCCCTGGGCGCACCCTCCCACCTCGTGGCCGCCTCGTTTGTTTCTTGACGTCCACTCCAAGTCTCCTGAATAGCGTTTGTTCCAAAAATAACTCTCCCGAAGGTTTCATTCCGTTTGGACTCCGTTTGATATTCCTTTTCTGTGAAACACTGAAATAGGCAAAAAAACAACAATTTGGGCTGGGCCTCCAGTTAATAGGTTAGTCCCAAAAATAATATAAAAGTGTATAGTAAAGCCCATTAAACATCCAAAACGGGTAATATAATAGCATGGAACAATAAAAAATTATAGATACGTTGGAGACGTATCAAGAAGGGTGCGCCACCCCTATTGAGCCTTTTATGGCCCAAGTGGTCTTCCACCACTTGGCCTTATTAGGCCCGTTGATATTAAATTAAATATATATTTGTTCTAAACATTTTCAGAGCATTATATGTATAATTTAACATCCCTAGAAACATTTTCCACCTATATATATATATATATATATTAATCGGTAATACCCAGTATTACCCGATATTCACCGAAACCCTTCCGGTGACCCCGAAACGCTTCCGGAACCTCTCAGAACTATTCCGGATATTAATGAAACAATTCCACGAATATTTTCTCATTACTCTTGTCCTACTAATATTCAGCAAATCATGATTACCTTAAGCTTGTGACCACATAGGTTCGGTAACCATAGACATGAACGAAACCCCTTCGTTCAATGACCGATAGCGGAACCGTGGACACCATATCGGTCCATATGATTACACGAATGATATTCGAGTGAACCTTTCGTTACCATGTGATCTTCCCTCTGCTTCACGATACTTTACAAAACCCGGTGTGCATCGGTATCCTCCAGAGTCATCACCATGCTCATTATACCGTTGCTCCCGTTACCAGTTTTGTTCTTCTTTCTCGTTGACGTGTTCCGGCATCCCCATGACATCACATGTGTCTGGCCAGACGATGATGGATGCCGTCACACCGATAGGTCCCTAAGAATATCTCTCCATCGCCGGAGGAGAAAATCCCACTCTCGAGTTGTTTGGTCACTTGTCAAACTTTCCGGGGTGCCTGATAGTTGTCGTTATGATCACCTTGTTACAGATGACGTTTGAGCAACCCCAAAGCCCACGCCGTCCGGTAGGAAGTGACCGAGACACTCTCATGGTCTAAGGAACTAAAATAGATGCTAACACTCTGTGTTATAACAGATGAATTCAAATGATATGATCACATAGTATAACAGAAAAGTATTGGGTCGATTCAACATGATCATTCTTCTAACGTCATACCCTCAATGTTGTTTTAGGACTATCGTTACACTTAACGGTATCCTAAGATCCAGAAAACATGATCACCAACAACACTTGAGCCGGTCTTAGAGGCGAGATCAGGAACCTATTGTATACCGTTTATCATTTCACACGTGCATACAAGTTTTCCACTGAATCACATATTCCAGGATCATAGCAGTTATAGCATGGAATATAAACTCTTAACTATGAATAATGGAAATATAATAATACAATATTATTGCCTCTAGGGCATATTTCCATCAGTCTCCCACTTGCACTAGAGTCAATAATCTAGTTTGCACTTTTAAATTTTACACCAATGGCAATCTGGTGTCAGTCCATGCTTTGCTTGTGGTATAGACTTCGTCCTATCAAATCTGAAAACTTTAGATCCATGTGTATCATTTGCATTTCTATTCATCTATCATGCTTTCACAAGAATTCATAATTTTTGTGAAACCGACTTTGTATATATATTGAATCAATGGTAGAACCTTTGATTCCTTAGACTGAGTCACGGAACCACTATTAAGAATAGTGTTCCAATGATACAATCATCTAGAAACCATGCTAAGCTCATAAATGAACTTTCGATTCATCACCCTTCATTTTTGCTTCTAAAGCAATAATATACTTAGCCTTCTGTTATAGAATTCACCACGGTAACTTTCTTGGACCAATTCCAACTTACTGTGCCACCATAAATCACTTTTAATTTGAAATCGAAAAATCACTTGGAGCATAGATGAATTTTTTTATCGATGTACAATTTACAACGAGCCTTCATTGATGTAATACACCAATCTCTTCATTTTCTCCGTGTGTGAGAAACATGTCGTTAATCCTTAACACCATTTTCATTGTTGTACTATGATCAACAATTTGACCATACTAGTAACTTTTACTTACAACTAATTTGAAGTATTGGAAATATCTGGTTGTTTACATACCATGGAATACAAGTGTAGTTGAAATCATATTTCACTCATCAGTATTTTAGGATACCGATTCCTTCCATGTGACATTGACAAGAAACTCTTCTTGACATTCTACATACTAAACTGCTTTAGTATTCTATCAATATTTATATTGGCTAAGTCCGATTAGACACCATTATCTCTATAGATCATTATGTCTAATACCAAGACTATTCACCGCCTAAGTATTTTTACTGAAAAACTAGTTTCAATGAAGTCTCAACCAGTGTCAAGAAATTTACATAACTTCCAATCAACAATATGTCATTTACATATAGTGTTTAGAAATATTATCATGCTCCCACTTACTTTCTTGTAAATACAAGCTGAAAGGATCGAGATAGACCTAGAGGGGGGGGGGTGAATAGGTACAATTACAAATTTTAATTCTTGCTTTGCAGTTTTAGGCAATAATGCGGAATATGAAGGTGAGCCTAACAATTAGTATGACACTAAGAGCTAAGCAAGGTAAACAAGTACCATAAGTGTATGAGTGAGTAAGGACAATACGAGACAAGTAAAGACTAAGAGACAAGTAACCACAAGTAGGGAGCTATGGTTAGGAATAACTGCGACTCCGAGAGACGAGGATGTATGCTAATGTTCACTTCCTTGGAGGGAAGCTACATCACCGTTTAGAGAGGTGGGTGTTACCACGAAGGCACACCAACGCCACGAAGGCTCACCCTATTCTCTCTTTGAGATATCACCATGAAGGTGATTCCCAACCACTAGTGGTAGATCTTGGGGTGGTCTCCAAACCCTCAAAAACTTTCCGGGGATAATCACAATGGTCGATTCCTCGCTGGAGTACTCCTACCGCCTAGGAGTCTCCAACCTCCAAGAGTAACAAGAACGATGGGGAAAAGTTCAAAACTTGCTCAAATCACGAATTCCTTTGGTGCAAAGAAGGGGAAGGAGTGGATCTATCACTTGACTGGACAACTTCTCACATATGCTCTCAAATCCCTTGGGGATCTAAGATTTGGTGTATGAGCGTGTGTGTGTGTGCGTGAGAGAGAGAGAGAGAGAGTAAAATGTGTTCTAGGGTTTGCAGAAAGTGAATGGTCAACCCTCTCCCATGGAGGAAGAAGGCTATACGTAGTATTGGAGCAAATATGGCCGTTGTAGTGTAAGTGACAGGGGTAGGCCGGACATCTGGGCCCGGGGCCAGACATCTGACACAGTGTAACGCCTATATAATAAAACAGAGAGTAGTGAATAAAATAGAGAGGCCAGACATCCGGGGTTGGACCCGGACATCCGGCACACCAGTGAGGAGCCGGACATCCAGCCAGTGCATACCAAAGGGATGAAGAAGCTCCTGTAAAAAGTGACGGATTTTCGGGGAGCCCCCGGACAGCCGGGGCTACAAGTGCAGCCCAGACATCTGGCGACGGGGGCGGACATCCCGCAGCACAGACTCAACATAAGAGTACCCACTATGATTGGGGCCGGATTTTCGGCAAGGACCCCGGACACCCGGCAAGCCAAAGGCAAGAAACACATGAAAGAGGGATAGAGTGAGTGTATGAGGTGATAGTTGATCCTACCAGTGATCCCAACTACTTGGGACATATTTAGAAGGTATAGGAAGAAAAGGAAACATAATGACTTGAGCAAATATTGTGCTAACCCTATCGAACCCCTCTTAATAGTGCGGGATCCTATACTCAAGAATAAACCAACAAAACAAGTTGTTGATATAATGTTCCTTCTTCCTTGAGTCGCATCAATCTCATACGTCCATGATCCACACACATATATCATCCGGGGGCTAACACCTGAGATTTACTTGATACACATATTTAGTTCCCTACATGTATATTGTCATCAACATCAAAATATGATGTAAGGGCATGATTGCACCTTCAATCTCCCCCCTTTTGTTTATTGATGACAATCATACATGTAGTACCCAAAAGAAAGTATTTGCAATATAATACACATGTCATATAGGATTGAGCTCCCCCTTAATGTGTGCATAGGAGACTAAACAATAATTCAAACCACATTTTCTATGTATGCAAATGGGAGCGAGTAAAATATCGAAACAACAACCCATGCTGTAGTAAACCCATACGGAGCAATGAAATTTGTGATGAGCAACGATGGCAGAAAAAATTAGCAAAAATATGAGATACACCATCAACTCAAGGTTTCATAGATAATAGGATAGAGTCTCATAATTTAGTACCACACATAGCATACATAAAAAGTACAAAGATAACAATGCAAACATAGAGCTCGACATCAAGGTACTACAACTACAACACCCCCTTTGTGTCGATGCAACAGACCCTGGGTCTGTTGCCCTGACTGTGCACAGGCACAAGATCAAGATTGGAACACCAGTCCAAGACAGAGTACAAGGAACCAAGAGATTCGAAGAACCAACAAGCAGATCAGAGGGACCAAGGCCAAGCCAGAGAAGCAAGATTTCGTCAAGAGAGAAGCCTCCCTTGCTGGGCAGGCGAGCCCGACAAGGGGCGAGGCCACCCCTAGAAGAAGATGACCAAGGTGTCCCGGCAGGGCCTGCCGGGACTTGCGGAGGCCAAATCACCCCACCGACCACTCCACCACGACTCACGTTGTCGATCAATGCGGTGTCAAGCCGCAGAGTGATTAAGTGGCAGCCATTCGCCACATGGCAGCCTCTTTCTACCAAGAAAACCCACAGATGACACCCGTCCTGTGACGTGTCAGACGACCAGGCGTGGAGCTGGCGAGATAGCCCGGCAAGCCTTGCCGGGCAACCAATGACATGACGTTAAGTGGTGCATTAAATGCACCCTGTCAGCCTACAGAGTTAGGTATGATAGCACTATTTGCTATCTTATCAGTGTCTAATGACTAATTCTCCACTGTGGTGACCCCTTAACCTATAAAAGGAGGCCCATGGCAACAGTTCGAGAGGTTGGAAGGTTGGAGAACTCACACCCCCATACGCGCGTAGTCACTGTCGCCCTGAGGCAACCCCTGCCGGGCAAGTGTACTACGCTCCACCACCACATTTCCACCATCAATCCACCAAAGCAGGAGCAGGGTTTTACGCCTCGCGGCGTCCCGAACCTGGGTAAAACTGCTCGTGTGATCTCTGACACGCTACCCCATGTTGGTCTGCTCTTTGTGCAACGCGGTGTCCCCCCGCCGAACCAGCAAGGGGTCGTCCTGGCCCCATAGGTGGCTGTGGTTTCCCGCAACATCTTTGGCGCGTCAGGTAGGGGGATCGCTTGCGCGAACCTGAAGGCGTGAGCAGCGCGTCACCTTCATCGCCATCTGCATATTCGGTGGCGCCATCGACTATGGCACCCAAGAAGAAGCTAGCTTCTTCGGCTCGTCCATCCACCTCGAAGGCTCCGCCGCTCGCGGCCTCTAATGCTGCGGGGGGCACGGAGACGCGCGGGGACGCGAATGCTGTTGGGGATGTGGTCGGAGCAGGCGGCACCGCCACCACTTCCCCCGCGGCCGACGTAGGAGCAAGAGGCACCAGAGGAGAGCAGCATCAGCAACACCTCGACGGCCATGCTCCGCTCGCTGACGGGCACAGCCGTAGTGATGGCGCTCGGTCTGGGGCGAACCTTCGCCCTCCGGCCGCCCCTATCACAGGCACGACCGCTGCGTGTGCACTTTCCCCCGAATGAGTTGACCAAGCCGTTGCACCCAACAGAGCTGCTGGCCCTCGAGCGCCTCCGTCTCACCACCCTGCCATCCAGGTGGTTGCACCGCAACAGCGGGGGCGCAGTGCTGCCGCCGCTGGCTCCATCAGGAGCCGAGCGACGACACAATCAACTTCATCATCATCCATGCCAAGCACAGCCACAGAGGCCATGGCGCGGGCTTAGCTGCTGCTGAGGTTTCCGCCAGCGGCCGAGCAGATGGATGAGTAGCGTGCCACCATCCAAAGTCTGCTCAGTTTCGCTGAAGCCGAGGGATCACGACGAGCTGACCCGCCATGGCCTACCCAAGCGGCGGCGATAGCTCATGCTGCTGCCCGTATGGAGGGAGCCGTTCCCACGGTGCAATCCCCGCCATGGCAGCCAGCTCGAGCGCGACCAAATCAAGACCCCGACGACGTATGGCCTCCTCTGACCCTCGAGCACGTCCAGGCCAGCGGCGAACCCCGAAGGAGAGGCGGAGAGGAGACGTGTGCGTCGTCGAGCAGCGCTACGACGACCTCCTCCGAACCAATAGGTGCGACAACCCAGATGTTGGCGAGCCCGCGCTCGGTATTGGCAAGCCCCTACCTTTCGAGGTTGGCTGCCCTGCCTTCACCCTTGAGCTGCGGCAAGTCCGTTGGCCGTCCGTTCGCACGTTCAAGTTAGAGATACCTGAGAAGTACGACGGGAGGCTGAACCCAGCAGAGTTCCTGAGGACCTACACCATCGCTGTTCAGGCTACCGGGGGAAGAGACGAGAAGGTGTTCACCAACTAATTCCCTTTGGCCCTCAAGTCCAATGTGAGGTCTTGGCCGATGCACCTGCCGGAGAACTCTATTTCGTCCTGGACAGACCTATGCCATGAGTTCATCGGTGCCTTCAACGGTGGCCACCAGGAGCCGGGTTGACCCAGTGATCTACAACTTGTCCAACAGAAGGAAGGAGAAACCCTCCGTAAGTATTTATAGAGATTCAGCAAAGTTCATAGAAATATTCAAAATATGCATCCAGCAGCTATGATAGCTGCCTTCCAGTCCAATGTGCGCAACTGCCGAATCCGTTCTAAGATGAACATGCAGTTGCCCAAGACTATGAAGGAGTTGTACACCCTAGTGGATAAGTGTGCTTGAATGGAGGAGGGAAATAAGTTGCCCCAAGGAAGATTGCATCAATGTTGATTCGGAGGATGATGATGAGTCCATCAGTCAGAAGAAGAGCAAGAAGTGTAGTAAGAAGAGGAGGGAGAAGGCAGTGATGACTGATGAAGGATCAGGCACCCCAAGTACCGGCAAGATAGCCAAGACTGAGGCCCCAGGCAAGGAGGTTGCCGTGTGCTTTGATTGCCAGGAAGCTGCGGCTGCCGAGAAGGCCGAAAAAGGGCGATGGGGCGTACTGCAAGATCCATCGAACCAAGGGCCATGACCTCCAAGAATGCTATCAGGTTGAGTAGTTAGTCAAGAGTCAGAGAGCAGAGTATGAGAAGCATGATAAGGAAAAGGGTCAGAATATTGCTGGCGGTAAGGGCCGAGGTGGTGAAGTAAATCGCCCCGACAAGCCCTTTCGGAACCAGGGAAAACCCACTAGGGGTCGAGAGAAGGAAGCTTGTGATGATGAGAGTGATAGAGGGGATGAAGAGGAAACCAGTGAGCAAGAATTTCAGAAGGCCACTGATGCCCTATGCGTTGACGGGGGTGCATCTCTGCACACCTCTCACTGCCAGCTCAAGCGGTTGGCATGAGAAGTCAATGTCGTGGAACCAGCGCCAGAGGCTCGGAAGCCGCTCAAGTGGTCCCGTGCGCCCATCATCTTTGACGAGGAGGATCATCCTAGCTGTACCACTGCGGTAGGATGCTTACCATTGTTGGTGTCTCCAACAATTCGCAACCTCAAGGTCACAAAGATGTTGGTGGACGGCGGGGCTGGACTGAATCTGATTTCCCCAGCAGTTATCAGCAAACTTCAGATAGCAGAGGAAGAGCTAGAGGTTACCGACATGTTTTAAGGAATTAATCCCGACAGGAGTCATCCTAAGGGGAAGATCACGTTGCCGGTAACATTTGGGGGAGAACTGAACTACCAGACTAAGAAGATTGTGTTTGACGTGGTTGATCTCCCCCTGCCGTACAATGGGATTCTTGGACGCCTGGCTCTGGCTAAATTCATGGCGGCATCCCACTATGCCTACAACACCCTGAAGATGCCTGGGCCACTGGGAGTTCTCACCATCCCATCAGACGAGAAAGATGCCATCATTTGTGTGGACAAGATGTACCGGGATGCGGTCGCGGCAAAGGCAGAGGCAGCAATAGTTCCCGCCAAGGAAAGTAAAGGAAAGAGGAAGGATTGTAGGACCTCTGGCAAAGATTCCAGGAAGCATGCCCCCACCAAGTGCACAACACCCGTTGACGACGTGTCAGAGTGCTCCCACAGCAAGAGATCCAAGGTTGCTGCTCCACAAGTGAAAAAGGTCTCGGCAGGGCTGGCTGGCATTGATGGTACTTTCACTATCGACGCCACCCTCGATGACAAATAGGAAAGTGCGCTTGTTGCCTACCTGCGGGCGAATATCAATGTGTTTGCATGCAACCATCTGATATCCCCGGTGTTCCCAGGGAGGTAAACGAGCACCACCTTGCTGTCTGCCCACACGCCAGACCTGTTAAACAGAAAGTCCGGAAGTAGGCCTTGGAGAGGCAGCAGTTTATTACAGAAGAGATCAAGAAGCTTGAGGCAGATGGTTTGGTCAGAGGAGTGCTACATCTCACTTTGCTAACAAACCCAGTGGTGGTCCGGAAGGCAAACGGGAAGTGGAGGTTGTGCATTGATTTCACAGATCTCAACAAGGCTTGCCCGAAGGACCCGTTTCCCTTGCCGCGTATCGATCAGATTGTGGATTCCACTTCAGGCTATGATTTGCTCTCATTTCTGGATGCCTATTCTGGATATCACCAGATCTTCATGTCCAAAGAAGATGAGGAGAAGACGTCGTTCATCACTCCATGTGGTATGTACTGCTTTGTCCGCATGCCATTCGGAATAAAGAGTGTCGGGTCCACCTTTGCAAGGGCAGTCCAGATTGGTTTTGAACGTCAGCTACACAGAAACATTGAAGCTTATATGGATGATATTGTGGTCAAAACCAAGGATAGAGCAACTCTTATCCAGGATTTGGAGGATACATTTGCAAATCTGCGCAAAATCAACTTGAAGCTCAACCCAGAGAAGTGTGTGTTTGGCGTTCCCTTCGGCAAGCTGCTTGGGTACTTTGTGTCCCACAGGGGGATCGAAGCTAATCCCGACAAGATCAAGGCCATTGAGCAGATCCAAGCGCCAAGGATAGTTAAAGATGTAAGGCGCCTAACGAGATGTGTTACCGTGCTGAGCAGATTCATCTCCAAGTCTGCCGAGCGCGCCCTGCCATTCTTCAAAATTTTGAAGAAGGCAGGTACTATGAAGTGGACCCCCGAAGCAGACACAACTTTGCAAGAGTTGAAGGCCTACCTGTCTTCTGTGCCTACCCTGGCTGCTCCCAAACCCCAGGAGCCGTTGTTGCTATACTTGGCGGAACCCAACTAAGTGGTCAGCGCAGCCTTGGTAGCACAGTGAGAAGTGCATGAGCCAGAGAGCGAGCAGAGACCGGCAGAGCCAGATAAGGATCAGGACATTAGTGGGCACGGCAACAAGGGCAACCCCAAGGACGTGGCGAGGAAGAAAGTGGTGCAGCGCCCAGTGTACTTCGTCAGCTCCTTGTTATAGGGGGCTAGATCGAGGTACTCTGGCGTGCAAAAATTGATTTTTGGTCTCATCATGGCCTTAAGGAAACTGCACCATTACTTCCAAGCCCATGAGATCACGATTGTTACTCGTTTCCCGTTGCAACGAATACTCTGAAACCCAGAGGCTACCGGCAGAATAGTGGAGTGGGCTTTGGAGCTATCCAGCTTTGGTTTGAAGTTTGAGAGCACATCAACTATCTAGAGTAGGGCATTGACAGAGTTTATTACAGAATGGACGCCAACCCCTGATGAGGAAGTGACAGAGACAGTTATCCCCCGCAAGGAATCACCCCAAGAATGGATTATGTATTTTGATGGTGCTTTTTCCCTGCAAGGTGCAGGGGCTGGCGTGCTTCTTGAAGCCTCCTCCGGGGAGCACTTGAAGTACGTCGTCCAAATGCATTTTGCCCGGGAAGAAGCAACCAACAATACAACAGAGTATGAAGGGCTCCTTGCCGGGCTCAGGGTTGCAGCAGAATTGGGAATTAAGAAGCTGATCATTTGAGGAGATTCACAGCTGGTGGTGAGACAAGTCAACAAGGATTATCAAAGTCCATTGATGGAGGCATACATCGAGGAAGTGAGAAGATTGGAGGAACACTTTGACGGATTGCAAACAGAGCACGTACCCCGTGCAGAAAATAGTATAGCTGATCATCTATCAAAGTGTGATGCGCAGAAGTTTCCTGTGGAACCAGGAACTTTTGTTCTCCGTCTTACTCAGCCCTCCGTATCCCCAGTGACAATGGCCCGGAAAAGGAGAAAGTTGGACACCGGTAAGCCTCTCCTGGTAGAGCCGTCCGCTCCCGGCAGAGACCCTGCCGAAAACAACTCCTCACAACTTGCCGGACCACCCCCTCCAGTTAGGCCTATGGACCCCGCATACGAGGCTGGTGCTCCTGCAGCAGAGGAGGTGCCGCTAGTCCTTGTTGCCGAGCCTCAAGCTCCAACTTGGGCAAAGCACATTGTCCGCTTCCTCCAAACCGGAGAGCTTCCCGGCGATCAAGACAAAGCTAAAAGAGTAGCCCGGAGGGCCAGTATGTATCAGTTTGTCGGTGACACTGTACAGAAGGAGGCCCAACAGTGTGAAATTAAAGTGCGTCTGCCGGGAAGTAGGAAAGGAACTGCTGGCTGAGATACACAAAGGAATATGCGGCTCCCACATTGGATCAAGGGCATTAGTTGGGAAAGGATTCCGGCCAGGATTCTATTGGCCCATAGCCCTCCAAGATGCGGTCGAGCTAGTCACTAAGTGTGAATCCTGCCATTTCCATTCCAAGAAAACCCACCTGCCTGCCCAAGCGCTTCAGATAATCCCTCTATCATGGCCATTTTCGGTCTCGGGGCTCGATATCCTCGGCCCCTTCCCCCGAGCAACCAGGGGCTTTGAATTCTTGTTTGTTGCCATCAACAAGTTTACAAAGTGGCCGGAAGTGACTGTTGTGAGAAAGGTGACTGCCCAGTTGTAACCTCTTGAGCACTGCGTTGGTTTTCCCTTGAAGAGGAAAGGGTGATGCAGCAAAGTAGCGTAAGTATTTCCCTCAGTTTTTGAGAACCAAGGTATCAATCCAGTAGGAGGCTCCACAGAAGTCCCTCGTACCTACACAAACAAACAAGAACCTCGCAACCAATGCGATAAAGGGGTTGTCAATCCCTTCATGGTAACTTGCAAAAGTGAGATCTGATAGAGATAATAAGATAAGATTAATATTTTTGGTATTTTTATGATATAGATTGGAAAATAAAGATGCAAATAAAAGTAGATGGGAAACTTATCTGATAAAAGATAGACCTGGGGGCCATAGGTTTCACTAATGGCTTCTCTCAAGATAGCATAAGTATTACAGTGGGTGAACAAATTACTGTCGAGGAATTGAAAGAAAAGTGCATAGTTATGAGAATATCTAGGCATGATCATGTATATAGGCATCACATCCGTGACAAGTAGATCGAAACGATTCTGCACTACTATTACTCCACACATTGACCGACTCCTGCCTGCATCTAGAGTATTAAGTTCATAAGAACAGAGTAACGCATTAAGAAAGATGACATGATGTAGAGGGATAAACTCAAGCAATATGATATAAACCCCATCTTTTTATCCTCGATGGCAACAATACAATACGTGCCTTGCTGCCCCTGCTGCCACTGGGAAAGGACACCGCAAGATCGAACCCAAAGCTGAGCACTTCTCCCATTGCAAGAAAGATCAATCTAGTAGGCTAAACCAAACTGATAATTCGAAGAGACTTGCAAAGATAACTAATCATACATAAAACAATTCAGAGGAGATTCAAATATTTCTCATAGATAAACTTGATCATAAACCCACAACTCATCGGATCTCGACAAACACACTGCAAAAAGAGTTACATCGAATAGATCTCCAAGAAGATCGAGGAGAACTTTGTATTGAGATTCAAAGAGAGAGAAGAAGCCATCTAGCTAATAACTGTGGACCCGAAGGTCTATGGTAAACTACTCACAACTCATCGGAGAGGCCTTGGAGATGATGTACAGGCCCTCCATGGTCGATTCCCCCTCCGGCGGAGCGCCGGCGAAGGCTCCAAGATGGGATCTCGCGGATACAGAAGGTTGCGGCGGTGGAAATAGTTTTTTGTGGTGCTCCTGGATGTTTTCAGGGTATGGCGGTATATATAGGCGAAGGAGGTAGGTCAGGGGAGTCACGAGGGGCCCACGAGGGTGGGCGGCGCGCCCACCCCCCTAGGGCGCGCCCTCCTACCTTGTGGCCACCTCGGCTGCTTCTTGACGTCCATTCCAAGTCTCCTGGATTGCGTTTGTTCCAAAAAAATCACTCCCGAAGGTTTCATTCCGTTTGGACTCCGTTTGATATTCCTTTTCTTCGAAACACTGAAATAGGCAAAAAAACAACAATTCGGGTTGGGCCTCCGGTTAGTAGGTTAGTCCCGAAAATGATATAAAAGTGTAAAGTAAAGCCCATAAACATCCAAAACGGGTAATATAATAGCATGGAACAATCAAAAATTATAGATACATTGGAGACGTATCAAGCATCCCAAGCTTAATTCCTGCTCGCCCTCGAGTAGGTAAATGATAAAAACAGAATTTTTGATGTGGAATGCTACCTAGCATATTTCTCAATGTAATTTTCTTTATTGTGGCATGAATGTTCAGACCCAAATGATTGAAAATAAAAGTTCATATTGACATAAGAAATAGTAATACTTCAAGCATACTAACAAAGCAATCATGTCTTCTCAAAATAACATGGCTAAAGAAAGTTCATCCCTAAAAAATCATATAGTTAGGCTATGCTTCATTTTTATCACACAAAATACTCCCATCATGCACAACCCTGGTTTCAGCCAAGCAATTGGTTCGTACTTTTTAACGCGCTTCAGCCTTTTTCAACTCTCACGCAATACATGAGCGTAAGCCATGGATATAGCACTATGGGTGGAATAGAATATGATGGAGGTTGTGTGGAGAAGAAAAAAAAGGAGAAAGTCTCACATTGACGAGGCTAATCAACGGGCTATGGAGATGCCCATCAATTGATGTCAACATGAGGAGTAGGGATTGCCATGCCACGGATGCACTAGAGCTATAAATGTATGAAAGCTCAACAAAAGAAACTAAGTGGGTGTGCATCCAACTTGCTTGCTCATGAAGACCTAGGGCATTTTGAGGAAGCCCATCGTTGGAATATACAAGCCAAGTTCTATAATGAAAAATTCCCACTAGTATATGAAAGTGACAACATAAGAGACTCTCTATATGAAGAACATGGTGCTACTTTGAAGCACAAGTGTGGGAAAGGATAGTAGCATTGTCCCCCCTTTTTTAATTTTGGGCCTTTTTTTATTTGGCCTTTCTTTTTTTTATTTGGCCTTTTTTTATAAGGGACAATGATCTAATAAATATGATCATCACACTTCTATTTATTTACAACTCAAGAATTACAACTCGATACTAGAACAAGATATGACTCTATATGAATTCCTCCGGTGGTGTACCGGGATGGGCAATGAATCAAGAGTGACATGTATGAAAAATTATGCAAGGTGGCTTTGCCACAAATACGATGTCAACTATATGATCATGCTAGGCAATATGAAAATGATGATGCGTGTCATGCTAAACAGAACGGTGGAAAGTTGCATGGCAATATATCTCGGAATGGCTATGGAAATACCATAATAGGTAGGTATGGTGGCTGTTTTGAGGAAGATATAAGGAGGTTTATGTGTGATAGAGCGTATCGTATCACGGGGTTTGGATGCACCGGCAAAGTTTGCACCAACTCTCAAGGTGAGAAAGGGCAATGCACGGTACCGAAGAGGCTAGCAATGATGGAAAGGTAAGAGTGCGTATAATCCATGGACTCACATTAGTCATAAAGAACTCATATACTTATTGCAAAAGTTTTATTAGCCCTCGAAGCAAAGTACTACTACACATGCTCCTAGGGGGGAGTTTGGTAGGAGTTAACCATCGCGCGCCTCCGACCTCCACACATAAGGAAGGCACTCAAAAGAGCACTCCATGCAATAAATTTGTTACACAACTTTTACCATACGTGCATGCTACGGGACTTGCCAACTTCAACACAAGTATTCCTCAATTTCATAATTACCCAACTATCATGACTCTAATATTACCACCTTTATATCTCAAAACAATTATCAAGCATCAAATTGATCATAGCATCCAATTCACTTCCTATGATAGTTTTTATTATACCCAACTTGGATGCCCATCATTCTAGGACCAATTTTATAACCATAGAAAATACCATGCTGTTCTAAAAGACTCTCAAAATAGTATAAGTGAAGCATGAGAGATCAACAATTTCTACAAAATAAAGCCACCGCCATGCTCTAAAAAGTATAAGTGAAGCACTCAGAGCGAAACTATCTAGCTCAAAAGATATAAGTGAAGCACATAGAGTATTCTAATAAATTCCAAATCATGTGTGTCTCTCCCAAAAGGTGTGTACAGAAAGTATGATTGTGGTAAACTAAAAATCAAAGACTCATATCGTACAAGACGCTCCAAGCAAAACACATATCATGTGCTGAATAAAAATATAGCTCCAAGTAAAGTTACCGATAGACGAAGACGAAAGAGGGGATGCCTTCCGGGGCATCCCCAAGCTTAGGCTTTTGGTTGTCCTTGGATTATCTTGGGGTGCCATGGGCATCCCCAATCTTAGGATCTTGCCACTCCTTATTCCATAGTCCATCAAATCTTTACCCAAAACTTGAAAACTTCACAACACAAAACTCAACAGGAAATCTCATGAGCTCCGTTAGTGCAAGAAAGAAAAACCACCACATAAGGTACTGTAATGAACTAATTATTTATTTATATTGGTGTTAAACCTACTGTATTCCAACTTCTCTATGGTTCATACCCCCTGATACTAGCCATAGATGCATCTAAATAAGCAAACAACGCACGAAAAACAGAATCTGTCAAAAACAGAACAGTCTGTAGAAATATGTAACTTTCGAATACTTCTGGAACTCTAAAACTCCTACCAAAATAGGAAGTCCTGGGAAATTTGTCTATTGATCTACTGCAAAATGAATCAACTCAAAAGCACGTTTCTGCGATTTATTAAAAATTATTCTCATGCGCGCAAAAGTTTCTGTTTTTCAGGAGAATCAAATTAACTATCACCCAAGATGATCCTATAGGTTCTACTTGGCAAAAACACTAATTAAAACATAAAACCACATCTAAACAGAGGCTAGATGATTTATTTATTACTAAACAGAAGCAAAAATCAAGGAACAAAAATAAATTTGGGTTGCCTCCCAACAAGCGCTATCGTTTAACGCCCCTAGCTAGGCATAAAAGCGAGAATAGATCTAAGTATTGCCATCTTTGGTATTCAACTCATAAGTGGCTCACATAATAGATTCATAAGGTAATTTGATCTTCTTTCTAGGAAAGTGTTGCATGCCTTTCCTTAATGGAAATTTGAATCTAATATTTGCTTCCTTCATATCAATAATTGCACCAATCGTTCTAAGGAAAGGTCTACCAAGAATAATAGGATATGAAAGATTGCAATCTATATCGAGAACAATAAAATCTACGGGCACATAATTCCTATTTGCAACAATAAGAACATCATTAATCCTTCTCATAGGTTTCTTAATAGTGGAATCCGCAAGGTGCAAGTTTAAATAGCAATCATCAAAATCACGGAAACCTAGCACATCACATAAAGTTTTTGGAATTGTGGAAACACTAGCATCCAAATCACACAAAGCATAACATTCATGATCTTTAACTTTAATTTTAATAGTAGGTTCCCACTCATCATAAAGTTTTCTAGGGATAGAAACTTCCAATTCAAGTTTTTCCTCATAAGATTGCATCAAAGCATCAACGATATGTTTGGTAAAAGCTTTATTTTGACTATAAGCATGAGGAGAATTCAACACGGATTGCAACAAGGAAATACAATCTACTAAAGAACAATTATCATAATTAAATTCCTTGAAATCCAAAATAGTGGGTTCATTGCTATGTAAAGTTTTGACCTCTCCAATCCCACTTTTACCAAATTTAGCATCAAGATCTAAAAACTCCGAATCATTGGGACGCCTTTTAACTAAAGTTGACTCATCTCCAGTCCCATCATCATCAATATTCATATTGCAAAACAAAGACTTAATAGGAGACACATCAATAACTTTTAGATCTTCATCATTATTATCATGGAAACTAGAAAAACACGCTTTTACAAAGCAATCTTTCTTAGCACGCATCCTAATGGTTCTTTCTTTGCACTCATCAATGGAAATTCTCATGGCTTTGAGAGACTCATTGATATCATGCTTAGGTGGAATAGATCTAAGTTTCAAAGAATCAACATCAAGAGAAATTCTATCAACATTCCTAGCCAATTCATCAACTTTAAGCAACTTTTCTTCAAGCAAAGCATTGAAATTATTTTGAGAGATCATAAATTCTTTAACACTATTCTCAAAATCAAACGACATCTTATTAAAATTTCCATAAGAATTGTTGTAGTAATTACCATAATTATTAGAGGAATTACTAGGAAACGGCCTAGGATTAAAGTTTCCTCTATACGCGTTGTTACCAAAATTATTCCTATCAACAAAATTCACATCCATAGATTCATTATTATTTTCAATCAAAGTAGACAAAGGCATATCATTAGGATCAATAGGAGCACTCTTAGTAGCAAACAATTTCATAAGTTCATCCATCTTTCCACTCAAAACATTAATTTCTTCTATCGCATGAACTTTTTTACTAGTAGATCTTTCGGTGTGCCATTGAGAATAATTAACCATAATATTATCTAGGAGTTTAGTAGCTTCTCCTAAAGTGATTTCCATAAAGTGCCTCCCGCGGCCGAATCTAAAAGCAAAATTCAATCCGGCATAAAAATTTTGTATGATCATCCATAAATTCAAACCATGTTTAGGGCAATTGCGAATCATTAATTTGATCTGCTCCCAAGATTGTGCAACATGTTCATGATCAAGTTGCTTAAAATTCATAATATCGTTTCAAAGAGAGATGATCTTAGCGGGAGGAAAATACTTAGAGATAAAATCATCTTTGCACTTATTCCATGAATCTATACTCTTTTTAGGCAAAGACGAAAACCAAGTTTTAGCACGATCTCTAAGTGAAAACGGAAATAACTTCAATTTAACAATATCGTTATCCATGTCTTTCTTCTTTTGCATATCACACAAATCAATATAGTTGTTTAGAATAGTAGCGGCATCTTCACTAGGAAGGCCAGAGAATTGATCTTTCATAACAAGATTCAACAAATCAGCATTGATTTCACAAGATTCAACATCATTAAGAGGAGCAATCAGAGTGGTAAGGAAATCATTATTATTGGTATTGGAAAAGTCACACAATTTAGTATTATCTTGAGCCATCATGACAAGCAATCCAACACACAAGCACACAAAAAGGCAAGCAAAAAAGAGAGGCGAACGGAAAAGAGAGGGCGAATAAAACGGCAAGGGTGAAGTGGGGGAGAGGAAAATGAGAGGCAAATGGCAAATAATGTAACGCGAGGGAGATGAGTTTGTGATAGGTAATTGGTATGTCTTGACTTGAGCGAAGACCTCCCCGGCAACGGCGCCAGAAATCCTTCTTGCTACCTCTTGAGCATTGCGTTGGTTTTCCCTTGAAGAGGAAAGGGTGATGCAGCAAAGTAGCGTAAGTATTTCCCTCAGTTTTTGAGAACCAAGGTATCAATCCAGTAGGAGGCTCCACAGAAGTCCCTCGTACCTACACAAACAAACTAGAACCTCGCAACCAACGCGATAAAGGGGTTGTCAATCCCTTCACGGTAACTTGCGAAAGTGAGATCTGATTGAGATAATAAGATAAGATAAATATTTTTGGTATTTTTATGATATAGATTGGAAAATAAAGATGCAAATAAAAGTAGATGGGAAACTTATATGATAAAAGATAGACGCGGGGCCATAGGATTCACTAATGGCTTCTCTCAAGATAGCATAAGTATTACGGTGGGTGAACAAATTACTGTCGAGCAATTGATAGAAAAGTGCATAGTTATGAGAATATCTAGGTGTATATAGGCATCACGCCCGTGACAAGTAGATCGAAACGATTCTGCATCTACTACTATTACTCCACACATCGACCGACTCCTACCTGCATCTAGAGTATTAAGTTCATAAGAACAGAGTAACGCATTAAGAAAGATGACATGATGTAGAGGGATAAACTCAAGCAATATGATATAAACCCCATCTTTTTATCCTCGATGGCAACAATACAATACGTGCCTTGCTGCCCCTGCTGTCACTGGGAAAGGACACCGCAAGATTGAACCCAAAGCTAAGCACTTCTCCCATTGCAAGAAAGATCAATCTAGTAGGCCAAACCAAACTGATAATTCGAAGAGACTTGCAAAGATTACCAATCATACATAAAAGAATTCAGAGGAGATTCAAATATTTCTCATAGATAAACTTGATCGTAAACCCACAATTCATCGGATCTCGACAAACACACCGCAAAAAGAGTTATGTCAAATAGATCTCCAAGAAGATCGAGGAGAACTTTGTATTGAGATTCAGAGAGAGAGAAGAAGCCATCTAGCTAATAACTATGGACCCGAAGGTCTATGGTAAACTACTCACACTTCAACGGAGAGGCTATGGTGTTGATGTAGAAGCCCTCCATGATCGGAAGGCCTTGAAGATGATGTAGAAGGTTTTGGCGGTGGAAATAGTTTTTCATGGTGCTCCTGAATGTTTTCAGGGTATGGAGGTATATATAGGCGAAGGAGGTAGGTTAGGGGAGCCACGAGGGGCCCACGAGGGTGGGGTGCGCGCCTACCCCCCTAGGGCGCACCCTCCTGCCTCATGGCCGCCTTGGCTACTTCTTGACGTCCACTCCAAGTCTCCTGGATTGCGTTGGTTCCAAAAAGATTGTTCCCGAAGGTTTCATTCCGTTTGGACTCCGTTTGATATTCCTTTTCTTCAAAACACTGAAATAGGCAAAAAAACAGCAATTCGGGCTGGGCCTCTGGTTAGGAGGTTAGTCCCAAAAATGATATAAAAGTGTAAAGTAAAGCCCATAAACGTCCAAAACGGTTAATATAATAGCATGGAACAATCAAAAATTATAGATACGTTGGAGACGTATCACCAGTCAGCTATCAGGTTCTTGAAAGATCTGGTGTGTCATTTTGGAGTTCCGGCAAGGATCATCACCGACAACGGCACCCAGTTCATGAGCCGCGCCTTCATGCAATATGTTCATGCCCTCAGATGCAAGATCTCATTCGCCTCTGTGGCACACCCCCGGAGTAATGGACAAGCTAAGAGGGCGAATGTTGAAGTGCTACGCGGACTCAAGACAAGAACCTTTGATACGTTGCAGAAGCACGGCAGGCGGTGGATCGAGGAGCTGCCGGTAGTTCTATGGTCCCTCAGAACGACACCAAACTGAGCTACCGGGCAGACTCCCTTCTCCCTGGTCTACGGGACAGAAGCAGTTATCCCCATGAAACTCATTTACGGGTCGCCTCGAGTGCTTGCTTACGGTGAAGTCATGCAAGATCAGCACCGGCGTGACGACGCTGTGCTACTCGTGGAGAACCATCTCCGGGCTGCTATGCGTGCTACACGCTATCAGCAAGCCCTGCATCGCTATCATAGCCGTAGGGTTCATGCCCGGTGTTTTGAGGAAGGTGACCTTGTCCTTAGGCGTGTTCAGTCCGCCAAGGGTACACACAAGTTATCACCAAAGTCGAAAGGCCCTTACCGAGTAGTACGAGTTACCAGACCTGGCGCAATCCATCTAGAGACTGGAGTTGGCACTTTGTTGCAAAACTCATGGAATATTGAGCATCTCCGCAAGTTCTACCTGTAAGGCGCGAGGCTGTCGAGCCCTACCCGGCAGCCACCCATTTGTACAGACCTTTCCTCAGTTGCATGTAACCCCTTGTACAAAGTCGGGGCGATGACCCCGTGCAAGAGAAAATAAAGAAGCGTTGTAGGGGGCCCCCAACCTAGATTGCATGCATGCATGAGCATTCTAGATCACTGCATAAGCATTTCATGAGCATCTGCATATGCATATAGATAGGATCGCATCTTGCATTCATTCTCATCTGTATGAAGCTGCAGGTTGTTGCCATGAACTTGGCTACGACAAGGAGTAGAGAAGATTGCCCGACACTGCGATCCCCGGCAAGCCAAACAGATAAGTTCTGCCTCTTGTCCATTCGTGTTCTGCAAGCTATAACTTATGCATTACAAAACGTCACCACTCTTTTTAGACTTAGGTGCTCCCATTCCTGACTCGAACGATGCTTCGGTCAGGATGGTTGCAGTGGCCTTCAGTAAAAGGAAGTTGGCGGGGGGCTGGTCCCTTTGTGTGTAACCCGGCAGATATGGCTCTCCGGCAAACAAAAAGGGTGCCGGCAAGATAGCCTGCTAGGAAAACTCGTTTATTTACACTAAAAAGGTATCTCGCCTCTGCATGGACATATACATGCACGGGTCCCCGGTAAGGTTCATCTTTTTCATTAACATGCTGATACAAATACACGTATTACAGAACACAAACATGGACTCGAGAGATTACATTATTTGAATTAAAATTTGGCAGGTGCCTACATATTTAAGATTGAAAAAAGATAAGTGCCTCGTGATGCCTTTGCCCCTGTCCATCTTCTACAGGACAAGGTCAAAGAGGCAGGAGGCGGGCACAGCTGGAGTCCGGCACCTCCCCAGGATCAGGACGGCGCTGCTCTCCGGCAAGGAGGAAGAAACCGGAGGGCAGGCATGGATGGTGATGCTGCTGGAGGATCAGGTCGAGGGGCACGGAGTCACCGGCAAACACGGCTCGTCAGAACAGTCACCCCCATTCTTGACGCGTCGTGGGTTGCCGCCCTTGCCCACATCGCTACCACTCGAAGACCTCAGGTCGTCAGCAACACTGAACGCCATGATCTCTGGCTTACCCCACAGAGAGCATGGTCGTCCCCAATGGCCCCGACGACGGAAATCACCGCACATCCCGAAGACGTGTACGAAGATGAGAAGCCCTCCTCCGCGAACAAAGGATGACGCCTGGGGGAGCCAAATCTGCCCTCACCAATGGCAGACCTCCCCCAAGGCTCTTCCTCTGTGTCGCGTAGGAACAGAGAATGACGAGCGACCAACTACCACGCCCCGCACCCGCCGCGGGCCTCGGCATGGTGTCGTTCGCATCCCCTCCCACCAAAATCAAGGCTACGGGTTGCACGACGACGAGCGCGCTGGAGTCGCCACCTCCAGCGTTACCGCCGCGCCGCCCGAGCATCCTCACGACCATAAAGAGTTCTAAGCTAAAGCCCGGGAGCCAGTCCTGTGCTCTCCCTTCCAGCATATCCAAGACGGAGCAAGGCATAGGAAAATAAGAATGCGGTTGGATGCCTCCACTCCCCCCCCCCGCTCTTCCTTTTATAGGCAAGCGAGGGGGGCTGGGGGATGGTTCCGCCATGAGTAACCTCCGCCCTCCTCCACCAATTCAAGGAAGCCGTGCCCTCGCCATTATGCCCTCCCGCACCATGCGCCTCCGTTACCTACCCCGCGTGATGCATGCAGCATATGTGATTGAGGATAAGGGCGTGGTGGGAAGAGTGAATTGGCAGTTTCTACCCCCATGCATTAAAGTCATTCACGGGCCATTACTGGAGCGGCCCCACCATTATTGGATTTGCACGACGCGCGGGGAAACCGGAAACTGGCCCGAAATCAAGACTAATGAAGAAGCAAAGAAGATCTCAAGAGACTAACCTCTTCAGCAGCTCTGCATGTGCACTTATTAGGCCCTACCCCGACGACGCTCGACAACGCGTTCGGGGCAGGCCCCGGGGCTTCTGTCAGTGCAACAGACACTGGGTCTCTTGCCCTGACTGTGCACATGCACAAGATCAAGATTGGAACACCAGTCCAAGACAGAGTACAAGGAACCAAGAGATTCGAAGAACCAGCAAGCATATCAGAGGGACCAAGGCCAAGATAGAGAAGCAAGATGTCGTCAAGAGATAAGCCTCCCTTGCTAGGCAGGCGAGCCCGGCAAGGGGCAAGGCCACCCCCAGAAGAAGATGACCAAGGCATCCCGGCAGGGCCTGCCGGGACTTGCGGAGGCCAAATCACCCCACCGACCACTCCGCCACGATTTACGTCGTCGATCATTGCGGTGTCAAGACACAGAGTGATTAAGTGGCAGCCATTCGCCACATGGCAGCCTCTTTCTACCAAGAAAACCCATAGATGACACCCATCGTGCAACATGTTCGACGAGCAAGCATGGAGCTGGCGAGATAGCCTGACAAGCCTTGCTAGGCAACCAAGGACATGACGTTAAGTGGTGCATTAAATGCGCCCTGTCAGCCTACAGAGTTAGTTATGATAGCACTATTTCCTATCTTATCAGTGTCTAAAGACTAATTTGCCATTGTGGTGACCCCTTAACCTATAAAAGGAGGCCCATGGCAACGGTTCGAGAGGTTGGAAGGTTGGAGAACTCACACCCCATACGCGCGTAGTCGCTGTCGCCCTGAGGCAACCCTTGCCAGGCAAGTGTACTACGCCCGACCACCACATTTCCACCATCAATCCACCAAAGCAGGAGTAGGGTTTTATGCCTCGCGGCAGCCCAAACCTGGGTAAAACTGCCCGTGTGATCTCTGCCATGCTGCCCCACGTTGGTCTGCTCTTTGTGCAACGCGACGTCCCCCCGCCGAACCAGCAAGGGGCCGTCCTGGCCCCATAGGTAGTCGTGGTTTCCTGCGACACTTTGACATCAACAGGTAAAAAGGGGCTAAGATAATAGAGTAATGAAAGCGAGATCACTCCTGGCGGATGTCAACATCATAGACCACCCCATCAAAGAACTCGGCGAACGCATCGCGAGACGTGAAACCGAAGGAAGAAGTGGACGGAGCAGTCGGAATGGGATCATCCTCGGTCACCGGACTGCCACGATCATGAAGCCGCTGCTTGAGCTCATTCTTGGAGAGGATGAGACGCTTATGAACATCGTGGTTTTGCTTGCAGTTGAATGTGATAGCCTTCATGAAGGCAGATTGAGCTTTCCCCATAAATGAGGCAAGGCGACCAAAAGGATCACTTGGGGAGGAGGAAGCACCAGAGGAGTTCTTGGGCTTGGCAGGAGTCTTGCCCTTGGTAGAGGCCTTGGTGGTGGCGGTCTTGGACATATGAATAGTGGGTCTCCACAGAACATGCTCAGTAGTTTTGACAACCTCAAATGGAGCAGTGTGATCAATGAGAGCTTGAATGAATGGGGCATGAGGGAACTGACGAGTCTACAGAAAGCTGGATAAACGGATCTCATTCCAAATGTAGTGAGCAGTGTCAAGTGGCTCAGTGGGCTTATCATGCATGCATACCATTAAGTCAATGAAGTACCCACAACCCCGAGAACGTCCTCCTTTCTTGGGATAGAGAGTGCGAAGAACACACTGAAAAAGGATGCAGTAAGGAGACCTGAAGATGGATGAATCATTAGGAGGATACTCAACCTCTTCGGGCCGAAGCACACTTTTGAACAGCGACAAACAAGCATCAACCCCCATTGGTTTATGATGAGGATCCAGACTGTGAATCTTGTGGCCAACACCAGATAGGCCCAATATCTGAACAAACTGGCGATATGTGACACTGAGCTAAACATTGTCGGTCATCCAGGTGAGAGTGTTATTCGTCCCAAAGAAATAGGTGGCATAAAACTAAAGTATGGTAGCTTCATTCCAGTCACACTTGGAGGTCATGGTCGGACCAAGAGTCATATCATCAATGATCTTGACATTGTCATCCGGAAACAACTCAGATGAGCCCTCATATAGGGAAGATCCACAGGGCGATGAGGAGCCAGGCCACATTTGCAAACCATGCTAGCATAGATATCTTGTTGCATATGAGTGCAAAAACGAGGGTCTTCCGCATCGGCAAGCATCTCAAACTGATTGACATCCCTCCGAAATTCCAGATAGGGACCGCCCCCCATGGTCTTGAAGTTGTGAATGGCACAGTTCCCACTGTGAGGCATCTCCATGGAAATGTGACAACCATGAGTGATAGGCATAGCAGACCCACAGACTTGAGGCACTGGGGCATGCGGAGGACACCGTGTACCAGGCTTGGACTGACCGACAGTTTGCCTGGGGACAATTTCTTCCTCTTCTCGGCAATGTAGTCCTCATCCTCCGGATCAGAGGCAGAGAAGGGACTAGGAGGACGCTGCGACCTTCTCTTGGTAGTGGTCTTCTTCTTCGGCCTGATGTTCTCTTTGGAGTCAGTGGAGCCCTAACGGCGAGGGTCTGAAAGTGATTACACGATAGGGATACCGATGAGAAGAAGCCCAAGATGATATGAACACGGATAAAACAATTAAACAAGCGGGGGTGAGGGCATTTTGTTCATGACCATAGGACAAGTCCGAGTGGTAGATCAAAATATCGACATACCCATGGTTAATTTTTTTAGCCAAGTTCATAGAGTGGAATTTTGGACAGTCAAGTGAGAGTAAATCGATAGAGGGACATATGCAGTAAGAGAGAATGCATAAGATTTTACCGAAACCCTAGAATAGATGAGTCAATGAAGATTAGGAAGGACAGAGGCATCCATACCCCGCACTGCTTGGTACGAGCCATGGAGACCACCGGAGTCCGTCGGTCGATGTGCCACCCAAACGAGCCCCTCTGAGAGCTACACACCTCGAAGCTGGAACTTGGTTGGGTGGAATGATAGATTGGGAGGAGACGGAGGGGTGGAGGCAAGATCAGTGGCCGGGAGTGGAGGAGATGGCCGTGGTGGGCCGGAGCAGCATCCGGCGGCGGTGAGGAGCAGGTGAGGAGGGACAGAGGGAGACAGGGAAGAATGCCCCCAAATCCCCGAGCCCCCACATAATTTAGTCAGGAGCTAGCGTGCCGGACATCCGGGATGGGAGCCCGGAAATCCATCGATAGTGACAGAACAGAAACCTGTGAGGGCTGGATTTCCGGGACATAAATCTCAGCAAATGACCCTTGTGTCATCACCAGCCCCAGGATTACTGTTCGCTGGTGGACACTTCCTTGATACAGAATTCCAAGCAATTACAAGAATTTGAGTACAAGACCACAAAGGTCCAATGAATATAACAATGCTCTCTAGTTGTGGATGACGGAAGCGACTCATGGATCTCCAACGTCGATGGGACTCCATTCCCACAAGAACAGCTAACCCGGATAATTCCTATCTCACGTGGCTGCTATCTTCGAATCCTAGGTCGCGGGGGTATCTTCGCAGTACTCATCTCCGAATCATGATCTGGACAATACAATAGCCAGGGACAAGCCAGTGAGTACATTTGAATGTACTCACAAACATCAAGAACAAAAGATATACCGGATGCATATGCTCATGATGAATTAAATTATATGCATGTGCTGACTGAAAATTAAAGCATAACATGATAAAACTTCATACGATGCGAAAGGATAAGTAAACCATGTCAACAGTAAATCAAAGTAATGAAATGGAACATCGGGCATTGGACCGCCCGAAGAATTCCAAGAAAAATGCCAAGCGGGTGTCTAAAAGTGACACCTCGAGAGGTCTTGAAAAGAAATGCCAAACGGGTGTCTAAAAGGAGAATTAGGCGAGACAAGACCGCCCGAGAGTCCAAGCGACGCCACGAGAGGTCTTGAAAATAAAAACTGGAAGCCCGGGGTAGTCTAGCCAGCCCCTGAGACCCTCAGAAAATAAAATAAGGGAAACGGGTTAGTCCACGGTAATATTCAAGCAGCAAGAATATTTCCAACAATAGTAACCATGATAATAAAAATATACATGACAACATTAGTGATGACAATCATATCCTGCACAAATGAATCAAGATCAATTTAATTATTTCCTCCGGAGACTGACACTGAGACCGACACTTGACCAACCCAGACTGTAGTCCTTAACCATGGACACGGCTATTCGAATAGGTCTTATACTCTGCATAGGTTGTGCTATTTACCCACAAGTAAAGGATTTCTTTAGTCAACCCCGAGACATTGACTAATTCCGATTATGGTCTTCGGGATGAAAACACAGCTGACCCGCACATACTAGCTTTAATCCATCAAGCCATGAATCATCCAAAACAATGATAAAGTAAAAATCTAAGTGGGAAGGCCTCATGCAACGACCTCCAATAGCATGAACATTCAGCTTCGGTCCCAGACCGGCCATTCATGCCCCCAGACCAAGTGACATGACTACTGGGGACAATAGTATCATTCCCTATGGTCTCTCTATATGGTGTGCGCAGGAAAGCGATTATCAACTTACTGAATCATACCCTACCTTTGGCAGGGACATGTGGTAGCACGAATCAAGTATGGGGGTTACCGGAACAAGACTCGATCTACAGTCAACTCAGGAGGTTTAAGTTTTCCTATAGTGGTTAGCACAATATAATTCCTTGGCAGTACCCAACAGGGTCACCACCTCGTATGTCTCAACATACCATCACCGATCATTCTCGTCACAACGAGATTTCAGTCTCACGGTCACTTTTCTCGTGACGGATTCTTCCTGCAAATTAATCTGGACCAATACAGGCACATATGGCACATGGAAATAACCATACTCACTTATGCTTCATGTTTAACTGAAGATCAAACACCATCAAAGTGATCATGCATGTATGACTAGTGATTTGCAAATTCCATATGAATTCAACATATTCATAACTCAATTCTAGATGCAAGCAAACAAATATGCATTCACCATATCATGTGTTCAAGATGCTTGCCTTGAGCATGCAGAAAGATTAGGTGCACTCCAAAACTTTGAAAATTATATCTCCCCTCCATTTCCTATTTTCAAAATATTATAATTACCACATAAATCCAAAACAGTGCTAAAAAGTTGTTTGGAAATTTTTGAAATAAATACTAAAATAAACTAGATGAAATTGGGAAATAACAGAAAAAGAACCAAGTCATTTGGAGTTCATATGGTTTTCCTATGGATTTACTAAGCTGGAATAATCAAGGAAATGGACTATTTAGTAGATCCAGCAAAAACCAAGCTTAGGAAAAATGTTCACCCTATCTGGATAAATAGATCATGATTTTAAAAGTAGGGAGAAATTTGAATCATCAAATTTGGATGTGAGATGGCTTCTGTAGAATTATTTGAAATCTACTGGAAAAGGAAAAGGAAACAACTAATACCTTGATGGGCTGAGAAGAAACGCGCCCTAGGCGTGGTATAGCCGCCTGGCGCTACTTGGCCAAGCCCAATCGCTCGACGCGCGGGAGGGCTGCGACATCGAAAGCGTGTTCCCTGAATATGCATTCCAGAGAAGGAGACGTATTTTGAGAAATACGCCATCACTTAAAACGCTCCAGGTGGCTTGTGGGTCACTATTAGTGGGCCCGCCTGGCCCACCGGTCAGGTTTGACCTGTCAGCCGCCCGCGTCTTCTCCTGGCCGAACAGAGGTGGCACTCCGGCGAGGCTCACAGGCGAACGGCGGCACCCCACGGTGAGCTGAGCACATGGGTGTGTTCAGGAGGTCGAGGCGAACCCACGGGTACCCTCCTTGGTCGCCGGAGTGGACGAAGTCGCCGGTGGCGAGCTCCTCGGCGGACAGCAGCGTCGGGCAAGGTGAGGTTTTCGTTTACGGCGATCCCCGAGCAGAATTGAAAGGTGGATCGAGTTCGTGGATGCTCCAGGAGGCTATTGGTGAAGGAACTAGAGGGAAAGGAGCTGTGGTCTTGTCGGAATCAACTGAGAGGCGGAGATGACCGTAGCTACCGGAGGTGGGGAAGACAGCTATTTTTCCGGTTGTGCTACTTCTACTGGAGGCTTACATAGGGAGGAGGAGGGGTGGTGATGAGATGAACGAGCTCGGGGGGGGGGGGCTTTTGTAGCGCGGGGGGGTCGGCTCTGCGGTGTCCAGAGGATAAGCACGACGGCGGCGATCATTATGGCGACAGGTGAGGCCGTTGAGGTTGGCAGGGTGGTCGGTGAGGACGGTGGCCGCCCGCAGTTACTCCTAGGGGGTGCTGGGTGGCTTGGGGTGAGGCACGCGTCGCGGGCGGAGACGTGGCCATGCGGGACTCGTCGGGCGGCGGTCCTGGTCGTCGTGGACGGCGGTGGGCGACGCTACGGGCCAAGCGAGGGTGTCAGCGAGCTTCCAGGTGGTCAAGCTGATCCAGAGAAGGATCAGGATGAGAGGGGGAGGCGGCAGAGCAGTGGTAGTAGCTCGGTCCCGACACGTGCAAAACACGCGCTCTGACCGCGCCCGGTGCATGCACGCTAGATGCTCGACAAATTGCCAGTGGCATCTATAGGGATCCAAACGAGCTACAAATTAACAGGATGCTGCCTCTGGGTATTAGAGGAGTGATGGACATGCTGGTTTAACCAAATGAGCATGTGTCCTGTGTAAGTTAGAAAGTTGCAAAGTTTCTGCCATGCCTAGAAGGTGTTTGACAAAATTCTAGGGCTAGCTAGAAGATTCTGTTGATGATGAAATTTGGCAGGATGAGGTCTCTTTAGATGATAGATATGGTGGTGGAGTTAGTTTGGCAAGATGAGAAACTTGCTAGTGCAAGTTTTACTAGAATTCAGTTCTGGACAGAAACTTCAGTGGCATGTTTGGTGGACCCAAAAGATGCAACTAGAGCTGATCTCCTGGAGTTAAGGTTTTGGTTGGAAGGACTACAATATGGAAAAGTTTCACAACTATTGGAGCTAGGAAAATTAGGGTTGCAGTTAAAACTCAAGAATGGGGCAGAAATGAAATGAGGGTGTTTCACTCAAAATTTTGAAAATCCCTAATTAGGTTTTTGCATAAAAGTGATTTATAGGCATCACCTGACCTCCATAATGTTTGTGGAATTTTAGAATGATTATTTAAAAGGGTCTTAGTGCAACAGGAGCATTTCAAGTACTAAAAATGGTGTTAAAAGAATTGTTTGTGGCAAGTTTTATTATGAAATTATTTCCTACTGTTATTTAGAATATAACTGGCAAGATTAAGAAGACCACCACATACCATAATATTTCACAAAAACAATCTTCAATGGAGGGAAGAATTTTGAAGACAGAAAACAGAAAAGGCTCTGAAATTAATAAATGCCCTCAAATAGCTCAAAATTTTATTTCCGGTCAAACTTTACTTAATAAAATTATGGTTGAATTTTTTTGGGGTGTTACAAAACCACACCAGGGCCCGGATGTCCGGCCGCTAGAGAAGTTTGCCCGATGAGAATTGCCAGGGCCCGGAAGTCCGGCCTCAGTGCCGGATGTCCGACCCCTGGATAGTGAATCTGAGATGATATGAGAAGGAAATGAAATACAATTGGACAAATGATGATATAATATATATGAATATACGCCAAGGAGAATTATAGTCATAGTACCTCCAATAACAAAGAACTAGATATGCATAGCAATGGACCCATAATAATAAAACCATGATTGATTGATGCAACATATGAGCAGTGACCGAGGCCACCATGTTTGAGCATATGAGACATGTTACCGCAAAGATGACTTCTTGGGTACATGATCTCTGCTCCTGAAGGAAATATTCCCTAGAGGCAATAATAAAGTTGTTATTTTATATTTCCTTATATCATGATAAATGTTTATTATTCATGCTAGAATTGTAGTAACCGGAAACTTGATACATGTATGGATACATAGACAAAACACTATGTCCCTAGTAAGCCTCTACTAGACTAGCTCGTTAATTAAAGATGGTTAAGTTTCCTAACCATAGACATGTGTTGTCATTTGATGAACGAGATCACATCATTAGGAGAATGATGTGATGGACAAGACCCATCCGTTATCTTAGCATATTGATCGTTCAGTTTTATTGCTATTGCTTTCTTCATGTCATATACATATTCCTTTGACTATGAAATTATGCAACTCCCGGATACCGGAGGAATAGCTTCTGGGCAATCAAACATCACAACGTAACTGGGTGATTATAAAGATGCTCTATAGGTATCTCTGAAGGTGTTTGTTGGGTTGGCATAGATCGAGATTACGATTTGTCGCTCCGAGTATCGGAGAGGTATCTCTGGGCCCTCTCAGTAATGCACATCATGAGAAGCCTTGCAAGCAATGTGGCTAATGAGTTAGTTATGGGATGATGTATTACTGAATGAGTAAAGAGACTTGCCGGTAATGAGATTGAACTAGGTATGAAGATACTGATGCTCGAATCTCAGCAAGTAACATACCGATGACAAAGGGAATAACGTATGTTGTCATTAGGGTACGACCGATAAAGATCTTCGTAGAATATGTGGGAACCAATATGAGCATCCAGGTTCCGCTATTGGTTATTTACCGGAGAGGTGTCTCGGTCATGTCTACATAGTTTTTGAACCCGTAGGGTCCGTACGCTTAACACTCGATGACTATTTTGTATTATATGAGTTGTGTGATTTGGTGACCGAATGTTGTTTGGAGTCCCGGATGAGATCACGGACATGATGAGGAGTCTCGAAATGGTCGAGAGGTAAAGATTGATATATAGGACGATGGGATTTGGACACCGGAAGTGTTCCAGATGATACCGGGTCACCGGAAGGGGTTCCAGCACTCCCCGGCAAAGATATGAGCTTAATGGGCTTGGGAGGGACAAATCAGCCCACAGGGGGCTGGTGCGCCCCTCCACCAGGCCGGCCAGCCCTAGGTAAGGAAAGGGAGGAAGGCTAGCACTACAAAAAAAATACACTTCCGTGATGATACGTGTTTGTCACACTAGGTCACGTTTTCTGTCATGCATGTACATCCATGACGATTTTATGACAGAATCAAGATAGTCATACCTGTGCTGTCATAGAAGTGTTCCATGACATTACCAAAATTATCATCACGGAAGTGTTCACTTCCATGACGATAAACCACGCGTCACAGAAGTGCTTTCATCAAGGGTGACCGACACGTGGCATCCACCATAACGGAACGCCGTTAAGCTACCGGGTCCGGTTTTGGATTCGATAACCCGTTAACAGCCCTGACCAATGGGGATTTTCCACGTGTAAAATTCATCATTGGCTGGAGGAAACACGTGTCGGCTCACCGTTGGGACAGATGTCATCCACTCATTGGACGGAAGGCGCCTATGATACGTAGACATGTGGCATGGCCCAACAAAGGCCCATTTCGGTGAAAAGGCCGGCCCGTTTGACTTGGTCAAAAGGTAGCGGGCCGGCCCACGGAAAGCCTGTTAACGGCATGTTCGCATATAGCCCATTTACAGCCTGCTAACTCACGGCCCGTTACGGCCTACCGGAATTAGGCCCAGTAGCGTCATTTGGGCCGTCCAATATGATTCCAGCCCGTTGTAACTTCCGGCCCATGTATGGCCCATGACGTCTTTCGGCCCATATGAGTCACTTTGTAACTCTTGGCCCATTAACGGCCCGTGGTGAAACCGGCCTATAATGAACAGTGTATTGCTTTATACCCATTAGCGGCCCATTATTCCATTGGGTCGTTTCCAGCACGTGTTACCTTTCGGCCTTCTCAGGGCCCATTTATTCTTGGGCTCATTTCCAGCATTCGGTTACTTACGGCCCGTTATTGGCCTTTTCTGCTTGTGGGCCAAATTCAGCACGTGGATACAGTCGGCCCGCTTGTGGCCCATTAATCTGTTGAGCCATTTTCATAGCATCATCAAATATGGCCTATTAACGACCCGTTATGGTCAGCCCATAAAACGTACGATTTCCACTCTAGCCCGCTTACGGTCCATTATACGGCCCGTACAAGGCCCATAGATGAGACGACCCGTAGAAGGCCCATAGATGAGACGGCCCGTAGAAGGCATTGATCTGACGGCCCATAGAAGGCAGATGGATCCGACGCCCATAGAAGGCCCATGGATCTGATGGCCCATAGAAGGCCCATGGATCCAACAGCCCATAGAAGGCCCACGGATCCGACAACCCATAGAAGGCCCACGGATCCGATGACCATAGAAGGCCATGGATCGTCCGTCCCGTAGATGGCCCATGGATCATACGACCCGTGGAGGGCCATGGTCACCACAACGTTTGGGCGAGTTGGCCCCCGTTTGAACGATATAGCATATTCAAAGAATTATCCTACTCTATACTATCACCTCTAAAAAACATACCCTATACAATAAAGAGACTAAGGCATAGAAACGTAGAATAATCCTACACTATACAATAAAGAAATTACAGCCGATTATACCCACTGGGCATTATGGTTCGGCACCAGTGATAATAAAGCATACACAAACAGCAAATTACATACACTGGGCAAATATAGCTCATACATCATGGACGCGCATCAACATAACTTACCATTTGAACTATAATCTCTTCAGAAAATAGGATTGGCCGGATTTAGATAGCACAAATTTCAGTCTGCAAAATCTCCAATTCCTTCGTTGTTACCTCAGTGTCTTGTTTCATTTTTTGACTCCTGCATCTAATACCTGCATGTCCAGTCTCAACTTGTTGATTGTACGTTGAGAATCATGTACACGTTGTCTTGCCACCTCTAGTTGATGCTCGAGAACATCAGCACATTCCAATTCCAATCCATAATCATTCGGTAACGGCCATGCCGCACTGCTCGCAGATCTTTGTGTTGATGTCACTTCATCCTGAAATGTTTCTGTAAGTACACATGACTAGGGCAAAAATATAGTTACAACAGTGAAGCGAGCAAGACAGACTATTTTGTACATGGCAAAACAGGACTAACAATAATGTTACACGTCATGAAGCATAAGCAGGTGATATTTTAAAAATTATAAAAAAGGTAGTCTGTGCAGCCTGCATACAGAAATCTCTCTTATCTCACCAGAGGAGCATGATGCTAGGGCCCAATCCAAAACACAGACAAGTTACAAATTTAGACAGCACGTTGCGTAGAAGTAAGCAAGCAGTTGGCCATTCTGTAGCTCAATTAAAGTCTTAGGGAGCATAATGAACAACAGAGGGTTTCATACAAACATACTACAACAAGCAAAACTATGCAATCATTAGCCTAGTATAAACTAGATTGTGAGCCTCATGCAATAATAGTTGGTTAATAGACTTCAAAGCTTTAGGCACACTTCGGCAGAGTAATTAAATGGTAAGGCCTTTAATTATGTCAACTAATAGTTATACAAGTACCCAACATCAGGCATCATTCTTTGGGCATCTCATTAACTGAGGACAAATAAAGCAATTGAAAAGAGCAAATTAACTATGCCTGAAACAAACAAGGAATTGAACTGTTGAGTTGGATACAGTGACTTACCTTAACAGGTTGAAGAGGCTCAGCGCAGCTCCTACTTCTCTTGCAAGGCTCCTTCCTAACATCTTGTACTTGGAAATCCTCAATCTTATCTTCATTGCACCCCCTCTGCAAGGTGACACAAACTAGTTACTCGTCTCCTTGGAAGATAAATATGCATACTTTCCAGTCTGTGAACACAAAAGGATGAGATTATAACAAAACAACACCACATAATGAAACATGCCGCATCTCTTGCACTTGCACACAATGAAATGAGCATTTACTATGTCTGCACTATGTAAAAACTAGGCATACCTTCGAACTGGATCTCCAGGTACTCTTGGAGAGCCTACTTTAGTGTACAGCCAAACCTTTATGTCACCTATGAGTTAGAAAAGGCCCCACTACAGCAGCCCTTAGTGTTTAAATCGTTGACAAGCTCTGTTAGAGTGTTAGGTCAAGAACAACAAGTAATCAAAGCAAACAGTCCTAGTATGGCTGGCTGATGCAAACAAGCAATTGAACAGATGTGTGAGCAAATCTTACATATCAAGAAAAGAAGCAAAGAAGGAGGCTTAAAGACCATCACTTGACTGACCAGATTTAAGGGGCATTTAAACATCATGTGCAACGTATGAACTAACATAAACATTGCATATTCCAGATTCTACAATGGAATGCACATGTATTAGGTTATGCCATGTATGATGATGCCTAAATGTACACTATAGCAGGCAGGAGTGATTCATCATTGCACGCACAATTGAATTGCAGGTTAAGGGCCAGTTCTATTCCGCCTTTTCAGGGCTTATTGTCAAAATAAGCCATAAAAGATGTAAAGAAGTCATTTTTGAGTTATGGGCTTGGGCTTAACTAATTTCGCTTTGGAGGGGGGTGTTTCGGGTAGAACCTCACTAAAAATTGAAGGGAAGGGGAATAGTGAAATGACTCTGTTGTCTGCCTATATTACACTCAAAATGCAACTGCTGACGCCCGCGTCGCACCTGACCCTCAAGTAAAAACAAACACACAAGCGTTCATTGCCCTGCCCGCTTGCATCTCCTCTCCCCTTTCCCTCTACCTCGATCCCCTGCCTGCAGCACTAGGGTTCCTCCAGCGAGCCGTCGCCATTGGTCCCATATGGCCCGGTCCTCGACGATGCTCTGTCCAGCTAGGCTACATGGCCGGCGGGTAGGGGCAAATCTTCCTGGCTGCTCCTCCCTCTGGCGCCGCCCCTCATTCTCATGGTCTCCAGCAGCTGCTCCACTGTGGTTCGTCCAACGCACTACTCCGGCGGGCGCTGCACAACTACGGCTAATGCCACACTGCGGCAGAAGGCACCTTATTCCCCTCCCCTCCTCCCAGGCCGTGGCCTTGAGGTGCTGTTGAAGGATGAGCTCATCCAACAAGGTGAGGATCTCCTCTGATTTTTTTGCCAAATTTTCATTCTGATCCACTATACGATGAATTGCTATGAGCTGCTTCTGCTGCTGCTATATGATGCATTGCTATGAGCTGCTCCTGCTGCTGCTATATGATGAATTGCTATGAGCTGCTGCTGCTGCAATATGATGAATTGCTATGAGCTGCTGCTGCTACTATATGATGAGTTGCTATAAGCTGCACCTGCTGATGCTATATGATGAATTGCTATGAGCTGCTCTTGCTGCTGCTATATGATGAATTGCTATGAGCTGCTCCTGCTGCTGCTATATGATGAATTGCTATGAGCTGCTCCTGCTGCTGCTATATGATGAATTGCTATGAGCTGCTCCTGCTGCTGCTATATGATGAATTGCTATGAGCTGCTCCTGCTACTGCTATATGATGAATTGCTATGAGCTGCTCCTGCTGCTATATGATGAATTGCTATGAGCTGCTGCTGGTATATGATGAATTGCACACTTCTGATGCTGTATGATGAGTTGCTATGAGCTGCTGCTGCTGCTATATGATACTTTCAGGTGGTGCTGCTATATGATAATAACCAGCCACTTGGACCATCAAATTTCAATAAATAATTGTTCTTCATTTAAATGTGGGTCATGCGTTCTTCGTTTAAATTAGGCAATGGGATCTCTATGGAAAACATTGACCAAAGTAAATTGTGCCAAGTAGATGGTATCTTTGTATTTGCATTTTGAGCAAATAGTGATGGTCTATTTTCCTATCATATTAATTACTGCACTGGGTTCAATTTGTGATGTTTGCAAGTCAAATTAATTTTCATATGGGCAGCAAAATGAAAAAATATAATGCAATCTAGACTTTTCACTGATCATACCAAAGATAAGCTGAAAACGCAATGAAAAGAACTGGTTGGCTTATTACATGGAGCTTATATTCACAGGTGCTTATTTTCTTAGGATAACTCGTAATAACTGTCCCTAAGAAACTTGGCCAATAGAACTGACATACAAATAACATGTCACGATGATTGCAATGGAGGAGTGACGTACCATAGCACACTGTATAGGCTCACCGCTGCCTCTCCTTTTTTTGCGATGTTCCATGAAATTGCCACATACATCTTGTACTTTTTCATTGTGTAACCCTATCTGCAAGTTGACACGGCTAATTTCAGACATCTCTACATGATAATACATTGCATATCCCTTGCGCATATTTAAACCACCAATTAATGATTGTGTGCGTAGCATAAACTAGCCATGACTCTGTGTGCTGGACTAGCAGGCACTCTAAGGGAGCCTAATGTAGTGCACTGGAATTCCTACATGCCACCTACGATTTTGTGTAATGTACTGCCTCTGTTCCTAAATATATGTCTTTGTAGAGATTCCAGTATGGACCACATATAGATGTATATAGATGCATTTTCGAGTGTAGATTCACTCATTTTGCTCCGTATGTAGCCTATAGTGGAATCTCTAGAAAGACTTATATTTAGGAACGGAGGTACGAGGTAGTATCATGTATGACATCTACATATCTAATTTAGCAGCCAGTAGTAGAAATCATTGTCTGCACAAAGGGATTACTGGTCGAAAATCCTAGCAAAGCACGCTGGCAGGCACAGAACAATACAAGAGAGAGAGAGACGCACTTACAAGATCATAGCAATGCCTGAGTCCAGGATCTTGGTTGGCCAAGCTGTTAGATCCAGAAGAAACATCGTCCTTGTAGTTTTTGCCAGCTGCATAACAGGTAACAGCGACCTGTTAGTATATTTGAAGTACATCGGGCAGGTGATGCTGGACGGGTTTAAAGGTGACAAGTACCTAGGCCGTGGCGGGTGCTTGGCATCTTGCCAGACGGTGGGAATCAGGTTAGAAACGTCAAGGGTGATGACGCTGCGCTGGCTGTCGGGGTCCGTTAAGGAGATCTAGAACCGTCGAGTAGGGTGTTTGTGGAGCGGCTCCGGTAGGGTGGACTACGGTGTGGGCGAAGCGGATCTGTGGCCGTGGACGAGGGCGTAGGTGAAGCTGCTCCGGTGGTTGGGTTAAGGATGGTGTCGACGAGCGGATCTGCGGCCGTGGACTGGGCGTCAGAAGCTGCTCCGGTAGGTTGGATGAGGGTGCGGGGAAGCGGATCTGAGGCCGTGGACTTGTGAGTTGGCAAAGCGGCCCCGATAGGGTCGAGAATGGTATAGGCGAAGCTACTCCGGTAGGGTTGACGATGGTGTCGGTGAAGCGGCTCCGGTAGGGTTGAGGAAGGTGTCGGCGAAGAGGATCAGAGGCCGTCGGTGCGGCTCGGGGGGGGGGGGGGGTGGACGAAGCGTCTCCGGTGGGGAGTACGAATGAGCCGCTGCAGATGCGCTGCGGTTGACGAGAGTACCGACGAAGCAGATCCGGCGCCGTGGACAAGGCCGACACTGAATGTGCTGTGGTACAGTGGTGGATGAGCAGTCTACTTGTTTCTAGGGGAGGTGGGAGGGATAGATGCGGCCGCAGAAGCAGATCCGACGAGGTGGACGCCGCTGGCAGTGAATGGGCTCTGGTACACCGGTGGATGAGCAGTCTAGGGTTTCGAGAGGGGAGGGGAGAAAGGCCGATGAAGTACGGATGGCATGATGTAAGATGCTCTGGTGCTGTGGAGTTAGTCGTTTTTGCGGGAGGGGGAGAGGAAATGGGGTTGCCATGTAGTGGGGGGAACCGGAAGTTACCAAAGCAGCCCCGACCTATTATGTAGATGAGGGCGGTATTGTAACTGTTGGTCTCCGTGCACCAAGGACAAAAGTGGAATTTCGCATGCGAAAGACTAAGGTGGCCGAAATTTTAGAAGGAGGCGGGAGATTTTGCCGCCCGCGGGATCGTTCGTATCCAGTTTCAACTAATTTTGGACCGTGCTAGCGGGAAGGTCATGCAAGACTGTGTACACGGGGCACGCGTCAGCAGTTAATAACTGGTGTGAAGTCCACCCCAGAAAAAAGACAATAACTCGGGATGATGGGCCGATAACTTGGACGTTCACACGGGCGCGGCCAATCGTACGGGTGTAGTGGCGTGTTCAAAAAAAAGGGATCAAACGCTCAGCCTATGTATATCTCGTGTAAATAGATAATTTAGTGCAATTGGTTATTTACTTTAAACATAATGCATTGACGTGTTAGTGTAGAGGCGCACAAAAAGAAATGGATATTGTAGTCCGCTACTTAAAAGTGTTACCTCATATGATTACATAGCCTCCATTTCATAAATTGCGTACCCGTTGAATTCATATATGAATATTACATATATTACTTCATAATAAAACCTTAAATCATCCAAGACTAATGAATTTGAATGCAAGAGTAACAATGGTGCATGTATATGATAGCTACATTGGTTGTTTGAAGAAACATCACTGTAACTTTGGCATGCACAACTGAAAAGGTTTATTTAAATAGAAAAAATGTGATATGTGAGTGTCCAATCTTTATAGCGTTGAATCGATATTGTACCTTTGGCCATGATACGAAGTAGATATTGATTTATGTTCAAGCGATGCACGTCCACGATCGCTAGATAGTGATACGTGAATGAATTGTGCAATCTCTCTCACACGCATACATATCTCATTTCCCTGTGGGCATCGGAATCACACACGCGCACTTCGTGTATTTCTCTCCCTCCGTCAAGGTTAGAATTCGTCTTTCTACCCCGTCCTAAAAGTCCCTCACACAAAAACACACACGCTCTCTCTGTCGAACACGCCCACCCCTTTAATTCTGGCCACTCACAACCACTAATGTCTCAAAGTATAATTATGTCTCTCACACATATGCCTAAGGTTAACTCGAGTTCGGGAACCATATGAATACATACAATGGGATTCCAGCAGAGCACCTTTTGTTTTGAGATTTCTCTCTCTCTCTCTCTCTCACACACACACACACACACACACGCGCGCGCGTGCATTGTTTCTTGCTTCATTTTTTCCGGCACTTGCATGCACACCGTTTGTTTATCTTCATGATGCTTTAAGTATGCCTCGCACAAATGCTATCTACCTATCCCTTAATATAGCTAGATATGTGTCACACAAACTCCTTCTCCCTACTAGCAAGATGCCCATGCGTTGCACGGAACATCAAGATGCATTTCTATGAGTAGTTTATCTTGAGAGAGAAAAGGATGAACGAGGGAATGCCTTATTTGCAAATGCGGAGAGGGGTGTGGGTATCTTTTTGCAAAATTGCCATAGTTTCCTTCCTATCCGTCAGATATAAATCGGATGGCCTATATTGCCGGATGGCGGGAACACCATCATCACCAACTCTGTTTTTAGAAGAGTAGAGATATGTAAGTGTCACTGCCCCCCACAACCACACACCCACACACACACACTTCCCAACACCGAAGGAGTAGGGTGACACCTCGATCTTGATACTAATCTATTGACTGGCTTCTCTCTCAAAACACACACACACTACCCGACACCGAAGGAGTAGGGTGGCACCTCGATCTTGATAGTAATCTATCTACTCCTCTTTCAAACACACACACATACACACACTCACTAGCTGTGCCTCTGTGCCTACCGCACACACTCTCGATACGTCTTTCTCTCCCTCCCCCTCCCCCCCAACAATGACAGCAGAAGGGTGACAACTCGATCTGATCGTAATCTGTCAATTGGTTTCTCTCTCAAACATTGTGTCTCTGTGCCTCGCTCAGTAGCCCCCTCGATATGTAGACTTCTCGCGCGCGCACAACTGTAGTGACGATGACGCTAAACCCAGTGTGCCTCGTTTTTACCAGCCTCATGTGATAGTTTTCACCCTGTTTTCTGTTAATTAACAAGGCAACCTTTTCTTTGTTACTACTAGTGAATCTGAAATCATTCGGGGCAGACATAAAATATATCACTTCAACCCAATTATCGCAGTAACTATTTTAAAAGAAACTAGCTAGACGCCCGTGTGTTCCACGGAACATCAAGATGCATTTGTATGAGTACTTTATCTTGTGAGAGAAAAGGATGAATGAGGGAAGGCCTTATTTCCGAACATGGAGAGGGGTGTGGGTATATTTTTGCAAAATTGCCATAGTTTCCTTCCTATCCGTTAGATATAAATCCGACGGCCTATATTGCAGGATGGCACGCACACCATCATCACCAACTCTGTTTTCTACTCCCTCCGTTCCTAAATATTTGTCTTTTTAGAGATTTCAACAAGTGACTACATACGGAGCAAAATGAGTGAATCTACACTGTAAAATATGTCTACATACACATCCGTATGTGGTAGTCCATTTGAAATCTGAAAAAGACAAATATTTAGGAACGGATGGAGTATAAGAGTAGACATGGAGATATATCTCCAGCATGGTCTATAACAAAAATGTGCTGGACTGGTTAGCGCCGGATGCTCGCAACGCGATGACATGAGTTCGAATTCTGTGTTTAACTTTAGATTTTTATATTATATATTACTTATTTAATATATACTTCTTTTGCTACTGTACTGACAGTGGAACCCACAGAGTACTTAGAATACAAGATTAAGGATGGACTTGTTTCTTTTTAACTTTCTGTACGAAGCTGTAGCCACCCTGCAAGTCACGTGTACACTGTACATGCAGTTAACTTTTTATAGAGGGACAATCATACACGCAATTAACTCAAATGGATTGGATGTCACTCTATTATTTCCAGCATAAGAGCATCTCCAATGGCAGCCGACAAATTTCCTCCTGCTTCCTTCCGCGGAGGACGACATCAAACGCCAGAGGCATACATTTTCACAACTCTAACCAACTAGATGAAATTCGTGCAAACACGGACTGATTTCATATAAGCATGAAGGATTTCGTATAAAAAAGTCGGATCTTCATATAAACATGATGGATTTCATTACATTTACATGAACTAAGCGGTGCCAATCCAGCTCTCTTGGTATAATTAATACTCCCTCCATCCGGAAATACTTGTCCTAGAAATGGATGTATCTAGACTTATTTTAGTTATAGATACATACAATTTATCCATTCTTAGAAAAAATATTTCCCGCCAGCTGGAGAGGGAGTACATAATCTAAATGGCCACCCACGGATCCCTTTGTCTTCCTCATGTCCGGCAGACACTTGCGGGGTCGACGAAGGTCCTCGGAAGAGACGAAGTAGCAAAGAAACCACCTGAATGCGCAGTCGTCGCCTTGGCGGTGGCCTTCATGGGACCCAAGTGGAGGCGGCCTCCCGTGTTCTACTTCTCCTCGATGATGGCGGCGGACATGGAGAAGCTGGCCACCGACTCGTCGCTCTCTATGCACCCAGCTTCTGTCTCTGCCTACATGGCGCTCCCGCAGGCATGGGAGGCGCGGCCGTAGGCACGGGAGGCGCGCCCACAGACACGGGAGGCGTGGCCACCGCAGACACTGGTGGCGCGGTACGATGCGGCAGCGACGACGCCCGTACCGGCGTGCTCGCCGCCGTGCCGGCGTGGAGCAACTCGCCACTCCTCATCGAGCTGAACTGGAGCGGCGAGTTGCTGAACCAGGCGCCTGCTTGGGGCGGCAACTGGCTCCGTCGGGCCAAGCGAGGTTGGTGAAGCACCGAGAGGCCTCGCCCGTATCCGGAGGGCTCGGTGGGCCACCCAGCCGGGTAATATGCCAGAGAACGGCTCCTCGGAAGCCATCGGAAGAGTGGAGAAAATGGTGAAGGAGGAGATGGGGGAGCGGTGGAGGGGTGCGATTCTTGCCCGCTGTCTGTCTGGCCTCGTGTAAATAGAGGGCGAACGGTAGGAGCTTAGTCGGCGTCTGTCCTCGTTTAAACTGAGGGCGGACGGGAGGAGCTCGGCCGGTGTTGCGTTTAATTCTGGCCCGCTCATGAACGGACATGTGGCCGGAGTAGGTTTCTCGGTTTGCATGCGGGTTTAACGGAGGGGTTTGATGGAGGCGAGGAGGCGTGTTCAGCCGAGCGTGCAGCGGGCGGTGTAGTACTATTCGATTTGACAGCGGGCGGCGCAGTTCCTGATACGACTTTAATGCAGACGAGGGAGGGAGTAGCGGTTCCCAAAATGTTGAACGGCCAATGCATCCTCCTTCAATTAATGCATGAGGGAAGTAATGGGAGGAGGACCGGGAAAAGAGGCTCCACGATGTGAATGCAACGTAGTTTGCCCTCATATAAAGGCGCCCCTCCATTCCAATGCATCTAGCACATCGTACGCACCTAAGCATTTGCCTAAGCACCTACACTAAGCGCAAAAGAGCTCACTCCAGACCCATGGCGGCGATGCGCGCGAGTGGCCAGCGGCTGTGCCAGATGGTCCACGACGCCGGCTTGCAGCATGGCGCTGAGGATCATCTCCAGACAGTGTTGGAGATCGGCTGGTGGATGGCGGCCGTCGACGCCAACTATGACTCTCAGTTGGACCAGATGATCGTTGCCACCACCAACAAGTTCACCGTCCTCAAGAAACTCGCGGACGACATCGCCGTACTCCTCCAGCCCGCGCGCCCGGGCTCCTCATTCCCCGCCACCCTAATCGGCCTCCATGGCTGGAACTTCTTTCAAGCACTGGTGGCCCTGCGACTGCCCGCCGACGCCAGGAAGAATGTCCACTTGGAGGTCGCGCTCGCCGCGAGGCACCACGCCCTGCAAGAATTCGTCGACCTACACATCCACGTGTACGAGCAAATCGTGTACATAGGTATCTACAAGGCTAGTGAGGACGATACGACGTTGGCCTTCCTCAACAGGCTGGAAGCCTTGGATGCCTTTGCTGAGAAGCACCTCAAACTCGCCACAAAAGCCGCCGCTCCTTAGCCGCCGGTCTGTGGCCCGACGCACTAAGTTGAGGAGGAGGAGGTCGTAAGTTGATGGATGCATCTTTGTTCTTGCCTTCTGTAACCACCACCGCGATCGCATCATTGTGGCCTTAATTCTTATTGTGTTGTTGCATTCTCGTTCCAGTCAATACCGACATGTGCGATCCCTTTGCTTAATTATATGCATCACTGTAACTAGTACTCACTACAAAAAAATACACTTCCATGATGATATGTGTTTGTCACAGTAGGTCGCGTATTTTGTCATGCATGTACATCCATGACGATTATATGACAGAATCAAGATAGTCATACCTGTGCTGTCATAGAAGTGTTCCATGACATTACCAAAATTATCATCACGGAAGTGTCCACTTCCATGACAATAAATCGCGCATCACAGAAGTGCTTTCGTCAAGGGTGACCGACACGTGGCATCCACCGTAACGGAACGCCGTTAAGCTATCGGGTCGGGTTTTGGATCCAATAACCCGTTAACAGCCCCGACCAATTGGAAATTTCCACGTGTAAAATTCTTATTGGCCGGACGAAACACGTGTCAGCTCATTAGTGGGTTAGATAGGCGCCTATGATATGTCGACACGTGCCACGACCCACCACTAGCCATTTAGCTTACAAAGCCGGCCCGTTTGACTTGGTCAAACATTAACGGGCTGGCCCATGAAAAGCCTGTTAATGGTCTCTTCGCAAATGGCCCATTTACGTCCCGGTAACTCACGGCCCGTTAGGCCCTAAAGGAAATCGGCCCAACAACGTCATGTGGGCCGTTGAATATAACACCGGCCCATTTCACTTTCGGCCCATGTATGGCCCACGACGTCTTTCGGCCCATATGAGGCCTTCGTATCTTTAGGCCCTTTAGAGGCCCACGGTGACTCTAGCCCATAATGAACAGTAATTTTCTTTGTACCGTTAATGACCCGTGATTCACATGGGCCGTTTCCAGCCCGTGTTAGCTTTCGGCCTATTGACGGCCCATACATTATTGGGCTCCTTTCCGGCCCTCGATTACTTCCGGCTCGTTACTGGCCTGTTCCCCTAATGGGCCAAATTAGGCCCATGGCAAGAGTCGGCCCGTTTCTGGCCTGTTAACCCATTGCGCCGTTTCCAGCCCGTCTTATATTCTGGCCCATTAACGACCTGTTATGCCTGTGACATAATTAAGCCTTTGCTGTCCTCCGGCCTGTTAACGGCCCGTTACCATGCTGGGCCGATACCAATTATGCCCGTTTACGGCCCATGTAGACCCATTTATCCGACGGCCCGAGGCCCATCGATTCTACGGCCCTGTTGGAGGCCCATTTATCGACGGCCCATAGGAGACCCATGGATCATACGGCCCGTATATGGCCCATGGTTGTTGCGGCCACTAGCAAACCAGGGAAAAAGAAGACTAGGAAATAAATAAGGCTAAAACTAACGCTAGGCTATTAAGGCGATTGCACAGATTACATCCACTCTGCACAAAAGATCGCCACCAGTGCAAATATAGGGAACACCCTACACTATACAAAAATGGCTTGCTGTTTTCTTCAGCCAGTGGCTGCACGTTAAGAATAAATTTTGTATCGCACCAAAACAAATTACAACTGTATAACAAAAGGAAGGTTGGCATAAAACTTAACAGTCTAGCAGATAAATGCACCACCAGAAGTTCAGAAGCTCAGTTCATTTGACCTGGCTGTTACGTTTTCATGCTGTATTGTCCGATGGAGCACCATAACCCTCGCCTTCATTTCTCCTAGGCTCCTGAACAACATAGCAAATGTCTGATAGTCTGGTTTCAAAACCATGCATATCTTGACGACATCGAACAATGTCTCTCCTTGTTTCACAAAGGGTCTCTGTTAGGGAATGGACTTGTGTCTGGAGCGCAGATACAACATTGCTTTGAGCTTGCATATCTTGATCATGAGGCAGTTTGGACGAGATTGCCTTAACAACCAACCCAGTATTACGCAGGAACGTGCTTTTGGCACTGTTAGTGAACAGGTACTGACATACTGCAGCAAGAGCTGACATTGCGGTTATAGTTGCCTCGCCACCTTCAGAAGGTGGCGGTTCCACCATTTTTTCCATAGCTCGCTAAAAAGTTGAGTTTTTACATTAGTAGTACCAGAACAGAAGATATTAAGGAGGCAGCAAAACCAAACAAAATAGCTTTGGTCTATATACAGAACTTATTCTGGTGAACCCATGTAAAATATTAGTTGTATTTTATTGCAAAGTACTCCCTCCGTCCCATAATATAAGACGCTTTTTCACACTACACTAGAGTCAAAAAGCGTCTTACATTATGGGACGGAGGGAGTACATAATAAAACCAGGTTCAAAACATATGACCATGTACCATCGCTAATGTATTGTCTATTTCTTCACATTGTATTGAGGGCTAAGGATAAAGAGACGAAGTTTATAATACGGTAAGCATAGTATGACATCATTCATATCACAAAACAACTAAGAACAGACAAACAGGCAATTGTAACGTTGTGTGGGCAAGTCCAGCACGGAACTAGATTACGGGTCAAGATCAAAGGAACATCACTCCTCTCTTTTAAACCTTGTAAGGTGCAATGATACGCTAAGACAATTGTGTATAAAATTGAAAAGAGTAATAGACATTGGCTGCAAACCATGTAGTTCAAGGCACAAGTCAGAGTAAGTAGTAGTTAAAAGGCATGAGGATTAAGGACTTACAACAGCGGCTTTGACTGGTGTAGTCATGCCCTTCTTCTTGCTGGTGTGACAGTCCCTGAAGATTTCCACAGCATTTGGTTCAGGTACTTTTTTGTCCTTGCAGGCTTTCCTCTCCTTTTGGAACTAGTCAATATAGATCTGATAATATGGTACAGCGAAAAGAGTGAAACAGCAGCTAATTACAAGAGCCTCGCAGTGTGCAATATAGCTACGAGATCCTGTCGTCTGTTGGAATTTCACTTTCGTACGGTTGGCCTTGTTCTTTGAACAGTTCACCTACAAGAAGATAGATTTGTGTGGCACATGCGTAAATAGGACTTCAACATGTGATCTGATCACATATATATAATGTACCTGATACTTTGGATCAGACTAGTGTTTAACGAGGCCCCTCCAGTCTTCATCTGATATATTTTCCACTGGAGATGTTTGGGAAAGTTCACTGTTAGCCTTGCCTTCAAAGTGAGTTTTCCTCAAGTTATACCGATACTGACGCAGAGCAGACTTGAAAACATGGGTGCAAGATTGTCTGGTTGCATCATCTTGGCTATCCAACTTGAACCTCATCTATTGAAAATTATGGGAGTCTCATTATCAGCAACCTAGAAAGTATGGGACAGAGCAAGACGATATTACTAGTTTTCATACATAACCATACTTACAGATAAATGGTCGAGGAAGGTGTTGAATTGGGTTTCGTCTTTGTCATTCCTGTACTGAATCCATGTTAGGAGGATACATACATGACACCTAACGGCAACCGCTGCCTCTGATACTAACTTGGCTGACTCTGTAGCATCACATGGCCTTTTTAAACCTGCCTCAAAACGGATCTCCATTCTTCCTCCTCTAGATTTAGTTAACCTATCGAGAATTATCCCCGATGTTTGTTTCCTCTTGCGCCTAGGTGCTAGTCCAACAACGAACATAGGAAGTGTTAGTGTACATCAAACTGTGAGACTACATATAAAGAAGCATGCAACTGTAACTTGACTCCAGCAACTACCTTCTTGCTGTTGAAGCTCACAAGGTTCATCTGATATTGCCAACTCGTCTTGTGTCAAGAGTGCTTGGGAAGTAGTGTCAGGTGGCAAGGGAGCTTGGGAACATGCTGCTAGCTTAGTTGACGCACGAGTAACTCGTGCAGCTGGTAGTACTGTGGTAGGTGTTGCAAGAACTAGGGCTGTCTCTGCTTGTTTGGTGGCAGCTATTTGTTTCTGTTTGGCTTTTTTTGCAGCTTGTGTAGCATGGGATGCCCTGTTTGTAGAATTTTCCACTGGACTTTGACCTTCTATTGCACCATCAGTACCAGCAGAATCTGCAGGATTCATCCGCTTCTCATTCCCTGCCATTCTGTGTTTCTTCCTCTTTCTCTGTGCCATGTTAAGTCAAGCCAACAAGAAAAACGAATAACAATTTAGTTCTTCAGAAAAAATTGATGCGTGATATAGACGAAGTAAACTTTGATGTTAGACAACCACATGATAGGAGGATGTAATATGTACGAAATACAGGACGGAAGAGATAACCAGAACTATGATGTGTAAACTAAGCAGAAGACATTTCACTAAATTAGAAGCAATGTAATGGAAGGTAGACACCATATGAAAGATGCTACAAATATCGCTCTGCCAAGTTAACAATGTCTCATCATAAATGGCATTTAAACAAATGTGAAGCAGTACAAGAAATAAATCATATGCAAGATGCAAACAACATCACACTACCATGTTAGAGGTCTCTCGTCATTAGTGCCATTGCATATTCACAGCATTGCATATTCACACCTTATGATGTGTAAACTAAGGAGAAGGCATTTCAACAAATTAGAAGCAATGAAAGCTAGACACCATATGAAAGATGCAACGAATATCACTCTACCAAGTTAAAACTGTCTCGTCATAAGTGCCATTTCAACAAATTAGTAGTACAAGCTAGAAAAGAATGCGAGATGTAACCTATATCACACTCCAAAGTCAAATGTGTCTTATGATAAGTGATTGTTGCAGGTTACACAACAGTAGTAATTTGATGTAAGAACATGGTGTGATAGACAGATATTGTATGTTCTAGAAACAGGAACTCATGTCTTATTCAAGTATAATGTGTAAAGTAAGCAGATGGAATTCAACAAAATTAGAAGCAATACAAGATAGACATCACACATAACATGCAACCACATATAACAGTGCCAAGTTAGAGGGAGCACCGGTGATGGTGCACTAGGGGAGACGTGCTCATCATAAACACAGCTTTGTTGAGTGTCTATGCATGTGTTGTCTTGGAAATCATCTTGGGGGTGTGGAGGAGTAGAAACTGTAGAGGCCCTCCGTTCGGAAGGAGCACCTTTATCCGCTGCCTTGCTAACTTCCTTCCGCTTTATTGTTTTTGAATTATCAAGTAAAACCGACAAGAAAAAGCAATAAAATTCTCTCTTCAGAACTCATTCATGCATGATACTGACAATCACTACTTTGATGTAAGGCAAACACATGATACCAGGATGGAATATGTACGAAAAACAGGACGACATGGCATGTTCACAACTGTTTGTGTAAACTAAGAAGAAACCATTCCAACAAATAAGAAGCAATGCAAGCTAGACACCACATGAAAGATGCAACCAATATGACTCTGCCAAGTTAAAAGCGTCCCATCATAAATGGAATTTCAACAAATTAGAAGCAGCGCATGCTATAAATCATATGAAAGATGCAACTAATATCGCACTGCATATACTATGTCTCGTCATATTGATTGATGCGGGATACAAAAAAACTATAGTTTTATGTAAGGACATGCTTAATAGACAGATCTACTATGTACTAAATACAGGAAGGCATGTCACATTAACAGGTATAATGTATAAGCTAAGCAGACTAGCACATGCAGTTTAACCAGATTGGAAGAATTACAATCTAGACACCATATGCAACATGCAACCACATATCACGCTGCCAAGTTAGAGCAAGCACCTGTGATGCTAGTGTAGGGGAAATGCTGTAATCAACTACAGAGCTACGTTCACTATCTTCATCTAGCATTGCTGTTTCTTGAGAACCATGTCGGGAGGCTGACGCTGCATTCTTTAAATGAGGAGTAGTCCACTTGCCTGCCTGCCTCATCATAAGTGATTGATGAGGGATACACAAGAACATTAGTTTGATGTAAGAACATGGTTAATACACAGATGTACTAGTACGTACCAAAAACAGAAAGGCATGTCATATTCAAAGGTATAATGTGTAAGCTAAGCAGATGCAATTTAACCAAATTGGATGCAATACAAGCTAGACATCCGGCTGGAGTGGTGAGCATGATCATCTAGGACCTGAGAGCCTGGTGGGAGGTGGGCTGCTTCGCCACCATCGCGGCTTTTTAGTTGGCTTCCAGGTGATGCCTGTCTTTGCTGGGCTTGTCACTGGCTTGGCCTGTGCCCTGACTAGCTATTTGTCTTCTAGTGCTCACGGGATGGTGGTTCATGTAAAAAATATCTTTCCTTATCTTAATAAAGACCGACTTCGGCCTTTCAAATACAAGCTAGACACCATATGGAACATGCAACCACATATGAAGCAAGCACCTGGGATGGTGGTTCATTGCGAGCGAGGTCATCAACTCCAGAGCTACGCTTACCGTCTCCATCAGCTGACACTGCACCCTTTATAGCGCTGTAACGTGCCGTGCCTAGCCGCGTAGAAAGCTGGCACGGCTTGTCTCTTTTCTTTTTTGCTTCTCTCGAAGCAGACTCTGAAATACCCTTGCATAAAAACACAATAGTGAGAGTATGGGTGAAGTGTGTGCAGAACTAGTGCACTGTAAAAGTAGCAGATAGCAGGTGGCTGAAAAATAAATGACACGAGACATATGATAGCTCTACAACATTGCATGGCAAACAAAATTAGATTCTACTCCATATGATTTTGTAATATATAAGAACAAGAAATGCAGGTACTCCTCCAGCACACCACCACATGTGGTCATATCTAAGATAACAGTCGACTGAAAATAAATAGGTCAGTCAATTTTTTTTAATGAACCGTCCGATCTATAAGGAACGGGTAGATGGCCTTCGTCTACCTCCCGCCAGTCACTGTTGACGATCTTTCTCGAACCGCCAGCGACCACCGGCCCAGACCCCTGCCTCCGCCGCCCCGCCCTCCCCTCGACCTCACACTACCGCCGTGCTTGACAGCGCCCCCAGGCCATCCCTTTAATCCCGGCCGACCTCCAGATCTGGCGCCAGTAGCTCTAGGCCCCACACGCCCCTAAGATAAACACCAAGGCGCTGCTTCCCCGGCGTAATAGGCGTACTAGCGCCTGTTACGCCGGGGAATGCTTCCGTTAATTGGGAGTCAACTGACCAGAAATTGAAATTCAGGGGGGCGACGGACCTCTACCTAAGGTGAAATAGTATATGAGGAGAAACCTTGTGCATCGCGAGTTACTAGGAACATATCGGCGGAGGGGAAGAAGATCCGAGGCGGCGAAGGATGGCATAGCAGGAACAGCTCCGGTGCGGTGGATGGTGGCGAAGTTGGAGCGGCAGCGGTGAGGCGCAGGACGGCGTGGTTGAACTGGCTCGGGTACGGACGGCTCGGCCTCGGCTTCAACTACTAGCCGTGGAGGGCGTTGCGGTTGATGGGTGGGATGGGGTGGCGGACGGAGGACGCTGGGGTTTCGCAGCTGGTGGAGAGGTAGTTTTGGCGCCCACAGAGTACGAATGGGGAATCAGACGGGTGGGGGGGGACCATGTTTCGGTCTGGGACGCGCTTGTTTTTGGCTTTTTTTTTAACAGAAGATGGGACGCGCTTGTTTGAAATTTGGGGAAAGTACAAACTTTTCCCCCCTGTTAAATTTCGGACCTACTGCAGGTCGGGGGTAGGATGGTAATCCCAGGTGTCCCAAATAGTGGGCGGGAGCGATTTCGGCCGCGCGCATGTGTGCTTAGGCGGCCATTGTGTATGAATGTTTTTCGGAGGCGGTTGCGTGGCGTCTAGATGAAGCTACAAACCTACCCTGGTTTAGACCTTTCGACGTCGGGCCGGTAGGTTTCACGGGTTGGAGTTATTAGAAAAGTAATTTCCTTGTACTACCAAACATTGGTCTCACGCGGTTTCGGGCGAGTAGAGGCTCTTTTGGCGCTTCGTTCGAAATTTTGAAACACAAGCATTCACATTTAGAGTACTCTTGAACTATGAGGATTGACCTAAATAGACAACGTTATGTTTGACCTTGTATGTTTGAAAACCTCATTAAATTATCCGCTTCTTTTTGAAATTTTGACACTTGAAAATCCTATAACTACGATTATTTTGGAATGGAGGAGCTAAATTTGAATCTATTTTGTACACGACTACATATGCTATTATGTACAAAATCAGAGCAAAGATTGGTGCCCCCATAATTTAGGTATGATTTACAAATGCCATGATATCAAATTCAAATAATTGAATGGACTTCATGTTGAATTCGATTTTTTTAAACCACCTTAAGTTGAATTCAAATGTATGCTAGTTCATAGGTAGCTATTTATAATGTTCATTGTGTAACTTTCGTATGTATAATGTGCTTTACACACACAACATGAACTATACTCACGTTTATATTCGATTGCTAAAGCGATGCATTGTCTGGAGTTCAAAATACTAACTATGTGGATCAATTGTGTCGAATAATAACATAGACATGCTCAAATTCGATAGAATCTAGATGTCTGATGGATCAATGACCGTTCCTTACGCGAATTGCAAATATCATGATCCCATCCTAATATTTGGATACAATTTATATCTTTAATCAATGTGTACAACAGTCTTTTACGTGTAGTTTCACTCTCCATCGGTGGTCTCTCACACATGCTCACACACTCTCTCCCGAGGTGTCTTTCTCGCACACATGCTCTAGATATAACCCTCCCTCCCTCTCGTAACCATTTACAACTGTTTTCACTAACCTTTATCACAAGCACTCTTCCTCTCGCAAGCATACACACGCACAATCCCCATCGACCCTTTCTATATACATGGACCTGCCTACGTGTCTCATGTACGCACATTATCTTTAGGCCTGTCTCTCACGCATTGTCTCACACCTCTCTTCCTAATCGACGAGTATGATTCTAGCAGAGCATTCTGTAGGATGCCCCTTAAAGTTAGGTTGGATGAATAGTAATATCAGAGATAAAGGGGTTACCTTAGTCCGAGAACCTAGGGTTACAAATCCTAGCGGGCTTTGTCAGTGGACACAGAGTCCTTCACAATTCTGCTATCTTTGTCTTGTACGACTAGTCATCCATGGGTCTTCCTAAATGCGTCACGGGCCGACCAATGTGGCGCAGGACGGAACCGAACGAAGGGCCTCACCTCGACCCACCGGACCTCACGCGGTGACACACCCTCTGCCCCCACGTCTCGTTATCTTCTCACACCCACACATACCAACACAAACACCACACACAAAAAAATTCTCCTGGTGCCTCTATCCCCTCCCCCCTTGCATATACACACTCAAGGAAGGGAATCTCTCGTCGTGACGTCATATTCGTCTCTCTCTCTCTAGACCACTCTCATTTCTCGTGCTATCTCTCCCACGCCCCCCCCCACCGGCCCCTCTATCCATGCCTCTCTCGAATACGTAATACACACACATACCTCTCTAGGCCCGCCAAATGCATCAACTACACATTCACACATGTTACATCACGTACCCCATTGATCTAAAAAGCCCTCTCTTCACGTTTATTTCGCATACAACATTCCTTTTGAATAAAGTGTGGCCAAAAAATTATTTTAGAATTTCTACATATATACAACATTACAAAGTTATATGGAGGAGTACGAACGCTAATTTGCATTGCATGGTGCCCACAATGATATTTATTCCGCACTGTGAATTTGTATATTTTTATACTATATACAAAGTTAGTCATAATAAAGAGAAACGAAGAGCATCTCTCTCTCCATCGCATACCCCCCTGTACGCCCCTTTCACGTATGCACACAAACTATCTCCAGGTCCTCTAAAAGTAAGCCCCCAGCACATTCACGCATGTTTCATCTTTCTCTCGCGATATATACAATGACGATCATTGTATTTGAAGCGAAAGCACGATACGTACATTGGACTTCAGAATCCACTCATTACGGTCACCATTTACGTTTAGTGGTTATTATACAGTCACGGGCTCACCGTACAACTCTGTATTTGCTCAAGACATGACTAGTTGACCAGTTAAACGCTCCACGTGGCACCTCTAGGTGTTGCATCACATTATCTCACTACCATCGTGCCCACCTGTCGGCTTGTATCTACTCTACATCTACATCTTATAAAATACACTCTTATAAAAAACAGAGTTGGTGATGATGGTGTGCCTGCCATCCTGCAATATAGGCCGTCCGATTTATATCTGACGGATAGGAAAGAAACTATGGCAATTTTGCAAAAAGGTACCCACACACCTCTCCACATTTGCAAATAAGGCCTTCCCTCGTTCATCCTTTTCTCTCACAAGATAAACTAGTCATACAAATGCATCTTGATGTTACGTGCAACGCACGGGCATCTTGCTAGTAAGAATGAAAACAAACGACAAAAAATATTTGGACGGTGGTTCGAAGTCATGACCGCGGGCACAGCGGACAAGGTGGCCTTGTATTGGTATGCTGAGCCGTCTGTTTTAACACACAGGAGCTGGTGTGGTGATTATACACACACGCACGCATGCACACGAACTGCATGCACGCAACACTCACACAAACACATGCACCCACGCACGCACGCAACACTCACACGTACACACGCAGCCACGCACGCACGCAACACTCACACGCACACACGCACGCATGCATGCACACACCAGTACACCACACGACCAACACACACTCTCACGCTCAAGTGCTCAACCTACACGTGCATGCGCACACATCAGGCCCTGACAGACACATACACAACCAGGTGATTCCCGCGCACGGGTTGGAGTCTTGTCGCGCCTGCGTAAATTTGTGTTTATCTGACCTTTTCCCTATGCGAACTGACAGGTGGGACCCACAAGGAACATGGTCAATTTAACTAGTCAACATGGCGCCACGCAGACTATTTGGCCGGTCAACAGAGTGCAATCCGATGCTGAACCGTGAGCAAGTGACCGTATAATCACCGCAAAACGTATATAGTGACCGTAATCAGCTTATTCTGAAGTTCGGTGACCGTATTACGCTTTTCTCTCTGTAGGCCCTCCAAAACTACATCTCTACACGTTCTCGCATGTTACATCTAACAACTATGCAATACAACACTACTACTACACTCTAACACAATAAATCATATGTGTTTTTAGTTTTACTAGATATCATATTGTTACTTAATTATTCAGTTTGCATACATTAAAATTGCCTTTGAAATGTATGGCCAGTATCATCTACCGCGCGGGAAAAATCCCGCCCTTTCCTGTTTAATCGGGTTTGTATCGATGGATCGTGCGAAACAGCAAAACTATAGTACTATACAGTACAAGTGACAGTTCACTGGGCCGTCGTGTCGTGTACTCCTCCGTCGTAAGAGTGGAGCGCTCGCTTTCATAAATCTTCTAGTCCCTTTCGCCGACATGTGGGACATCAAGCTACCGGGTCCACGTGCCATACCGGAATACAGTGCAGAGCAGCCGGGGTGAAGCACCCCAGTCATGGCGCCGGCGTAGTAATGAGCAATGAGGCGTCAAATCACAAAGCTGCACCTTTCCCGCAGTTAAGTTGGAGGGACGAAGTAATAATGCTAAAAAAGAAGTTGGAGGGACGAAGCAACCATCATTTCACTCGTTGCTGAATCCGCTTCTCCCTCATCTTCTTCAACTTAACCACGTGTTGCTTCTGCCGTTGTTCTGCCTCATGTGGGACGCGGATCGGCTTGGTAAAGCACTGACACGTGGGACCGCATGTTAGCAAACCGCCAGGACAACGTCCTCTAAAAATAAGAAACCTCCCCCGCCATCCGCGCGGCAAAATCACCTCCTTTTTACTAATCTTGATTCTATAATTTTTTAGATCAATATAATTGAGATTTGTATAGATAGCACACAGGAGCAAAACCAAGTGGTACGGTTAAGGGCATCCACAATGTGTAGCCAAATGTGAAAATAGCTTTTGGCATCGTGGGAACCATTGTGGACGGTGTTGCCAAAGCCAAAAAGATGGAACCGAAGCTCCCTGATTGATTGATTGAAGGAATAGAAAAATGCAACGTCTCTCCTCTTTCTCCCATGCTTGGACGCATGTAGTACAGTATAGAGCACAGAGTCTACTCCCCTGTCCCTTCTATCACAAATCACAAAGCAGTGAGGCGTCAAATCACAAAAGCACGGACGAAGCAACCATCATTTCACTCTTCGCTGACTCCGCTTCTCCATCGTCTTCTTCGAGAAACCATCTCACCGCACTAAGCTGGACGGACGACGCTATTGTGTACTAGTAGTACTAGTACATTTACGCGTCCTTTGGTTCAACGGACTTCCTGGATGCAAATAAGGCGGTTGTCTCGGCTTGCAGGCGGCACTTGCGAACGACTTACCGTGGTCTCCTCAGGCCTCAATGGTGTTCTCCGTCGAACGCACTTCGCCAAACCACAACGTTCGAGATATCGTCGATGTCACCGCAACGAGGAAGGAAGTCAAATATAGTTACTACCTCCATTTTTTGTACACAAGGCCAGTATATCAAAATTACAATTTGCAAAAGGCCACTAACACTAATCGAGGCAAAATTGATGGGGTTTGCCTCGTACTAGCAACCAAGGACATTAATATCCCCTGCATGCATGCGGAAGTGAGAAGGTTGGTTTGCATGGCGCTGCATTAATCAATCGATGAGGAGTGAGATGGTTAGCTCTTTGGTCTTTGGAGAAAAAATACGCATTAATTGACACGTGAAACGAGGATTTGTATCGATTAAATCCCGCGAAGGAAAACCCCGCCTTTCTTTTTTAACACTAGTACTCCTAGTACGTACGTACTTATCCTGTTTGGGTCTAGGCCTTGCATTGCCATACTTCGCCACACATTTTTGCCAAGCTTGCCTAAAGTTTTCAAAATGAGAAGGAGGTACACTTGCGCACGGCTGTCGCGGTCGCACCGCACCCTCACACGGTCGCTCCTGCACGCCGCGGTCGCACCGCACCCTCACACAGTCGCTCCTGCACGCCGCAAACCCAACCAAGGGAACGCACCCTCACTGACACGTGCTGTCGCATGTGAACAAACCAAACTCAGCCATCCTACCGCTGACACATAATTTTCGTTCATAGAGTATGTTTATCCAACCGCATGTTGGGGAGTATCCGTACGGCCCGTGCGGTGGTCTGTTGGGGAAGAAGAAGAGGTGAGGAAGAAGGGTTAGGAGACGTAGGATATTCATCCAACCGCCTGAAATGGTAGACTGACCCAAGTCAGGCGACTTGCATAACAATATATGTTTTTACACAGCAAAAGATCCATAAAAACAACAACATAAAGAAAAACTATCACTGCTCGCGGAACGAGACGGCCTCGTCGTCTTTGGCTGCTGGCGCGAACCAGCCGTAGCTGCCGACGTGTGTCTCCGCACCGTGGTTGTCCTCGGCCTCCAGCTACTCGTTCACGCGGAGCGTGCGGGCACTCTGCACGGACGAGAGCACAACCCGGTTCAAGTCAAGGACGTCCGGTTCCGCCTGCAGGAGGGCCTCGATGGCAGCGGCATCTGCGCGCTCCACGTCGACTCGAGCCTCCGCCGCCCGGTTCAAGTCCAGGACGTCCGGTTCCGCCTACAGGAGGGCGTCAATGAGAGCGGCATCCGCGCACTTCGCGTCGAGTCAAGCCTCTGCCGCCCGGTTGAAGTCTAGGACGTCCGGTTCCGCCTGCAGGATGACCTCGATGGCAGCGGCATCCGCGCGCTCCGCCTCAAGTTGAGCCTCCGCCGCCCGGTTCACAACCACGACATCCGGTTCCGCCTGCAGGAGAGCCTCGATGGCAGCGGCATCCGCGCGCTCCGCGTCGAGTTGAGCCTCTGCCTCCTGGTCCTCCTTTAGTATCGCCATGTTGAACTGCTGGTCCGCCTGCACCATGGGGGACTCGGACGCCGGCACGAAGTTGACGTCCATCGTCTCATACCCATCGGGGGCCTTCTGCGCCGCGACCTCCACCATGAACATTGGATCGGCTTCCTCCTCCTCGTAGCTTGGATCCGGAGAACTCGGGGATTGGCCCGCCGCAAAGCGAGCTTGGGAACGGAGGTCTGTGGCGCCGACCGCCGCCGCGATTTCTGCGCGGCGCTCCAGCGTCAGCATCTTGTAGTAAGTGATCTTGCGGTGCACCATGGCTTTCCGGTGAACTAGGGGACGCTTGATGCGGGCTAGGGGATCGAAAGGTGGGGGAATGGGCTGGAGATTAGGTGTGGTTTTAGGGCAGTGGCTGGCGTAGACCGAGCAGCGAAGGTTTTGGTGTGAATAGTGGTTCCGGTGACGACCGGTCAATCGGTTTTGACTGTACATCGCTCTTGTCGCGTTCGCGTTGCAGCCCGGCACACTGGACCCTCCACGTCGCTCACCGAATGGAACGCGCTTCGTATTGCGTTTTCGCTCGCTTGTGGGACCGCAGTTGAGAGCAAACCGACGTCCCTCCCCCTCCCCGCCCGCATCATTTATTATACTACCACTCCCCCCGTTTTATGCGGAGTAAATAAAACAGAGGGAGTATACTACGGATGAGGATCCCCTGACGTGGCCGAACCCATTGAGTAACTGACATGCGGGGCCTAGCAAGCATGGGGTCCGCAAGTAAGTGACCGAAAGGGAGGGTAAGGCAGGGATACCTACGTCAGAGGATCCACTTCCACTACTACTCCCTCCTTCCAATTACTATACAGGGCCTAATGCGTTTTTCGAGGCTAACTTTGACCAAATGTTAGAGTAATAATATATGACATGCAACTTACACAAAGCATACGGTCAAATTCGTATGTGAAAGGAGTTTCCAATGATATAATTTTCACATTATACATCTCATGTACTATTAATCTTGTCAATAGTCAAATGCGGTTTTAAAAACGCATTAGAGCATGGTTAATAATATAGCCAGTCGATGGCTATGAGGGACTGCCATGTCATCTATAGCCATCATCTATTATATGCACTCATACAGTAGTGTGGGCTATAAGGTTGGCTATTTCCCGCAAAAAAATTATAAGGTTGGCTATTGTATTAGTACTTTTTTCCATCTCCTCTCTATCTCTTTCTTCATATTTATTGTATTTAACTAGGAATGCGTATATAGCTAGGCTCTTGCATGAGAGCTCACTCCCCTTACTTTTTCACATCTCTCTCCTCCACATAGGCCCTATATAAATGGAAGGAGGGAGTACTACTATGAGCACTGCATACTCTAGTACAGATGTTGTCAGTACTCCACTAGTACTATTGGACAGGGAGCTTAAAAAAGTTACTATTGGACTGGCTATACGTGGCGAAATCCTAGTAGGAAGAGCATGCGCGAGAACAAGCACATTCACGTGGTTGAAAACAAATTGGAAACCATCTCGAGTACAAATCTAGGAGTACGTACGAATCTAACAATATTGATTGGGCGTTGTTGAATGTTGATACTTTTTTGATCAAAGTAGAGATACTTTGACTACACATAAAACTTATATGTAAACTAGAAAGGATAGGAGGGAGTATATTGTACGTTCAAAAATGAAACGAACATTGAATACCCTTTATATATGATTTGCGGATGCTATGATCACCGGTTCAAAATTTTGAATCCGCCTTAGGTATCACGTGCCCCCACTCGTTTTCTCTCGATTTCATCTCGGGGTCCGGAGATTGATTGAAAGAGGACTAGGGTGGGTACATGCGAATGATACTCGGCGGAATGTTCAAATGAGGCATGCGGGAGGATGGACTCGACCGGAGGGCGACATGATCGATGGAGAAGAGGGTTGGAGAGGAATGAGAAATAAGCAAACGCCACATGATTATACTTGAATGGCTCAAATAAACAATAAGTTGTCTCGCTTGGCCTACATAGTGAAAGGCCTAATGCGCAACACGGAGCACTGACGCTCGAATATGGCCGGGAAAACAGGGAAACCGACATGTGGGGCACACCCGTCGGGACGACGTAGCGCAGACTAGTCCAATGGAGGAGCTGGCCCACGACCTCCTCGCCACCGACAACCGTTCATGTGGGTCGTTGGGGCCAACAACGTGGCGCAGCTCCAGCACCGCCTCTGGACATGGCGACCGCGGTGAGCGACACGCTCATCGTCACTAGACATGGTCGGTTTCAGTGTGCCGAGGGTGGCGTTAGTGTTGTGGCACGACCAACAGTATGTTTGGTTTGTGCCCAAGGTTGCCCCATCAAAGCATTGGGTAGCCAAAATTTTGGTTGAGGTATTGGTTGCCCATGATTTGGCTGACATTGGCAAGAAAAATGAACTAGAGTTGGCTAGAGTTCATTGGCATGCCAAAAAAATGGCAACCATCCAAACAAAGACCAATCTTTGGGTCATGACCAAAATTTTGGTAAGGTGCACTTTGGCCACAATCCAAACACACCCCAACACCCCGCTCGTCGAGGATGCACGGGGCACCGCGACGCGTCCGCGGAGTGGTGTAGCGCGGCCAACTGCATCCTCAGGACCTGAGACCATGCCGGGTCGTCTTGCTTTTTCAATGACATGCGGGGATCGCATGTGAGCAAAGGGCATCTCCAATGTTGCCACGACCGCAGCTGACTACCCTGGCACACCAAAACCCTCGTCCCTTGCGCCGTCGCGCGGTGCGTTCCCAGCCAGCGCCAGCTGCCCGCATTCATGCCGTCTGTTTGTATGCCGTCGTTAAGAGGATCGGTGCCTGAGGAACCAACTCCGGCGACTTAATGACGCACCCGGACGCTTGGCCTCATCGGAATGCGCTACTTAAAGCGGCAACGCCCAGCTAACCTCCACACCATAGCGCATCGTCCTCCTACCTGGCACCACATCCGCCATGACCACAAGCGCGAACGCTCTGCGGGAGAGCTTGTCTTCGGGGATGAAGCTCGAGGTCACCGCCCTCGCTCAAGTCGCCTCTCGCGACGCAATAGCGGTGTAGTTGGACGTGGACGCGAGCGCGCAAGCGGTGGCCACGCTGGCGGCCGACGACGGGAGCACCGTCACCACGCGTCCTACTTGCCGCCGTCCAACGTCCGGCACCGCCGAGGTCGGGGACTCCTCCAAGGATGAGTAGGGCATGGGAGGCGGCAGGGCATGGTGTGCCAACTGGCCGGTCCGTATCCCGTGTTCCACTCTTCCTCGCCGGAGACCGCACCTTCACTTCACGGGTCTTGAACCCTGCCCCCGTACATAGAGATCGCAGATGGAGGACGTCGGTCGCCGCCGTAGAATAGGTTTAGGGTCGGGTTTCTTTTATTTTTCTGTCCTATAAAAGTTCGAAATGTAATGAAAATTTGCCGTGTTTGCATTAATCTCGGCCGGTGTATATGAACTTTCACAATAATATAGTATATTGTAGGAGTACTAGCAAGATGCCCGTGCGTTGCACGGAAGATCAAGATCTTGTGGGAGAAAAGGATGAACGAGGGAAAGCCTTATCTGCAAATGTGGAGAGGAGTGCGGGTAAATTGTCATAGTTTCCTTCCTATCCGTTAGATATAGATCGGACGGCCTATATTGCAGGATGACAGGCACACCATCATCACCAACTCTGCTTTTTATTGAACCGAGACAAATCTAACATGTGAAGTAAAATAAACACACAGGGTCTATACATACACAATTTATCTTAGGCACTCCAATAGTACGTCCACTACACATCACGCATTTCACATCTTTCTACATCTACGAGAACCTACGAAAGGGTTAACGTAAATTGCCTTTCTCTCTCCTCCCCTGATTTTCATGGTGGTGGGCCCCTCCTCCCCCCAATCTACAATCAACAGCTCACACGTTTCACATTACGTTAATTACGTAACTGGGATTACGTAGGTGTAGCATTACTCGTCCTAAAAAACCCAACTAAGCCAACCTCCCAGCATATCGCGCGGGAAAAGAACCGGCCGCGCCGTTTTAGTCGGGATTACCGGATTACTAGTAGTAGTATCGATGGATCGCGCGAAGGATTACTAGTAGTATCGATATGATATGATCCATGTTTGTAAGAATAATTGTGTTCTGTTCCGGAAGGATTATGCCAACTTAAGTGAATGCCCGAAATGCAAATCATCAAGATGGAAAGATGGCGATGCTGTGAAGAGGATTCCTCATAATGTTTTGAGACATTTTCCAATTATACCAAGATTGCAGAGGTTGTTTCATGATGCTGAAACAAGAGAGGATGTACTGTGGCATTCTAGGAACCAGGAGTACAGAGATCAGAATGTAATGAGCCATCCATTTCATGGTAGTGAGTGGAAAAGCTTCAATCATAAACACAAAAAGTTTGCTGCTGACTCAAGAAACATTAGACTTGGCTTAGCTTCAGATGGATTTAACCCATTTGGCCACCAGAGTGCCACATATAGCATGTGGCCAGTGCTTGTTATCCCTTACAACATGCCTCCAAATGTCTGCACCAAAGAATCAAACTACATGATGGCCTTGCTCATCCCAGGTCCAAAAAGTCCTGGAAAGGATTTTGATTTGTTCATGGAGCCTCTTGTGGAGGAACTTCAACAGCTATGGAGGGGTGTTCTCACTTGAGACCTATATAGCAGCCCACCAGCTGATTTCTTTCTGTGTGCTGTTATAATTTGGTGCATCCATGATTATCCGGCTTTGGGCACTATGTCAGGGCGAACGACACATGGTTACAATGCATGTGTTCGCTATGACAGGAATCCGTTGTCATACGCAATACTTAGCAAGATCTGTTACATTGGACACCGCCGTTTCCTTGCCAAGGACAAGCCGCATCCTAGAAAATACCGAAGACATGTGTTCAATGCAAAGCATGAAAACCGTGATGCGCCAAAGAGGCTCACCGCCGATGAGTTGCAAGTGGAATTAGAGAAGGTCAGGCATATTACACCAGGAAACCATCCTGGTAATGGCGGGAAAAGGAAGCGTGGCAGGGCAGAAGAGAGATTATTGTTTACCCGCAGGTCCACTTTGTGGGACTTGGAGTATTGGAAAGATTTGGATCTGCGGCATAATCTTGATGTGATGCACATCGAGAAAAATATATGTGACAGCATTATCGACACACTTCTTAATATTGAAGGCAAGACGAAAGATACCTTAAAATCTAGGATTGATTTGACACACCTGGGTATCAGACAGGATTTGCAGGTGCAAGATGAAGGTAAACCACGGGATATGGCACCAGCTGTGTACGTCTTGGACAAGGTAAAAAGAAAAGAATTCTGCGAGGTCCTGTCACGTGTGAGATTCCCACATGGATTTGCTTCCAACCCTGAAAGGAGAGTCAGTCCAGATGGAAACAAGGTACAAGGGTTGAAAACTCATGACTGCCACGTCCTACTTCAAAGGGTTTTACCTGTTATCCTTAGAGGATTGGGCCGCCCTGACTTATACAGAGCAGTTGCAGAGTTGGGACAATTCTTCAGGGAACTCTGCAGTAGAAATATCAGGATAGATGCTTTGGAGCATCTTAGAGACAAGATACCAACTATCCTATGCGACCTTGAGAAGATATATCCTCCAGCCTTCTTTGATGTGATGGTGCATTTGGCTGTTCATCTACCTGATGAGGCACTACTTAGAGGTCCAGTACAGTATGGCTGGATGTACCCTATTGAAAGGCGGCTAGGCACTTTCAAGGGCTATGTTAGGAACAGAGCTAGACCCGAGGGTTCCATTGCAGAGGCCTACATTGCTACAGAAGCATTGACATTCTGCTCAAAATACATTGAAACAGCTGATCAGCTTAGCAAAGAGGTGGGTGAAGACAATCCCGGGCTCAATGTTTTCGATTATTCTGTTCGAGTTACAGGGAAGAGTCGACAAGAGGACAAACCTAAAGATTTGGACAAAATGGTTTGGTATGTGTTGAATAACTGTCCTGAGATACTACCTTATATCAAGTAAGTGCTAAGTACTGCAGCTTATACATCGTAATCTACTAAACTTGCAGCACATTCTTATATATTTAGATGTTTGACGCGATCACTATGTTGTGCAGCATCTACAAAAAGGAGTTACTGCCGCAAAATCCAAGAAACATTGACAAACTGGTTATGGCAGGATTTGCGAAATGGTTCAAGAGCCATGTAAGCTTTTGAATTGCACTGTCAGTTTTTTAATATATTGAGTACATAAGATGATCAGCTTGTCTATTTTCTAACCATAGGTTAAGAAGATGCGGGAGGATGGGCAGGCAGTTGATGATGCCCTTTACTCACTAGCAATGGGTCCTGATACTCGGGTAAGACATTATGAATCTTGCGTTGTTGGAGATGTGCGCTACAACACCCTTGCACGAGATGAAGGCAGGAAGACACAAAACAGTGCCATCATGAGCACGGATACGTATGACAAAGAGACAACTGAAATGTATGCTAACATAACAGACATTGTTCAATTGCTGTATATCTCCAGTTTCGAGGATCATCGGTGTGTGGTTCTGTTGTGCTGTCGTTGGTATAACCTGTTTTCCAGGATCGCAAAACCCAGAGCTGATGATTATTTCAAATCCATCAATGTCAAGGCGGCGTACCAGACGAACGAGCCTTTTATTTTGGCAAATCAAGCAACACAGATATTTTTCTTGGAAGACACATTTGCACGTAGCGATGACTGGAGAGTATTGCAAAGGTTTGAGCAGAGGAATTCGTTTAATGAAGTTGCACAACAAGATGATGCTTACACTGCTCCTGATGTACAAGATAACACAGATGTTCCTAATATCTTTGAGAACTATCACATCAATGACGCCGGCGAAAAGATTGCCTGTCGTGCTGTGGACATACAAGAGTTGATCAAGAAGAAGCAAACGTTCGAGGACGTTGAGGACGAAGAAGAAGATGACACCATGGGGAATTACGATTCAGACTGATACACATGGCGAAGATGTTGACGCTGCTGCTGCGGATGATGATTACATTGCTTTTGTCGTATTTGCCTGTCAGAAGACGTTTTTTTATCTACTATGTGAAATTGTGTTTGCTATGACAACTGAAACCTGATGAACATGTTGTTTAGTATTTTGCTGTGAGAACATCACTTGTTATGTATGCTGATTTGTGTTTGGTGATTGTATGACGACTAAAACATGATGACATTGTTGTTTAGTTGTACTCATATTTGGCTGTGAAACTTGAATGTGATGACATAGTTTGATGTTGGACTGCAATTTGCTCGACGGCTTCGAATGAGAACAAAGCTGACCCGACAGGGCCTCTGCTATTTATTTATTTATGAGCAAAAGGGGATACCCCCTGATTTCCATTAATAGAAATCATTAGATGTTCACAACACTACGCCCAGCCTGCTACACAGGTTTCATTCATTACTAGTTTCAGCAAAGTGCTCATGTCATAGCCACTGAATACATCACGAGTGCTACATACACTGCAAATAAAGAGACAATCATCCTATAGAGCACCTAGATTTTGCCCATTATCTTCACAAGCTCTTTCATCTCTTCATTGCTGTCAAGGCCGTTCAGCAGCTGTTGCTTGGCCATGCTCAGAGGGACTGCATCTTTAACCTTCTGCTCTGCATCTTCCTCTTCTGCCGTTCCTTCAGTTACTTGTCCAACACCCCAACCTGCTGGTATTGGGATTCCTCGGCTAACCAAATAATCAGCATAGTTGCATTCCCCCACATCAGCAACTTCCCAGAAATACAAATCACATGAATCTTCCCTTTTCTGCACGAATCAAATTGGAAGATCATCAACCAAACTATTAAAAAAATCAGCAACTGAAAGCAGCAGAACAACACTTAAACATATTATTACCCCATGATTCGGGCATTTGTAGAAGACTCGGCCAGGGTTGAGGATTGTGGTTGAGATGCGACGGATGACTCTGCGTGATTTGCAGCAGCGGCACCACACCAACGGCAGCGCGTTGCGATGAGCAATCGGCTGCGGTGCGCGTGCCGGCGGGGGTGTGATGAGACCCACAGGCGATGGTACGGGTGGCGACTTGGCGCATATCTGGTTGTTGCCTGCTGAAGAGCAGGTGGACGAGCAGCCAGCGGACATGGTTGCTGCGGCCAGAGCTTCTGATGCTAGGCAGAGTAAGTAGAGAAGAGGAGAAGCGAACGTTGGATATGTCAGTTTCATTACTTGCAGAGTAGCATAGCACCATATATAGTCATAGTCTAGGTTTCGATTCGAACCAGCTACAGGAGCACGTCTCTCTTTTTTCTAAAACTCGGCAACGTCTCTTTACTGGTACACTAGCTTGTTCTGTACGCCTTCCCAAGTCTTTGATTTTCTTTCCCTTTTTTGCGAGGAAGGAAGGAGGACAAAATTGAGAGTTCCTGGGACTCGAACCCAAGACCTCTCGGTTGAAAACCAAGGGTGCTAGTCACTTATGTGGCGAACGTTCCCTGGGAGGAGGACGGCAGACGAACGCATTTTCCTCGCAGTTTTAGTTGCGACACAAGATTGAACGGTCACAGTTTCGGGAATGTTATCAGGCCAACGAGCCCAGTTTTTCTTTTCTTCATATATATAAAAAAGTATGCTACTTGGTGTCGGCTTAGTCAACAAACGATTGTGCCAACCTTGATCGTTCGATTGACATTCAACGTCTGTCGTGTTTCTTCAGTCTCTTCTTCCTCGAGCCGCCAAAGCCAAACCAGCGCCAGCGGGACCGCCTGCTCCCGCCTCCCACGGCTGGCTGTGCTGCCGCGCACACATCGTGGCCACATCGCACCCTGAAACTCTGCGCATCTTCCCCGTCTCCTGTTCATTCCCGTCCGAGGCCTCACCATCGTCCTCTGCCTTGGTTCGCTCGCCGCGGCGCCGCCCTCCGGTGTTGTCAACATGGTCAACAACCGAGAGGAATAAGGAGATGACTGTACATGGTGAGGATGATAGTAGGGACCCAGCAGCGCGCGTCGTATTTTTTTTCAAGATGGAGAAGGGTATCAACTTGGTTGTGCGGGACCCGTGGCCCGTCTAGCCCAGGCTTTAATTTCATATGTTTAGCACATGACCAGCCCAGTTTGTTTTTTTCCTTTCTGAAAATGGCTAGCCAGCTATTTTGTTTTTTGCAGAATAACCAACGTAGGCCTACTTGCTTTTCTACGCCCTGCTGGGACGGAAATCTTTCAAGACGAGGAGGGATGCATTTTGCCCAGAAAATGGGCTATAAGTAATAAGAAATGGGCTATAAGTAATAATAAATGGGTTGTAAAATGAAAAAATACAGCAAATAGGCAATTAGTTCCAAAATACTGTTTTCTTTTGGATTTTGATATTTTAAATTTCATTGTTTTTGTGTGGGTAAAATTTCATTGAATTTAAATTAAGGTATATTTAGATTTAAAATTAATTTGAATATGGCTAGAAATTTCGGGCTGTATGCTGTTTGGGACAGATTTGGAGGCTGACTTGTGGGTCTACTAGGTTGACGTGTACTTTGGCTTTGTCAACTTAGTCCACAAACGATTCTAGCAGCAGTGAACGTTGGATGTTAATCCAACGGCCGTGCTGCTTCTTCAATATCCGATCTTCTTGCTCCAGCCGCCCAAACCAGCGCCGGTGGGACTGCCTGCTCCCGCCTCCCGTGGCCGACTGTGTTGCCGCACAGGCCGCACCGCCCCATCCTACTTCATTGCTGGCCAGGCCATTCCTCTACTCAGCCACACCTCCTGTTATTTTTCGGCGACGACAGCCGCACCAGTAAACCCTCGTACTCCCCACCGTGTGGAAAACCATTGCCGAGTCTTCCCCAGCTCCGTGTCGTTCCCTTCCTAGGCCTCGCCGTCGTCCACCGCCATGGTCCTCTCGGCGCGGCCTGGTCAACGTGGTCAATGATAGACATCCATCGGACGTGGACTGTACGTGGAGAGGCTGACAGCTGGGTCCACGGCCGCACACAAGGAAATGCCTCCTTATTACGTGCAAAATAATGATTCCTCCACCTAACAGCTAGGACCCACCGGAAGGGCCTCTGTATTTCGCGAAGAAAACGTTCCCCCCGCTGACAGGTCGGACCCACCAGCTATATCTTCGCACACAAGGAAGTGCCTCCTTATTATGCACAAAAAAATGAATACCCCCTGCTAGCTGGGACCCACCATAGTGGGAGGATGACTTGTGGGCCAACTAAGTTGACGGGGACGGAGGGCTTTGTCAACTTAGTCAATATGAACGATTCTAGCTCCAATGACCGTACGATGTCCATCCAACGGCCGTAGTGCTTCTTCAACCACTGGTCTTCTTGCTCCAGCCGCCCAAACCACCGCCGGTCGTGCCGCGTGCTCCTGCCTCCTGTGGCCGACTGTGATGCCGCGGAGGCCTCACCACCCCTACTACTCCCACCGCTGGCCAGGCCATCCCTCTACTCACCCACACCCCCTGTTATTCTGCGGCGACGGCAGACTCACACCGCAGCCGAACCAGTGAACCCTCGTACTCCTCTCCGCGCGGGCTTCCACTGCCGCGTCTTCCCCGGCTCCGTGTCGTCCCCTTCCTAGGCCTCGCCTTCGTCCACCGCCCTGGTGCTCTCCACGCGGCGTGGTCAACGTGGTCAAGGAATGACTTCCATTGGAGTACTGTACGTGGAGAGGCTGATAGCTGGGTCCACGGCGGCCGCAAGGAAGTGCCTCCTTATTACGCGCAAAATAATTATTCCTCCACCTGACAGCAGGGACCCACCGAACGGGCCACCGTATTTCACGAAAAAATGTTTCCCCCTGACTGCTGGGACCCACCAGCTACATCTTCGCACGCAAGGAAGTGCGTCCGGGCAAAAAAAAACGATTCGCCCTCCTGACTGCTGGGACCCACCAGCTACATCTTCGCACGCAAGGAAGTGCCCGACATTCGGGACCCACCTGGTCGAAGCGTACATAGCGTTGTCATTCTGGTCGCGAACGTTATGTACATATATACTGGTCGATGTAGAGGCGCGCACGTGTCGTAGTAGAGGCGCGCACGTAGCATGTACACGTACGTACAATGGCCAGGGTGCAAGAAAGAAAATACGGCCACATACGTACATACGGGCGGGGTCTCGAACGCCTACTCGCTTATACGTATGGCCAGGGCTCGTGTACATGGCTGGGTCGGAACGGAGAAACAACGTCGTCGTCGTGTTCATGGGGAGCCAACCGGCTGGGTCGGAACGGAATGCATTGTCGTGTTCATCGGGAGGGCTTGGACGGAACAGGCGATGGAAACGAGGCCTGGTGTACCGCACAACGGAGGAAACGGCCTTGTGTTCGACCGGACACGTTCGAAATGGGATCCTGTTCATCGGGAGGGGTCTGGCGTACCGCAAAACGGAGGAAACGGACTTGTGTTGGACCTCCTACGGTCGAAACAGGGGTCCTGTTGATCGGGAGGGGTGTGGCATACCGCCAAACGGACGAAACAGACTTGTGTTGGAGCGCTACGGTCGAAACGGGGGTCCTCTTCATCGGGAGGGGTGTGGCGTACCGCAAAACAGGACTCCACGGGATACTGTTCATCTCCACCATCGACCTCCTCCAGCCTCCACGGGCTACTGTTCATCCACCATCGACCTCCTCCAGCCTCCACCTGCGACTGTTCATCCACGGGCTCCTGTTCATCCAACCTCCACCGCGCGCTACTTCACCGGCTACTGTTCAACCAGCCCTCTCCACGGGCTCCTGTTCAACCACCCCTCCACGGGCTACTGTTCATCCACCCCTCCACCGTCTACTGTTCATCTAGCCCTCCACGGGGTCGTCCTGTTCATCCAGCCCTCCACGGGGTCCTGTTCATCCAGCCCCAACCGGCTCGATCGATCGGGGTCCTGTTCATCCAGAGGCAATGCCACAGGGTCCTGTTCATCCACCCCACCGCTCACTATTCATCCAAACCCCCCGCAACGCTCACTGTTCATCCAGAGGCAGCATCGATCGGCTTCAGTTAGCAGCAGTAGCGAAGGAACCGCTCGATCGGGTTCAGTTAACAGCCATCGATCGATCGCTCGGGTTCAGTAACGCGTAGCCTGCAGTACAATTTCTCGGGTTCAGTTAGAGCCCAACGCCTCGCTCGGGTTCAGTTAGAGCCAACGCCTCGCATGCACGCGCGTACGTGTATGAGAGAAACGCGCATCGCTTGGCCCCCGACCTCCCACCGTAACCGGGAACTCGCCGAAATTTTCCTCGCCCTCGCTTCTACCACGGTTTTTTCTGTCATGGACGACCCAAAGAATGTCATGCAGCTGCGTCTCCGCCCCCCCCAGGACGAAAAGCCCATTTTCTGTCATGATTTTTTATCATAGAAGTAGGAGCCCACCACATCTATGATGATACCGGGTTTTGTCACAATTATCGTCATACAAGTGTCATAAGTATGACAGAAAAAAATTTGTTCAGCCCAAAATGTCACGGATGTGTCTTTTTTTTGTAGTGACTCCATCCGTCAATTTATAAGTTGTGCTTACCTTTTCCATCAACTTCGTGCAACGCGCGGGCATCTTGCTAGGAACACTAGAACATGTCGGACCGCGTGTGACAAAACCGACGATGCGCCAACCTAGTACTACGTACCCTGCTTATCTGGCGGAAATAGCCCCTCCCTAGCGTTTCCAATCATTATTTCTATCTATCGATCGTGCCAAGGAGCGGAACCAAATGTTACTCCCTTCATTTTTATTTACTCTTCATATTAGGTTTGACTGAAGTCAACCTTCATAAAGTTTGACCAAGTTTATAGAAAAAATATAAACATTTACCATAACAAATCTACATGACATGAAAGTACATCCAACAATGATCTAATGAAGTCGATTTCTAATTGTATATGTTAATATTTTTGTTTATAAACTTTGTTAAAGTTTACAAAGCTTGACTTTGACCAAAGCTAATACGCGGACTAAATAAAAATGGAGGGAGTACAATTTATCCATGTTTCTCTACTCCTACTCCTATAAAAGACTCAGTTGGTGATGGTGGTGTGTCTGTTCTGACCATTAGATCTGCATCTAACGGTTGTGAGGTAAGTTGTTGTGGCATTTTGCAACAATAGCCCACTTCTCTGCTCCAATTTGCAGAAAACCCCTTATTATCTTGAAAGCAACCACATCCCTCCCTCACCTCATCAAAACAGCCTGAGAAATATATTTTGAGTGAAAAGTAATATATTAGGAGTATATCAAAACAAGAGTGATTTCTTTCAAGTTTGTGAACAAGTACTACTATTCTACTACTTTGGATCCATCGCAACGCACGGGCACATTGCTAGTAAAAGGAAAAGGCCTGCCACGTTCGCGTCGCACCCCCACACGCCCGGGAATCGGGAGTACTCCATGGCCTGTCCGGCACGACACATAGCTTAGGGAAGGCGTGTTTCCTAGCATTTTCACTTTTGTGTGGGACCGCCGTTGTGCAAACCGACTATTGGCATACCGCACCCCGCCCGCCGCCGGGTTGGAAAACAGAAACGAGGGGAAGATCTAGCTGTAGCATGGAAGCCAAGAAATTTGGTGTCAGATGGGGCTCGTTGATAGAGTAGGAGCATTCCGTACTAGTACTACTCCTACTAGTACCAAGTTTGTACTATACCACTAGTACTACCACTATACAACTAGTAGGTACGTGCACGGCACAACATCGTAGGAACAAAAAATGAGAAGATCTTGTTTTGGGTGATTTATCTTTTTTCAGTCAACGTAGTATGAATAATATGATGTGGGGGGCACCTATGAAGCTTATGTGGCTTGGTTTCATGGCTACGAAAGGTTAGAGAAAAATAAATAGATAATGTGTTTAGAGTGCACTCCACTAAATAGATATACTTTGGATCCATTGCAACGGGCCGGCACATCTATATCTATACCCCCTATATAGTGTGTGAATAACTTTGAAAGTTGGTCGTTGGATGAAGCCAATCCGACGGTACAAAGATGGCAAATCCGAGCACTACTGGCCGTTGGATATCATCTACATTCCACAAGATTCTGCCACATGTAGAATCTAGAAGAATCCATGGTTGAACTTAATTCATGACTAACTTTGCCACAACTAAGCTTAGGCAAAGTGTGTCTGCCACAAAAAATATGGCTAACAAAATGGCCACCACAAGTGTGGCAAGATTTGGCAAGAAGTTGAGTCTATGACATGTGGACCATGTAGCTAGAAAAGTGTGGCAAGCCACAAGTGTAGCAATGAACCAAACACATGCCTAAGTTATTGTGGAACATCTAAGCTTAGGCGTGGCAACCTCAGGATGCAAACCAAACATCTATACCCCTATATAGTGTGCGAATAACTTTGAAAGTTGGTCGTTGGATGAAGCCAATCCGACGGTACAAAGATGGCAAATCCGAGCACTACTAGCCGTTGGATATCATCTACATTCCACCAGATTTTGCCACATGTAGAATCTAGAACACTCCACATGTAGAAGCTGAAGGAAATATGTCCTAGAGGCAATAATAAAGTTATTATTTATTTCCTTATATCATGATAAATGTTTATTATTCATGCTAGAATTGTATTAACCGGAAACATAATACATGTGTGAATACATAGACAAACAGAGTGTCACTAGTATGCCTCTACTTGACTAGCTCGTTGATCAAATATGGTTATGTTTCCTAGCCATAGACATGAGTTGTCATTTGATTAACGGGATCACATCATTAGGAGAATGATGTGATTGACTTGACCCATTCCGTTAGCTTAGCACTTGATCGTTTAGTATTCTGCTATTGCTTTCTTCATGACTTATACATGTTCCTATGACTATGAGATTATGCAACTCCCGTTTACCGGAGGAACACTTTGTGTGCTACCAAACGTCACAACGTAACTGGGTGATTATAAAGGTGCTATACAGGTGTCTCCAAAGGTACTTGTTGGGTTGGCGTATTTCGAGATTAGGATTTGTCACTCCGATTGTCGGAGAGGTATCTCTGGGCCCACTCGGTAATACATATCACTATAAGCCTTGCAAGCATTGTAACTAATGAGTTAGTTGAGGGATGATGTGTTACAGAACGAGTAAAGAGACTTGCCGGTAACGAGATTGAACTAGGTTTTGAAGATACCGACGATCGAATCTCGGGCAAGTAACATACCGATGAAAAAGAGAGCAACATATGTTGTTATGCGGTTTGATCGATAAAGATCTTCATAGAATATGTGGGAGCCAATATGAGCATCCAGGTTCCGCTATTGGTTATTGACCGGAGAAGTGTCTCGGTCATGTCTACATAGTTCTCGAACCCGTAGGGTCCGCACGCTTAAAGTTCGGTGACGATTTGTATTATGAGTTATGTAATTTGATGTACCGAAGGTAGTTCGGAGTCCCGGATGAGATCGGGGACATGACGAGGAGTCTCGAAATGGTCGAGATGTAAAGATCGATATATTGGACGACTATATTCGGACATCGGAAAGGTTCCGAGTGATTCGGGTATTTTCGGAGTACCTGGGAGTTACGAGAATTCACCACCAGAAGTATTGGGCCTTATTGGGACATACGGGAATAGAGGAGAGAGGCCAAAAGGAAGGAGGCGCACGCCCCCCCTCTGGTCCGTATTGGACAAGGGGTGCAGCCCCCTTTTCCTTCTCCCTCTCCCCCTCTTTCCTTCTCTCCTACTCCGGAAAGGAAAGGGGAATCCTACTAGGACTTGGGAGTCCTAGTAGGACTCCCCACACTTGGCGCGCCCCCTCTAGGGACGGCCTCTCCCTCCCTCCTTTATATACGGGGGCAGGGGGACACCCCATGGACACACAAGTTGATCTGTTGATCTCTCCCAGCCGTGTGCGGTGCCCCCCTCCACCATATTCCACCTCGGTTATATCGTAGCGGTGCTTAGGCGAAGCCCTGCATCGGTAGCAACATCATCACCGTCACCACGCCGTCGTTCTGACAGAACTCTCCCTTGAAGCTCTGCTGGATCGAAGTTCGCGGGACGTCATCAAGCTGAACGTGTGCTGAACTCGGAGGTGCCGTACGTTCGGTACTTGGATCGGTCGGATCGTGAAGACGTACGACTACATCAACCGCGTTGTGCTAACGCTTCCGCTTTCGGTCTACGAGGGTACATGGAGACACTCTCCCCTCTCGTTGCTATGCATCACCATGATCCTATGTGTGCGTAGGAATTTTTTTGAAATTACCACGTTCCCCAAAGTGGCATCCGAGCCTGGTTTTATGCGTAGATGTTATATGCATGAGTAGAACACAAGTGGGTTGTGGACGATACAGGTCATATTGCTTACCAGCATGTCATACTTTTGTTCGGCGGGATTGTTGGATGAAGCGGCCCGGACCGACATTACGCGTACGCTTACGCGAGACTGGTTCTACTGACGTGCTTTGCACACAGGTGGCTGGCGGGTGTCAGTTTCTCCAACTTTAGTTGAACCGAGTGTGGCTACGCCCGCTCCTTGAGAAGGTTAAAACAGCCCTAACTTGACGAACTATCGTTGTGGTTTTGATGTGTAGGTAAGAACGGTTCTTGCTCAGCCCGTAGCAGCCACGTAAAACTTGCAACAACAAAGTAGAGGACGTGTAACTTGTTTTTGCAGGGTATGTTGTGATGTGATATGGTCAAGACATGATGAGATATAAGTTATTGTATGAGATGATAATGTTTTGTTGAAGTTATCGGCAACTGGCAGAAGCCTTATGGTTGTCTCTTTATTGCATAAGATGCAAGCGCCGAATAATTGCTTTACTTTATCGCCATGAGATAGCAATAGTTGCAAGAGCAATAGTTGGCGAGACGACCATGTGACGACACATTGATATAGATCAAGATGATGGAGATCATGGTGTCATGCCGGTGACGATGGAGATCATGACAATGCTTTGGAGATGGAGATCAAAGGCACAAGATGATGATGGCCATATCATGTCACATATTTTGATTGCCTGTGATGTTTATCTTTTATACATCTTATTTTGCTTAGTTCGACGGTAGCTTTATAAGATGATCTCTCACTATATTTCAAGGTATAAGTGTTCTCCCTGAGTATGCACCGTTGCGAAAGTTCTTCGTGCCGAGACACCACGTGATGATCGGGTGTGATAAGCTCTACGTTCAAATACAATGGGTGTAAGACAATTTTGCACACACAGAATACTCAGGTTAAACTTGACGAGCCTAGCATATGCAGATATGGCCTCGGAACACTGAGACCGAAAGGTCGAGCGTGAATCATATAGTAGATATGATCAACATAGTGATGTTCACCATTGAAAACTACTCCATCTCACGTGATGATCGGACATGGTTTAGTTGATTTGGATCACGTGATCACTTAGTTGATTAGAGAGATGTCTATCTAAGTGGGAGTTCTTAAGTAATATGATTAATTGAACTTTAATTTATCATGAACTTAGTCCTGATAGTATTTGCATAACTATGTTATAGATCAATAGCTCGTGATGTTGCTCCTTGTTTATTATTTTTGATATGTTCCTAGAGAAAAATATGTTGAAAGATGTTAGTAGCAATGAAGCGGATTGGATCCGTGATCTGAGGATTATCCTCATTGCTGCATAGAAAAATTATGTCCTTGATGCACCGCTAGGTGATAGACCTATTGCAGGAGCAGATGCAGACGTTATGAACGTTTGGCTAGCTCAATATGATGACTACTTGATCGTTTAGTGCACCATGCTTAATGGCTTAGAATCGGGACTTCAAAGATGTTTTGAACATCATGGACCATATGAGATGTTCCAGGAGTTGAAGTTAATATTTCAAGCAAATACCCGAGTTGAGAGATATGAAGTCTCCAACAAGTTCTATAGCTAAAAGATGGAGGAGAATAGCTCAAGCAGTGAGCATGTGCTGAGATTGTCTGGGTACTACAATCGCTTGAATCAAGTGGGAGTTAATCTTCCAGATAAGATAGTGATTGACAGAGTTCTCTAGTCACCATCACCAAGTTAGTAGAACTTCATGATGAACTATAGTATGCAAGGGATGACAAAAAAGATTCCCGAGCTCTTCGTGATGCTGAAATCAACGAAGGTAGCAATCAAGAAAGAACATCAAGTGTTGATGATTGACAAGATCACTAGTTTCAAGAAAAGGGCAAAGGAAAAAAAGGGAACTTCATGTAGAATGACAAGCAAGTTGTCACTCCCGTGAAGAAGCCCAAAGCTAGACCAAAGCCTGAAACTGAGTGCTTCTACTGCAAAGGAAATGGTCACTGGACGCGGAAATACCCTGAATATTTGGTGGATAAGTAGGATGGCAAAGTGAACAAGGGTATATTTGATATACAGGTTATTGATGTGTACCTTACTAGTGTTTATAGTAGCCCCTGGGTATTTGATACTTGTTCGGTTGCTAAAAATTAGTAACTCGAAACAGGAGTTACAGAATAAACATAGACTAGTTGAGGGTGAAGTGACGATGTGTGTTGGAAGTGGTTCCAAGATTGATATGATCATCATCGCACACTCCCTATACTTTCGGGATTAGTGTTAAACCTAAATAAATGTTATTTGGCGTTTGCGTTGAGCATAAATATGATTTGATCATGTTTATTGCAATACGGTTATTCATTTAAAGTCAGAGAATAATTGTTGTTCTGTTTACATGAATAAAACCTTCGATGGTCATACACCCAATGAAAATAGTTTGTTGGATCTCGATCGTAGTGATACACATATTCATAATATTGATGCCAAAAGATGCAAAGTTGATAATGATAGTGCAACTTATTTGTGGCACTGCCGTTTGTGTCATATCGATGTAAAGTGCATGAAGAAACTCCATTAAGATGGACTTTTGGAATCACTTGGTTATGAATCATTTGATGCTTGCAAACCGTGCCTTTTGGGCAAGATGACTAAAACTCCATTCTCCGGAACAATGGAACGAGCTACTGACTTGTTGGAAATAATACATACCGATGTATGCGGTCCAATGAGTGTTGATGCTCGTGGCGGGTATCGTTATTTTCTGACCTTCACAGATGATTTGAGCAGATATGAGTATATCTACTTAATGAAGCACAAGTCTAAAGCATTTGAAAAGTTCAAAGAATTTCATAGTGAAGTGAAGAATCATCGTAACAAGAAAATAAAGTTTCTACAATCTGATCGTAGAGGAGAATATTTGAGTTACGAGTTTGGCCTTCATATAAAAACAATGTGAAATAGTTTCACAGCTCACGCCACACTGAACACCACAGCGTAATGGTGTGTCCGAAACTTCGTAACCGCACTTTATTGGATATGGTGCGATCTATGATGTATCTTACCGATTTATCACTATCGTTTTGGGGTTATACATTAGAGACAGCTGCATTCACTTTAAATAGGGCACCATCAAAATCCGTTGAGATGACGCCTTATGAACTGTGGTTTGGCAAGAAACCAAAGTTGTCGTTTCTTAAAGTTTGGGGCTGCGATGCTTATGTGAAAAAGTTTCAACCTGATAAGCTCGAACCCGAATTGGAGAAGTGCATCTTCATAGAATACCCAAAGGAAACTGTTGGGTAGACCTTCTATCACAGATCCGAAGGCAAAATACTCGTTGCTAAGATGGATCCTTTCTAGAGGAGTTTCTCTCGAAAGAAGTGAGTGAGAGGAAAGTAGAACTTGATGAGGTAATTGTACCTTCTCCCAAATTGGAAAGTAGTTCATCACAGAAATCAATTCCAGTGATTCCTACACCAATTAGTGAGGAAGTTAATGATGATGATCATGAAACTTCAGTTCAAGTTATTACAGAAACTCGTAGGTCTTCCAGAGTACGGTCCACACCAGTGTGGTATGGTACTCCTATTCTAGAAGTCATGTTACCAGACCATGATGAACCTACGAACTATGAGGAAACGATGATGAGCCCAGATTCCGCGAAATGGCTTGAGGCCATGAAATCTGAGATTGGATCCATGTATGAGAACAAAGTGAGGACTTTGGTTGACTTGCCCGATGATCGGCAAGCCATCGGAAATAAATGGATCTTCAAGAGGAAGACAAACGCTGATAGTAGTGTTACTATCTACAAAGCTTGACTTGTCAAAAAAGGTTTTTGACAAAGTTCAAGGTGTTGACTACGATGAGATTTTCTCACTCACAGCGATGCTTAAGTCTGTCCGAATCATGTTAGCAAATTGCCACATTTTATGAAATTTGGCAAATGGATGTCAAAACTACATTCCTTAATGGATTTCTTAAAGAAGAGTTGTATATGATGCAACCAGAAGATTTTGTCGATCCTAAAGGTGCTAACAAAATGTGCAAGCTCCAGCGATCCATCTATGGACTGGTTCAAGCATCTCGGGGTTGGAATATATGCTTTAATGAGTTGATCAAAGCATATAGTTTTATACAGACTTGCGGCGAAGCCTGTATTTACAGGAAAGTGAGTGGGAGCACTACAACCTTTCCGATAAGAATATGTGAACGACATATTGTTCATCAGAAATAATGTAGAATTTTCTGGAAAGCATAAAGGAGTTTTTGAAAGGAGTTTTTCAAAGAAAGACCTCGGTGAAGCTGCTTACACATTGAGCATCAAGATCTATAGTGATAGATCAAGACGCTTGATAAGATTTTTCAATGAGCACATACCTTGATAAGATTTTGAAGTAATTCAAAATGGAACAGTCAAAGAAGGAGTTCTTGCCTGTGTTGCAAGGTGTGAAGTTGAGTAAGACTCAAAACCCGACCACAGCAGAAATTAGAAAGAGAATGAAAAGTCATTCCCTATGCCTCAGTCATAGGTTCTATAAAGTATGCTATGCTGTGTACCAGACCTATTGTATACCTTGCTCTAAGTTTGGCAAGGGAGTACAATTTTGATCTAAGAGTAGATCACTCGACAACAGTCAAGAATATCCTTAGTGAGGACTAAGGAGATGTTTCTCGATTATGGAGGTGATAAAAGAGTTCGTCGTAAAGAGTTACATCGATACAAGCTTTTACACTAATCCAGATGACTCTAAGTCTCAATCTGGATACATATTGAAAGTGAGAGCAATTAGCTAGAGTAGCTCCGTGCAGAGCATTGTAGACATAGAATATTTGCAAAATACATACGGCTCTGAATGTGACAGACCCGTTGACTAAACTTCTCTCACGAGCAAAACATTATCATACCGTAGTACTCTTAGGGTGTTAATCACATAGCGATGTGAACTAGATTCTTGACTCTAGTAAACCCTTTGGGTGTTGGTCACATGACGATGTGAACTATGGGTGTTAATCACATAAAGATGTGAATATTGGTGTTAAATCACATGATGATGTGAACTAGATTATTGACTCTAGTGCAAGTGGGAGACTGAAGGAAATATGCCCTAGAGGCAATAATAAAGTTATTATTTATTTCCTTATATCATGATAAATGTTTATTATTCATGCTAGAATTGTATTAACCGGAAACATAATACATGTGTGAATACATAGACAAACAGAGTGTCACTAGTATGCCTCTACTTGACTAGCTCGTTGATCAAAGATGGTTATGTTTCCTAGCCATAGACATGAGTTGTCATTTGATTAACGAGATCACATCATTAGGAGAATGATGTGATTAACTTGACCCATTCCGCTAGCTTAGCACTTGATTGCTTAGTATTCTGCTATTGCTTTCTTCATGACTTATACATGTTCTTATGACTATGAGATTATGCAACTCCCGTTTACCGGAGGAACACTTTGTGTGCTACCAAACGTCACAACGTAACTGGGTGATTATAAAGGTGCTCTACAGGTGCCTCCAAAGGTACTTGTTGGGTTGGCGTATTTCGAGATTAGGATTTGTCACTCTGATTGTCGGAGAGGTATCTCTGGGCCCACTCAGTAATGCACATCACTATAAGCCTTGCAAGCATTGTAACTAATGAGTTAGTTGCGGGATGATGTGTTACGGAACGAGTAAAGAGACTTGCCGGTCACGAGATTTAACTAGGTATTGAAGATACCGACGATCGAATCTCGGGTAAGTAACATACCGATGACAAAGGGAACAACGTATGTTGTTATGCGGTTTTGACCGATAAAGATCTTCGTAGAATATGTGGGAGCCAATATGAGCATCCAGGTTCCGCTATTGGTTATTGACCGGAGAAGTGTCTCGGTCATGTCTACATAGTTCTCGAATCCGTAGGGTCCGCACGCTTAAAGTTCGGTGACGATTTGTATTATGAGTTATGTAATTTGATGTACCGAAGGTAGTTCAGAATCCCGGATGAGATCGGGGACATGACGAGGAGTCTCGAAATGGTCGAGACGTAAAGATCGATATATTGGACGACTATATTCGGACATCGGAAAGGTTTCCGAGTGATTCGGGTATTTTCGGAGTACCGGGGAGTTACGGGAATTCACCGGGAGAAGTCTTGGGCCTTATTGGGCCATACGGGAATAGAGTAGAGAGGCCAAAAGGAAGGAGGCGCGCGCCCCCCCTCTGGTCCGAATTGGACAAGGGGTGTAGCCCCCTTTTCCTTCTCCCTCTCCCCCTCTTTCCTTCTCTCCTACTCCGGAAAGGAAAGGGGAATCCTACTAGGACTTGGGTGTCCTAGTAGGACTCCCCACACTAGGCGCGCCCCCTCTAGGGCCGGCCTCTCCCTCCCTCCTTTATATACGGGGGCAGGGGGCACTCTATGGACACACAAGTTGATCTGTTGATCTCTCCCAGCCGTGTGCGGTGCCCCCCTCCACCATATTCCACCTCGGTTATATCGTAGCGGTGCTTAGGCGAAGCCCTGCGTCGGTAGCAACATCATCACCGTCCCCACGCCGTCGTGCTGTCAGAACTCTCCCGTGAAGCTCTGCTGGTTCGGAGTTCGCGGGACGTCATCGAGCTGAACGTGTGCTGAACTCGGAGGTGCCGTACGTTCGGTACTTGGATCGGTTGGATCGTGAAGACGTACGACTACATCAACCACGTTGTGCTAACGCTTCCGCTTTTGGTCTACGAGGGTACGTGGACACACTCTCCCCTCTCGTTGCTATCCATCACCATGATCCGGTGTGTGCGTAGGATTTTTTTTGAAATTACTACGTTCCCCAACAGAAGCATAATGCACAAACCACCAGAATCTCATGCGTGCAATGCACGTGTACCTTACTAGTAGTTGGTAGTAGTAAGAAACAAATTCTGGGTTTGGCACGAGCTTGTACTGCGGGAGCACCACAAGGCTTGCCCCAGGAGTTACATTTCCCTCTCGGGGCCCATGGGACCGAACTTCAGTGGCTTAGTGCCCGGCCTATGAGTCAATGACATGCGGACCTTAAATGCGGTTGGCCCACATGTCATTCATTCGAGATGAACCAGCCGATGGTGGCGTGGCCGTGGCGAGGGTGCCACAGCTAGGCGTCGGGGCATTACGAGGCATAGATGGCCACACCGGCGGGTACTACCTGTAGTACAGAAGTACTCCAGCTGAGGATTGATGCCCGGGATGAAATGTGTCACAACCACTGGATGAAAATTCGATGGTGCGGGAGTACTGACCGGAGCATAGCAGCGGAGCAGGAAAACCGCGTCCAATCGGGTGTGGCTGTGGTAGAAAGTTGATGGTTGCCGTAGTTCAACTGGCCCGCATGTCATGCACACAAAGGCAGAGGAGCGGTGGGGCCGAGAGGGATGAGGCGCACGTTGGGGGATGAGGATCCCCTGACGTGAACAATCCTACCATTCTGTCACTGACATGTGGGACCCCCAAACGTGGGTCCCACCTATCAGCGAAGGAAAGGCAGGGAAAGGCAGTGATAGCCACGTCAGAGGATCCATGTCCATGTCGGGGGACGTCGTGCGGTGGGTTGGAGCGGCGTCGTGGGAATCGCGTGTGGGTGTGCAGTGGTAGAAACAAGAAACATGATGGTCGTCGTGGTTCAACTTCCATGGACAAGCTGTCATGTTTGCTGACACATGTATATCAAAAGTAGAGTGTTTATATTTCAAGCACGTGAACAAGTATTATTCTACTACTTTGGATCCATTGCAATGCACGGGCCACCACATTGGTAGTAGTAGTCTCTATCTCTATCTCTAGAGGCCTTCCCTCGTTCATCCTTTTCTCTCACAAGATAAGCTACTCATACTAATGCATCTTGATGTTCCGTGGAACGCACGAGGATGTTTCCTTGGGGGTCTCTCCAGCGCGGTGTGGCCGTAGTTGCAAGTTGACGCCCCTTGAGATGCCGACGTTGAGGGGCACTCGGATTTCCTCCGATGAGCAGGTAAGATGAGTTTGATCACGTAGTAAATGCATTCTAAAGACTACTTCCGTGTCCAGTTCCTAATTCTCCCCCTGCCCACTATTTCACAGGTTAGGCTCGGTGCGAGTGGAGATTGGCTTGCATATGTACGGGAGGGTACCAACATCAATTTGCACAACATTTACAACGGTGACACCGTTCCCGTAGAACCTTTGTCCAACATTGGGATCAGCCATCCAACAGGCCACCGCATGAATTGGTACGATGGAACCACAGCGAGATTGAATAAGATAGCACGAACCTTGCACATGGCGGTCAAAGGTGGACCATGCTGTCTGCGCCCGATTTTTTGCCGTACGAGTACGAAGACGTTGTGCTCCTTTCTAACCGCATCTTCGCGGTGACAAACCAGGGGACTTGTTTCGTATGGGACACATCCTATGATATACTCCCTCTCTCCCAGTTTATTTGTTTTGAATCTTTTCGTTTTATAAGTTTCAAATTCAAATTTAGAGCTCCCCATCACATGTTGAGATTACAATGTCCATTAAATCATTGCGTGCATGTATAGTTAAGAAACAAATCTCGAGTTTGGCATGAGTTCGTGCAGCGGTAGCACCACAAGGCCTGGCGCAGGAGTTACATTTCTCTCTCAGGGCCCTCGGGACTGAGCTTCAGCGCCTTACTACACCTGCCTTTGAGTCAATAACATGTGGACCCGATAGGTGGCTGGTCCACATGTAATGCTCCCGAAGGCAGAGGGACAGTGGGGCCGAGAGGGGTGAGCCGCAGGTCGGGGGACGTTTGGTGTCATGGGTTCGAGCGGCGTCGTGGGAATCGCGTGTGGCTATGGTAGAAACTTGATGCTCGCCGCATTTAAGGTGTCCCACATGTCATGCACACAAAGGCAGATGGGCGGTGCGGCCGAGAGGGGTGAGGTGCACGTCGGGGGACGTGGTGCCATGGGTTGGAGCGGCGTCGTGGGAATCGCGAGTGGCAGTGGATGAAACGTGATGGTCGCCGTAGTTGAACTTCCATGGACAAGCTGTCATGTCTACGGACACATGCATTGCATACCGATCACTGGAAGGAGTAGTAGAGAAAGCTAGGCGGATAAATAGTTCCTTATAGTCAAGCGGACCCACACTGCTACTTGTTCCAAAGACATGCACACCATCGAAATAGTCCATCTATATCAATATACACCGAGAGGGAATAATTTTTTTTACAAGAGAGGAAATAGTTCATCCATCCATAATGCCCTGCCGCTGGTGCAGCCTCCCCCTCCTCTTCTTCTTCTTCTTCTTCTCATTTTTTGTGGGAGACGGCTTCGCAACAAGCTCTTTGGACCTTGCAGCTATCCCGAAACTCACACGGGCATCGAGGGCAGCATATTTTATCCGCTCGTACGTCAAGGGATAATTCTCCCATCTAGACGACCTTAATGCCAGCGTCTCATCACCCTTCCGAAGATTTGTACCGAGCACAAAATTTGCTATGTCGAATAGGGATGGTGTCTTTTTATCACAATCTTCTACAGGAATTTTGATTCTGGTTTGTAGGTCGGCGATGCTTTCCAAATCAAGGTTGTACGGCTCCAGCTTCTGTTTGTCCCCTTCGATGGCTGCCCCACAGAAGTATATGTCCTCCCGAGACAAGAAATCGTGAAGCTCACCTGGTATGGAGGGCGCGTGTATGATGTGGTACACCAAAACATCATCTTCGAGGCACATCTGAAGGATGGCGGCGCGTTGGATCTTCCGAGTGGCACGCTCCATGTACTCTGCGTCGAGACCGATGACCCTCGTCTCTACCTTTTCGAGGGAGTTGGATACATTGTTGATCCACTTCCGAAAACCCTTGGGTGGACGGTGACGGTGGCAACTATGCATGTTAGACGCTAAAAACCTGCATCTCGATCTCTTTCGCCATTTCGAACCGCTGGAACGGAGGGCTATGGTTTGGAGAATTAGGATTAGATGGCTAGTCTAACTGAAGTAGTACATGATTATTTAAAGAGGTTAAAACAATGTGAACGCAGTGGGGTTTGGATGCAAATGAAGACGAAGGGGAGGTGAAGAAGTCGAGGAAAATCAGTTCCCGATGGAGAAGTAAATGGGAGAAGTGGCGTGCAGGCAGTTGATTAGACGGCTAGGTAGACTAAACGAAAAGGCTATGTGGGTAGACTGAGGAGTCATACTTGTTTATGTACGTGCCCATCCTTCCTGATAGGTGGGACCTATGCAGACAGATAAAAAAATGTGTCGTAGCTGGTTCAGATGGATAATGGCACGTGCGTGGCAGACACAACATTCTCTGGTTAAGGAATACACGGTTATCCTCATCAAAAAAGAAAAGGCCCATCTTCGCGCTTCCGCATGCACGAGAATTTGGTTCTGCTCGCAATATGGATGATACCTGGAGGATGAAGTGAACAGGCATGCTAGCACGGGAGACCTATTTTCGCTATACCGTACTGGAGTACTCATGTTCCTACTACTAGTAGTAGTAGTACAACTGTGGTACACTTGATGGTCAAATTACTATTCATCCGGTCCTCAGAGTGAAGTGACAACACCCTGAGCCTGACACTAGTCCAGGCGGCGTGTTAGGATTACCAAAGTCAGCCTCACCCTATGCACTGTGCAGTCTGTCACCGCCGTTGTACAACACATTAGCATGCCTCGCCTCGTCTCCCTCTCCCCTCCCATAACACCACTCCATCTCCATCTCCGTCTTCGTCTCCATCTCACTATGCCCCTGTGTACCGTCGCCTCACTCGCCTCCCCCAGTACCACTATTCCCTCGCTAGCCGCTCCAGCACCGACAACCTTCTCCCCCGTAAATCAAGCCCCCAAAACCCCCACCTTCCAAAATCCACCATGGCCGAACACGAACCGCACAGCATCCATATGAGCTGCGATTGGAGCAATCTCCCCAGTGACATCCTCGACCTCTGTTGTTCGTGTATGGATATGTTGACCGCCCTTTGGCTGGCTGCATGCTCGAGGGACATGCACATGGTCATCCTCCAAGCGACCTAAGCTTTTCAAGACACCCTGCTTGCTGCTATCTGGTCTTGCGTGATTGGCTCACCATGATACGGAGGCGTACATGATGCCCCTCGACTTCAATCCGATCTCCATTAGCCGAAACTTCTTTGCAGGTATGTAGTGGGTCGCCGTACATCATTTCACTCGACTTCGATCCGATCACCATCGCCCGAAACTTCTTGGCAGGTATGTACTGGGTCAGCATGAACTCCCCTGGATGGCTGCCTTTAGAGAAGACGGTAAAAAGTTGGTGCTCATGAACTTCCAGACCTCCCATGAGATTATCCTTCCTCCGTTGGATTATATAGAGTTTTACCATCGCGGTCCAAGTCATCTAGATTACCACTTCAGTTGGACGGACCTTGTTTTGCAGAAGATTGTAATATGCCAAGTGCCCACACGACATGCGAATTACGCAGACTTCAAGCTAATTGCCTTGTTCGACCGCGGACTCACCTATCTTTACGCCGGTGCCTTCTTTAGCTGGAGACAACTCAGCTCACAGTGGATCATCGTCAAAGCTGATACACACTTCTGTGATGCTATTGAACACAATGGCATCATCTACACGATCGACAAAGCAGATGGCACCATGTATTGCTGGGATGGCACGTGTAAGTTGTTTCCGTCTCATGTTAATGATGACGCCATGACACTGTTTGAACTTTTTGTGATGATTGGCATATCCCTGTTTGAGTAGAATTTGAGTAGAACTATGGCAATGTATTAGAGACGCCATAAATCAGCTATATTTGGAATGAGTTAATTCATGCGATTGTGACCATGTCATTACAGCCAATTTGTACCCCTGAATAATCAAACGGTTAGGAATATATGGATATTCCCCTTATTTTACAGTAATCTATATACTACTACTAAATATGAGTGTGTATCAATGGCCATGTTAGTTTCCTCATTTTCATGATGCAGAAATGTAGGGAAAGGCTGCGTACAATAGACCCAAAGTGGTCGGACCCTTCCCCAGACCCTGCACAAGCGGGAGCTACATGCACCGGGGCTGCCCTTTTTAGAAACATGCACCACACTGTTGGTTTCATCTAACCATACATTAGGGAAGTAAATGTGCATATGGAGAACTCTATATTTGGAAGTAGTGAAATCCTATAATGCTTACCATGTGTATATACCTATATTCGCCCTTCGGCAATCAATGGCTAGAATAATATCCTCACAAAAATTTTGCCCACAGAACACGAGTATATAACAATGCATGGTATGTTAGTTACCTTGAAGAATTTGTTTGTGAGGACAGAACATGATTACATAACATGCATGACATGGTAGTTTCCTGTGAAGAATCAATTGCGAGATAACATGAGTATAACCATGCATGGCACTACATTTCCCTGTATTTTCCTCCCAGTTCCAACAGGGACATATCATTGCTGTTTCTTGCATTATCCTACTCATACTCTGAAGAATGTTGATCTTACATTAACAATGCATGTCCTTTTTGATATGATGCAGTGTCCCTACAGTTACTGCCCTTTGTAATCACACCACCTTTGCCAAAAACAGGGAAGCACAACTGGTTCCTCGCTCGATCAGACGACGGCAAAAGACTGATGATCATTTGGACACATGAGCCGGAAAAGTTATATTGCAAAAAACCCACTATATACAAGCACCGTGAAATACGTGAGTATCCGGACAGTGGTTGTTACGTCTATGAGCGGGATACCAGCTTGTTGGGGCCTTCAGGATTTTTTAGTTGGAGGCGGCTAAACAACCTTGGTTCACACTCTCTGTTTCTCGGACTCAATTATCCGATTAACCAGGAGATCACCGTTGGCAAGGACCTTGATGGCAGAGAGGCTATGTTTGCTATGGAAAACTGTGTCTACACGGCGAGCCCTAGGAGTTCGGGAGCAAACTCCCCTGATTGTCAACAATACAACCTGCAGCCAAAAGAAGGTGAGAATGACAAAGGCATCCGGATTAACTTTGATCCTTGGATGTCTCAATTACGATAGGCAGTGATGTGGTTCAAGCCTTCAGGTTGATAGGTAATTGGGCTGTTGCGTCGAAAGGGTGGAGTACTGGTGTGTCCGGATCACTGGTCGCTGAAGCGGGGCTGCAAATTATGATGGTGTTGGATCATCTCTTCAAATGACTTTGTTGTCTTTGCTGCTTGTTCTGGATGGGTAGTTCTTTCTTTTGTTATGCATATTCCTGGTCATTTGGTCATCCTCATCTATGTCACTCTTACTATGTAATAGTTGCCTCTGTTTAGAATGTCATTCTCGTCTGGATCACGAGAGTCTGGGCGCTGCAGATGGGTGCATTTTGGTGGTGTAGCAAGACTTCTTATGAACTATCATGTCTCGCTGTTTATGTCAGTAGTAGTCACTAGTCAGTGTTTGAATGTTGTATATATCGTTGTTTCGAACTGTTTATTGTCTCAAACTACTGGTGGGCTAAATGAGAGCATCACCATTCTCCAGTGTTCAGACTATATCTCCTTTTTTCAAGTTATCTAATTTGAGCTCAGTGTCTTGTCGATGATGTACACTTGTTTGGGCCAGTGAGGTGTCGTTGAATATGGGCCGAGTAGTAACGCAATGCCAAATAGGTCAATTATGACTCTCAGGCCGGGCTCTCAAAAGATCCTAAAAAAAGGCCGGGCTCTCCAAAAAAGAAAGAATAAGGACTCTTAGGCCGACATGTGGGCGCCACCGGTGTTTTCGTGCGCTTGCGTGCCGAGAGCATATTGGCGCGTGTTCGAAATTCATGCTACCTTTTCATCCCCAATCTCCCGCCCCTCCCCCACCTCTGGAATCTCGATTCCTACTCCAGTTCCCCCAAATCCCCCTCCTGTACTCCCTGTACTCAAGCGCACTATCATGTCGCCGGTCAACGCGGATCTCCGAGCCGGAGATCCTGAGGTCCATCCTGCCTTCGGTCGCTGCGTGTTGTCGCTCGACAGTGGCATGGCGGCGCTTGACGACCAGTTTGTCGGCAAAGTGCTGATGGTAACCATCAACGGCGACCGGCCTCCAGTCTCGCCAGACGACCTTGTCAAAGCTCTTGGCATTGCGCACGACATCCAAATAAGTGACTTGCTCGTCGAAGTCTGTCCACCACCGACTGATTTCTTCGTCAGGTTCCGGACAACTTTCGACTACAGTCGTGTGTTTGAATCTTCCCGGCGTTTGTTCTGCGATGGCGCGCTGGTGAGCTTTGATCGATGACACCCAGGATGGGGCTCGGTGCCCTCTGAGCTTGAGTTTTTAACAAAGCTTACCTTCCACGGCATGCCTCGATGTGCTTGGAATAGCGAGTCCATGAATGAGCTTATCAACGACCTTGGAGGTGAGCTCGTAAGTATGTTTGTTCCTCCAGACAGCTGGGCTCTGACGGTTATGGCATGGATGAAGAAGCCGTCCACCATACCGAAGGTGATTGGTGTTGAGATACCGGTGCAGGAACCGGGGTTGTACTATTCGTCGCCACCAAGGCCGCCTCGGACCACGTTAGGGATGTACCTGTATCGAGTGTTCGTGCATGTCGAAGAAGTGGTCAATCCATCAATCGAAGTCCTGCCGTCGCCGCTGGTGCCAGGGTCAGTTGACGACGTCCATTATAGGAGTCAACGTCAGACTTTCCCCGTGTTGCTCAGAACGATGGATGGCACAGGGCCTACTCCATCGCGCAGCGGAGGCCACTGCTTCTTTGGGAGAAGAGGCAGGGCTGGCTGCCTGGATGTGCTCTAATTTGAGGTAACAACTGAATCTTGTCAGATACTAGTTAAATCCGAGCTATGGGTGTGAAGCACTGATGTGCCAGTACATTTGATTGTGACCTGTGCTAATTTTGTACCTGAACTTTTTTTAGAAAGGGTTGTACGTCAACTTAATGTGCTAGCAGAACTTATTATGTCGTCTGTCTTTTTTCTTTGCACAGCATTCAAGATATTTCCCCGTAATTGATAAAGACGATGAACTGTTATGTACGAGTTCATTGGTTTCAACATAGCCCTACCCGTAGCGATCCACTGCTTCCATCCTGATTGTGCCGCCTGCGTGAAATTTTGTATGCAAGTTCAGTGTGCTATGATGTCCTATATGGTTGTGTCAACTATATAAGTTTTTACTGAGCATCAGCAATGCATATGGCTGAAAGATGTATTTACGAGCATTGACCAATGGGTCTTTCTCTCTCTCTCTCTCTCTCTCTCACACACACACACACGCACGCACACACGCACAAGTGGGACCCGTTGAATTATTTCTTTGCTCGTGACAGCTTTTAATTAGGTTCCACTGTAATCTAACTTTTTTCTTAAGTTATTAATTGAGCTCAGTGACTTCAAAAAGTTGTACAGAAGCCTTGTTTGGGCCTTTCCGGCATCGCTGAATGTGGGCTGAGTAGCCATGTTAGGTTGTACTATACTACACAGGCCTTTTTTCAACATCAGCAATGCAACTGGGCCGACAGTTGTACACAATATCCGGGTCAACTTGTTATTCTCCGCCCCGCTGGGCTGCAAACTTTCCTAGGAGGTATGCATTAGGCTTAACAAGAAAATGGACTTTAAGAAATAATAAATGGGATGTAATTATAATAACTGGGCAGTAACTATAAAAAATGCACCAAATGCGTAATTAGTTTAAAAATTATATTATTTTTGGAATTTCAAAATTTTAATTTCATTACTTGTTGCGCGCGCAATATTTCGTTGGATTTTAACGTAATACAACTTTATTTTGAAATTATATTTAATCCGACTAGAAATTTCGCATAAAAATATTTCGGATCCCATCAAAATGTGGGAATTTTTTTGAATTTTGTTTTGAGCGGTTGGTTGAAATTATAAATCGTTGTCCTAGCTAGAAAATGGGTTGTACTTTTAACAAACTGTAAATGGGCTGTAGTAAATTCCATTAGAATTAAAAATGGGTTGTACATTCTTACAAATCGCAAATGGGCTATATGTTCTCTGCCACACACTTGTGGGCCTTCTAAGTTGACGCGTCCCCTAAAAAAACTAAGTTGACACGTATGCAAGGCTTTGTCAACAACACACGGTTCTAGCAGCTGTGGCCGTTGGATGTCCATCCAATGGATGTCGTGCTTCTTCTTCAATCTCGGATATTCTTGCTTCAGCCGCCCAAAAATTGATTCCTCCTCCTGACATCTGGGGCGCACCGTTTCGGAGGCTGACCTGTGGGCCTACTAAGTTGGCGCGTACCAAGGGCTTTGTCAACTTAGTCAATATAAACGATTCTAGCTGCAGTGACCGTACGATGTCCATCCAACGGCCGTAGTGCTTCTTCAACCTCTGGTCTTCTTGCTCCAGCCACCAAAGCAGCGCCGGTCGTGCCGCGTGCTCCTGCCTCCCGTGGCCGGCTGTGATGCCGCGGAGGCCTCACCTCCCCCTACTACTCCCACCGCTGGCCAGGCCATCCCTCTACCACCGACACCCCCTCTTCTTCTGCGGTGACGGCAGCCTCACACCGCAACAGAACCAGTGAACCCTCGTACTCCTCTCCGCGTGGGCTTCCACTGCCGCGTCTTCCCCGGCTTCGTGTCGTCCCCTTCCTAGGCCTCACCGTCGTCCACCGCCGTGGTGCTCTCGACGCGGCATGGTCAATGTGGTCAACGAACGACTTCCATTGGAAGAGTACTATACGTGGAGAGGCTGACAGCTGGGTCCACGGCAGCCGCAAGGAAATGCCTCCTTATTACGTGCAAAATAATGATTCCTCCACCTGATAGCTGGGACCCACCGGAAGGGCCTCTATATTTCATGAAAAAAACGTCCCCCCCGCTGTCAGCTCGGACCCACCAAAAGTGCCTCCTTATTACACAAAAAAATTGAATATTCCCCCTGCTAGCTGGGACCCACCTTGGTGGGAGGCTGACTTGTGGGCCTACTAAGTTGACGGGGACGGAGGGCTTTGTCAACTTAGTCAATATGAACGATTCTAGCTCCAGTGACCGTACGATGTCAATCCAACGGCCGTAGTGCTTCTTCAACGTCTGGTCTTCTTGCTCCAGCCGCCCAAAGCAGCGCCGGTCGTGCCGCATGCTCCTGCCTCCCGTGGCCGGCTGTGCTGCCGCAGAGGCCTCACCGCCCCCTACTATTCCCACCGCTGGCCAGGCCCTGCGGCGACGGCAGCCTCACACCGCAGCCGAACCAGTGAACCCTCGTACTTCTCTCCGCGTGGGCTTCCACTGCCGCATCTTCCCCGGCTCCGCGTCGTCTCCTTCCTAGGCCTCGCCGTCGTCCACCGCCCTGGTGCTCTCGGCGCGGCGTGGTCAACATGGTCAAGGAACGACTTCCATCAGAAGAATACTGTACGTGGAGAGGCTGACAGCTGGGTCCACGGCGGCCACAAGGAAGTGCCTCCTTATTACGTGCAAAATAATTATTCCTCCACCTGACAGCAGGGACCCACCGGAGGGGCCATCGTATTTCGTGAAAAAAACATTTCCCCCTGACTGCTGGGACCCATCAGCTACATCTTCGCACGCAAGGAAGTGCCTGACAGTCGGGACCCACCTGGTCGAAGCGTATGTAGCATTGTCATTCTGGTCGCGAACATGTACGTACATACTGGTCGACGTAGAGGCGCGCACGTGTCGTAGTAGAGGCGTGCACGTAGCATGTACACGTACGTATAGTGGCCAGTGTGCAAGAAAGAAAATACGGCCACGTACGTACATACAGGCGGGGTCTCGAACGCCTACTCGCGCATACGTACGGCCAGGGCTCGTGTACATGGCTGGGTCGGAATGGAGAAACAACGTCGTCGTCGTGTTCATGGGGAGCCAACCGGCTGGGTCGGAACGGAATGCGTCGTCGTGTTCATCGAGAGGGCTTAGACGAAACAGCCGATGGAAACGAGGCCTGGCGTACCGCACAACAGAGGAAACGACCTTGTGTTCGACTGGCCACGTTCAAAATGGGATCATGTTCATCGGGAGGGGTCTGGCGTACCGCAAAACGGAGGAAACAGACTTTTGTTGGACCTCTGAAAGGATCGAGAAGAGGTGTCTAGAGGGGGGTCAATAGACACTAAGGAAGAAAAGTTGCATTTTTAAATCTCTTTAAGTTGAAGTGGAGTTTTGGCACAAGTTTAACATTCACGATACATATCAAGCAAGCATGACAAGAGTTTATGAGCAGCGGAAAGTAAAGCATGCAAATTGCAAGAATGTAAAGGGATGGGATTGGAGTGTGCAAACGCAATTTGGAGACACGGAGATTTTTTATCCGTGGATCCGATAGGTGGTGCTATCGTACATCCACGTTGATGGAGACTTCAACCCACGAAGGGTAACGGTTGTGCGAGTCCACGGAGGGCTCCACCCACGAAGGGTCCACGAAGAAGCAACCTTGTCTATCCCACCATGGTCATCGCCCATGAAGGACTTGCCTCACTAGGGTAGATCTTCACGAAGTAGGCGATCTCCTTGCCCTTACAAACTCCTTGGTTCAACTCCACAATCTTGTCGGAGGCTCCCAAGTGACACCTAGCCAATCTAGGAGACACCACACTCCAAGAGGTAATAGATGGTGTGTAGTTGATGAACTCCTTGCTCTTGTGCTTCAAATGATAGTCTCCCCAATACTCAACTCTCTCTCACAGGATTTGGATTTGGTGGAAAGAAGATTTGAGTGGAAAGCAACTTGGGGACACAAGTGTAGGTGGTTCTCTCTCAGAAAATGTATGTTGGAAGTGTAGGAATGTTTTGATGGCTCTCTCCATGAATGAAGAGTGGGTGGAGGGGTATATATAGCCTCCACACAAAATCTAACCATTACACACAACTTACCAAACTCGGTGGAACCGAATCGTGAAACTCGTTCAGACCGATTTAGTTCATAATGTGACCATTAGGAATTTTGGTGGGACCGACACGTCAACTCGGTGGGACCGATATCGTTAGGGTTAGAGCATAACGTAATCTCGATGAGACCGATTACACAAACTCGGTGAGACCGATTTTGGTAATAGACAAACAGAGAGTTGGTCAGGCAAACACGGTGGGACCGCTTCGCTCATCTCGGTTGGACCGAAATGTTACGAAAGGGAAACAGAGAGTTTGCATTGCAATCTCGGTGGGACCGATCGCTTATCTCGGTTTGACCGAAACGTTACGAAGGGAAACAGAGAGATTACAATCCCATCTCAGTGAGACCGAGATCCCTATCGGTGAGACCGAAAAGACTAGGGTTTCTGGCAGTGGCTATGTCAACTGAACTCGGTGGCGCCAGATAGAAAGTTTCGGTGGGGCGGAGTTTGACTTTTGGTTTGGGACAAATGTGGATGTGAGAAAGTGGTTGAGAGCTTTGGAGCATATCACTAAGCACTTTGAGCAAGCAAGCCATTAAGCAACACCTCATCCCCTCTTAATAGTATTGGCTTTCCTATGGACTCAATGTGATCTTGGATCACTAAAAGTAAAATGTAGAGTCTTGTGCTTTGAACTTGAGCCAATCCTTTGTCCTTAGCATCTTGAAGGGGTTCCACATCCTCTAGTCCATGCCACTCCATTGTTGAACTTATCTGAAACATACTAGGTAAAAGTATTAGTCCAACAAGAGATATGTTGACATTAATTACCAAAATCACCCAGGGAGCACTTGTGCTTTCAACCTCCTACGGTCGAAACGGGGTCCTATTGATCAGGAGGGGTGTGGCGTACCGCAAAACGGAGGAAACAGACGTGTTGGAGCGCTACGGTTGAAACGGGGGCCCTGTTCATCAGGAGGGGTGTGGCGTACCGCAAAACGGGACTCCACGGGATACTGTTCATCTCCACCGTCGACCTCCTCCAGCCTCCACGGGCTACTGTTCATCCACCGTCGACCTCCTCCAGCCTCCACCTGCGACTGTTCATCCACGGGCTCCTGTTCTTCCAGCCTCCGCCACGCGCTACTTCACCGGCTACTGTTCAACCAGCCCTCTCCACGGGCTCCTGTTCAACCACCCCTCCACGGGCTACTGTTCATCCAGCCCTCCACCGGCTACTGTTCAACCAGCCCTCCACGGGGTCGTCCTGTTCATCCAGCCCTCCACGGGGTCCCGTTCATCCAGCCCCAACTGGCTCGATCGATCGCGGTCCTGTTCATCCAGCGGCAACACCACGGGGAACTGTTCATCCAAACCCCCCAACAACGCTCACTGTTCATCCAACCCCCCCAGCAACGGTCACTGTTCATCCAGAGGCAGCATCGATCGGCTTCAGTTAGCAGCAGTAAAGAAGGAATCGCTCGATCACTCGGGTTCAGTAACGCGTAGCCTGCAGTGCAATCGCTCACGTTTAGTTAGGCCACGCCTCGCTTGGGTTCAGTTAGAGCCCAATGCCTCGCACCCACGCGCGTACGGTACGAGAAACGCGCGTCACTCGGCCCCCGATCACCCACCGTAACCGGAAACTCCCCGATATTTTCCTCGCCCTCGCTTCTACCACGGTTTTTTCCGTCATGGACGGCCCAAAGAATGTCATGCAGCTGCGTATCCGGCCCGCCCAGGACGAAAAGCCCATTTTCTGTCTTGATTTTTTGTCATAGAAGTAGGAGCCCACCACATCTATGATGATACCGGGTTTTGTCACAATTATCATCATAGAAGTGTCATAAGTATGACATAATTTTTTTTCATTCGACCCAAAATGTCACGGATGTGTCTTTTTTTTGTAGTGTAGCCCCTCCTTCCTTCCCCTTCTCAAGGGAGAAAGGAAAGGGGGGCTCCACCTCCTCCTTCCTTCTCCTAGTGCCAAAACGAGGAAGGGGGGCGAATTGGGGTGGCACCCCAAGTAGGATTCAGCCTACTTGGGCGCCCCCTGGCTGCCTCTTCCCCCCTCCAACCTATATATATGTGGGGAGGGGGCGCCTAGAACACACAACAACATCTGTTAGCCGTCTGCGGCGCCCCCCTCCACAGATTACACCCTCGGTCAAATCTTCATAGTGCTTAGGCGAAGCCCTGCGCGGAGCACATCACCATCACCGTCACCACGCCGTCGTGCTGACGGAACTCGTCTACTTCCTCGACACTCTGCTGGATCAAGAGTTCGAGGGACGTCATTGAGCTGAACATGTGCAGAACTCGGAGGTGCCGTACGTTCGGTGCTTGATCGGTCAGAACGAGAAGAAGTTCGACTACATCAACCCCGTTTTCAAACGCTTCCGCTTTCGGTCTACGAGGGTACATAGACACACTCCCCCCCTCTCGTTGAGATGCATCTCCTAGATAGATCTTGCATGAGCGTAGGAATTATTATGAAATTACATGCTACGTTTCCCAACAGTGGCATCCGAGCCAGGTCTATGCGTAGATGATATGCACGAGTAGAACACAAAGAGTTGTGGGCAATGATAGTCGTACTGCTTACCACCAGGGGCAGAACTAGACTGAAAATTACCCGGTGTCCACATAGAAGAACACATGCCTACATGTCAAACAATCAATGACCTACACACTAAATCAATGGATTATATTAAGCGAGTGCAAATTGGACCCGGTGCCAGTGACACCGGCTAGCTGTACATAGCTACGCCCCTGCCCATTGGGTATCCTAAATCCAATGGGTTTTCACTGTGTCAGGTTTTCAATGGGTTTCTAGTATTTATATTTTGAAAAACTAGAAAAAAATTCTAAAATTCAAGTGATGATGAGCTATTAGTCTAGCACCAACACGGCCTCCTCTAGTGGGTGCCCTGTTGCGGGCGACAAAGGAGTACAATAAGAAGTTAGTTGACACCTGACACAGTAGGAAGCAGTGATGAGAACTAGAGATCGTTGATCCGAGAGTTGGACAAGAATCCATTGGTGATCAGACGATATTTCATCGTTCTGAGGAGTAACATAGGACGTAGGAGGAGTAGCGAGTTGGTGGTCGCGACCTCTCTTATGTAATGTACTACCAACACGCTTCATCCTTCTCACTCGCCTCAGATTTCCGTAATCCCAATCACTGATCATGGTATAGAAAGCGTACAATTTTAGCAAAATCTCACTGCGTTCAAATCATATGATGAGAACGCTTAGATGTAGATTTTAAAGGCATGTAACTGTGATTTAGATGTAATGAAATCATTCTCAAACAACTTATAAAAAAACAATCCCCTTTTCTATAAGTATTTTTCGCATGATGATAACCCACAAGTATAGGGGATCGCTTGTAGCCTTTTTTGATAAATAAGAGTGTCGAAAGCAACGAGGAGCTAAAGGTAGAACAAATATTCCCTCAAGTTCTATCGACCATCGATACAACTCTATGCACACTTGACATTTGCTTTACCTAAAACAAGTATAAAACTATTTGGTAGGTGAAAGTATAAGTTTGCAAGAATAAAACTAGAAGTACTTTGCAAGAATAAAACTATGAGTAAAATGCAAGACAATGAAAGTAGATAGCTTTTGTCAATAAGAAAGTCATTTGTCCCTAGGAGATCGATAACTAAACCGGTGATCATTGTTGCAATTTTATATGAGGGAGAGGCATGAGCTAACTTACTTTCTCTACTTGGATCATATGCACTTATGATTGGAACTCTAGTAAGCATTCGCAACTACTAAAGATCATTAATGTCGTAAAACCCAACCATAGCATTAAGTATCATGTCCTCTTTATCCCATACGCAATGACCCCCAAACTCGGGTCTGTGCTTCTGTCACTCACGCCACCCACCATAAGCGAACCATGAGCGTATTGCAACACCCTACAGTGGGGATCCCTCCATTTGTGCGACACGGAGGGCACCGTAGGACAAAACTAAAATAAAACATACAACTCAAACCGATCATGATCATCTATCAACCCATAGGACAAAACAGATCTACTCAAACATCATAGGATAGCCATAGATCATTGGAAAATAATATATAACATTGAGAACCATGTTTAAGTAGAGATTATAGCGGGTAGAAGAGAGGTTACACCGCTTCATAGAGGGGGAGAGAGTTGGTGTTGATGGCGGCGAAGTTGTTGGTGTAGATCGCCGTCACGGTGATTGCCCCGGCGGCGCTCCAGCGCCACCGAGAGAGAGGGGAAGAGAACCCCCCTCCTTCTTCTTCTTCCTTGGCCTACCCCCTAGATGGGAGGAGATTTCCCCCTCTGGTCCATGGTTACCATGGCGCCGGAGGGGTGAGATCCCCTCCTAGATTGGATCTCCCTCTATGTTCTCTTATGTTTTGCGTTCCTGTTTTCTGGCTGAAACCGTTTCTTATATTTCCGGAGATCCGTAACTCCAATTGCGTTGAGATTTTAACACGATTTTTTTCCAGATATAAGCTTCCTTGCGCCCAAAGTAGAGCTCCAACTGACTTATGAGGAGGGCACAACCCACCACCACACGCTGGGCTGCCTGGTGTGCCCAGGTGTCTTGTGGTGGCTATGGGCCCCTGTTTGCGTTGATTCCACCTCTCAAAAATCACATATATTCCAAAATAATTCTTTGTAAATTTTTATTGCGTTCGGACTTTGTTTGATATGGATATTCTGCGAAACAAAAAAGATGCAACAAACAGGAACTGGCACTGGGCACTGGATCAATAGATTGGTCCAATAAATCATATAAAATGTTGCCAAAGTATGTGAAAGTTGTATAATATTGGCATGAAACAATCAAAAATTATAGATACGACGGAGACGTATCAACATCCCCAAGCTTAATTCCTGCTCGTCCTCGAGTAGGTAAATGATAAAAAAGGTAATTTTTGATGTGTAATGCTACCTAGCATAATCTTGATCATATATCTAATCATGGCATGAATACTAAGACATGAGTGATTCAAAGCAATAGGCTATAATTTCACATAAAGACATCAATACTCAGGCATCCCAACAAACAATCGTGTCTTTCAAAATATCAACACTAAAGAAAGCTATCCTTATAAAATCATATAGTCTTGTCATGCTTTGTCTTCTTGACACAAAGTATTTATCATGCACAACCCCGATGACAAGTGATGTCTACTACGCAACTTTATTCTTGTAGACACGTGTTGGGCCTCCAAGCGCAGAGTTTTGTAGGACAATAGCAATTTTCCCTCAACTGGATGACCTAAGGTTTATCAATCCGTGGGAGGCGTAGGATGAAGATAGTCTCTCTCAAGCAACCTTGCAATCAAATACAAGAAATCTCTCTTGTGTCCAAAACACACCCAATACAATGCAAATTGTATAGGTACACTAGTTCGACAAAGAGATGGTGATAAAAGTGTAGTATGGATAGTAGATATGAGCTTTTGTAGTGCGAACAATAAAAAACAGCAAGGTAGTAAATAATAAAACGGAGCACAAATGGTATTGCAATAATGGAAAATGAGGCCTAGGGTGCATACTTTCACTAGTGCAATCTCTCAACAATGCTAACATAGTTGGATCATATGATTATCCCTCAAAGTGCAATAAAGAATCACTCCCGAGTTCCTATTAGCGGAGAACAAAAGATAGAAATTGTTTGTAGGGTACGAAACCACCTCAAAGTTATTCTTTCCGATCAATCTAACCTAGAGTTCATACCAAAATAACAGCAAGCTATTCTTTCCGGTCGATCTAATCAAGAGTTCATACTAAAATAACACCATATGATGCATATCAACTGTTGGGGATATAACTGGTGGGTCTAAACCGCCCAGAAGGGGCCGGTTCATCCTTAGAGAAGTTGTCAATATTGAAGCCCATGAAGTTATAGAAGACGGCGACTTATGAAGGAAACTTAACAAGGAAGACCAAAGCCCAAAAGCGGGTTAGGGCCCATAGACATAAACCGCCATAGGCGTGTAACTTGTAAGGTAGGAAAGAATAGATACCGAGCCGGACACGTTTATGAACTGGCCTCGGGATTCTGTTGACCGACAGGCGTCAACCTGTGTATATAAAGGGACGACCCGGCGGCAGTTTAGGGACAAGAGAAAACAAGAACTCGAGAGCTAGGTAAAGCGGATTTGCTCCCTGATCATCGAGACCCCATCAATTCCACCACAACTGGATTAGGCTTTTACCTTCACCGCAAGGGGCCGAACCAGTATAAACTCCCCGTGTCCTTTGTCCGGATTAACCCCTTTAAGTTAATCTCGTTGCGATGGCTCCATGACTAAGTCCTCATGCTAGGACATCTGCCGTGACAAATCCACGACAGTTGGCGCTCACCGTGGGGCCAGCGCATGATGGTTTCGAGTTCTTAAAGGGCAATTTCGAAGGACTCAAGGGATACGCCGTGGGCCAGATGACCAAGAGTCGTCGCGGCAAGCTCTACATCGACGACACAAGCTGGGGCTCCGACGCCGGCTCAATCGAGTACGGATACCGGGTCCCCTTTGGAGGAATTCACGTCTTCATCGACAAGATTGGCGAAACGGGCCCTAAGACGGACATCTGAACCGACCTCGTCGAGACGGCTCAGCGTGCAAGTCCTGCTCGGGTTCAGCCCGCCATGAAGCATGCGTTCGTAGGATTCATCAATGGTGCAGAGCTCGAACCGGTGTCTGATGGTGAGACAGTCGTTTATTCATATGGCGAGTCATCCACCGGTGAGACCGAGTCACTATACCAACTGCAAGATGGCCGGTTTGGGGGCTGGTCCGATGGCGACAGTATTCCGTACCCCCTTGAACCGCCGAACCGGGTTGCGATCTTCATGGCTGGTACGCAGCCCACATTGCAATCTTTAGCTGCGGCAACGGTAATTTCCGGATCAACAGCTGGGGCAGGAGGCCCCGCACATCGGTCGGCCCAAGTCTTGTCTGATTTGTTCAACGCCTGGATGGCCTTACTGACCGCAGAGGTTACCCCGGATACCCAAGATCAGCATAACACGGAGGTTGCAAAGCTACGAGATCAGATAGCTCAGGCTAAGGAGGACTTGGCGGTTGAGGAAACCAGGATGGCTGGGGAGCGGGCCACTTTAGATGCTCAGGCACAGCGGATTCAGGCAGAAAATTACCGACTCATGTTGGATCAGAATGCTTCAAACAAAGTGTTGCGGAGAAGGCACCGATCTCGACTGCCACCGGTTTATGAAGCAATGAATCTCTTCAACACGCCAGGAGCGGGAACCAGTAATCCGGCGGCGGTGAACCGGATTGAAGCACTGGGGACAGGAGCACCGGATCAGCCACGGGTGACGGACCCGCCTCGACGGATCCATGACCCGCCGCAGTATATGCCGGCGCCGCCGGGTCACTTCTCCACCCCGTTGGATAACATGATCGCTGCAGCGTCGCGATTGGCAGCTATATTCCAATGGAGGGCGAGTCCCCAGCGGCGGTTGAAACGCGGCGCGCCAGGGATCTTCTTCAAACGGCTATGGTTCGGCAGCAGGCTTATTCATATTGCCGAGACAGACTTCATTCAACCCCACGCCCGAGCCGGAGTTACAGTAGGCACATCGATGAACCGGCTGTGTCAAGCAGTGCGCGAAACCGTGACGTCCCTCGAGGGCCTAATCCGGCGCGCGGTGGGGCAAATGCTCAGGATGTGGTGGATAACTGTAGAGCGCGTCGAGAAGCCGAGTTAGCAGCACAGGACCGTCAGCTCACTCCGGTTCGTCCGACGACTTATGTGGAACAAGGTCTTAGTTTCAGCTCTTGGGGTGTGCCCTGTCTCATCCCAGCTTTACGTAATGTGCGGCTGCCCAAGGATTTCAAGGGTCCACGGAAGGTGCCTAATTATACCGCTGATATACCCCCTGAGTCATGGGTTGAAAGTTATGAGATGGCAATGGAGATGCTAGACGTGGATGAAGCAGCATGCGCGAAATATTTCGCCTTGATGTTGGACGGAACGGCTCACACTTGGCTGAAAAGTTTACCGGTTAACTCCATTGGGTCATGGGCCGAGTTGAAAGCCCGGTTTATAGCAAACTTCAAGGACACGTGCAAGCAACCCATGTCAATTGTGGACTTAGTTGCCTGCGTCCAGGGAGAAGGCGAGTCGACAACCCATTGGGTGTGCCGGGTTTCACAGATCTTGCATTCATCAGACCGCATCAATGCTGACTCGGCAGTTATAACGTTGGAGGGTAATTGCCGGTTTAAGCCTTTGAAATTGAAGTTGGGACGGCTCAAGCGTCACTGCAATGACATGGGAATGCTTATGGCTGCTCTGGTTAAGTATGCCGATTCTGATAGTACCAAGGACCCCGAGTCTGACGATGAAAAGCCGGAGAAGGGAAAGAAGAACGGCAACACCAAGGGGCAGCAACGTAGTCAGGCGGGCCACAGTAACAATGGTAAGCGTAAGGCGGATAGTAATTCAGATTTTGTGGTTAATACCAATACGCAGGGTAATGGTCAGCATCATAAGGGTAAACCGCCCCCGCGGGGAGGAGAACCAAGTCCCAATCCGGAGCGCCTGAATTACCTGTTGAACCAGCCCTGCCCGAAGCATGGATCGCGGGACAAGCCGGCCGCACACGTGTGGAAGGATTGTTATATCATGCGAGAATTCAAAAATTCAGATTTTTTCCGGAATGATCATGGATCGTCTAGCGGTTCAGGACCCGGGTCCTACGGGCCGGGTTATGGTGGAGGTAATTCTGGTTCAGGATTCCAAGGTAATCAGGGTGGACATGGCAATCAAGGCAATCAGAGCAACCAGGGTGGTTATAATCAGCAGCAGCAACAACCAGGTTACCAGAGTCACCCGAAGCAGTTGAATAGTGGACAGTATCATGTTTTCACCACTAGCCTGTGCAAGCGCGACCAGAAGCTTCATAAAAGGGCAGTGAACTCCGTTGAACTGGCGGTGCCCCGTTACTTGCGCTGGTCTGAGCAGCCTATTGTGTGGAGTCGAGAGGATCATCCGCCCTGGGTTGATAATCTGGGTCATCTGGCGTTGGTAGTGGCACCTCAGGTTGGAGGTTATAAGTTCACCAAGGTGCTCATGGATGGAGGGAGTAGTATCAACATCTTGTATTATGAAACCTTCCGTCGTATGGGGTTAATAGATAAGAATCTTAAACCGTCAAACACCGTTTTCCATGGTGTGGTGCCTGGTAAATCATCTTATCTGGTTGGTAAGATAGCCCTGGAGGTTGCTTTTGGAGATGATTATGACTCGAGATCAGAGACGTTGACTTTTGAAGTGGTGAAAATCAAAAGCCCGTACCATGCCCTGTTTGGACGGCCGGCTTATGCTAAGTTCATGGCAAGGCCCTGTTATGTGTATCTGTAGCTCAAGATGCCGGGTCATAAGGGGACCATCACAGTGCATGGAAGCCGTAAGATTGCTTTGGAATGTGAGGAAGGTGATGCGGCTTATGCTAAGTCGGTTTGTGCAGCATAGGAGTTGAAAGTTTACAAGGACAATGTTGACCCAGCCGATATGACTTCTTTGAAAAAACCAACTATGGAGCATGATCCGGCCTTGAAGTTTAAGTCAGCTAATGAGACTAAGCTGGTTGATTTTGTACCTGGCGATTCATCCAAGCAGTTCATCATCAGTCCTAATCTGGATCTGAAATAGGAAAGCGCGCTCATCGAGTTCATCCGTGAGAATCGGGATATCTTTGCATGGAAGCCTTCTAACATGCCGGGTGTACCGAGGGAACGCGCTGAGCACACCCTTAATGTTGATCCCAAGTTTAAACCGGTTAGACAGTTTCTTCGCCGGTTCAATGAAGAAAGGCGCAAAGCCATTGGTGAGGAGGTCGCCCGGCTCTTGGCGGCTGGGTTTATTGTCAAAGTTTTTCACCCGGAATGGTTGGCTAATCCGGTGCTGGTACTTAAGAAGAACGGCACTTGGCGTATGTGTGTGGACTACACAGATTTGAACAAGGCATGTCCAACTGATCCTTTCGCTCTCCCTCGTATTGATCAAATCATTGATGCTATGGCGGGTTGTGAGAGTCTAAGTTTTCTGGATGCTTATTCCGGTTATCATCAGATCAAGATGGCAGTTAAGGACCAGGAGAAGACATTGTTTATAACTCCCTTTGGAGCCTTATGCTATGTATCTATGCCTTTTGGGCACAAGAGTGCCCAGGACTTACCACCGTTGTGTGCAAAATTGTCTTCATAATCAGACCGGACGCAACGTTCATGCTTATGTGGATGATATTGTGGTAAAGTCCAGGAAGGAGGAGACATTGATAGATGACTTGAAGGAGACCTTTGATAACCTCCGGGTTTATAAGATGATGCTTAACCCGGGCAAGTGTGTTTTTGGTGTACCGGCAGGCAAGCTCTTGGGTTTCGTAGTGTCTAACAAGGGCATTGAAACTAATCCGGAGAAGATCAACGCTATTACTTCGCTGGCTAAACCGAAGTGTGTCAATGATGTTCAACGCTTGGCAGGCCGGATTACCGCCTTAAGCCGGTTTATCAGTCGCCTTGGGGAGAAGGCCATCCCTTTGTATCAAATGCTGAAGAAAACAGATGACTTCGTCTGGAGTGATGCTGCTGACGAAGCGTTTGAGGCTCCAAAACGCCAGCTCGCCGAACCGCCTGTTCTTGCTGCCCCCATTGATAAGGAACCATTGCTGTTATATGTGGCAGCTAACGCCCGGGCGGTTAGTGTGGCTATTGTGGTAGAGCGCAAGGAGGCAGGGAAGGAATATCCGGTTCAGCGGCCGGTTTATTATATCAATGGGGTGCTTATTGAGTCCAAACAGAGATATCCACATTGGCAGAAGCTGGTGTATGGAGTTTTTATGGCAAGCCGGAAGCTTAAGCAATACTTTCAGGGCCATCCCATCACTGTGGTCAGTTCGGCTCCTTTGGGAGATATCATCCAGAACATGGAAGCAACTGGCCGGGTTGCTAAGTGGGCTATTGAGCTTGGCCCTCACGAGTTAAAGTATATGCCTCGTACGGCCCTCAAGTCCCAAGCGCTCGTGGATTTTATCAATGATTGGACAGAGTTGCAGGCGCCGGAGGATAAACCGGATAACACATACTGGACTATTCACTTCGACGGGTCCAGGCAATTGGAGGGCTCGGGGGCTGGAGTCGTATTAACTTCCCCGCGAGGTGATAAGTTTTGTTATGTACTCCGTTTAATGTTCCCTTGCACTAACAACGCAGCTGAATATGAGGCGCTACTCCATGGTCTTCGAATGGCTAAGGAGATGAATTTAAGCCGGGTTCAATGCTTCGGCGAATCGTACCTGGTGGCTCAACAAGTATCTGGTACCTGGGATTCCAAGGACCCGCTCATGGCAGCGTATCGTCGAGAGGTGGATATTGTTGCAGGTCATTTCAAGGGTTATCAGGTTGATCCTGTGGACCGGCGAAAGAATGAAGCGGCGGATGCTTTAAGCCGGCTGGGGTCTCAGCATAAACCGGTACCGCCCAATGTTTTCCTTGATGTTTTGCATAACCCGTCGGTCAAACTGCCGACGGAGGAGGATCTGGCTATTCCTGACCCGGAGGCTCAACTGGTGGTGGCTCTTCACATCATTCCGGATTGGACGGTCCCATATTTGGCGTATATGAACCAGGGCGAGTTACCTGAGGATGAAGTTTTGGCCAGGCAGATAATCCGGCGGTCCAAGTCCTTGACTATTATCAATGACGAGTTACATCTCTGCAGTGTCTCGGGGGCGTTTCAGCGCTGCGTTTCTCCTGAAGAAGGCTGTGAGATTTTGCTTGAGATCCATGAAGGGGATTGTGGTCATCATGCCCGTTCAAAATCCCTGGTGGCTAAGGCTTTCTGGCACGGTTTTTACTGGCTAACGGCTCATGCTGGTGCTGAAGATCTAGTCAGGAGGTGTGACGGTTGTCAGAAGTTCACACGCCGAGCCCACATTTCGGCCCAGGAGTTGAGGATGATTCCAATTGCCTGGCCGTTTGCAACCTGGGGGCTTGATATGGTTGGGCCCTTTAAACAGTCTAAGGACAAGAAGACCCACCTTTTGGTGGCGGTTGATAAATTCACTAAGTGGGTGGAAGCAGAGCCAGTTAGCAAGTGTGACGCAGCCACATCGGTTCAATTCATGAAGAAGGTGATTTTCCGCTTTGGCTTTCCGCATAGCATCATAACAGATAATGTCACGAATCTCTCCAAAGGCGCTATGGAAGAATTCTGTCAACGTGAGCACATCCGGCTTGATGTGTCATCAGTGGCTCACCCCCAGTCTAATGGTCAAGCTGAGAGGGCTAATCAAGAAATCTTGAAAGGTATCAAGCCCCGACTTATGGTCCCTTTGCAGAGGACGCCGGGTTGTTGGGTGGAAGAATTGCCGTCCGTATTATGGAGCATTAATACCACCCCAATAGATCTACGGGTTATACACCCTTCTTCATGGTGTATGGGGCAGAAGCAGTTCTCCCAAGTGACATCCGCCATGACTCGCCCCGAGTGGCAGCTTATGTTGAAGCGGACAGTGAAAGGGCACGCCAAGATGCATTGGACCTGTTAGATGAGAAACGGGACATAGTGGCAGCTCGTTCGGCGATTTATCAGCAAGACCTGCGGCATTATCACAGCCGTCGGGTTAAAACCAGAACTTTTCAAGAAGGCGACTTAGTGCTCTGGCTTATCCAAGATCAGACCGATATGCACAAGTTATCCCCACCTTGGGAAGGACCCTTTGTGGTCAGCAAGAATCTGAACAACGGATCATACTACCTTATCGATGTTCGAGAGCACAAAGACTCACGCAAGTCGGAGGAGGAGACCCGCCGGCCGTGGTATATTGCTCATCTACGGCCTTACTACACCTGAGCCACAGGCTCCTGTCATGTACATATTTTTGGCGGTGTATCTGTTATGATCAATATAATAAACCGAAGCCCCAGCTAAAGCGGGGTGTCTGTTGTTTTTCTCACATCATGTGTGGTTACATGGGGGCTTTTGTTTATAAAGCAGCACCGGGTTTACCCCTTGATTCAGCTTATAAAGGTATGTATAAATCAAATGGGGGCTTGGTCGTATTCGAACCATAGCTACACCTCTTGATCGGCTCAAAGCCAAAAGGAAAATCACATGGGGGCTTGGTCGTATTCGAACCATAGTTACACCTCTTGGCTCAAAGCCAAAAGGAAAATCACTTGGGGGCTTGGTCGTATCCGAACCATAGCTACACCTCTTGATCGGCTCAAAGCCAAAAGTAAAATCACTTGGGGGCTTGGTCGTATTCGAATCATAGCTACACCTCTTGATCGGCTCAAAGCCAAAAGGAAAATCACTTGGGGGCTTGGTCGTATTCGGACCATAGCTACACCTCTTGATCGGCTCAAAGCCAAAAGAAAATAATTTAGGGGCCAAAGAGAGTGTTGCAAAAGCACAACTCAAACATAGGCACCCACTGAGCACAACTCAAAATATTGCTTGGGGATTCTTTGCTATCACAATGAACAAAGAATCTACACTTGCAATAGGCTATCAAGCCACGGCTTTGAAGCCTGGTGTATACACCTAAACCCCCGGGTTAGCCTGCCTTTTTTAAGTAAGTCACTCCGTCCAGGTAAACCTGGTATGACCCGCCGAACTTCGACAAGTCAATCTCATAAGACCCTGAACTTGTCAAAGTTAAAACGACGATTGGTTAAAGATTGACGACCATCTTAAAAGGCTTTGTAAAATGGTTTAACTCAGCGGCCTGGCAGCCCATGAAAAGCCTCGAATTTGGGGCCTGGCAGCCCGTGAAAAGCCTCGACTACAAGTTTTCATATGCTTTTATTGGCCAAGTCTTTTCTCCTTTGATGAGATTTATAATGTTTTTTGATAAACCGGCGTTCATTAACCCGGCTCGGCTTTCAATTACAAAGTTGTCAGTACATGATCAATTATAATCTGGCGCTTATTAACCCGGTCTGGTTTCGACGTTAAGTCGCCAGTATTATATATAGATAATCCGGTGTTTATCACAACCTGGTACGGTTTTATCATAAACCGGCACAATATGAAAGAAGTTGTCATTACTCAAAATGGGGATTATCACCCTCACAGGTAAAATGGGGATTCATAAGGAGTTATGACATTGTCATGACGGATTAACAGTATCAGGCAAAGTGAATATGCACGATGGCATAGCAGGCCAAGTGTTTCAACTAGCCTATTACAAGGCGCTTTGACGACCCAAAAGAATAACTTTTTTGTCGCACAGATGAAAGTGTGTAGAAGATAGCCGGCCTCCGGATCATGATTCGTCCTCGGGCTGGCCCGAAGGTTGTGGATCATCTTGCGCCGGTTCAGCCTCCCTCTCTCCACCCAGTGGCTGGAAGTCAATAGTTGTCCAGTCAATCCTAGTTAAGGCTTGAAAGACAGCTTCATCGTTTATAAGGTTGGACGATTCAACATCAGGGGTGTAAGTATGCTTACGGATTGGCGGGATCAGATTTTCCACGTCATAAGTTGGTGCGCTAATCCGTTTGTGGTTGGCATCATAAGTGTTCTGGTAAAACGACAAGTCAGTATCTTCAGCCAACTTGCTTGCCAGTGGACGCATTTCTCTTGTGATAGCCCTGAGGTCGTCATTATCAAATTCTGACCCGTCCTCCTTCTGGCTTGGATAACCATTCCCAATGTCTTCCGGATCAAGGTCAGAAATCCAGGCCTTGGCCTGAGTCAATGCAGTCAGAGCACCGGCCCTAGCAGCTGATCTCTTCAATTCCTCAATACGGGTAGGCATCATGGATAACTTCTCCAGCGTTTTCTTGATCAAAGTTGGGGGCGGTTTATTATGTGAAGCTGTGCAGATGACCTGTTGAGCGTCGGAATATAGTTGTTCTATCAGCGTATAAGCAGCTTTCAGTTTTTTGCGCATATCTGAGCCAAGATGAGTAACACGGCTACCTGCAAAGATCAAACTATTATTAACCCAGAAGGTTAAGGCTGGCACTTACTAAAAACTAATGAAGAGGTTTTTACCAAAGACAGCAGAGGTCATGGCATTAATCTGCCGCTTCAAGTTGGTCAGTTCTTCTGTTACCGGATTAAGGGCGGTTTCAGCATCTTCCGCCCGCTTTAGCAAAATTGTTCTTTCAGCTTCCCAGTCTGCCCGTTCACCTTTAAAGCCATCCTTCAGTTGTTACATGGTTTTTAAAGCGGCAGTCAGCTCCTCTTTAGCCTTGCAAGTCTCTGTTTGATGGGACTTGATATTTTCTTGAAGATCGGCGATTTGAGACTCCTTTTTGGTCAGCTCAGCCTACAAGAGACAGTTGATAAATTGGTAATACATCTGTAAAGTCCCAAGCATATAACAAGTTATCTACTTGGCACTTGGGGGCTAATGCGGATTGCTTCTTATCAACTGACAATTTGAAGTCCCAATCACATAACAAGTTATCTACTTGGCACATGGGGGCTAATGGACATTTGCTCAAATTCAGCATATGGATTTTTCTTATTCAAACGGTTCACAATGATCATAAATTTTGACAACAGTATGACAGAAGATGTACCAGATCATCCTAAAGGTATAAACTGGTCCATGGGGGCTACGGGAGTTGATAAGTCTAACCCAGTTATAAGGAACAAATCTTTATGCAAAAGGGATTGATATTTACCTCATATCGTTCCTTCATCAGACCCACTAAACCGGCTTCATAGTCGCGGCTTGTGTACAGGCGGTTCAAAAAGCCAGAGTGAAGGTCTTGGGCGTTGAGGTGGGAATAGCTTGATAAATCAGCTTTCCACTTGCCCTTGTCCATAGCAGCAAATTCTTCTTTGGCAGTATGCTTTGACAAAGCGACAGGATGGCCAGGGGAGGTGAAACCCGTGCCAGTAACAACAACATCGTCATCAGTGGTTTTGGCTGGGCTTGGCGGTTTATCAGATATTCATACTGGGCTTGGCGGGTTAACAGATGGACTTGGTGGATCAGCAGACTGGCCCATCAGGTTTGTCTCCACCGGTTCAACAAAAGTGTCCGGAGCCTGAGGTACCGGATCATCAAGGATAGTGTCAGCATTCGGATCAACAGCCTCTGGGATTTTCTCCGGTTCAGTGGTCGGTTCATCGTCTATCGGTTTGTTCAACTTGGATTTCTTGCTAGGTCCGACTTTGGCACTGGAAGAAACAGGCACAAAATCAGTATAATAACAAATAAGGAAAGACATAAAAGGTTAAGTGCAATATGCTTACCCAGGAACAGTTTTGAGAGGAGAAAGTTGTGTGGCCGATGACTCGCCAGATGATGAATGGGAAGTTCCCTGATAATTTGAGTCAGACGGATTAAGAGGATATCGGAAGCAGTCCGCTTTAGGGTAAGGTATGTCAGGAGTATAAGAAACCTCTTGGCGGCGTTTGCGAACCGGAGAATTCGGTAAACCGGAGGAGGTCACCACTTGACCGCTATGCCGAGTTGTGCGGTGATTTTCATGCTGTTGTGTCTTCAAAAGAAAGTGCGGATCCAAATAAGCGAGAGGGCATGAAAATTTTACTTTCCGAATTGCTCGACGGATTTTTGGTATTGGCACAGGGTTTGAGTCAGAAGAAAGAATGGTTACCTCTACCTCGTTCGCACGGCTAGCCTCCGCATCATCCTGAGAATGGTCATTGTCAATGAGGTGTATGAAAAATGAACCAAGAGAGTCAAGTTCTACCTCTGAATCCGGATTATTCAGATCATCATCAATGTTTGGCTCAGACGGTTCGGCAGTTCTCTTTTTGGCAGACCTCTTGGTGGCCTTGGTCTTGATACGAGGTGCCCTCGCCGGTTTATCTTGTGTTTTGTTTTTCCAGAACGGGTCATCACCCTACATAAATGGGCGACAAGGTTATGACTAAGTATTTTAAAAGGAGATAGGTTAATACAAAGAATGGAACAATTCTTATAGCTGGCGGTTTATTGAAGACGCAGAAAGGTCTGAGCCCTGTTTTGCTGCACTCAGCCACTAGTTCATCAAGCATTTTCTTGACAGCTTCGATGACTTCATCATCAGTAAGCTGGATGTCAATATGATGCTGCGGGTCTTTCAGATCCCCAGTGTATTCACACATTAAACCGGGGTGCCGGCTTAAGGGCAGAACGCTCCAAGAAACCCAGCATCGAACAAAGTCAATGCCCGTCAGTCCGTTTGCAACAAAAGCTCTGAGTTTTGCTAGCTGAGGGGCATATTTTGATCGTTCCTTGGCAGTTAGTCGTTGAGGAACGGGATGAGTTTTGGTAAGCCGGTGTGGGCGATAACCCGGCAGAGGATTTTCATTATCTGGAGCTGTGTTTTTGCAGTAAAACCAAGTCTGATTCCAGTCCTTGGGGTGACTATGATGTTTGGCATGAGGGAAGTCAACATCCTTTCTCTTCTGAATTGAAACACCGCCAAGTTCAGTGTTGGGTCCAGCTGTAAATTCAGTACGACGGTTCAAATAAAAGAAGTCCCGGAATAGCTCAACAGTGGGTTCTTCTTGCAGATAGACTTCACAAAATACTTGCCAGTTGCAAATATTAGACACGGAATTTGGTCCAATATCTAGAGGGCAGATCTGGAAGCTAGCAAGCACATCCCGGATTTTTTTTTGATCCGGGAGGGCTAAACCCTCGACTCAGATGATCAGCAAACACAATCACCTCTCCATCCTGGGGCTCAGGAGGGTTTTCTGGGCCGGGGACTCGCCAGTGGATGGTCTCTTTACTTGCTAAAGCGCCAGTTGCTACACACCCATCCAGCTGTGCTTCCGTAACCCGGGAAGGGGCCCAACTGCAAGCATAGAACTGTTTGGCCATATCAATGACAAGCTGGAAAAGAGGATTTATGCCAGTTTAAAATTCATGACTGACAGGTATAAACCGGTGCAATAACGGAGGAAGAGATATTGAGACATATGTATATGTTAAACCAGATTTTGACATTCAAGGAGAATTGGCGGTTTAAGAGAGGGCTAATGGTACCTGGCGGGCTATCATTTTCTAAAGGTTAAACCGCCCGCACAGCTGCCAATTTTTAGGTCTATAAGTGAAAAAATTGCTAAGTGTTGCAGAAATAGGTTTTACAGATTGATGCTATAATTTTGAATCTACCGCAGTTCAAAAAAGGGAGAAAATTCTGAAACCCTAAGTTGTGACAGCGAAGCAGTTCATGGATTCGGATGGGATCTCTTACAGAAGCAGAGGTCTTCAAATATTAAAAATAAGCGCTAAGATCAGTACCGCGCGCGATAAGCACTAGGCCTTGCATCAAAAGGCTACAAGACAGGGGAAGCAAAAAGGAATGGAGATGAACTACCGAAGATCTTGAGAACGCCTTCATGCAGATCTAGGGTAAGAGAAAGGGGAGACTCACTGAAGCTGTTGAACAGCGGAGAGGCGCGGACGGATTCTGGTGCGTTCAGGTCAATGTAGCGGCCAAGGATGGTGCAACGGTTGAAGGTCGACGCGGCGGCGGAGCTTCAAGGCTCGGGCGTCGCGAGGTTGACGATGAAACAAATAGGCACGAAGGGGGAAAAAGAAAAAGGGGCCCTCCGGTTCTATTTATAAGGTGAATGGATAAAGGACAGGTGCGGGAATCGAGGAGGCCAAAAAAGCGGGGCTGTAGGCATGCAGGCGCCTCGGTTTTCGGAGATCCATTAAAGAAAAGAGGATACATTAAAAGATTTAGGTTCTGTGAAGAGTTAATGGCAAGTGACGTCATGACAAGTTATCATGGTTTTAGAAGATGGCGTCATGGCGAGTTATGAAAACCTTACGACAGAGATGAATGAGGGATTTTTTCTAAGTGTTGAAGATTGATGTGAACAAGTTCAAATCAACCTGGGGCCTAATGTTGGGGATATAACTGGTGGGTCTAAACCGCCCAGGAGGGGCCGGTTCATCCTCAGAGAAGTTGTCAATATTGAAGCCCATGAAGTTATAGAAGACGACGACTTATGAAGGAAACTTAACAAGGAAGCCCAAAGCCCAGAAGCGGGTTAGGGCCCATAGACACAAACCGCCATAGGCGTGTAACTTGTAAGGTAGGAAAGAATAGATACCGAGCCGGACACGTTTATGAACCGGCCTCGGGATTCTGTAGACCGATGGGTGTCAACCTGTGTATATAAAGGGACGACCTGGCAGCGGTTTAGGGACAAGCGAAAACAAGAACTCGAGAGCCAGGTAAAGCGGATTCGCTCCCTGATCATTGAGACCCCATCAATTCCACCACAACTGGATTAGGCTTTTACCTTCACCGCAAGGGGCCGAACCAGTATAAACTCCCCGTTTCCTTTATTTTCCGAAATTGTTTGTAGGGTACGAAACCACCTCAAAGCTATTCTTTCCGATCAATCTATCCTAGAGTTCATACCAAAATAACAGCAAGCTATTCTTTCCGATCGATCTAATCAAGAGTTCGTACTAAAATAATCCCATATGATGCATATCAACCAACTCTAATGTCACCTAGATACCCCAATGTCACCGCGAGTACCCGTGAGTTAATTATACGATATGTATCAAACAATTTCAGATTCATAATACTCAATCCACACAAAGAACTACAAGGAGACCCCAAAGTTTCTATCGCAGAAAATGTAATAAAAACGTGCATCAATCCCTATGCATAGGTTACCCCAAAGTCACCCCAGGAATCCGCAAGTTGAGTGCCATAACATATATCAAGTGAATAAAAATAATACCCCATTGTCACCACGAGTATTCATATGCAAGACATATATCATTTGTTCTCAGATATGAACATTCAATCCGACAAGACAAAACTTCAAAGGGTAAAGACTCGATTCATCACAACAAGTGTAGAGAGGGGAGAAACATCATATGATCCATCTATGTTAACAAAGACCATGATACATCAAGACCATGACATCTCAAGATCGCGGGAGAGAGATTAAACACATAGCTACTGGTACAACCCTCAGCCCCGAGGGTGGACTACTCCCTCCTCATCGTGGTGGCCGCCGGGATGATGAAGATGGCCATCGGTGATGATTCCCCCCTCCGGCAGGGTGCCGAAATGGGGTCTAGATTGGATCTCATGGATACAGAGGCCTTGCGGCGGCAGAACTTCTGATCTAGGGCTACCCCGAAGGGTTTTGGAATATTTGGGAATTTATAGGGTGAAGAGACGGTTCAGGGGGCACCCGAGGTGGGCAGCACGCACCAGGGCACGCCTGGGCCTCCTAGGGCGCCCTGGTGGGTGTTGCTCCCCTCGAGCAGTCCCCCAGGCGCCTCCTTGGCCCACTAGCTTTCTTCTGGTCCACAAAAAATCCTCAAGGAGTTTCGCGGTGTTTGGACTCCGTTTGATATTGATTTCCTGCGATGTAAAAGACAAGCAAAAAGCAGCAACTGGCACTGGGCACTGGGTCAATAGGTTAGTCCCAAGAATGATATAAAGTTGCTATAAAATGATTGTAAAACATCCAAGCATGATAATATAATGGCATGAATACTTCATAAATTATAGATACGTTGGAGACGTATCAGCATCCCCAAGCTTAATTCCTACTCGTCCTCGAGTAGGTAAATGATAAAAGAAATAATTTATGAAGTGTGAATGCTAGCAAAGTGCATAAGTTTGATCAATGATAATTTCAGTCACTTTTCCTAGCATCATAACAACAATTCTTTCTTATAAAACTTCTCATGTTATAGTAGCAACCAATTCACATGTTAAGGTTCAAACAATGAATTCTCTTGAAACTCAACAACCTATGTTCTCAGTCACCAAGCAATTGCAATTAAACTTATTCAACAGAGTCTAAGTAAGAGCTCCACATACTCAACCATCATATAGTCTTCTATGATTGCTAACACTCACCGCATACACATGAGCAAAACGTTTCAACCGGACACATAGAAAGATAGGGGCTTATAATTTCACCTCCCAACGTATTCACCTTTGGGTGATGTCAACAATATTAACTCATGCTACCCATATTCAGCTGGACATATGTGCCTAGATCTTTCCTCACCACATGATGCTTGCCAAAGGAGAAATATAAAAAGGAATAGAAAGAAAAACCTTGACTTTTGCACAAAAGTAAATACCTAAAAGCAAAAGATAGGCCCTTCGCAGAGGGAAGCGGAGGTTGCCATGCGCTTATTTGTTTGTATGCTCAACCCCTTAGTGCAAAAGAACGTCACGTTATATTGCCCCTTATGATAGCAACCTTTATTATGCAGTCTGTCGCTTTTATTCTTTGCCATCACAAGTTCATACAATGCTCAATTTTCTCTTACACTAAATGATCTAACACTTTTAGAAGCAATTTTTATTGCCTTATTGCACTGATGACAACTTACTTGAAGGATCTTGCTCAATCCATAGGTAGGTATGGTGGACTCTCAAAAATAAGATTTGGGTTTAAGGGTTTTTGGATGCACAAGTAGTATCTCTACTTGGTGCGGAATTTTTGGCTAGCAAAGATAGGGGGCAAGCACCACATGTTGAAGGATCTATGACAATATAACTTGTATGTGAATATGAACAAAAATAAATCATTACGTTGTCTTCCTTGTCCAACGTCAACAATTTTGTCATATAATATTTTGATGGGGGCTCACAATCACTAAAGATTTCCAATATAGTATATTTGCATGTGAAAGTTCTCTTCCTTATACTAATTATTCGTTAATTGCTTGTATGACCAATATTGTGATTGTCAAGCTTCAAAAGATTTCACTTTCTAAACCCAATGTGAAGCTACCACTAGGAATGATATGATTTCAACTTCATGATATTCAATTTATTCAACAATTTACTCATAGGATATAAGTGAAGCACGAGAGTAAATGACAAACTACTCCAAAAAGATGTAAGTGAAGGTCAAGCGAGTAGTTAAGTAAAAGGGTAGCTAATTGAGGACTCTCTCTTATTTAAAAGTTTCATATCTAAGTATTTTATTAATACAGCAAGAAAAACAAAACAAAATGACATTCCAAGCATAGCAAAACTCATGTGAAGAAGTAAAAACTTAGGCTCAACCGATACTAACAGATAATTGTTGATGAACAAAGGTGGGATGCCTACTGGGGCATACCCAAGCTTAGATGCTTGAGACTTCTTGAAATATTATATTGGGGTGCCTTGGGCATCCCCAAGCTTGAGCTTTTGTGTCTCCTTAATTCCTTCTATATCATGGTTTCCCTAAATTTTAAAAACTTCATCCACACAAAACTCAACAAGAACTCGTGAGATAAGTTAGTATAAACCAATGCAAAAACCTTATCATTCTATACTGTAGCAAACCACAAAAATTATTATTCAACATTGCATACTAAATGCCTCTGCATATTTAATACTCCTATCCTCGAATAGAATCATTAAACAAGCAAATATATGCAAACAATGCGAACATAACAACAATCTGCCAAACCAGTACAGTCTGTAAAGAATGCAAGAGTATCAATGCTTCTAAAACTCCAAAAATTATGAAAAAAAATAGCACACAGTGGAAAATTTATTAGATCTTATTTTGCAAAAGGTTTCAACATTTTATCACATTCTGACTTTTCTAGTGAATTTTTGCAACATCGGTAAACTTTCTGTTTTCAAACAGCAACAAGTATACTTGCAAAATAAGCATGGCAAAGGCTATCATTGCCACTTTTATTGAAATAAAATATGCAAAACATTATTCTAAATAACAGCAAGAAAATCCTAACAAAAAAATTGACGCTCCAAGCAAAACACATATCATGTGACGAATGAAAACATAGCTCCAAGTGAGGTTACCGATAATGTTGGAGACGAAAGAGGGGATGCCTTCCGGGGCATCCCCAAGCTTAGTTGCTTGGATATTCCTTGAATATTACCTTGGGGGTGCCTTGGGCATCCCCAATCTTAGGGTCTTGTCACTCCTTATTCTCCTCATATCGACATTTCACCCAAAACTTGAAAACTTCAACCACACACAACTTAACGGAACTTCGTGAGATGGGTTAGTATGATAAAGAGCAAACCATTTCACTTTGGTACTGTCAAAGACAAGATTCATAATTGTTTCCACAAAATTACTACTTTAGCATATCATTTACACAATTTATATTGAGCAATATAAGCCATAGAAACAAGGAAACAAGCAAACTATGCATTGAAAATAGAATCTGTCAAAAACAGAACAGTCTGTAGTAATCTGTACTCAAACCATAATTCTGCTACTCCAAAAATTACAAAAAAAATATTACCACGTGAGAAATTTGTATACTAATCTTCTGCAAAAATAATCAACTCAAAATGACTCTTCTTTTAAAAATGAGAGTTATTTTCGTGAGTGCAAAGGTTTATGTTTTTCAGCAAGATCAAATCAACCATCACCCAACATGATCCCAAAGGCTTTACTAGGCACTTTATTGAAACAAAAACAATAAAACATGATTACTACAGTAGCATAATCATGTGAACACACAAAAACAGTAGATAAAAGTGTTGGGTTGTCTCCCAACAAGCGCTTTTCTTTAATGCCTTTTAGCTAGGCATGATGAGTTCAATGATGCTCACATAAAAGATAAAGATTGAAACATAACAAGAGCATCATGAATCATAAGTTCCTCTCTCATAATAATTTTCAGTAGCATCATGAATAGATTCATAAATATAACCATCACATAAAGCATTCTTTTCATGATCCAAAAGCATAGCTAATTTATTACTCTCTATAGCATACATGTGATCGTAATAATCATCATAGATAGCAACATTATTGTCATAGTCAATTGAAAGCTCTTCCAAAGTAGTGGATGTATCACTAAATAAAGTCATGACCTCTCAAATTCCACTTTCATAAATATTGTAATAAGATTCAACACCCTCCAAAATGTGGGATCACTACTACCTAGAGTTGACACTCTTCCAAACCCACTTTCATCATTGTAGTCATCATAAATAGGAGGCATGCTATCATCATAGTAAATTTTCTTATCGAAAGTAGAAGGAATCAAAGGATAATATTCATTATGCAAAGCATCCTCAAGCTTGGGACAAGCATTATTTTCAGCAAATAAATCTTCAAACATTTCATACTCATCAAACATAGCATCCCCAAGCTTGTGGTTTTGCATATCATCATAATCATTCTTATCAATAGCATGAATGGCACCAATGGTATAGCAAACATTATTATCATATTCTTCCAAGAAAGTGCCAAGAAGATCTTCAAGGTCATAAGAGAGATCATTGTCTTCCCAATCATAATCATCACAACAAGTAGTAGGCATCACAAAATCATACTCGATATCATCATCCTCCATCAACATATTTGATTCACTTTCATGAGGCACAATGGTGATAGGAGCAATATTAATTGGGAGAGTTACCTTTTTACCTCTACTTTTTCTTCTTTTCTTTTTCTTCTTCACCACATCACGTGTGGGTTTAATCAATTTTTTCAAGCTTCTTGTTGAAGAGATTGATTGGATAGGAAGCTCCTCCTCGTTACCTGGTTCATCATAAGAAACATTAGGAGGGTATTGGGAAATATTTTCCCTTTCATTAGTACTCTCATCATACTCTATTTGCTTTCTTGTCTTTAGATAGTTGGCAATATAAGGATTCTCAATGCAATTTACCGCACAAAACATATAAATATCCTCTAGATCAAAATCAAGAATTCTATTGCGATTAAATTTTGGAATATCCTTAGTTATACGTTTCATTTCTTCATACCCCAAAAGAAGACTAAGATCTTTATGATGCTCAAGGGTAATCAAGTTATCACAATTTTGGGACACGATTTGATCATGAAATAAATAGCATTGGATATTTAAATGACCACGTTCATTGCAAAGTTCACAAGGATGGCGAAAATATTAAATCTTCCAGCACAATCATCTAGCCTCTCTTGCAACTTTTTCGTTTCTAAATATTTATGCTTCTTACAAAATCTATCTTCCCTTTTTGGTATGTGTGTGCACTCCCAATTTACACCGCAAAAATTGACATCCTTGTAGGAGACATCACTATCATGGCTAGTGCAATCATAATTAACCTCATGGATATTCAAAGAATTCATACTAACAACATTGCAATCATGCTCATCATTCATGCCAATCATTTTATTAAATTTTTCTTCTATCACATCATTTTCAAGAAAGATATTAAAAAGACGATCAATAATATGATGCAACCTCAACTCCATTTTTTTGTAGTTTTCTTTTATAAACCAAACTAGTGATAAAAGAGGAAACTAAAAGATCAATTGCAAGACCTAAAGATATACCTTCAAGCACTCACCTCCCTGGCAACGGTGCCAGAAAAGAGCTTGATGTCTACTACACAACTTTATTCTTGTAGACACGTGTTGGGCCTCCAAGCGCAGAGTTTTGTAGGACAGTAGCAATTTTCCCTCAAGTGGATGACCTAAGGTTTGTCAATCTGTGGGAGGTGTAGGATGAAGATAGTCTCTCTCAAGCAACCCTGCAATCAAATACAAGAAATCTCTTGTGTCCCCAACACACCCAATACAATGGCAAATTGTATAGGTGCACTAGTTCGGCGAAGAGATGGTGATAAAAGTGTAGTATGGATAGTAGATATGAACTTTTGCTGTGTGAACAATAAAAAACAGCAATGTAGTAAATAGTAAAACAGAGCACAAAAGGTATTGCAATAATGGAAAATGAGGCCTAGGTTGCATACTTTCACTAGTGCAATCTCTCAACAATGCTAACATAGTTGGATCATATGATTATCCCTCAAAGTGCAATAAAGAATCACTCCCGAGTTCCTATTAGCGGAGAACAAAAGATAGCAATTGTTTGTAGGGTACGAAACCACCTCAAAGCTATTCTTTCCGATCAATCTATCTTAGAGTTCGTACCAAAATAACAGCAAGCTATTCTTTCCGATCGATCTAATCAAGAGTTCGTACTAAAATAACACCATATGATGCATATCAACCAACTCTAATGTCTCCTAGATACCCCAATGTCACCGTGAGTACCCGTGAGTTAATTATACGATATGTATCAAACAATTTCAGATTCATAATATTCAATCCACACAAAGAACTACAAGGAGACCCCAAAGTATCTATCGGAGAAAAGATAATAAAAATGTGCATCAACCCCTATGCATAGATTACCCCGAAGTCACCTCAGGAATCCGCAAGTTGAATGCCATAACATATATCAAGTGAATCAAAATAATACCCCATTGTCACCACGGGTATTCATATGTAAGACCTATATCATGTGTTCTCAGATCTGAACATTCAATCCAACAAGACAAAACTTCAAAGGGTAAAGACTCGATTCATCACAACAAGTGTAGAGAGGGGAGAAACATCATATAATCCATCTATGTTAACAAAGCCCATGATACATCAAGATCGTGACATCTCAAGATCGCGGGAGAGAGAGATTAAACACATAGCTACTGGTACAAACCCTCAGCCCCAAGGGTGGACTACTCCCTCCTCATCGTGGTGGCCGTCGGGATGATGAAGATGGCCACTGGTGATGATTCCCCCCTCTGGCATGGTGCCGAAACGGGGTCTAGATTTCATCTCATGGATACAGAGGCCTTGCAGTGGCGGAACTTCTGATCTAGGGCTACCCCGAAGGGTTTTGGAATATTTGGGAATTTATAGGGCGAAGAGGCGGTTCAGGGGGACACCCGAGGTGGGCAGCACCCACCAGGGCGCGCCTAGGCCTCCTGGCGCGCCCTGGTGGGTGCTTCTCCCCTTGAGCATCCCCTAGGTGCTTCCTTGGCCCACTGGCTTTCTTCTGGTCCATAAAAAATCCTCAAGGAGTTTTGCGGTGTTTGGACTCCGTATGAGATTGATTTCTTGCGATGTAAAAAACAAGCAAAAAACAACAACTGGCACTGGGCATTGGGTCAATAGGTTAGTCCCAAAAATTATATAAAGTTGCTATAAAATGATTGTAAAACATCCAAGAATGATAATATAATGGCATGAATACTTCATAAATTATAGATACGTTGGAGACGTATTAGCAAGCCGAGCAATTGGTTCATACTTTTTAACGCACTTAAGCTTTTCCAATCTTCACGCAATACATTAGCGCAAGCCATGGATATAGCACTATGGGTGGAATAGAGTATGATGATAGGGGTAAATATAGAGAAGAATAAAAAGTAAGAAAGTCTCACATTGACGCGGCTAACCAACAGGCTATGGAGATGCCCATCAGTTGATATCAATGCGAGGAGTAGGGATTTCCATGCAACGAATGCACTAAGAGTTGTAAGTGTATGAAAGCCCAACATGAAAACTAAGTAGGTCTGCATTTAACTCTATAGTGAAAAATTCTCACTAGTATATGAAAGTGACAACATATGAGACTCTTTAAATGAAAAACATGGTGCTACTTTGAAGCACAAGTGTGGAATTAGCATGCCCCTTCTCTCTTTGTCTATTTTTTTTTCTTTTCTCTCTCTCTTTTTGTCCGGAGTCCCATCCTGACTTGTGGGGGAATCATAGTCTCCATCATCCTTTCCTCACTGGGACATGCTCTAATAATGAATATTGATGATCGTCACACTTCTATTTACTTACAACTCGATACCTATAACAAAATATGACTCTATATGAATGCCTCTGGTAGTGTACCAGGAAGTGCAATGATCTAGCGTAACATGTATAAAAAATGATGAACGGTGGTTGAGCTATAGCTACTATGTTAGCTATATGATCATGCAAAGCAATATGACAACGAATGCTGAAGTCATCAAAATGGAAGCGATGGAAGTTGTATGGCAATATATCTCGAAATGGCTACGGAAAGGCCATAATAGGCAGGTATGGTGGCTGTTTTGAGGAAGATATAATAAGGCTTATGTGTTATAGAGCGTATCATATCATGGGGTTTGGATGCACCGGCGAAGTTTGCACCGACTCTCGAGGTGAGAAAGGGCAATGCACGGTACCGTAGAGGCTAGTACATTGCGGAAAGGTAAGAGTGTGTATAATCCATGGACTCACATTAGTCATAAAGAACTCATATACTTATTGCAAAAGTTTATTAGCACTCGAAACAAAGTACTACTATGCATGCCCCTGGGGGGATAGATTGGTAGGAAAAGACCATCGCTCATCCCCGACCGCCACTCATAAAGAAGACAATCAATAATAAACCATGCTCTAACTTCATAGCATAACGAGAGACTATACGTGCATGCTTAGGGAATCACAAATCTTAACACCAATATTCCTACTAACCACAACCGTTTACTAGTACCTCCCACATATTATCATCTCTATATCGCAAAACTGTTGCAAGGAATCAAACACATCATATTCGGTGATCCACAAGTTTTATGTAGGATTTCACGACTAACCATGCAAATGACCAATTCCCGTTGACTATCTAAATAGATATAAGTGAAGCATGAGAGTATAATTCTTCTTACAAACGATCATGCTCCAATAAATATAAGTGAAGCAAAAGAGCATTCTACAAATAACGGTTTTCTATGTGAAGAGAAACAGGCAATCCAAACATCAAATGATATAAGTGAAGCACATGAAGCATTCTATAAAGCCATACTCAAAAGATATAAGTGAAGTGCAATGAGCATTCTATAAATCAACCATGGACTATATCATACTAGCATGGTGCATAAAATAAAAGTGAAAACTAAACACAAAAGACGCTCCAAGATTTACACATATCACATGAACGAAACGAAAACGAAAACATATTGATAGTTGTTTAAGAAAGATGGGATGCCTTCCGGTGCATCCCCAAGATTAAATGCTTGAGTCTCCTTGAATATTTAATTGGGGTGCCTTGGGCATCCCCAAGCCTGAACTCTTTGCTCTCCTCCTTATCCTTATATCGAGACATCCTCAATCTTTAAACACTTCATCCACACAAAACTTAACAGAAAAATGGTGAGACCCGTTATCATAATAAAGAAAATTAATTCTTTAAGTACTATTGCAAATCAATTCATATTTTATTTTTGCATTATCCTTGCTGTATTATAACTTCTCCATGCCTTATACCACTGATAGAATCGATAGTTTCATCAAAAAAGCAAAACAATGCATAAAAAATAGAATTTGTCTTAAACAGGATAGTCTATAGTAATCTGAAGTTTAACCATACTTCTAGTACTCCAAATATTCTTAAAAAATAGGAAAAAAATAAAAAAAATTATAGCAATATTGTGCAAAAACTTTCTGAAACTTTTGACGTTCTAGTAAAAAATGTAAAATCATGCACTACAGCCAAAGTTTCTGTTTTGGCACCGCACATACCAACAAGCAATCAAATCATCCTAAAGGAAAATCTTGGCACATTATTTTTATAATACAATGGATTTTTACAAGGGGATAATTTTTTTGTTGAAAATTTTCTGTAATCGAGATTCACAAAGTTTCCGTGGGCTTGAACGGAGTTCAAGGCTCTCCCACTTCCACGGTGCTCGTCTTTCTCACTTTCACTTTTCCTTTTGTAAAGTTTTAAGGTCCCCTCTATATTTTTTTAAACTTTATAAATGCACTCAACAGAATAAAATGACTCTCTAAAACTTCTGGGTTATCTCCCTCGCAATGCTTTCTTTAAAGCTATTAAGTTAGGCATAAAGTGCTCAAGTAATGGATCCACCCGGATCCAAAGGTATATCAAAGCCAATTTTAATTAACAATGATTTGGGATTTAGTAGTGAGCACAAACCAACATAAATAATGCAATGACAAAGTATAACTCTCTTCCTATGCATCGGCATGTCATACAAGAACAATTCATGCACATCAAGTAAATGCCACTACATAGCATCATCAGTTTCTTGCAATTTATCGTGTTGGAAACATAGAGAGGTGAAGATATAGTTCCTCTCTCATAATAATTGCAAGTAGGATCATCAAGCACATGCATATTGTATTCATCAAAATCATCATGTGCAATGGTAAAAGGCAACCCATCAATGTAATCCTTAATAAGTGCAAACTTCTCCGATATACTGTAGTTTGGAGAATTCAAAAAGATAATAGGACTATCATCTGTGGGTGCAATAGCAACAATTTGATTCTCAACATAAAGAACTATAGCAAGTTCATCTCCATAAGCATAATTCAAATTGGCATCTTGGCCACAAGCATAGAAAGCATCAGTTTCATCAAAAAGGGATATTTCAAACGGATCCAAGGGATCATAGCAATCATCATAGCATTCATCCTTCGATAAGCACAAAGGGAAATTAAAAATTGTGTGAGTTGAAGAGTTACTCTCATTAGAAGGTGGGCACAGGTAGCCAATCCGCTCTTCCTCCTCATTTTTTTCATCTAATGAGCTCACAATGTCAACAATTTCTTCTTCCATAGTTTCCTGCAAAATATTAGTATCTTCTTGGACAACGGAGACTTTCTCAATAAATACATCAATATTGGAATTTTATTTATAATTCTCATAGCAATATTTAAGTATATCAAAACTTTCAGGTCTATAAACATCACCATCATCAAGAGCTTCATACTTTTCAAATAAAGATTCAATTTCATAAGAACCCTTAAAAGTAACAAATTCTTCTATTCGTCCCACATCATAATAATCATATATACCATTAGCCTAAGAAGTTAAGGTTTCATTTTCATTAAATTTGCATGAAAAGGGAAGGTGTGGAGCCTTCATCCTAGAGCAACAAGTATAATCGTATCTCAAGCATAAATTCCGAGCATACCAATGCAACATATAATTTTGATCCCATACTAGTTTCCCTTTTTGTGTCAAGCGATGACCCCTAAAGTATTTACATTGATCCAACGTGTCTCCCATTATCATGTTGAATGGGGTTTTCTCGGGATTATCAAAGTAGTGTTTAATATTTTTCACATAACGAGCATCGAGGGTTTTAGGAGGTTACCCATTTCCATGAGTAGCAAGTACAACTAATTTTTTTGGTATTTCGTGTTCCATATCCATAACTAAAGATAGAGAACAACTTAGAATAGAAAATAAAAATGACTTAGTGATAAAGCAAACAAGCATACACGAGAATATTCACCCCACGCTATTGCTCCCTAGCTATGGCGCTAGAAAAAGGTCTTGATAACCCACAATACAATAAAAGTAGATAGCTTTTGTCAAAAAGAAAGTCATTTGTCCCTAGGTGATCGATAACTAAACCGGTGATCATTGTTTCAATTTTATATGAGGGGGAGGCATGAGCTAACATACTTTCTCTACTTGGATCATATGCACTTATGATTGGAACTCTAGCAAGCATCCACAACTACTAAAGATCATTAAGGTCGTAAAACCCAACCATAGCATTAAGTATCAAGTCCCCTTTATCCCATACGCAATGACCCCCAAACTTGGGTCTCTGCTTCTATCACTCACGCCACTCACCATAAGCGAACCATGAGCGTATTGCAACACCCTATAGCGGGGATCCCTCCGTTTGCGTGACACGGAGGGCACCGTAGGACAGCACCAAAATAAAATATACAACTCAAACCGGTCATGATCATCTATCAACCCATAGGACAAAACCAATCTACTCAAACATCATAAGATAGCCATAGATCATTGGGAAATAATATATAACATTGAGCACCATGTTTTAGTAGAGATTACAACGGGTAGAAGAGAGGTTACAGCATTGCATAGAGGGGGAGGGAGTTGGTATTGACAACGGCGAAGTTGTTGGTGTAGGTCGCCGTCATGGTGATTGCCCCAGAGGCGCTCCGGCGCCACCGGGAGAGAGGGGAAGAGAGCTCCCTCCTTCTTCTTCTTCCTTGGCCTCCCCCTAGATGGGAGGAGAGCTCCCCCTCTGGTCCATGGTTGCCATGGTGGTGGAGGGGCGAGAGCCCCTCCTAGATTGGATCTCCCTTTTTGTTCTCTTCTGTTTTCTAGCCAAAAACCGTTTCTTATATTCCCGAACATCCGTATCTCCGATTGCGCTGAGATTTTAACATGTTTTTTTCTAGATATAAGCTTCATTGCGCCCGAAGTAGAGCGCTAACCGACTTACGAGGAGGGCACAACCCACCACCATGCGCCTGGGATGCCTGGCGTGCCCAGGTGTCTTGTGGTGGCTGTGGGCCCCCGTTTGCGTTGATTCCACCTTCCAAAAATCACATATATTCCAAAATAATTCTCCATAAATTTTTATCGCGTTTGGACTTCGTTTGATATGGATATTCTGCGAAATAAAAAACATGCAACAAACAGGAATTGACACTGGGCACTGGATCAATAGGTTAGTCTAATAAATCATATAAAATGTTGCCAAAAATATGTGAAAGTTGTATAATATTGGCATGAAAAAATAAAAAATTATAGATATACGACGGAGACGTATCACATGATACCGTGAATTACTGTAGCAGTAATAGTGCCTAGTCTTCCAATTGTAAATGGGGAGCTCTGCGGCTTGTTGTGCATCTGGAATCATCAATTTTGCCATAATAAAACATACAAAAAACTCAGAGCAATCCCGGTATAAGAATAGCCAAAGCTCATCCCACACACGGAAGAAGATCTCAGCTCCAGGGTTAAAACCCTACGTTTGACCTTTACTACTGGTGGTCTACGCTCTCTTTGTTGAAGACATTGTTTGAAGTTTGCTCAGACTTTCTTTATTGGTTGAAAATCCATAATCTGACCTTAGTGGTTGAGCCCAGCGACAATGACGCTCATGCACCATTTCCTTGGTGAGGGCGGTGCTGTTGGGGAATCTTCTCATATTGCGAGTGTGGAAAAAGGCAGTAGGTAGTTCTTGATATTTTGTTGCAGTGGATCATTTGCCTCGCCTAGACCTTTACGAATCATTTTTGCTGTTGTTAGCTCTGTGCATCCTAGACGTAAAGAGGCCGAGCAAGTTCTGTTTGTGTTCCTTTTATGCGGCATTACAAGTCAATAAAACACTCTTTATAAGAAATATTTATTTATTTATATTGTTGAAAAGAGAGAGAAGAATGAGGTATTTCATTTTTTTCAAGTTTCATTACGTTTTTCAAGCTAAGAGTAGCTCAGATGATTAGATTTCTTGTGGTGAAACCAGCCCATCAGGGTTGAAGTCCTAGATCTGGTACTGGTTAGGTTTCTGGCGATGTTGGTTCAGTCGGATGAGACGTTTCCATCGACTATGAAATGATTGTGGTGACTTCATCAATCTTATAAGATGTTGCGCCGACCCAGTACCTCGAAGGTATGCATGCATTAATAAGGGTATATGTGCGTGTTCATGAGCATCTGCGATTGTAATCTGTTAAAGAAAAGTTTCATACCCTTTAGAAATTACTCCCCCGTCCCATAATATAAGACCTTTTTCGACACTATACTAGAGTAAAAAAATCTTATATTATAGGATGGAGGAAGTATACTGTCCATAGTTTTTTAGGTATTTCATGTCCATAGGTTTTTTTTAGGAATTTCATGTACATAGTTGCAGGGCACAGAGCAAAAAGTAAAAAGAAACCGGGGAAGGCATGAAATCAAGTTAATTGCAAGGAATTACCACACTTCGGCACGGCGTAACGAATCAGTACCACCAGTCATTTTTTTTGCAGTTCAGTACTAACTCAAAGCCTAAGTGTTGCAAAACGGTGTGACAGCCGTATAAGCACGTATTGACCACGTATCTGACCGATCGGGCCCACGTATCAGGTGCCCGGTGGCGTACCCGCGCGCACCCCGCTCGGTCGCTTTCTCTGGCTCGAGGCTGGTTGAACCGGAGCCAGCCGCACTCTGTCCCTCTCCTTTGTTCGCCCCATCACCTCGTCTCTCCCATCCGCCGCTGCTCGCCGTGCAGTCCGCCGCGTCCGCCACCGCCGCCACGCCATGGTCTTCGAGGATGAGAGCAGCGACGACTTGTCTAGCCTGCAGATCTCCTCCTTCGATGACGATATGCAGTATCAGGTCAATGGTAGAGCTAGGGTTAGGGTTTATGATTTGGGATTTGGGGATTTGGTGATCTGGTTTTTTGATTTGGCTATTTTGGTTCTTTTTGCTCCTAGATTCCTGCTAGCATTGAACACCAAGACTACAATGGCTTGGAGAAGGCACCCGAGGGGCTCTGCATGGAGCATCGGCTGCCAACTGAGCGTCGTGTAGCTTTTGAAGCATTTGATACGAGCGGGAGGTTTCTAGTTTGTGCTCAGCCTGTAAGAATCATGCTCTCTCTTTCTCTATGTTCACTGTAATATAGTTGGTAGCCTCTGTTTAGTAAGTTAGTACTACTGATGATGAAGCTCACTGTTTACCATTTAGTAGTTTTGATGCTCAACTTTGTTAAACATGCCACCTGATGTTTGTAATATATATGGCCAGCAGCTTAGTTGGCAGTGGAGATGCTCATAGTTTAGTTATTTATTAGTATTGAAGCTCACTGCAACATGTTTTGTAGTCATGTGCTCATGGATATTCCTGCTTAGTTAAATTGCCCACTATTTTGTAGTATTACATTTGGCCAGCAACTTAGTTAGCAGTGGAGATGCTCATTTTTAATTGAGGCAAATTGTGATTATTTAACAGAGTAGAAGCTCAAAGTTGAATGTTTCATAGCTGCTTGTCTATATTTTATATTGCATGACAATTTGTCCTAGATCTTAGGTTGTAGTTGTCATGTTGTTAGTTGATTTTTTTAGAATGCCCTTTTATAATTGTAATTCTTCACAAAGTAACAATATAAGTGTTTGCTATATTGCAGGCAGGTCAGGATTGTGGTTTTCTTGGGTGGGTTGACCCAAAGTGGCCTCCCACAATGCAAAATGCATTGTTAAAGCTTTGGGAAATGTTTGAAGACAGCAGGACTGCTAGGAGGAAGGATAACCTGGTTAGTTCACTTACTATTCACCACCTTAAAGAAGAGAAGAGGAATCTGGATGTCAACTATGACAAACTAGTTGAAAATGTTCATCAACTTCTCAATGCCCAGGAGGACAGGGTGTTGGATTTTGATACGTCTCCAACGTATCTATAATTTTTTATTGTTCCATGCTATTATATTATCTATTATGGATGTTTAATGGGATTTAATAAGCTATTTTATATTATTTTTTGGACTAACCTATTAACCGAAGGCCCATTGCCAGTTTCTGTTTTTTTGCCTATTTTAGAGTTTTGAAGAAAAGGAATACCAAACGGAGTCCAAATGGAATGAAACCTTCGCGATGATCTTTCTTGGACCGAAAGCAAACCAGAAGACTTGGAGATGAAGTCAGAGACGTAACGAGGAGGCCACGAGGCAGGAGGGCGCGCCCAGGGCGGGTAGGCACGCCCCCCACCCTCGTGGGCCCCTTGTAGCTCCACCGACCTAGTTCTTTTGCCTATATATACTCTTATACCCTAAAAACATCAGGGGAAGCCACGAAACCACTTTTCCATCGCCGCAACCTTCTGTACCCATGAGATCCCATCTTGGGGCCTTTTTCGGCGATCTGCCGGAGGGGGATTCGATCACGGAGGGCTTCTACATCAACACCATTACCTCTCTGATGAAGCGTGAGTAGTTTACCACAGACCTTCGGGTCCATAGTTATTAGCTAGATGGCTTCTTCTCTCTCTTTGATTCTCAATACAAAGTTCTCCTTGATGTTCTTGGAGATCTATTCGATGTAATACTCTTTTGCGGTGTGTTTGCCGAGATCCGATGAATTGTGGATTTATGATCAAGATTGTCTATGAATATTATTTGGTTCTTCTCTGAATTCTTATATGCATGATTTGATATCTTTGCAAGTCTCTTCGAATTATCGGTTTAGTTTGGCCTACTAGATTAATCTTTCTTGCCATGGGAGAAGTGCTTAGCTTTGGGTTCAATCTTGCGGTGTCCTTTCCCAATGACAGTACGGGCGGCAAGGCACGTATTGTATTGTTTCCATCGAGGATAAAAAGATGGGGTTTATATCATATTGCTTGAGTTTATCCCTCTACATCATGTCATCTTGCTTAATGCGTTACTCCGTTCTTTATGAACTTAATACTCTAGATGCATGCTGGATAGCGGTCAATGTGTGGAGTAATAGTAGTAAATGCAGGCAGGAGTCGGTCTAATTGACACGGACGTGATGCCTATGTTCATGATCATTGCCTAGATGTCATCACAATTATGCGCTTTTCTATCAATTGCTCGGTAGTAATTTGTTCACCCACCGTAATACATGCTATCTCGAGAGAAGCCACTGAAACCTATGGCCCCCGGGTCTCTTTTCCATTATATTGCATCTCTTTTCCATATTATTAAATCTCGTTTACATCTTACTAGTTTCTGATCTACTATTTTGCAATCTTTACTTTCCAATATATACATCAAAAATACCAAAAATATTTACTTTACCGTTTATCTATCTCTATCAGATCTCACTTTTGCGAGTGACCGTGAAGGGATTGACAACCCCTTTATCGCGTTGGTTGCAAGTTCTTGATTGTTTGTGCAGGTATTTGGCGACTTGTGCGTCGTCTCCTACTAGATTGATACCTTGGTTCTCAAAACTGAGGAAAATACTTACGCTACTTTGCTACAGCACCCTTTCCTCTTCAAGGGAAAACCAACGCAAGCTCAAGAGGTAGTAAGAAGGATTTCTGGCGCCGTTGCTGGGGAGATCTTCGCCAAGTCAAGCCATACCAAGTACCCATCATAAACTCGTCTCCCTTGCATTACATTATTCGCCATTCGCCTCTCGTTTTCCTCTCCCCCACTTCTAAAATGATTTTCGAAAACCTTTGCCTTTTTCTTCGCCCCTCTTTTGTTCGCCTCTTTTCGCTTGCTTCTTGTGTGCCTGTGTGTTGGATTGATTGCTTGTCACGATGGCTGAAGATAATACTAAATTGTGTGACTTTTCCAATACCAACAACAATGATTTTATTAGCACTCTGATTGCTCCTACTACCAATGCTGAATCTTGCGAAATTAATGTCGCTTTGTTGAATCTTGTTATGAAAGATCAATTCTCTGGCCTTCCTAGTGAAGATGTTGTATCCCATCTAAACAACTTCGTTGATTTGTGTGATATGCAAAAGAAGAAAGATGTGGATAATGATGTTGTTAAGTTGAAGCTATTTCCGTTTTCACTTAGAGATCATGCTAAAACTTGGTTCTCATCTTTGCCTAAAAATAGTATTGATTCATGGAATAAGTGCAAAGATGCTTTTATCTCTTAGTATTTTCCTCCCGCTAAGATCATCTCCCTTAGGAACGATATTATGAATTTTAAGCAACTTGATCATGAGCATGTTGCACAAGCTTGGGAGAGGATGAAATTAATGATACGTAATTGCCCTACACATGGTTTAAATTTGTGGATGATTGTACAAAAATTTTATACCAGATTGAATTTTGCTTCTAGAAATCTTTTAGATTCGGCCGCGGGAGGCACTTTTATGGAAATCACTTTAGGAGAAGCTACTAAACTCCTAGATAATATTATGGTTAATTATTCTCAATGGCACACCGAAAGATCCACTAGTAAAAAAGTTAATGCGAATGAAGAGATTAATGTTTTGAGTGGAAAGATGGATGAACTTATGAATTGTTTGCTAATAAAAGTGTTTCTTCTGATCCTAATGATATGCCTTTGTCCACTTTGATTGAGAATAATAATGAATCTTTGGATGTGAATTTTTTTGGTAGGAACAATTTTGGTAACAACGCTTATAGAGGCAATTTCAATCCTAGGCCGTTTCCTAGTAATTCCTCTAATAACTATGGTAATTCCTACAACAATTCTTACGGAAATTTTAATAAGTTGCCCTCTAATTTTGAGAATAGTATTAAAGAATTTATGAGTTCGCAAAAGAATTTTAATGCTTTGATTGAAGAAAAATTGCTTAAGATTGATGAGTTGGCTAGGAACGTGGATAATTTCTCTTGACGTTGATTCTTTGAAACTTAGATCTATTCCACCTAAGCATGATATCAATGAGTCTCTCAAAGCCATGAGAATTTCCATTGATGAGTGCAAAGAAAGAACCGCTAGGATGCGTGCTAGAAAAGACTGGTTTGTGAAGGCGTGTTCTTCTAGTTTTCATGATAATAATGATGAAGATCTAAAAGTGATTGATGTGACTCCTATTAAATCTTTGTTTTACAACATGAATCTTGATAAAGATGGGACTGGAGATGAGTCAACTTTAGTTAAAAGGCGTCCCAATGATTTCGAGTTTTTAGATCTAGATGCAAAAATTGATAAAAGTGGGATTGAAGAGGTCAAAACTTTAAGTAGCAATGAACCCACCATCTTGGATTTCAAGGAATTTAATTATGATAGTTTTTCTTCAATAGATTGTATTTCCTTGTTGCAATCCGTGTTAAATTCTCCTCATGCTTATAATCAAAATAAAGATTTTAAACATATCGTTGATGCTTTGATGCAATCTTTTGAAGAAAAGCTTGAACTAGAAGTTTCTATCCCTAGAGAACTTCATGATGAGTAGGAACCTACTATTAAGAGTAGGATTAAAGATCATGAATGTTATGCTTTGTGTGATTTTGGTGCTAGTGTTTCCATGATTCGAAAAACTTTGTGTGATGTGCTAGGTTTCCGTGAATTTGATGATTGTTCTTTAAATTTGCATCTTGCGGGTTCCATCATTAAGAAACCTATGGGAAGGATTAATGATTTTCTTATTGTTGCAAATAGGAATTATGTGCCCGTAGATTTCATTGTTCTTGATATAGATTGCAATCCTACATGTCCTATTATTCTTGGTAGACCTTTCCTTAGAACGATTGGTGCAATTATTGATATGAAAGAAGGGAACATTAGATTCCAATTTCCATTAAGGAAGGGCATGGAACACTTTCCTAGGAAGAAAATTAAATTGCCTTATGGATCTATTATGAGAGCCACTTATGGATTGCATGCCAAATATGGCAATACCTAGATATATTCTTGTTTTTATGCCTAGCTAGGGGCGTTAAACGATAGCGCTTGTTGGGAGGCAACCCAATTTATTTTTGTTCTTTACTATTTGCTACTGTTTAGTAATAAATAATTAATATAGCCTCTAGTTATATGTGGTTTGATGTTTTAATTAGTGTTTGTGCCAAGTAGAACCTTTGGGAAGACTTGGGTGAAGTCTTTGCGATCTTGCTGTAAAAACAGAAACTTTTGCGCTCACGAGAATAGCTGTCTTTTTTTACAGAAGAGTGATTTTAGGTTGATTCTTTTTGAAGAAGATTAATAGACAAATTCCTCACGTCCACCAATTTACTTCAGAACTTTTGGAGTTATATAAGTATTCGAAAGTTACAGATTGCTACAGACTGTTCTGTTTTTGACAGATTCTGTTTTTCGTGTGTTGTTTGCTTATTTTGATGAATCTATGAGTAGTATCGGGGGGTATGAACCATAGAGAAGTTGGAACACACTAGGTTTAATGCCAATATAAATAAAGAATGAGTTCATTACAGTACCTTAAAGTGGTGGTTTATTTTCTTATACTAACGGATCTCATGAGATTTTCTGTTGAAGTTTTGTGTTGTGAAGTTTTCAAGTTTTGGGTAAGGATTTGATGGACTTTGGAATAAGGAGTGGAAAGAGCCTAAGCTTGGGGATTCCCAAGGCACCCCAAGGTAAAATTCAAGGCCAACCAAAAGCCTAAGCTTGGGGATGCCCCGGAAGGCATCCCCTCTTTCGTCTTCGTCTATCGGTAACTTTACTTCAGGCTATATTTTTATTCACCACATGATATGTGTTTTGCTTGGAGCATCTTGTATGATTTGAGTCTGTGCATTTTAGTTTACCACAATCATCCTTGCTGTACACACCTTTTGGGAGAGACAGGCATGAATCGTGATTTATTAGAATACTCTATGTGCTTCACTTATATATTTTTAGAGCACGGCGATGGTTTTATTTTATCAAAATTGTTGATCTCTCATGCTTCACTTATATTATTTTGAGAGTCTTTTAGAACAGCATGGTAATTTGCTTTGGTTATAAAATTAGTCCTAATATGATGGGCATCCAAGATGGGTATAATAAAAACTTACATATAAAGTGCATTGAATACTATGAGAAGTTTGATTCTTTATGATTGTTTTGAGATATGAAGATGGTGATATTTGAGTCATGGTAGTAGAGTAGTTGTAAATTTGAGAGATATTTGTGTTAAAGGTTGTGATTCCCGTAGCATGCACGTATGGTGAACAGTTATGTGATGAAGTTGGAGCATGATTTATTTATTGATTATCTTCCTTATGAGTGGCGGTCGGGGACGAGCGATGGTATTTTCCTACCAATCTATTCCCCTAGGAGCATGCGCGTAGTACTTCGTTTCGATAACTAACAGATTTTTGCAATAAGTATGTGAGTTCTTTATGACTAATGTTGAGTCCATGGATTATTAGCACTCTCACCTTTCCACCATTGCTAGCCTCTCTTGTGTCGCGCAACTTTCGCCGATACCATGCACCCACCATATACCTTCCTCAAAACAGCCACCATACCTACCTATTATGGAATTTCCATAGCCATTCTTAGATATATTTCCATGCAACTTTCCATCGTTCTGTTTATTATGACACGCTCCATCATTGTCATATTGCTTTGCATGATCATGTAGTTGACATCGTATTTGTGGCAAAGCCACCGTTCATAATTTTTCATACATGTCACTTTTGAATCATTGCACATCCCGGTACACCGCCAGAGGCATTCACATAGAGTCATATTTTGTTCTAAGTATCGAGTTGTAATTCTTGAGTTGTAAGTAAATAAAAGTGTGATGATCTTCATTATTAGAGCATTGTCCCAGTGAGGAAAGGATGATGGAGACTATGATTCCCCCACAAGTCGGGATGAGACTCCGGACGAAAAATAAAAATAAAATAAAAAAGGAGGCCATAAGAGAGAGAGAGAGAGAGAGAGAGAGAAGGCCCAAATAAAAAAATGAGAGAAAAAGAGAGAAGTGAAAATGCTACTATCCTTTTCCACACTTGTGCTTCGAAGTAGCACCATGATCTTCATGATAGAGAGTCTCCTATGTTGTCACTTTCATATACTAGTGGGAATCTTTCATTATAGAACTTGGCTTGTATATTCCAATGATGGGCTTCCTCAAAAGTGCCCTAGGTCTTCGTGAGCAAGCAAGTTGGATGCACACCCACTTAGTTTCTTTTGTTGAGCTTTCATACACTTATAGCTCTAATGCATCCGTTGCATGGCAATCCCTACTCACTCACATTGATATCTATTGATGGGCATCTCCATAGCCCATTGATATGCCTAGTTGATGTGAGACTATCTTCCTCTTTTTTGTCTTCTCCACAACCACCATTCTATTCCACCTATAGTGTTATGTCTATGGCTCGCGCTCATATATTGCGTGAAAGTTGAAAAAGTTTGAGAATACTAAAGTGTGAAACAATTGCTTGGCTTGTCATCGGGGTTGTGCATGATTGGAGCATTTTGTGTGACTAAAATGAAGCATAGCCAAACTATATGATTTTGTAGGGATGAGCTTTCTTTGGCTATGTTATTTTGAGAAGATATAATTGCTTAGTTAGTATGCTTGAAGTATTATTATAGAACTTGGCTTGTATATTCCAATGATGGGCTTCCTCAAAAGTGCCCTAGGTCTTCGTGAGCAAGCAAGTTGGATGCACACCCACTTAGTTTCTTTTGTTGAGCTTTCATACACTTATAGCTCTAGTGCATCCGTTGCATGGCAATCCCTACTCACTCACATTGATATCTGTTGATGGGCATCTCCATAGCCCGTTGATACGCCTAGTTGATGTGAGACTATCTTCTCCTTTTTGTCTTCTCCACAACCACCATTCTATTACACCTATAGTGCTATGTCCATGGCTCACGCTCATGTATTGCGTGAAGATTGAAAAAGTTTGAGAACATCAAAAGTATGAAAAAATTGCTTGGCTTGTCATCGGGGTTGTGCATGATTAAATACTTTGTGTGATGAAGATAGAGCATAACCAGACTATATGATTTTGTAGGGATAGCTTTCTTTGGCCATGTTATTTTGAGAAGACATGATTGCTTTGTTAGTATGCTTGAAGTATTATTGTTTTTGTGTCAATATTAAACTTTTGTATTGAATCTTTCGGATCTGAACATTCATGCCACAATAAAGAAAATTACATTGATAAATATGTTAGGTAGCATTCTACATCAAAAATTCTGTTTTTATCATTTACCTACTCGAGGACGAGCAGGAATTAAGCTTGGGGATGCTTGATACGTCTCCAACGTATCTATAATTTTTGATTGTTCCATGCTATTATATTATCTGTTTTGGATGTTTAATGGGATTTAATAAGATATTTTATATTATTTTTGGGACTAACCTATTAAGGCCCAGTGCCAGTTTCTGTTTTTTGTGCCTATTTTAGATTTTTGCAGAGAAGGAATACAAAACGGAGTCCAAACGGAATGAAACCTTCGCGGTGATCTTCCTTGGACCGAAAGCAAACCAGAAGACTTGGAGATGAAGTCGAAGACGTAACGAGGAGGCCACAAGGCAGGAGGGCGCGCCCAGGGGGGTAGGTGCGCCCCCACCCTCGTGGGCCCCTCGTAGCTCCACCGACCTAGTTCTTTCGCCTATATATACTCTTATACCCTAAAAACATCGGGGGGAGCCACGAAACCACTTTCCACCGCTGCAACCTTATGTACCCGTGAGATCCCATCTTGGGGCCTTTTTCCGGTGATCTGCCGGAGGGGGATTCGATCACGGAGGGCTTTTACATCAACACCATTACCTCTCCGATGAAGCATGAGTAGTTTACCACGGACCTTCGAGTCCATAGTTATTAGCTAGATGGCTTCTTCTCTCTCTTTGATTCTCAATACAAAGTTCTCCTCGATGTTCTTGGAGATCTATTCGATGTAATACTCTTTTGCGGTGTGTTTGCCGACATCCAATGAATTGTGGATGTATGATCAAGATTATCTATGAATATTATTTGGTTCTTCTCTGAATTCTTATATGCATGATTTGATATCTTTGCAAGTCTCTTTGAATTATTGGTTCAGTTTGGCCTACTGGATTGATCTTTCTTGCCATGGGAGAAGTGCTTAGCTTTGGGTTCAATCTTGCGGTGTCCTTTCCCAGTGACAGTAGGGGCAGCAAGGCACGTATTGTATTGTTGCCATCGAGGATAAAAAGATGGGGTTTATATCATATTGCTTGAGTTTATCCCTCTACATCATGTCATCTTGCTTAATGCGTTACTCCGTTCTTTATGAACTTAATACTCTAGATGCATGCTGGGTAGCGGTCGATGTGTGGAGTAATAGTAGTAGATGCGGGCAGGAGTCGGTCTACTTGACACGGACGTGATGCCTATGTTCATGATCATTGCCTAGATGTCATCATAATTATGCACTTTTCTATCAATTGCTCGGCAGTAATTTCTTCACCCACCATAATACATGCTATCTCGAGAGAAGCCACTAGTGAAACCTATGGCCCCCGGGTCTCTTTTCCATTATATTGCATCTCTTTTCCATATTATTAAATCTCGTTTACATCTTGCTAGTTTCCGATCTACTATTTTGCAATCTTTACTTTCCAATTTATACATCAAAAATACCAAAAATATTTACTTTACCGTTTATCTATCTCTATCAGATCTCACTTTTGCGAGTGACCATGAAGGGATTGACAACCCCTTTATCGAGTTGGTTGCAAGTTCTTGATTGTTTGTGCAGGTATTTGGTGACTTGTGCGTCATATCCTACTGGATTGATACCTTGGTTCTCAAAACTGAGGGAAATGCTTACGCTACCCTACTTTGTTGCATCACCCTTTCCTCTTCAAGGGAAAACCAACGCAAGCTCAAGAGGTAGCAGATTTCAGCTATGTGCAGACTAAGGAGAAGAGAGCTGAGGTTACTAGTGCATCAGCTCTGGCTGGCATGAAGAATGAGATGGATAAGAAAGAGGCAGAGAACTTGAAGCTGCAAGAGAAGTATGCAGTGCTGATGAACCCGGTAGAAGCTCAAGGCAGTGTCATTAGGAACCTGAAGATGAATCATTTGAAAAAGAAGGAAAAGCTAACTGAAGACAACAACAATTTAAAGGTAAAGGTTGATGAGCTCATCAAGTCTGTGAAAAAAGTCATTGAAGAGAATGTGCAGCTGAACCTTCACATGTCTGATCTCAAGAAGGGACATGAGAATCTGATAAACCGTAGGGATGAGCTCAAGCTCCAGCTGAATGTTCAGTTCAAGGCACCGAAGAAGGAATGAGGTAGATGAAGATGAACTAGGTAGATGAAGCAGAGCATACCTATCATGATATATGTTGCTTAATGAAGTGTAATGTATGGATGTAGTAGTTGTGAACTATGTTCAACTCCACTATGCTATGGTCTTTAGCTAATGTTGTAAGAATCTATTAATTATGGTTGTAAGAATCTATGGTTATGTTGAACTCCACTATGCTATGGTATTTAGCTAATGCTTTGTTAGATGACTCAAGTTATACCTATGATGATATATGTTGCTTTGATGGTTGTTAGATGGCTGAAGTTATGTCTGTGATGATATATGTTGCTTTGATAGATGGATGATGGTTTATATATATATATATATATTGATGATATATGTTGCTTTGATAGATGGATGATGGTTTATATATATATATTGATGATATATGTTGCTTTGATGGTTGTTAGATGGTTAGTGTTTGGTGGTTAGGGTTCCGTCGACGCCGAGCCACCCTAAACCAAACTAGTTGGGTGGTTAGGGTTCCGTCAACGCCGAGGCACCCTAAACCAAACTAGTTGGGTGGTTAGGGTTCCGTCGACACCGAGCCACCCTAAACCAAACTATTTGGGTGGTTAGGGTTCCGTCGATGCCGAGCCATCCTAAACCAAACTAGTTGGATTGGTAGGGTTCCGTCGCTGCCGAGCCACCCTAAACCAAACTAGTTGGGTGGTTAGGGTTCCGTCGACACCGAGCCACCCTAAACCAAATTAGTTGGGTGGTTAGGGTTCCGTCGACGCCGAGCCACCCTAAACCAAACTAGTTGGGTTGGAAGGGTTTCGTCGACGCCGAGCCACTCTAAAGCAAACTAGTTGGGTGGTTAGGGTTCCGTCGACACCGAGCCACCCTAAACCAAACTAGATGGGTGGTTAGGGTTCCATCGACGCCGAGCCACCCTAAACCAAACTAGTTGGGTTGGTAGGGTTCCGTCAACGCCGAGCCACCCTAAACCAAACTAGTTGGGTGGTTAGGGTTCCGTCGACGCCGAGCCACCCAACAACCAAATATCATATGAAGCTAAAAACAAACAAATATCAGAACATACATAGTTCAGAATCATATTAAACTTAGTACACATTAAACATTGTTCAGATGAGACTTAGTACACATCAGATCCAACTTAGTACTCCATCAGAACATACATAGTTTGGAAGCACAAATAACTTAGTTCAGAAGCAAAACCCATAAGCATTTTCTGGTACACATCAGACCAAAGTTGCAACATTCATTGTTCAGAATCATAAATTGCACCATTCTATCACTCATGTGTTACCACTGGAAGTAAAGAATGACATCTAGCCAGTATGACTCCTTGGGACACTTGAAGGAGGAGCACCAGAAGTAGAAGGACCAGAAGATGAAGCTCCAGCAGCAAATCTTGGGGCAGTGAAAGGCCTTGGAACACTTGCACTAGCTGACCTTCTTGCAGATCTGGCAGTAGCAGATCTTGTAGTAGCAGACCTTGCTGGTGGCTGCTGTGATCTTGATGGTGGCTGTTGTGATCTTGCTGGTGGGGTATCTTCATTCCTTGATCTTGCAGGTGGAGTAGCTTCATTCCTTGATTTGGCAGGTGCCTTGCAAACATACAAGGAAACATGGTAGTTAGTAACAAGGGTTTAGCACATAAAACATACAAGGAAACCAAAGCAATTAACAAGTTACATTAACAAGGGTTTACCACATGCTTATTTTTCCTCATCGCCAACTCTGGTCTCAACTATTGCTTGCAGTTGGTGTACCTATGGCCTTGGAGCCCACAGTTGCTACATGTTATAGTGGTCATTCTTGAACTGTCTTTTGGTTTTGGAACCTCAAATCTGCCCTTTATTCTCTTATCTTTCCTTCTCCCCTTCTTCACATGAAATTTGGGTGGCTCTATGTCTGGTCCACTTGTCCTTGTCCAATCATGTTCACCAGGAACTGGATATATCATTGGTTCATATGCAGCAATGTAAAAAGGTTTTTTGAAGAAATTGCAGACATAGTCCTCTAGAAATCTTTTTGCCTTGTTAATTGCTGATATTGCATGGTATGCCAGACAGGTCCCACTTTCTGCAGCCACATGTATATAGTTCCAAGTTTACAACATGTGTTTGCTGCCCACTGGTCACTTGCCAAAGATTTACACCAGCTTGAATAGATTTGTAGAATCTGGCCCTTTCCTTTTCCACCTCTAGCTTCTCAGCATAATGTGGTCTGATATCCCACAGAGCTGCCTTTCCTCTTTCTCTGTTCCTATGCCACCTCACCATCTGCTTCCTTAATACCATCAAACCATGTCCTAATAGGTTTTTTCCTAAAATCTAGGATGTACTTGTTGAACACCTCAGACAGGTTGTTAACAACCAAGTCTATCTTGCAGTTAGTATCAAAAGCATGCCTAGCCCATGTGTGCTTAGGTATTCCACTTAGCCACTTCCAAGCTTCCTCACTCTCATTTTTCAGGTCATTCATGGCAATGTTAAACTTGTGCTGGTTATAAGCATAGCTGGCATTATCCGTGCATTTATTCAGATCTTCCCCCCTAAACCTAGCATTCTGGAAATTTGCATAGAGGTGTCTAAGGCAAAATCTTTGATGGCAGTTTGAAAAAACTTGGTTTACTGCATTAGTAGCCCCTGTTCACATAGCATGCTAGACTTAGCTGTTGTACTACTGCATCTAGAACATAACATGCTAATGGAGAGAGTAACTCTAATGCAGAAGAACATAACAACAAGAACATATCAGGAAGATGCATGCATACCTTTTGTCTATCAGACATGATAGTATAAAGCCCAAATTTCCCAACTTCTCCTCCTAGAAATATCTTAAGTTGGTGTAGAAACCAATACCAGTTAGTTGTGTCCTCTTGTCCAACAATAGCAAATGCAAGTGGGAAAATATTATTATTCCCATCTCTTCAAGTGGCAGCAAGGATTTGAGCACCAGTGGTGAGCTTAATAAAGCATCCATCAACACCTGTTGTTGCAACCAAAGAACAATTTAAACTATATATTTAAGTCACTAAAAAGCACATGTTGTTGCAACAAAGCACTACTAAACTATATATTTAAGTCACTAAAAAGCAGTACTAAACTACATATTTAAGTCACTATAAAGCAATACTAAACAATGATAGCTTGTGATGTACAATAACAATGATTTCAGCAGCAGTGATAATACAAGGAAGGCATAACTAACCAATGAATGGTCTGCATCCATTGAGAAATTCCTCCCTTGCTCCATTTATGCAGAAGAACATAGTATGAAACCTTGGTCCTGGATGTGGTATTTTTGTAGTTGGTTTGGGAGTAACTGTTGTAACTACAACTCTACTACCAGGGTTTGTATCCATGATGGTCTGAGCATAATCCCTAAGTCTGGGATATTGCTTCTTGTGCTCTCCTAGCACAGCTTCTACAACAAGGTTTTTGGCCCTATAGGCCATGTGCCTTGGTACATCAACACCACACTTCTCATTCCAGTTGTCAATTAGAGTGTGTATGCTAGTGGTTGGATCAGACCTGAACAATGACTCATAGGTCTTTGCAAGCCACTTGGCACTAATCCTTGATGTCTCGGTGCTGCTAGGGCAAGTGTGCTCCAGCCTTATTTACTTAATAGCAAAAGTCTTCTCCCCTTTGATAACTGCAGCAACTATGCAAAACTGGCAGTGCTCTTGCTTACAACAGGCAATGATCCTTTGGTCCGAGTTTCTATGATACCTGAAGTCTCTGGCCTCTGTGATGTGCACGCTCAACAAAGCATCTCTGAATTGCTGCTGATCCGTAAAGCACATGTACGGACATAACTGCTGATGTGGTTGCTCAAGTTTGTCATTGTACCAGATCCTTGGTTTCCTTTTCTTGGCCCTACTCTTCCTCCCTTTAGGTAGAACAAATGACAATGGCTCATGTCCATCATCTTCATCCTCAAACAGCAACCCATCATCTTCTTCATCTGATGAAGGAATGAAATCAGGTGTCACCTCCTCCAACACACTTGAACGTGACCTAGTAGTAGGGCCTCTCTTAACTACCAGCTTCTTCCCCCTTTTTGCAGGTTTTTGCATTGGTGCTTCTTCTCATGCAACAACATTGACCTCATCCTCCTTCTCCTGCTCCTCCTCCTCCTCCATCTCAAACAAATCCTCAACCTCAGTGTCACCCTCATAATGTACTTGTTCCTCTTCTGAATCCTCATCTAAATCTTCATCTGAATCTTGATCTTCAACTTCTTGCTCTGCCAATATACTCCCCTCTATTTTCTCTGTGTCTTCACATATCCTGCACTTCTCCATGCAGAAAGGATTGTTATCACTGTCATATGCAGTCTTAGAGTCATCACTATTATTATGTGCCTCCTCTAGCAGTGCCTCTTCCTCCATTACAGCTTTGAGTTTCTCCTTACTAAAACTGCTCTCTTGTGTGCACACAACAGTAGGTTGAGTAGGACTGCTGGTGCACGGAATATTAAAAACAACACCTAGTTGATCAACAACAAGAACTGCAGGCTCACTGAGATCATATGCAACAGGTGGTTCATACAATATAGTTGCTAAATCTTCTTTTCTCCTCTGACAGACATTGCTATACTTTGATCTCACTAAATCTTCTTCTATTTGACATACAAAAGGTGTTGTTGCCCTCATACCAAATTCCGAACTAAACTATGCTCATGGTCCTTCTAAAGTTGCTGCAGTTTGATGTTTGTGTCAATCAATTCTAACCCATGCTATCTCTCCTCTCCTCTGCCTAAATTCTTTATGTGGTATAGTTCATCAGAGAAAGAATAACCTTGTGTGTGTATCAGTGCATATAGGTTTAGAAATGTCACATCTGAGCTGCATATCTTCCTATCCAGATTATGTTGTACATCAAAGTGAATCCGAACATCCCAAACAACATCATCCAAACTACAATTGACAGCACAAATTAACACTGACATGAGCAACTAACCCTAGCCCCCTGTTTTGAAATAGGCAGAAAGAAGGAGAAAAGAGAGGGACATACAGCACGCCGCTAGCAGCTCCACTGGTCCACTGATGGCTACTGCTAGGGTTGGCCACCCATATCTCTGCCAGCCTAACCCTGTCCTCCATGGACAGCGCCACCTCCTCCTCCAAATCCTTGTCGTCTGTGCTGGAGTAGTACGAACTGGAGCCATCGCCGTCGTCCAGACCTAAGTGGTCATCGCTCCCGAGGCCGGGAAGGTCTCCATACCCCCTCGCACCGTCGCCGCCGTCAGGCCTGAGAGGGAAGAGGGAGAGGAGGGAGAGGGGGGAGGAAACTAGGGTTCATCCTGTACAGGTTCGACCCGACCGAGCCGGGTGGGACGAGTCAGCGGCGCGGGGTGCGCGCGGGTACGCCACTGTGGCACCTAACACGTGGGCCCGGTTGGTCAGATACATGGTCAATACGTGCTTATACGACTGTCAGGCCATTTTGCAACAGTTACGCTTTGAGTTGGTACTGAACTGCAAAAAAATGACTAGTGGTACGGATTCATTACGACGTGCTGAAGTGTGGTACTTCCTTGCAATTAACTCCATGAAATTGGAAGCCAACAAGGTAACTTCATCAATGCAAGCTGTAGTGAGTCCGTCCGCACGTGACGGTGTTTGTGCCGCTTCTGGCGAGTTCGTGGTGCTTCCACAGCGTTCCTGTTCGACAAGCCTTGCCGATCAATTCCGTGAGTCCAGATCCACAAAATCTGCAATCTTGCTCCTGTTTCCTGTGATCTAAATCGTTGTGCTGCACAATTCCCCTTTCCCTCATCAGTTCATCCCATCTCTAAATCTATGCGGAGAGTACTTTCCCTCATCAATTCATCCCATCTCTAAATCTGTGTGGAGAGTGTTGGGTGTTCTGTAGCTGAGGTGAATAAGCTTGTGGAGAGAGGGGTTCGTGGGAGGATTTGTGTTGTCAATAGCCACGAAATTCCCCTTTACCGGATCTAAATGGCCAATCAACTGAAGGGAGACAAAAGCTTGCCTCCTGCGCCCAGGAAGCCGAACCAAGCTGGCTTTCAGGGTCTCCTCTGTAGTCAGTTTTGGCGGACAGTCAAATTCGTGAGTACTTAAATCAAAGCTTGAGTGAACTCAACACAAAAGAGATTTTCCACGGGCCTGGAAACCGAGGGTGTGCAAACACATTTGCATCAAGTTACCCTAGCCTGGAGTGTGGTGTGGCTGTGAAAAAAGGAGTAGGTGGATTGAATAAAGTCCCTGTTTATCCGAGGCTACAATGGGAGGTGAGATGGTACCATATTTGGCTGGAGTGGAAGGAAAACTAAAGGGACTGCAGATGTCGGATGCAGAGAAGAAATGTATTAAACTCGGAAGGAAAAATGCAAGCTCCTTGACAATGGGCAAGCTCCAAGTAGTTGGTAAGCTTCTGTCAGACAGGCCGGCGAAAGCTGAGCATTTAGGGAGGACATTGGCAGGAATCTAGTGCCCCTTCATGGGATTGGAGTGCAAGGGTCTTGGTAAGAACCGTTTTTATTTTTGTTCCATGAATAGAAAGGCAAAAGGAAGGCAGTAGATAGTGGACCATGGTTTTTCAATAAAAGCTTGTTGGTGATGGGAGATTTTGTACCTAACAAAACCATTAATGAATACCAATTTAAGATGATACCAATATGGGTAAGGGCATATGGTATTCCGATGGGCAAGATGGATAGAGAAACATGAACTTCAATTGGGGAACAAATTGGAAAAGTTTTGGATATGGATCTAGATGAGAATTGTCTTGCAATAGGGAAATATATGAGGATCAAAGTACGAATAGACACCACTCTACCACTGATGAGAGGAATTACTTTTGATGACGAGGATGAAGAGGAGCCGGACAAGATGAAGGAAACTATGGTAAGAGAGGAAAAGAAAGGGGCAGAAGAGGAGAGAGTGATTTCCTTTGAATACTAACACTTGCCTGACTTCTGTTACAACTGTGGGATCATTGGCCATAGTGAAAAAGCTTGCCCAACTAGAACAAAAAGAGAAGGAGGTAGGCAGTATGGTCCATGGCTGCGAGCGGTAATTAACAAGGGGAGTTCTAGTGAAGAGAGAAATAGAGGACTAAGCAACAAGAGTGAATTTTGGAGTGGGGGAAGCAAAGGTAGTACGCAAGGAAGTGATGGTCCATCATGGAGGAAGACTATCCCAAGTGTCGGTGATGATTGCAATAAAATAGGTGTAGAAAATGAAGTTGCTAGCCCTCTAAAAATAACCCGAGAGGAGCATATAGAAACAGCAGGAAGTAAAGAACCAGTGTCTATTGAAAAGCAACAAAACACTCAAACAGAGGGAGTGCAAAAAAAGATGGAGGAGAAGCATACACTCAATGCAGTGGAGAATCTGAAGGAAAAAGAGATAAAATCCAAAGAAACTGCAACTTTGGGCGACAAGGAGGCCAGAAATATTTCCCTGCAGCTGAAAAACAAAGAGAAGATGATCACATTCAAATGCCAGGCGGGGCAAAGTTTAACAAATGATTAAAAGCCCATGGAACCAATTCAAAAAAAGAGGAATGTTGATTACATGGAAATTGATGGAGAAGTTGACCAATTAAAGAGGACAAAAATAGAAGGTGACAAAACAGAGAAGGTATTGGAAAAGGAAAACCCACAACAACAAAGTGCGATTTCGAACACTGAGCTGCAGAGACAGCCCGGCGAGCCAAAATGAAGATCATAGCCTGGAACTGCCGGTGATTGGGTAGTGACCCGACAATTCGAGGGCTTTTGGATCTCCAGAAGCGGGAAGACCCAGACATTCTTGTCTTATTTGAAACAAAAACAAACGTGAATAGAATGAAGCATTTCAAATGGATGTTGGCTATGAGTGGTATGGTGATAAAAGATAGTGAGGGGAAAAAGGGTTTGAATGGTGGTTTAGCTATGTACTGGAAGGAGGGAATAAATATAGAGCTGCACAACTACTCGAAATATCATATGGATGTAGAGGTGATTGAAAAAGATGGTTTCAGATGGAGACTCATGGGCTTTTATGGCAAACCTGCAATGGACAAAAAAGATATAACTTGGAAATTATTGAAGGTTTTCAATGCGCAACTGGATAGACCTTGGTTATGCCTCGGGGATTTTAACGAGGTCTTGTTCAGTCATGAGAAAAAAGGGGGTCAATCAAAATCCCAATGCCACATGGATAAATTCAGAGAAACTCTTGAATTATGTGGATTGAGAGATTTGGGCTATGAAGGAGACAAATACACTTGGCGAAATCACAACCATGTAGCTGCTAGATACATAAAAGAGAGATTGGACTGTGCAGTTGCTTCGAAGGGCTGGTGCTCGAGATTCCCACGATTCAGAGTCTTGAATGGGGAACCACGCCATTCAGACCATCGCCCAATAATTCTGACCACTAATTGACAGACATGTTATTCACCTCTTAGAGGTGGTCGAGGTTTCATATTCGAAGCAAAATGGTTAGAAGAAGATGATTGTGAGGAAGTGATAATGAAGGGATGGCAGAATGCACGGATGACTGATCACTTTAATGTCTCCAATGGCCTGAAAAGGATAGCAAGGGATCTAAAGAACTGGGAGATAAACACACTGGGTAATCTGAATCAGAAGATAAAATGTTTAAAGACTGAACTTGAAGAGGTGAGAAGGAAAGATATATCACAGGAACAAGTATCACGTGAGCTATTTTTGAGAGAAAAACTAAATAGACTAGAGCAGCAACAAGATACATACTGGAGACAAAGGGCGCATGCCAACTGGTTAAAGTACGGTGACAGAAACACAAAGTACTTCCATGCCTTTGCTTCTGAAAGAAAGAGAAATAACACAATATCCAAGTTGAAAAGGGATGATGGTGGTTGGGTGGAAGGCCAAGCAAATTTGAAGGAACTCATATATGATTACTTCTCAGCCTTGTTTACATCCACGCCGTAGCAGACAATGAAGAAGTTACAAGACATGTACATAGAAAGGTGGGCCGACAAATGAATGAATTTTTGTGTGTTGAGTATTCAAGGCAAGAGGTCATATCTGCAATTGAAGACACTGGAGATCTAAAGGCCCCAGGCCCTGATGGAATGCCGGCTATTTTCTATAAAAAATTCTGGCATCTTGTGGGGGAAAAGTGATAGATGAGGTGCTGGATTTTCTAAGAGGAGGAGACATGCCACAAGGATGGAATGACACTTTGGTGGTTCTCATCCCAAAGGTAAACAGCCCTGAAAAACTAAAAGACTTGAGGCCTATTAGTTTATGCAATGTCATATACAACATAGTCTCCAAGGTTATCACTAATAGGCTAAAGGTAATCCTCCCGGATATTATCTCCATAATCAAAGTGCATTTATTCCTGGAAGAATGATTTTTGATAATATACTCTTGGCATATGAGCTAAACCATTTCTTGAAAAATAAGAGAAGTGGAAAGAACGGGTATGCAGCATTGAAGCTTGACATGAGCAAGGCTTATGATTGGGCAGAATGGTGCTTTCTCCAGGATATGATGAGGAAAATGGGCTTTGAAAGGAGATGGATTCATCTGATCATGAAGTGCGTAATGACAGTAGATATCAAGTTAAAGTCAACCATGACGTCACTGAAACCATAATCCCAACGAGAGGACTCCGCCAAGGTGACCCTTTGTCACCTTATCTTTTTAGCATTTGTGCTGACGGTTTTTCAGCCTTACTACATGAGGCTGAAAGACATAAAAGAATTGAGGGGATAAAGATATCCTTTAGAGCTCCAAGTGTTAACCATCTTCTATTTGCAGATGATTCCGTGTTATTGATTAAAGCTGTTAAAAGCAATGCGCAAGAAGTGGATAGAATTTTGAACATATAATGCAACCTGCTTTGGACAGATTATAAACAAGGAGCGATCTGCAATTATGTTCAACAAGAATACCCCCTCTCAAGAAAAGAAAGAAGTTATGAGCGCCCTCCAAGTGAGTAATGAGACCGGATCATAAAAGTATTTGCGGCTACCGGTCTTTATTGGAAAATCAAAAAGTAAGGTTTTTCAATACCTGAAGGAGAGAATATCGAGGAAAATTCAGGGATGGAAAGAGAGAATGCTATCATGTGCAGGAAAGGAAATCCTTGCACAGACGATCCCTATTTATGATATGGCATGTTGAGGGAGTCATGGACTGTGGGGTCCTCGGGGAGCCAGCCTATGTGACATGGGCCGGACTGATGGGCCGTGAAGATATGAGATAGAAGGCCTTCTCCCGTGTCCAGATGGGAGTCTCCTTTGCGTGGATGGCAAGCTTGGCATCCGGATGTATAGTTTCCTTCCTCTGTAAACTGACCTTGTACAACCCTAGTCCCCTCCGGTGCTTATATAAACCGGAGGGCTTAGACCATAAGCAGAAGAACAATCATACAGGCTAGACATCTATGGTTTAGCCATTATGATCTCGAGGTAGATCAACTCTTGTAACCCTTATACTCATCAAAGTCAATCAAGCAGGAAGTAGCGTATTACCTCCATTAAGAGGGCCCGAACCTGGGTAAACATTGTGTCCCCTGCCTCCTGTTACCTTTGATCCTTAGACGCACAGTTTGGGACCCCCTACCCGAGATCTGCCGGTTTTGACACCGACATTGGTGCTTTCATTAAGAGTTCCACTGTGCCGTCACCAGAAGGCTCGATGGCTCCATCGATCATCTGTAACAATACTGCCTTGAGGGAGACTTTTCTCCCCGGCCAAATCTTTGTATTCGGCGGCTTCGCACTGCGTGCCAACTCGATTGGCCATCTGGAGCAGATCGACAGCTACGCCCCTGGTCATCAGATCAGTTTTGGAAATCTGAACTATGTCGCTGACGTTTGAGGAGACTTGATCTTGCAAGGGTTCGCGGCCCCAATCACCGCTCTGGCCTTAGATCCAGAGTACACCACCAGGTCCGAAGATGGGAGTTTAAAGGCTGCCGGACTCTCTGCGGCTATAGAGCCTAGCACCGGAGAACCGGAGGGGATTGCATCACCGGCAGGTCTGGAGTCACGCCAGGCTCCCTCTGTCCTCATCAAGCCGGACTCGCCTTCGAACACCAACTCCGAACTCTTGAGATCCGCGTTATATGAGCTTGGCCAAGGAACTTCCATCCCGCCCTGCTCCACGGACTCTCGCTTCCCTTTCCAAACCTCGTTCTTAAACGAGGCCCTGGACTTAATGCGATCTCTCACCATTGCAGAAGAATCACTGCGAAACTACACCCAGCCACACTAGGGGCTGAAAGTAGGGAATTTTACGTCCCACCCACCACCCACTTCATCGCCACTGTCGAGGACTTAACCGACATGCTAGATTACGCTTCCGAAGACATCAACGACATGGATGACGATGTCGGAGAAGAGCAAAGCCAGAACCCGCTGTTTACCGGACGCTGGACGGCCACTTCCACAAATGATGTGTACATGGTGGACACACCAAGAGAGGATGACGGCGAAGATGGGAAGGATCCAGTCGAGGACAAGCCTCCTGTGGCACCACCAAAGCATCGACGACAGCGGCGCCGCTCAAAATCGTGTCACGAAAAAGACATCAATACTGGCACCAGAAAAAATAATACTCCGGATAACGCCGAAGACCAAGAAGCCCCTATCGAACCAACATCCGAGCATGATGATTGGGAGGATGGGCAGGTCAACCCCGACGATCCTATCGGGAATGAGGGCTCGGAGGATAGTAACTATTTACTGATCTCAGAAGAATACGAGAGCCTCGGCGACGAAGATTTCATCGTGCCAGAGGAACCCCTTGAACAAGAGCGCTTTAAGCGCCGGCTAATAGCCACTGCAAGAAGCTTGAAAAAGAAGCAGCAACAGCTCCAAGCCGATCAGGATCTGCCCAATGACAGATGGACTGATGTGCTGGAAGCCGAGGAATACGGCCTCGAACGCCCAACTAAGAGTTACCTGAAGCGCAAGCTGCTACCCCAACTCGACGATGAGGCCCCAGATCCTATCCCGCCAATGCGTAACGCTGCCGACGGACCTGACCAACCACCACACGGTCAGGACAGAGCGGCAACTCAAGCCGAACACCAGCCTGCACCACCCCTCCATAAAGGCAGAGAGACAGCAGCTGCAGGATACACTTATGACCTACGACAGGACCTGGCTAATAGAGCCGGTCAGACCAGATCAATCTATGGATCAAGGGGACATGCCCCAGCGCGAGAAGACGACCATCAGGCCTGGCGCGACAAGCACAACTTCACCCGGGCCAAAAATCGCATATGGACTCCATCTGAACTGTGTCGTGACATTGCCCGATACAGAGGCGCCGCACACCCCCTATGCTTCACCGATGAGGTAATGGAGCACCAGTTCCCAGAAGGGTTTAAACCCGTGAACATTGAATCATACGATGGCACAACAGATCCCGTAGTATGGATTGAAGAATTTCTTCTCCACATTCACATGGCTCGCGGTGACGATTTACACGCCATCAAATATCTCCCCCTAAAGCTCAAGGGACCAACTCGGCACTAGTTAAACAGCCTCCCAGAAAACTCTATTGGAAGCTGGGAAGACTTGGAGGACACCTTTGGTGATAACTTCCAAGGCACTTATATCCGGCCCCAGGACGCCGATGACCTCAGTCACATAGTCCAGCAGCCCGAAGAGTCAGCCAGAAAATTTTGGACCAGGTTCCTAATCAAGAAGAACCAAATTATTGATTGTCCGGACGCCGAGGCTCTAGCAACCTTCAAACAAAGCATTCACGACGAATGGCTCGCCCGACACCTCGGCCAAGAAAAGCCGAAGTCCATGGCAGCCCTCACATCACTCATGACCCGCTTTTGCGCAGGCGAGGATAGATGGCTAGCCCGTAGCAGCAATAGTACCAGCGACCCCGGCACTTCTGAAGCCGGAAACAGAAACGGCAGGCCCCGATGCAACAAAAACAAGCGTCGGAGCAACACTGACAATGCCGAAGACATGGCAGTCAACGCTGGATTCAGTGGCCCCAAACCCGGTCAGCGGAAGAGGCCATTCAAGAGAAACAAAGACGGTTCATCTAGCCCGGACGGAATACTCGATCGACCTTGCGAGATTCACGGCACCCCTGACAAGCCTACCAACCATACCAACAGAAGTTGTTGGGTCTTTAAGCAGGCCGGTAAGTTAAACACCAAGCACACAGGGAAAGGGTCGCCCAGCGAGGATGACGGTGAGGAGCCTCGCCCACCGAACACAGGGGGACATAAGAAATTCCCCCCAGGGTCAAAACGGTGAACATGATATATGTTACTCACATCCCCAACAGGGAGCGCCAGCGCGCGTTAAGGGACGTCTATGCGATAGAGCCAGTCACCCCAAAATTCAACCCATGGTCAGCATGCCCGATCACTTTCGATCGCAGAGACCATCCGACCAGTATCCGTCATGGAGGTTCAGCCGCATTGGTCCTCGGCCCAATTATCGATGGATTCCACCTCACGAGAGTCCTCATGGATGACGGCAGCAGTCTTAACCTGCTCTATCAGGACATAGTCCGGAAAATGGGTATTGACTCGTCAAGAATCAAGCCCGCCAAAACTACCTTTAAAGGAGTAATACCTGGTGTAGAGGCCCGCTGCACGGGCTCAATCACATTGGAAGCCGTCTTCAGTTTGCCGGACAACTTCCAAGCGAAGACTTGATCTTCGACATCGTCCCTTTCCGCAGTGGCTATCATGCACTGCTCGAACGAACTGCGTTTGCCCGCTTCAATGCGGTCCCGCACTATGCTTATCTAAAACTCAAGATGCCAGGACCACGCGATGTTATAACAGTCCATGAAAACAGGAATCGCTCCCTCTGTACTAAGGAACACACCGCAGCCCTCGCAGCGGAAGTGCAGGCCGGCCTTATCAAGGCAAATTCCACATCGGCAGTCAAGCCCCTGGACCCTGTCAAACGAGTCTGGACTACCCTGCAGAATGACAGTCCAACTCGTCAGGAGCTCGATTAGAAATTCAGCCTCTGTCTTCGCCCCAACAGAACTGTGGCGTATGTACCGCGTGCACATCACTATGCACTAAAGATACCATGGGCGGCGATGGAGGCATATCAAGGATGAAGTCCACAATACGGCTCAACCGTACATGGACCCCCATATCTACCTTTTTCTTAACTTTGTTTTTTTTCCGGTTCCCTACAACCCACATCACCTTTTCATGGTGCCAAGGGCCCTTTTCCCGGCCCCTTATGAAAACCTACTCATTAATCCTCTCAAAGGATCACACACCAAGGCGAAAAGAAGCGCAGATGTACGGTAGAGTACCTAAAGGATCTTCAAAGATCACCTCTTCCCATTTTCAGTACCTGTACACAGCTTTCCCTTTTGCTCGGCATGTAAAATAGCCTCGATGCTTATAGCATTATCTGTACAAATACGTTTTGATGTATCAATCAGACTATAATGGAAACAGTTTTTCGCCCAACCTATTCGGTACTGGCTTATTTCCTAATCTGTATTTCCTCTTTTCTTTCGTCTGATTGTCATGTACACCTCGGAACGACCTAAATCGCTAGGGGCTCCATTCACCCATGTACATTTCTTAAAAAAAATAAGTCTGGACACTTTTACAGTACAATTCGGCGTCCCGAATCTAGCATTATATGCATCGGCTCCGAATGATGTCTTGGGTCAATAGTTGGGTTGCCTGGCTCCTGTGGTTACTACCTTACGTTCCGATTGTTCGGCTAAGGAAGTAAAGGGAGAACTACTGCGATTGTGTTTCTGGTTCATCCGGATAAACACCTCAGTAGAGAAAGCCGAAAACTGACTGTCATGATGTGGCGAGAGCTGGTCAGCTATTCGGTGACTCAGTATAAATCTCTTGCAATTTTTTCCGTGTCACACGAAGGACAGGTTTTCACCTGGTCAGGCGTTTACAGCAACCAAGTTCGGATAACCGAACAATACCAGGGGCTGCGCCCATAATCTTATTGTCAAACTCCTATGGCTAAGTGAGAGCGATAAAGCCGCACTAACACCTCCTTCAAGGACCAAGTCGTTGGGATAAGTGTGTTTTTGTGCTATTCCGAACACCCCCGTACTATCTACGCGAGGGGCTGAAGCCGACGACTGGCCAACTCTCAGATTCAATAAATGGCCGCAACGGAGGGAAAATAATTTTAGATGAAATAAGAAAAATATTACACAAACAACTTGTTTTCATAAATACATAGTTCGGCCAGCACAAATACATTCATTAAAAAATGATGTCCTTCGGACACTGGCCCTCTGCAATGCGAGATCCTTCAAGGACGTCATTGAAATACCGCTCCGGCGTACGGTGCTCCTTGCCTACGGGCGGTCCCTCGGTTGGAAGACTGGTGACATTCATCTTCGCCCACTGCACCTTGACACGGGCGAAGGCCATCCGGGCACCTTCAATACAGGTTGACCGCTTTATAGCATCAAGCCGTGGGCAGGCATCGACCAGCCGCTTCACAAGCCCAAAGTAGCTACTGGGTATGGGTTCGGCTGGCCAAAGACGGACTATAACATCCTTCATGGCCAGTTCAGCCACCCTATGTAGCTCGATCAACTGTTTCAGCTGATCACTGAGGGGCACATGATGCTCTGGCGCAAGGTACTGCGACCAGAACAACTTCTCTGTTGAGCTTCCCTCTTCGGCTCGGAAGAAATCTGCAGCATCAGCAATACTTCGGGGTAGATCCGCAAACGCTCCTGGAGAACTCCAAATGCGTGTCAGTAAGGTGTACTTTATCCTTACAATTTTGCTCTGCATATTAAAGGCCTTACCCGCCGCGATCTGCTTGGCCTCTCAGATCTCCCGACGGGCCCCTTGGGCTTCAACTCGGGCCTCCTTCGCACTTTGGAGCGCCGTAGCAAGTTCGGAGTCTCGATCCGACACCTTGCGCTCCAGGGACTCACATTTGCTTATAGCATCCATGAGCTCTTGTTGGACTTCATCCAACCTCGCTTCATGTTTTCGGCGGGCGGCTCGTTCCTCGTCCGCCTCCTTCTTGGCCTCGGCCAGTGCGCTCTTGAGGGCCTCGGCCTCAGACATGTCAACTATGAGCATAATCAGATAACAAATTGGAACTCATATTATTTCAGATATGCTTCGGTATTGCATACCTTGCTTCTCCTCCAATTTTCGCTTTAGTTCGGACACTTCGGCGGCATGCAAGGTTGCCGCTCGCATCGAAGCCTCTACATCAAAAGAGACATATATGTTAGCTTCTTCCAAGCATTATTCAATCCTCTGTCCGGCCTTTCTTCGCGAACGCCGAAAAGAGTCTCAGGGCTACTATCTATACACATGCATTCCTTTTGCAAACAGTCAAATATATATTATGCCACATACCTCAAAGCCTGTTAAAAGGCTGGTATAGGCTTCATTCAATCCGCTCTTAGCGGACCGAACCTTTTCAACCACCGTACCCATAACGGTACGGTGTTCCTCCACAATGGAAGCACTCTGAAGCGCTTCCACCAGAGTGTCCGGCGCCTCCGGACTGATAGAGGACGCCGGTGGAGATGGCGCGCCCCCTTCCCTCGAAGGAGGCTGTTGGCCCGATTCCGGAGCCATATGAGTCTCCGGAAAAATATTCGGTTGGGGGCCGAATTGAGCATGGCCCCCGTCACCGATCTCCATGGGGGTCGATTTCCCCCTATCTTCGGCGACAGAGGTATTACCCTCCGTCGCCACCTTCACGGCCTCCCGCACCTTCCCGTGACCTGGAGAGGTTCTTCGGGACAACACTTCGGTGTTGTCTGTAGCGGTGGGTGGAGAGACCTGCGAAGGCGAATCGCTCTCCATCGCGTTTGACCCTAGCAAGTTCCCAGATGACGACGATCGTTGGGGGAGATCGCGAGCCAGACTGCAATGCGCAATTCAATATGTTAAAATAACAAGGCATAAATTCGGATATGTGTACGGTGTCTTTGGATACTTACGATCCGGCCAAGGGCTTCGGCCTGGGGTGCCACTCGGGGATGGCATCGGCATCCGCTTTGGAATCATCCGAAAGGGAGGGTTCCCCTTCTTGGTCGCCTCCGCCTCTAGATCCGCGGAAGCCGCCCTTTTCTTCTTTCCCCCCTTAAGGGGAGAGTTGCTTTCTTCCTCCTCTACATCTTCGTCATGAGAGGAGGAGGTCTCGGTATCTTAGGACATAACATTCGAAGCGACCTTACGGCAGAGGCCGCCTCTGGCCTCCTTGCCCTTCTTCTTGGCCTTCTTCTCCGGTGCCTGATACGGCGCCGGAACCAGCATCTTCGTCAATAAAGGGATGGCTGGGTCTTCGGGCAGCAGAGCTGGACATTGGATTTGCTCCGCCTTCTTTGTCTAGCCCTGTGGGAGTAATGGAAAGTTCAATATACTCCTTGGATTTGCAGATTAAAGTCATCATAAAACTTACGGGAGTGGCCGGACGAGTGTAGTCGAGACCGCGGTCTTCGGTTGTTTCCGGCCACAACTTATGAGCCTTGAAAAGCAGCTTCCATATGTCTTCGTGCATCGTGCCGAAGAACCGTTGCAGGGTCCAAGGACTGGCTGGATCGAATTCCCACATATGTAGAGTCTGGTGTTGGCAAGGGAGAATCTGGTGAAAAAGCATCACCTGGATCACACTGGCAAGACCGATGTTCTTGTTTATCATGCCCTTGACGTGGCTCTCCAGCGTCATCACCTCGTCGGGCGACTCCCAATCTAGGCACTTATTGAGCCAGGATGTAAGCCGCATCGGGGGCCCTGACTTGAACTCAGGAGCGGTGGCCCATGTGGCATCGCAGGGTTTCGTGATATAGAACCACCCCTGCTGCCATCCCTTGACAGTCTCCACAAAGGTCCCCTTTGGCCAGGTGACGTTGGGAAGTTTGCTCACTATGGCACTGCCGCACTCCGCGTGTTGGCCGTCAACCACCTTCGGCTTCATATTGAAGACCTTGAGCCATAGGCCGAAGTGGGGAGGGATGCGGAGGAATGCCTCGCACACGACGATAAACGCCGAAATGTTGAGGAAGGAATTTGGGGCTAGATCATGAAAATCTAACCCATAGTAAAACATGAGGCCGTGGACGAAAGGATGAAGGGGAAACCCTAGTCCGCAAAGGAAATGGGGGATGAACACTACCTGATGAAGCTATATACCTAGGGTAGGGTCATAGGTCTGACCTAGACACCCTCCCCTAGGACATCACCCTAAAGTCAGAAACATTCAAAGGAAAGCATCATCCACTCGATCGATCAACCACTCGGAGATCCACCAGGACGTCGAGTGTCATCCACTCGAAGATCCTTCTTTCTTGTAGTCACTCGACCATACAAGGAATCACTCGACCTACTGAAGGCCAGGAGTCGTCCAGCACTGCAATGCTCAGGCGTTCACTCTGCAGCCTTTAATGTCATTTATATCACTTATGGCTGGCGTTACCAGTAACGCCCTATCTTTATGTACATTGAACCCCTATAATGGAGGGGAGCTGGGGTCCTGGCGCACTCTATATAAGCCACCCCCCTCCTCTGGGACAAGGGTTCGCACCCCCGATAACACACGCTCATAATCCAGTCGACCGCCTCCGGGCACCGAGACGTAGGGCTATTACTTCCTCCGTGAAGGGCCTGAACTCGTAAACACGTGTGTACAACTTTGCCATAGCTAGGATCTTGCCTCCTCATACCTACCCCCCCCATTCCACTGTCAGCCTTAGAACCACGATAGTTCGCGCCCACCTTGGGGCAGGTGTCTTAGCAACTTTCTGGTGAAGTTGCGATTTTTTCGATTCCCATCATCATGGTTTCCGGTGGAGGTTTGGCTGAGGGCCGCGAGATCCATCTCGGCGCGCTCGTCTTCATTGCCGACGACTCCGCCTGGCTCCAGGAAGCTCCACTCGACGTCGAGGCGCTCCCCGTCCACGGGGCAACGCACTTTCGCGCGTGCGTCCACGGCGTCCTCCTCCGGCAGCAGTCGACCCAGTACCGGTCGGCTCCCATGGTGTCCTCGTGCCCCGTTGCACGCCGCCGCAAGCGATCCGGTCAGTCGCGGCTTCAGCGGTGGGTGAGACATGCGGTGGCCTGTCAGTCTGCCACCCCACAAGTCGCGGCAATCGAGCCCGATGAAACCCTCTACGGCCTGTTCGACTGGCTCCGTAGAGACCGCATCCGAGTGTGACAGCAGCGATCCCACGGCGGAAGTCTTAGTGGTCAACGGACCACGCAGTCCTCCTGGCTTCCCCCGCGACGACGGCGGTGATATCAACAACGATCCGTCGCGTGCTTACGAGGAGTACCGCCCCGAGCCACTTTCTTCGCAGTAGAGGGAAGAGCTTCGCCGCCGCAATGTCGATGCACTTCACACTCCCATCGTTGGGGAGACCCCCGAGGCTCGGGCCTTGGAGGAGACGCGCTTGGCCAACTTGGCTGAACGCACTCGACTGGATAACCTCCAGCGGGCTCTCGACGAGCGCTCTCGTCAGCGGATCCCTGATTCCAATCGACGGCAACTTTTTCCACCTCCACCGTAGGTATACCGCACTCCGATTGAAAATCTCACTATTGTGGCCCGTAGCAGAATCAATTCAGCCCTCCCAGTCGGAGGCAGGCCGAGGTTTGATGCAGATTCGAGCCTTGCTCCGGGCAGCAGGAGATCAGAATACATCAGTTTCTCAGTCGCGGAATAGGATTCACAGCAGGTCTGTGATGGCAGATACAGTTCAATCGGCACATAGCCCAAGATCGCCCCCGAGGCGTGAGGGGCGTGAGCCTCGACAAGATCGGTACAGAAACTATGAGTAGTATGATCCCCGACTCGGTCGTGATGACCGTCGTCGAGTGCCCACACCTCCTCCGAGGAGCAGATCGTATATGCCTCGGCAGTATGATGACAGACGCCCACACAGCGGTGAGCGCAGAGGTCCAGTCGACCCCAGAGAGCCAGGCTTTGATGCAAGACCAATTCTTGTTCAAGGTCTGGTTGACAGAAACAGGGCACACAGAGAAGGCCGTGATCGAAACCAGCCGACTGGCAGCAGGGTTCATGTTTCAGGTCCTGAGTGTTTCAGCAGAGCCATCAGGGCTGCGATGATTCCTCCCGACTTCAGGTTGGCGACTGGAGTCAACAAGTTCACTAGTGAGTCCAAGCCTGATACTTGGCTTGAGGATTACCGAGTGGCGATGCAGATCGGTGGCGGCAATGATGAAGTGGCTATGAAGCATCTTCCTTTGATGTTAGAGGGCTCGGCCAGAGCATGGCTGAATCAGCTGGCACCTGGCAGTATATACAGCGGGGAGGAGCTCGCCCGAGTGTTTGTTAGAACCTTTGAAGGAACTTGCAAACGACCAGCAGGGCTGACAGAATTACAGCATTGCGTACAGAAGCCGAGTGCAACTCTAAGAGATTTCATCCAGAGATGGACTACCTTGCATCATACAGTGGAGAATGTGTCTAAACATCAAGCAGTTTGTGCCTTCAAGGAAGGCGTGAAGTATCGGGAGCTAGTCCTGAAATTCGGTCGGACAGGGGACATGTCCCTGACTCGGATGGTGGAAATAGCCACTCGGTATGCTAACGGAGAAGAAGAGGATCGACTCCGTAGTGGGAAAGGCAAACCAGTCGGCCAGAACGCCGGTGATACTTCCAATCGGAAACATAAGCGTAAAGCCGAACCAGCTGCCCCTGGTGAAGCTCTAGCTGTGGTTCAAGGAAAGTTCAAGGGGAAGCCCAAAGGGCCCTGGACCCCCAAGAAAGTAAAAGATCAAGCCGGAAATGATGTGTTGGATTTACCGTGTCACATCCATACCAAGAAAGATGAAGAGGGTAATTTCATTTACCCCAAACACACCACTCGACAGTGTCGACTCCTAATCCAGCAGTTCCGAGAGAAACAACCCAGTGACAAGGAGAAAGGGTCAGACAAGAGTTAGGACAAGGAAGAAGATGATGATGGTTTTCCTAACATCAACTCCACTCTGATGATTTTTGCTGATGTTGAGAGCAAAAGTCGATTGAAAGTTATCAACAGAGAAGTGAACATGGTTGCTCCGGCAACACCCAGTTATTTGAAGTGGTCTCAGACTGCCATTACATTCGACCGGTCTGATCACCCAGCGCGTATAGCCACCCCTGGGAGGCAAGCGTTGGTGGTCGACCCTGTGGTAGAAGACACTCGACTGACCAAAGTGCTAATGGATGGTGGCAGTGTCCTGAATATCCTTTATGCTGAAACCTTGAAAGGGATGGGCATTCAGATGTCCAAGCTTAACGAAAGCAATATGAGTTTCCATGGTGTGATACCTGGCAAGAAGGCTCAGTCACTCAGTCAGATCGCCCTTGACGTGGTTTTCGGTGATTCAAATAATTACCGCAAAGAGAAGTTGACATTTGAAGTTGTGCATTTCGAGAGTGCTTATCATGCTATTCTGGGTAGGCCTGCTTATGCACGTTTTATGGCTCGACCATGTTACGTGTACCTCAAATTGAAGATGCCCGGTCCTAGAGGAGTAATCACTATCACTAGCAATCGGCAGAAGGCAGAAGAATGCTTTCAGAAGGGTTCTAAAATTGCTGATGCACAAATGGCAGTAGTTGAATTGCAAGGGTATCAGAAAAATGCAGATCCGAGTGATTTGCTGCGAGCCAAGAAGCCTGCTACAGACTCTGCATTTTAGTCGTCCAGTGAAACGAAGCCAATTCATATTCAACCGACCGATCCCAATGCTGCTCCGACTCATATCTCAACGATGCTCGACAGCAAATAGGAAGAAGCGCTCATCCAGTTCCTCCGTGAGAACTGGGACATCTTTGCATGGAAACCTTCTGACATGCCGGGTGTACCCACGGGACTAGCTAAGCACCATTTGCGGGTCGACCCGAAAGCAAAACCAGTCAAAGAACATCTCCGACGGTCCGCCGTGCAGAAGAGAAAAGCAATTGGTGAAGAAGTGGCTCGGCTCCTGGCAGCTGAGTTCATCCGAGAGATTTACCACTCCGAGTGGCTTGCCAATGTTGTCATTGTCCCCAAGAAGGACGACTCGCTTCACATGTGCATTGACTTCAAGCATATCAATCGGGCCTACCCGAAAGATCATTTTCCTCTCCCTCGCATCGACCAAATCGTCGACTCAACTGCGGGGTGTGAGCGACTGTCTTTTCTAGACGCCTATTCCGGGTACCATCAGATCCGACTGTATGGGACCGATGAGATAAAAACAGCTTTTATCACTCCATTTGGGTGCTTCTGTTATGTCACCATGCCATTCGGCCTCAAGAACGCCGGAGCCACATTTATGAGAATGATTCAGAAGTGCCTGCTCACTCAAATCAACCGGAATGTGGAAGCATATATGGATGACATCGTGGTCAAGTCGCGCAAAGGTTCTGACCTGCTGGCTGACCTCGCTGAAACCTTTGCCAACCTGAGAAGATATGATATCAAGCTAAATCCGTCGAAGTGCACATTCGGAGTCCCAGGTGGGAAGTTACTCGGTTTCCTCGTTTCTGAACAGGGGATCGACGCACATCCGAAGAAAGTTGGTACCATCCTCCGAATGAAACGCCCTGTGCGCGTACATGACGTTCAGAAGCTCACCGGATGTTTGGCCGCCTTGAGTCGATTCATTTCTCGTCTTGGTGAAAAGGCCTTGCCTCTTTATCGACTGATGAAGAAATCTGACAAGTTCGAGTGGACTGATGAAGTTGATGCAGCGTTTGCAGAGCTCAAAGCCCTGCTTTCCACCCAGTCGGTGCTTGCTACCCCAATCAGCAAAGAGCCTTTACTGCTTTATATTGCAGCCACTGGACAAGTTGTCAGCACAGTACTCACGGTCGAGCGGGAGGAAGAAGGGAAAGCTTATAAAGTTCAACGCCCAGTATACTATCTTTCTGAAGTTTTGACTCCATCCAAGCAAAGATATCCGCATTATCAGAAGCTTGTTTATGGAATCTACATGACCATGAAGAAGATTGCACAATATTTCTCTGATCACTCCATTACAGTCGTCAGTGATGCACCATTATCTGAAATCCTGAACAACAGAGATGCAACTGGTCGAGTGGCTAAGTCAGCGATTGAACTCCTTCCATTGGATATCAAGTTTGAGGCAAAGGAAGCTATAAAGTCCCAAGCAATCATTGATTTCCTTGCCGAGTGGATTGAGCAGCAATTGCCGACTCAAATTCATTCGGAGCATTGGACCATGTTCTTCGATGGCTCCAAGATGCTGAATGGGTCCGGTGCTGGGGTGGTATTGGTGTCCCCCCGAGGAGATAAGCTCAGTTATGTTCTCCAGATCTACTTTTATTCCTCCAACAATGAAGCTGAATATGAAGCCCTCCTATACGGGTTGTGTATGGCCATTTCACTCGGCGTCCGTCGCCTCATGGTCTACGGCGACTCAGATTTGGTGGTTAATCAAGTGATGAAGGAGTGGGACGTCAGAAGCCCAGCTATGACTGGTTACTGCAATGCAGTGAGAAAGCTGGAAAAGAAGTTTGAGGGGTTAGAGCTCCATCATATACCCCGACTGAAAAATCAAGCAGTTGATGATTTGGCAAAGATAGGTTCCAAGAGAGAAGCCATTCCCAGCAATGTGTTTCTGGAACATATTCATACACCTTCAATTTAGGAAGATCCTTTCACTGAAGAGCCCCCACAACCAAAGAGTACCACCGATCCGACTGAAGTCGAAGTCCCGGCCATGGTCGACTTGATCATGGAAGTTTTGGTCATCACTCCCGACTGGACTGTGCCATACATCGCGTACATTCTTAGGAAGGAACTCCGAGAGGATCAAGAAGAGGCTCGTCAGATTGTCCGTCGATCCAAAGCCTTTACTGTGATAAGAGGGCAGCTATTCAGAGAAAGTGTGACTGGAGTCTGCCAGAAGTGCATAACACCAGAAGAAGGTCGAGTGATCCTCAACGACATCCACTCGGGGACCTGTGGTCACCATGCGTCCTCTCGGACCATCGTGGCCAAAGCATACCGAGCAGGATTTTATTGGCCACGAGAAAATGAAATGGCAAAGGAAATAGTAGACAAGTGTGAAGGTTGCCAGTTCTACTCCAACATGTCTCACAAGCCTGCATCTGCTCTGAAGACCATTCCACTCGTCTGGCCTTTTGCTGTCTGGGGGTTAGATATGGTTGGACCTCTGAGGACTGGCAGGAGTGGCTTCACTCATGTGCTAGTGGTAGTCGACAAATTCACCAAATGGGTTGAAGCCAAACCTATCAAGAATCTTGAAGCCAGTACTGCTGTTAGCTTTATCAGAGAGTTGACATTCAGATATGGTGTGCCGCACAGCATCATCACTGACAATGGGTCAAACTTCGATTCTAATGAGTTCAGGGCTTTCTGTGCTTCCCAAGGCACTTGAGTCGACTATGCTTCAGTCGCCCATCCCCAGTCGAATGGACAAGCCGAAAGAGCAAACAGATTGATTCTCAAAGGACTGAAACCCTGACTGATGCGTGATCTCAAGCATGCAGCAGGCGCCTGGGTCAACGAACTTCCGTCAGTACTTTGGGGTTTGAGGACAACTCCCAATCGGTCGACTGGCCGAACTCCATTCTTCTTGGTCTATGGAGCTCAAGCTGTACTTCCGAGTGAATTGCTTCACAATGCGCCCCGAGTTGAACTTTTCTTAGAAGCTGAAGCAAAGCAAGCACGGCAGACGCAGGGGACCTCTTGGAAGAGGAAAGAGAGATGGCCCTGATCCGGTTGACCATTTATCATCAAGACCTGCGTCGATTCCACGCCAGAAACGTGAGAGGTCGAGCCTTTCAGGAAGGGGATTTGGTTCTTCGAGTGGATCAGCAGAAACCACACAAGCTCGCTCCTGCTTGGGAAGGCCCCTTCATCATCACAAAAGTGCTCCACAACGGAGCATACCATCTTTACAACGTCGAGCACAAGAAAGATGAGCCACACGCTTGGAATGCGGAGCTGCTCCGCCCCTTTTATACTTAATCACTCAGTCTGTTGAGATGGAATAAGAAAAACCTGTTTAGTTTGTTTATCAAAGACAGAGTTTACAGTTATCTAAAAATGATTGTCGTTGGATATTCTTGTGTCTAAAATCCCCCAGTGGGTGACTTAGCTGCGAAACTGTCTCGCCTAAGTTTGAAAAAATCCTACCGAGTGGTGGGCCAGCCTCTCACTCGGGGGCTTAGCCGCGAATCCGTTTCACCTAAGTTCAAAAAATCCTACCGAGTGGTGAGCCAGCCTCTCACTCGGGGGCTTAGCCGCGAATCTGTTTCACCTAAGTTTGTAAAAATCCTACCGAGTGGTGAGCCAGCCTCTCACTCGGGGGCTTAGCCGCGAATCCGTTTCGCTTAAGTTTGAAAAAATCCTACCGAGTGGTGAGCCAGCCTCTCACTCGGGGGCTTAGCCGTGAATCTGTTTTGCCTAAGTTTGTAAAAATCCTACCGAGTGGTGAGCCAGCCTCTCACTCGGGGGCTTAGCCGCGAATCCGTTTCGCCTAAGTTCAAAAAATCCTACCGAGTGGTGAGCCAGCCTCTCACTCGGGGGCTTAGCCGCGAATCCGTTTCGCCTAAGTTCAAAAAATCCTACCGAGTGGTGAGCCAGCCTCTCACTCGGAGGCTTAGCTGCAGTCCAGTACTCGCCTACATTTGTAAAATCCTACCGAGTGGTGAGCAACCCTCTCACTCGGGGGCTTAGCTGCAGTCCAGTACTCGCTTAAGTTTGTAAAATCCTACCGAGTGGTGAGCAACCCTCTCACTCGGGGGCTTAGCTGCAGTCCAGTACTCGCCTAAGTTTGAAAAATCCTACCAAGTGGTGAGCCAGCCTCTCACTCGGGGGCTTAGCCGCGAATCCGTTTTGCCTAAGTTTGAAAAATCCTACCGAGTGGTGAGCCAGCCTCTCACTCGGGGGCTTAGCCGCGAATCTGTTTCGCCTAAGTTTGTAAAAATCCTACCGAGTGGTGAGCCAGCCTCTCACTCAGGGGCTTAGCCGCGAATCCGTTTCGCCTAAGTTCAAAAAATCTACCGAGTGGTGAGCCAGCCTCTCACTCGGGGGCTTAGCCGCGAATCCATTTCGCCTAAGTTCAAAAAATCCTACCGAGTCGTGAGCCAGCCTCTCACTCGGGGGCTTAGCTGTAGTCCAGTACTCGCCTAAGTTTGAAAAATCCTACTGAGTGGTGAGCCAGCCTCTCACTCGGGGGCTTAGCTGCAGTCCAGTACTCGCCTAAGTTTGAAAAATCCTACTGAGTGGTGAGCCAGCCTCTCACTCGGGGGCTTAGCTGCAGTCCAGTACTCGCCTAAGTTTGAAAAGTCCTACCGTGTGGTGAGCAACCCTCTCACTCGAAGGCTTAGCTGCAGTCCAGTACTCGCCTAAGTTTGAAAAATCCTACCGAGTGGTGAGCCAGCCTCTCACTCGGGGGCTTAGCTGCAGTCCAGTACTCGCCTAAGTTTGTAAAATCCTACTGAGTGGTGAGCAACCCTCTCACTCGGAGGCTTAGGTGCAGTCCAGTACTCGCCTAAGTATAAAACACGTCCCGAGTGAGAACTGGCCTTCTCGCTCGGGGACTTGGCCACACGCTCCGTCTCGATCCGTAAGGACGACGAGGTGCAGGTCGATTGCTATCTTCTCCTCGAAGCTGCATCACAAGTATAATGTACGCTCCATCCCGATCCGTAAGGACGACGAGGTGCAGGTCGATTGCTATCTTCTCCTCAAAGACGACGAAGTGCAGGTCGACTGTCACTTTTCACCTTGAAGCTGCACCACTCAAAGATTACTCCGAGTGAAGAAATAAGTACCACTCGAAGACAAACACGAGCATATTCAGAGATAAACCAAGTTCGGATAAATCCTAAGGTTCCGGTCCACGGATTAAAGTACTCGAGCATCAAGCCCGAAGGAGTTCAACGATTACACAATCACTCGGCATTCCGAGGCAAATTTAAGGTGGGACGTAAAGTTTGTTCACTCCGCAGGCGGGGGGCTAGCAGGCTCGACGAACTCGTCCAGGTCAATTCCGTCAGCAATCCAAGTGGCAGCAGCAATGAAAGTTTCCATGAAGGATTGGAAGTCGTGCTTTTTGGTATTGGCAACCTTGATCGCCGCCAGCCTCTCTTCTCGAGCTTCCTTGCAATGGACACGAACAAGCGATAGAGCCACGTCAGCACCACATCGGGCGGAAGACTTCTTCCATTCCTGCACTCGACCTGGGATCCCATTGAGTCGAGTCATGAGAGACTCGAGGTCATTCTGAAGTGTCACCCCTGGCCAGAGCGCTGTGTTGATGTGCGACACCGTGACCTTCAGACGAGTGAGGTAGTCAACAACGCCAGCTACACGAGATTCCAGTCGGAGCACGTTCATGGCAGCTTCGTCCTTCACGGGAGAGTGAACGGGGTCCAAGCGTGTTTCAACTCGCCCAGTTTCTTCCTCGAAGTTTTGGCAAAACTTTGCATACACAATGCAACAATGAGTCGATGATTATATGTTGAGTCGACAGCAACAAGTCAGTCGGGCAAAGGAAAGCACCTTCAAGCATGATGAACAACTTCTTGGCAAGCCCTCCCAGATAGTTTTCCAAGTCGTCCCTCTTGCGGGAAATATCTTCAATCTTGTCGGTCAGAGCCTTCTTGTCCCTCTTCAGACGAGTCGCCTCCTTGTTGGCTTCATCCAGGGCAGTCTTCAGCTTGGCGTTCTCTTCCTCCAGTTTGCCGACTGAAGCCAGCTTCTGGTCGGCGAGTGCAGTTTTCTCTTCGGCTGCTTTCTACGCGACTGCAAGATCCAGATCCTTCCGTGCCAGAGCCTGGTTCATCATTTCTGAAAGAAATAGTGCTCGGTTCAGATAAAAACAAATAACACTCTGTTCAGGAACAGATCAGTCGACAAGCTTCTCGTACCAACGGCTTCATCCTTGGCCTTCTGCAAATTGGTCTTGGCCAGCTCCAGATCGAGGTTGAGCTGAATCTGCTTCCGCTCCAGATCAGCAAAATGAGCTCCAAGTTCGCAAGATTTCTGTAATCAAGGGACAGTCAGTCGACAGATGAAAAGACTACAAATTTTAAGACTACTGCCGAATCAAACATCCAACAGTAGTCTCGGGGACTACACCCACTCTATTCAGGAACAGATCAGTCGACAAGCTTCTCGTACCAACCGCTTCATCCTTGGCCTTCTGCAAATTGGTATTGGCCAGCTCTAGATCAAGGTTGAGCTGAATCTTCTTCCGCTCCATATCAGCAAAACGGGCTCCAAGTTCGCAAGATTTCTGTAATCAAGGGATAGCCAGTCGACAGATGAAAAGACTACAAATTTTAAGACCACTGCTGAATCAAACATCCAACAGTAGTCTCGGGGACTACACCCACTCTGTTCAGGAACAGATCAGTCGACAAGCTTCTCGTACCAACGGCTTCATCCTTGGCCTTCTGCAAATTGGTCTTGGCCAGCTCTAGATCAAGGTGAGCTGAATCTGCTTTCGCTCCAGATCAGCAAAACGAGCTCCAAGTTCGCAAGATTTCTGTAATCAAGGGATAGCCAGTCGACAGATGAAAAGACTACAAATATTAAGACTACTGCCGAATCAAACATCCAACAGTAGTCTCGGGGACTACACCTAGTGGATGCACTTAGCGTGCCCCCATTGGTCCAGTTTCCACTCGACATGGTCCGTCCAGGCCGAGTGTGTAAAAAAAGAAAGAAAGAAGAAAGTTGTTCTCAGACCATAGTCGACTGCCCGCAGTCGACCACGGTCTCGGGGACTACACCCAATGGGTGCACTTAGCGTGCCCCACTGGTTCAGGTTCCACTCGACATGGCCCGCCCAGGCCAAGTGAGGAAATTCTAATTCTCAGACCACAGTCGACTGCCCGCAGTCAACTATGGTCTCGGGGACTACACCCAGTGGGTGCACTCAGCGTGCCCCCACTAGTTCAAAGACTTAATCGACACAACCTAGTCGACTAAAAGATACAAATTTGCTCAGTGACAAGTCAAAACACTCAGTGGGTGTGCAAATGCGAAACACAGACGGATGAAAAGGTTCTTCAAGAAAAGTTTTCAGGTACCATATCCTAACAGAACAAGCGACAAGCTAAAGAGTCAGTCGGTGATCAGCTAACCTGGATGTTGCTCTGCAGAGCTGAGCTGGCGTCGTAAGCAGCTTGGCTGGCGTCCCGAACCACCTTCATCTGCTCCATCATGATGCTTGCCTGGTGTATGGCCTCCTTGGCAGCGCCCACTTGATCCACTGGGACGTGATGTGTAGTAAAGAATGAAGAAGGGTCAGCTGGAGTCTGCGCAGTCGACGCTGAGGGCTGAACACTCGTCAATGGTACGGCGAAAGTCACAGAAGTCCGATTGGCATCGCCGCCCTCCGGGATTGCCGTTTCCGTTGCCGACGTCGACTGAGGCGTATTACGAGCTGACGCCTTCCTGTTTCTCCTTCCCTTCCTCGGCGGCACATCCTCGTCGTCGTCCGGAAGATCAATGACATTGGAAGGAGCTGCAAAAGAGGTCAATCGTCAAAAATTCAATCGACCAACCAAACAGTCGAGTAAACAAAGAAAGGATTACGAGATTCGTACCTGGGTTGGAGGTGACTGCACCTTCCATTTCCTCGTCTTCATTCTTGTGAGCAGAACTCTCGGAGGTAGCAGCACTGCAAATTTCAAGATTCAGTCGGTCGTATCAGTCGCAGTGAGTAGACCAAAATTCGGATTCAAATCAAACCAAGAAAACAAGTCCAACTATTACCCGGAAGCAATGGGAATGGCCACTCTGATTTTAGGCAAGGCCTTTTGCGGTTTTGACGGCACAACTTTCAGTTGCTTTGGCGCCTTCTCAGTTGGCACTGGAGATGAAGTCCGAGGACGCTTTGCCGATTGCCCGGCATGTGCAGTCGCTTTGCCACAGATACTTGCCGGATCGTGAGTGTGCTTGGAACGCCTTTCCCTACGAGGAAGGGAGTCGACCTCTTCTTCATCACTCGGGTCGTCGCTCTCCTCGTCCTCTTCTCCATCAGAGTGCCACTCGCCGCTCTCGCCTTCGCTTGCCTCCCCCTCTGGATCTTGCTCCTGCTCCCCGTTGGGCATCGAGTACATCTCAGTAAGGGCCTGAAAGATAGCAAGTGAAGCAAAAAATCAGTCGGTTGACGGCAAACAGTTACGTGATAAATCAAGAAAACACTCGGCAATTTCGAGTCGGGCCTGGTATGGTTCATACGAGTTGTCGAGTGGAGAGATCCTCCTGGACCCCCTGGGGTTGTCCTTGTTACCAGTGATACCCCTCAGCCACTGCTCCACCGTTTCCTCGTCGACTTCCTCTGGGTGGATCCGAGTGGTGTCATCGATACCCAAATACATCCACATCGGATGGTCACGAGCTTGAAGCGGCTGAATGCGTCGCATGAGGAAGACCTCCAACAGATCCATGCCAGTCACGTCGTCGCGGACGAGCTGGACTACTCGCTCGACCAGCACCTTCACCTCCGCTTTCTCCTCCGGGGTCACTTTCAGAGCAGAGGGCTTCTCGGCTCAAGCCATGGAAAAGGGAGGAAGTCCAGTCGACTGACCTGGAGTCGGCTGGTCTTTGCAGTAGAACCAGGTCGACTGCCATCCTCTGACCGACTCGGGAAGGATCATGGCTGGAAAAGTGCTTTTACCTCTCATCTGAATCCCAAGACCCCCACACATCTGGATCACATGTGTCCTCTCGTCACTCGGATTGGCCTTCTTGACCGACTGAGAACGGCACGTGAAAATGTGCTTGAAGAGACCCCAGTGTGGTCGACAACCCAGGAAATTCTCGCACATGGACACGAAGGCAGCAAGGTACACAATGGTGTTGGGGGAAAAGTGATGAAGTTGTGCTCCAAAGAAGTTCAAGAAACCTCTGGAGAAAGGATGAGGAGGCAAAGAAAACCCGCGGTCTACGTGAGTTGCGAGGAGAACGCACTCACCCTCCTGCGGCTGCGGCTCGGTCTCGTCCTCCGGGAGCCGCGTTGATTCATGGGGGATCGGTCCCCCCTCAACCAGATCGTCGATGTCGTCCTGCCGGATCGTCGACTGAATCCAGTCACCCTGGATCCAGCCGCGCGACAGGCTGGACCTTGCGAAGATCTGCCCCGGTTGGTCTTCTTCCCCTTCGCCTTCGCTGTCGCCTTCTTCGCGCGCTCCAAGGCCGCCGTCTTCACCTTCCCCATTGTAGCGGGCGGAGCTCGAGCAGAGCAGCGGCGTCGAGAGCAGAGGTGGTTGCGGTGTCGAGATCGGAAGAGAAAGAGGGAGAATGGGAATGCGTTGTGCAAGAAACCCCAGTCCAGCGCCTTATATGAGGTCGTCTCCGAGTGACTGACCCATGGGCCCAGGCGATCCTATCAAATCCCGTAACAGTCGCGCACGCGGTACGTGGCGAAAAAGGTGGCACGAAGATTGAGGCGGCCCTGCCTAATCCATCCCGATTACTGCGGCCTCCTCCGCCCCGCGCACTTCCCAAAATCCGGATCCCGCGTTACCCGCGAGCAGCAGAGCACCCTGTCAGACTGGAGATTTTTTCCATATCAACACTCGAAGCCTAGCAATAAAAGTTCACTCGGCAAAACCAAGAATGGATCAAGGTAACCGAAAATGAAGTCAAAGTTGTCACATGGTTCATCAGTCCAAAGAGAACGCTTCTGCAGCATAAAACTGAGTCGGAACCAACTTCAACTCATTTTTCCACTCGAACCCCGAACCATTCGGGGGCTAATGATGAATCTATGTACCTAGGGTAGGGTCATAGGCCTGACCTAGACACCCTCCCCTAGGACATCACCCTAAAGTCAGAAACATTCAAAGGAAAGCATCATCCACTCGACCGATCAACCACTCGGAGATCCACTAGGATGTCGAGTGTCATCCACTCGACGATCCATCTTTCCTGTAGTCACCCGACCATACAAGGAATCACTCGACCTACTGAAGGCTAGGAGTCGTCCAGCACTGCAATGCTCAGGCGTTCACTCTGCAGCCTTTAATGTCATTTATAGCACTTATGGCTGGCGTTACCAGTAACGCCCTATCTTTATGTACATTGAACCCCTGTAATGGAGGGGAGCTGGGGTCCTGGCGCACTCTATATAAGCCACCCCTCCTCTGGGACAAGGGTTCGCACCCCCGGTAACACACGCTCATAATCTAGTCGACCGCCTCCGGGCACCGAGACGTAGGGCTATTACTTCCTCTGCGAAGGGCCTGAACTCGTAAACTCGTGTGTACAACTTCGCCATAGCTAGGATCTTGCCTCCTCATACCTACCCCCCCCCATTCTACTGTCAGCCTTAGAACCACGACACTACCCTCTCATTAGGCTTCGGAGTGGGAATGATCTGCTTTTTGGCAGGGAGCCGGTGGATTATATCCGCGGCCAGGTACCCAGCTTCCCGGAGCTCCTTGATGTTCTCCTCTGTAACAGAGGAAGCCATCCAGTTGTCCTGCCCTCCAGATCCAGACATGGTGGGGGGTTTGGTGGCAATGGAAAAGATTGGGACTTGGGCGCTGGAGCTCGAATGGCAGATGGGCTGAGGAGGAAGAAGGCGTGGGGTAAAAAGACGGATCCTTATCTACTTATAAAGGCAGTGGATATCAAACGTCCCCTCGTAAGCCTTAAATCTGCCTATTCCCAAGGGACGTGCGAACGACACAGTTGGATTACCCAAATCCCTCTTGATGAGAATCCCGTGATAAGGGGACACGATCTCTGCTTTGACAAGACGTGTCAATGACCGTGTCTCGAAACACGAAGCGGGGGCTATAAAACGGTTCGGGATGCTAACAAGTCCAGGACATAACGCCTCGCCGGAAAAATCGCCTATGGACGTGACTTACTTTGTTTTGAATATTTTTTCCCTCACAACTCAAAGTTGTAATTATTAAACAGGACCGGATACAACTATTATGTGTGAAAGACTGCTTTGGAGTATTCAGAGAAGGAACCTGCCTTGCAATGCCGAAGACACTCCGCGCGCCAGATACATCGTCATTGAAGCCCGGTTCAGGGGCTACTGAGGGAGTCCTGGACTATGGGGTCCTCGGTGAGGGAGTCCTAGATTAGGGGGTCCTCGGACATCCGGACTATATGCTTATGCCGGACTGTTGGACTATGAAGATACAAGATTGAAGACTTCATCCCGTGTCCGGATGGGACTCTCCTTTGTGTGGAAGGCAAGCTTGGCAATTCGGATATGTAGATTTCCTTCCCTGTAAGCCGACTCTGTGTAACCCTAGCCCCCTCCGGTGTCTATATAAACCGAAGGGTTTAGTCCGTAGGACAACAACAATCATAATCATAGGCTAGCTTCTAGGGTTTAGCCTCTACGATCTCGTGGTAGATCAACTCTTGTAATACTCATATCATCAAGATCAATCAAGCAGGAAGTAGGGTATTACCTCCATAGAGAGGGCCCGAACCTGGGTAAACATTGTGTCCCCCGCCTCCTGTTACCATTAGCCTTAGACTCACAGTTCGGGACCCCCTACCCGAGATCCGCCGGTTTTGACACCGACATTGGTGCTTTCATTGAGAGTTCCACTGTGTCGTCACGATAAGGCCTAATGGCTCCTTCGATCATCTACAATGATGCGGTCCGGGGTGAGGTCTTCCTCCCTAGATAGATCTTCGTATTCGGCCGCTTCGCACTTCGGGCCAACTCACTTGGCCATCTAGAGCAGATCGATAGCTACGCCCCTAGCCATCAGGTCAGGTTTGGAAGCCTGAATTACATTGCCGACATCCGCGGAGACTTGATCTTCGACGGATTCGAGCCCATGACAGGTGCACCCTATAGTCGCGATGAGCACGACCTAGATCTGCCATCGGACGGTGTTCCGGAGAACACACCTGCAGCTGCCCTGGCTTTAAATCCAATGCAGATTGTGCCATCCGAGGACGGGAGGATGGACCCCGCCACAGAAGCCGTACACTCAACGGCGATAGAGCCGAACACAGATTCACTTCCGATGAGGTCTGTGCCATCGGACCCTCGGACCCGTCTCCGGCCATAGGCTCTGAACCGCGTGCATCTGTGCCCATCAGATCTAATTGGGCACCGATCATGGAGTTTAGCTCCGCGGATATCTTTCAGCACTCGCCCTTAGACGACGTGCTAAACTCATTAAAATCTCTCTCCCTGTCAGGAGACCCTTGGCCGAACTATGTCTGGCTTGAGTGGGAAGCGGACGACCAAGGAATTCGTTACCCACCCACCACCCACTTAATAACCACTGTTGACGACTTAACCGACATGCTCGATTTCGACTCCGAAGACATCGACGGTATGGGGCCACGATGCCGGAGAAGAACAAGAACCACCGCCCACAGGGCGCTGGACAGCCACCTCATCATATGACATATAGATGGTGGATACACCCAAAGAAAACAATGGGGAGGATCAAAAGGATGCAACGGAGGGTGATCCTCTTGAGAAGCAACCTAAGCGCCGAAGTCAGCGGCGCCGTTCTAAACCCCGCCATAGCAAAAATAGCGATACTGGCACCAGAGACAATAGCACTCCGGATGATGCCGAAGACGAAAGCAATCCCACCCAGCCAAGCTTCGAGCAGGCCGGACGGGAGGACGGGCAAGCTAGCCCTGATGAACAGGCAATGGATGAAGGCTCGGAGGACGACAATTACATGTGTAGGGTAACGCAGCAGAAAACAAAAAATTTCCGACCTACGCACCAGCCCAGGACCACTATGGAGACTGCATACATGGTTTGATCTTTTTCGTTACCGACTCGTAGCGCAGCGGGAAGTAGAGTCGATGACGATCGGCGGTGCAGATCCCCGCAGCTAGGATTTACAACCTCCCAACCGCGAGGATGTATACCCTCATCTGCTCCTCAGACAGCCCTACAGGAGGCGGTCGAACAGCCCTTCGGGAGGATCTTCGAAACTCGAACGGTCACTCGGACAGCCCTTCGGGAGGACCTTCGAAACTCGGGCGGTCACACGGACAGCCCTTCGGGAGGCACTCACGAACTAAGACCGAAACTACGATCTCTCTACAGAGTTGCACACATACGGTGTCATCTATCCGGCAGGGCTTCACCGTCCAGAACTAGTTCCTGCCGGAACCCAGACAGCCTTACGGCTCTACGAAACTCTTTTCGTGGGAGGGAGAGAAGAAGCCAGATAATGCATGGCATGTGTATGAGAGCAAGGGATGAGTGTGGAGGGCTGCCCCTCCACCTCTATTTATAGGAAATCCCAAGGGGGTAGGGTAGTTTCACAAAAAACCCAAAATGCACATGAATGAAGTCCTTCCACAAGGGCCTAGGAGTGAAACCAAGGAACAAGAGGGTCCCCAAGGGGGGATACCCCATGTGGCCGGCCACACCCCCATGAGGGGCCCAAAAAATGGCTCCTATCCATCCATGTCATCCCCAAGATCTTTTGGAGCAAAGCCCAAAAGGTGGCTTTCCATAAAGTAACCATAAAGCTGATTTTCACTATTCACGACGACATTTTTCAGCGTCTGATCGAACTGAAAATATTTATGTGGGCTAAGAACATTTCCAGTACCCACTAAAATGATTTTCAACGCGTTCCGAAACAATTCCGGTTTTAGTGATTTTCATCTGCGAAACGCATCTGAAGTGGCTCCGGCAGCTCCGGAACATTTCCGGTTTTTATCTCAGAAAATTCCAAAAAGCTTCCAGAATGATTCTGGCATCCTCCAAGAATTATCAGGCATGTGCCGAAACCAATTTGACTTAATGGTGTATCCCGAAACAACTTTTCTGTATCATCGAAACTTATCCGATGACCTCTCTCTGCGGTACGATTCCGCTGTCCGAAACTTTTCGGTGTCCGAAACTTTTTCGGTGATTTTCTCTCAGACTCCCTGTCTAGTATTCAGCAGATAGATGACCCTTAAGCGTGTGACCCTATAGGTTCGGTGAAGTATAGACATGACCCGGAACCCCTTCCGATCAATGATCAACATCGGAGCTGTGGACACCCATATTGACCCCTATACCCACACGAATAAATATTCGAGTGAACCTCCAGTTGCCGTGTGCTATTCCTGTTGCTTCGCGATATGTTACAAATACCCGAGGTGAGACATGTTGGCATTCCCGTGGATCAACAACTTGTCCACTATGCTAGTTACCTCGTTACCGGTATTGTTCTCTTTTCTCGTTATCGTGTTCCGGCATCCCCGTGATCAAATCACAAAGTGTCTGGCCAGACGATGATGGATACCGTAACACCGAGAGGGCCCAGAGATATCTCTCCATCGTCGGAGGAGCAAATCCCAATCTTGAGCTATCAAGTTACTTGACACACTTTTCCATGAACCCGTAAGCCGCTGTAATAGCCACCCATTTACGGATGACGTTTAACAAACCCCAAAGTTCATGAAGCAAGCATGAAGAAACTCGATACTCTCATGGTCTAAGGAATCATGCAAACGTTAACCATCTCTTTGTTATGTACCAATAAACTTGTGACGAATGAATCTCATAGCATAACATCATGCCGGGTCGATTCAACACAAATGTTCTCTTAACATTATGCCCTCAAGGTTGCTGACATAGACATGCCCATGATCAGGAAAACATAACCATCATGCAACACTTGAGCTAGTCTTAGAGGCCAGACTAGGAATACATTTTACCGTTTATTATTCCACACGTGCATATGAGTCTTCCTCCGAGCCTCGTGCATATGAGTCTTCCTCAGACTGAGTTTTGGAGCAACTACCTGCAGTAGTGTCCCATTGTCAAAAGCCATCTTGGAACTATACTAAGTTCATGAATGAACTATATGATTCAACATCTTCTTTGTCGCTTCTAAAGCGTCAACATACTTAGCCCTTGTTATAGAATTCGCCACAGTAACTAGTTTGAACAAATTCCAACTAACTGTGCCACCACATTGTGTGTTACACAAAACCCTTAACTTAAATCGAAAATCGCACGGTGAAAAGATGAAGACTATCGATGTAACATTTTACAACGAACTCTTCATGATCTCCGCTTGCAAGAAAACATATCATCAGTACTTACTCTAGTACTCAATGACATCTTTCACTGTTGTCCCACGATCAGTACTTTGATCACTTTAGTATCCATACTCGCAACACCTTGGGAGTATCGGACATATCTGGTTGTTTTACATACCATGGAATACATGATTAATCCAAACACAAAAGTGTGTGGAATCTGCATCATGTATTTTACTCATCAGTGTTTTGGGGACACCGAGTCTTGCAAAAACTCCTTCCATGTGACTTTGGCAAGAATCACTCCTTGGCGTTTTAAATGCTAAAAGGTTTTAGCATCTTGTCAATATGTATTCATTGCTTAGCCCCATTAGGTAAATCTATCTCCATAGATCATCATGCCTAATATTGAGGCTATTTAGCCTAAGCACTTCATCGAAAAACTATTTTCAAATGAAGTCCTAATTCGTGTCAAGAAATTTATTTCCAATTACCAATGTGCCAAGCACATAAGGTTTTTAGAAATATTATTACGCTCCCACTTACTTTCTTGAATTACAAGCATCTTCGTTACCCATTGATGAAGTCAAAACCCCTTTGACCATTTCATCAAAACACGAAGATTCCAACTCCATTTTGCTCTCTTCTGTCCATTGCTGGAACTCTGAAGTTTGCATACCTACTAGCATCCTCTGGATCGACAAATTACTTTGGACTGTATCATATACAAGTCCTAGCTTTCATTTCCATCAGATGGAAATCCTTTTATCATCCATGTTTCATATCTCATGATTGAAATATGTATTAATTGCTAGTTCAACCCGAACCGACTTTAAGCATCGCTACGATGAAAACAACCTCATCGTAGTCAACTCTTGAACTTGTTATTTCAACAAGTCGAGCTTTATGGATAAAACATTTTTATCCATATCAGTTTTAAGTTCCATAAATATTCTTTAGACTCTAAGTCTTCCGAAAGGTGTATCAAGGTTTTAATCTTGAATCACTTATATGGAAACTAACTTGGGTTGTATTGGCATTTAGCCAATTCCGGAGTCAGGCCCATCAACGCTTCCTTGTGTATCGTAGGTATAATGTTGTCTAACAACAATATCTCGTTTGCGCACCTGAGAGGTTTGCACGAGCCTTGCCTACGTGGTTCAGCTGCAAGTTCGACCGAAGTTCATACATTTTATTGTAGAGACTTCCGTATCAGTCGCGGTAGGAAACTCTGGAATTACTTCCAAGGTCTCTTTCCTTTGATCTGATGACGTAGATACTATTTATCTCGTCGAGTTGCACTATTCTCCCACTCACCTTTTTGAAAGAACCATTCTTTTTAAAAGCACACCGTTTCACGGCAAAACTATTTGCCTCGGTATAGTGAGGGAGGAATACCCAACATTTTGGTATAACCTACAAAGTAGCACTTGTCTGATTTGGAATAGGTTTGTAACCTTTTACACAAGCCCCATATTCCAAATGTTAAGAAAAGATATAACATGGTTGGGCGTACCATACCATGGCTTCATTTCAACAGACCCGATGTAGCTCTTTTCAGTGTAAAAGCCGCAGTCTCTAAAGCATCACTTTAAAAGGGATAATGGCAAATTTATTTATGTCATCTTTCACCTTACCATGTCATAAATGGTTTGATTACATCTCCACAGACTTTCCACTTGCAGTGGTGTTCCGGGAGGTGCAAGTTATGAAACCCCTTTCACAACTCATCAGACATTCGCTAAACATGTAACTCAAATATTCCTTTGTGCAATCAAATTGCAGAAACATAATTTTCTTGTTACAATAACTTCTACTTCATTTTTGAGAACCTTTCGAATGATTTCAAAAGATCCAGACTTACGTCTCATCAAGTAAATATCCATATATCTACTTGAGTCATTTCTAAAGATAAATAAATCCACCACTAACAACACTTATCGGACTACACACATCAAATGTATGATCACTAATAAGTTTGTTGTTCGTTCCTTATGGCATGTGAACGGTATTTTAGTCACTTCACTTTTCGGAGGAAAGTTGCAAGTGTCAGATGATTCAAAATCAAGAAGACTTCAAAATCCATCATAATGGAATTTTCCATGCGGTTTCTCCAATGTGACCAAATGTAGTGCCACACTTGTGTGGTATTCTTTTAGTCTTGCGAAATTTAGCATCAGTGTTATGGATGTATCATATTACCATCAATATTCATAACATACATGCCATCTTGGATGGAAGCATGGCCCTTCATGTTATTCATAATACTTAACAACAATTGTTGTTTTTATGAACAACTCTTTTGCAACAAACATTGTGCAATGGGCTAGAGTGTATGAAACTCTAAAATGAATTATGAAAGTAAACCCAGAGGTATTGTATTATTATCAATATTCATAACATACATCTCATTCATAATGAAAGTATGGCCCTTGTGTTATTCATAACATCGAACATGAAAAGTTCTCTTATGAACAACCTTCTTGCAAGATACCTTATGCAATGGGATAGAGTTTGTAAAACTCTAAATGAATTATGAAAATAAATACAGACGGCAATACACCGATGGAAGGTATAGTAACATTTACTATGTTCCTTGTGTATACCTTAACCTCATTTCTAGCTAGTCTTTCAGGCCATAGTAGTTCTTACATCGAGTTGCAACAGAATGCAATCGAGCGGGCAATTTTGTGATGAACTCACAATACCAAGAATTAGTGATTAACATGTTTAACCATAATTCGCAAGAACTATATCTTTGACCAGCCTTCTATACATCAAAAACTTGTATGACATTCATACATGAGCTGGATATTCCAGTCTTCTTTCCTTTTGCCTTTATACTTCTAACAGTTTAACTTTTAGTATTTCTCCTACTCTCAGAAGAAGCACCCAACTTAAGAGTGGCATTAGCCCCGGACTTCCTAGGCATGTAAGTCATACTAACACCCTTTGGACACTTCCTTTCTCTTTAAGTTGTTGTTTTATTCATCTTTCATTATATGACAGGCGTTCTTCTGGATCCCTTTCCCAACAGTCAAATGCATAGTAAACACTTTTACTAATACTTGCAAACAAACATTGCTTTGTTTGTATCTGAAAATAATTTTCAGTTCCATGAATATCATATAACTATCCCAACTTTCGAAGTTTGGGTTTCATGGAAGCAACCATATTCCACTTGACCGTAACAGAATTCTAGCTTTTGGATCGAAGGACGAGAGTCACATGATCCATAACATTAGCGGGAGGATACGGAAAGCATGCGATAGGACAAAGTCCTTCTCGGCACTTTTGAGGACAATCCTCATATTACGTTACCAATCGTAAAGTTTTAACCAGATATTTAACAGCTATTCAATTTTAATAGGGAAGGTGGAAATGCGGGCCATTATTCTACAACTATTATGCAAAAACACTTAGACAGTGTTCATAATTAATTGCACTGAGAATTAAACATGTTAATTCAATAGTGCGCTCCCACTCAAATCAATATCTCTCACAATTAATTTTGAGTGATACAAGATCCAGACTTCAATTCATCGCCATAGAATCATCATCTCATAACGGGAATTTTAATCGGTAGGCCAACTTGCCGATCACATCTCTATGTGACTCTTGCTCATCTTTCGATGCGTGTGTTCCGAGCTCAGGACGATCCTGCCATGAACGTCAAGACAACCAAGTGATCTTGCTGCGAGGTCTGACCTCACCCGCCTCACACTTCTCTAATCGTTCGTACCCATGCATCCATGGCGCACCCCGAAAAGATAGGTGCCGTGACGGTGCTACACTTGGGAGAACACTAACTACTTGATATTTTAAGTGAGAGATCACCCTAATAAAAGCGACTACCGCGCAATCAAGAAGGGTGCATCATAAGGGATAAACATCTCAGGCAATTCATAATAGCATGATATGGTATAGCCCTTTCTGACGGAGAAGTATTTCATTTCTTCGTCTTCGGCATTCGCGTCGGTGGTCACCTTCACGAAGATTGCCACCACCTTATCGATGCACCAGATAATATTGCTATCTCTATAGCTAACAAAATAATGCATTACAACAAGGTTGACACGCAGGTCATTAAAATGCAATCATATGGCTCCAGCCATCATGCCGAATCATGACACGCAGGTCATGTTAATCAAATTACATCATATAGTCATCTCATACATAATCGAATTAGTATGAGCACTGCTATACCACATCACATGCACATCCTGCAAAACCAAGTTAGACGCCTCTAATAGGTTTATGCAAAATTTTATTTTACGTGGCTTCTAAGGTTTTGACTTAAACCGCAGCTACCAACGTTTTATCATCAAGTATGATTATTCAGGTTGCTAGATTAACATCTCGGGGTGTATGAAACACGGGATAATTAAATCTCGAGCCCCATACTAAACTTCGTCATACGCATGACCCCCGTGCAGATCATATCTGCAATGCCCTTTCATCTGCGAATTTCATCTTTCTTTTGACTACGGCAGAACCCAAAGAACTGATAGCACTTCCATGATCAATCAGGATCACGGATTGCCAGAACTTTGTCAAATTCCACCATGCTGTCTCGAGATTGAGCAAACGCAAATTCTAGGGAAGCAACAAGAACCTCGGGTAACAGATTTCATCTGTCACTCGCATAAATAATTTTCAGCAATAGATCTCATCTACTACCTAATTATATTATGCAATACCCATACATCTCCATGTATTCTAGATCGAAACCTGCATCGACGCATAGCACGGCTCTTGATGCCACTGTAGGGGAACGCAGCAGAAAACAAAAAATTTCCGACCTACGCACCAGCCCAGGACCACTATGGAGACTGCATACATGGTTTGATCTTTTTCGTTACCGACTCGTAGCGCAGCGGGAAGTAGAGTCGATGACGATCGGCGGTGCAGATCCCCGCAGCTAGGATTTACAACCTCCCAACCGCGAGGATGTATACCCTCATCTGCTCCTCAGACAGCCCTACAGGAGGCGGTCGAACAGCCCCCCGGACGGTGTCGTGGACAGCCCTTCGGGAGGACCTTCGAAACTCGAACGGTCACTCGGACAGCCCTTCGGGAGGACCTTCGAAACTCGGACGGTCACACGGACAGCCCTTCGGGAGGCACTCACGAACTAAGACCGAAACTACGATCTCTCTACAGAGTTGCACACATACGGTGTCATCTATCCGGCAGGGCTTCATCGTCCAGAACTAGTTCCTGCCGGAACCCAGACAGCCTTACGGCTCTACGAAACTCTTTTCGTGGGAGGGAGAGAAGAAGCCAGATAATGCATGGCATGTGTATGAGAGCAAGGTATGAGTGTGGAGGGCTGCCCCTCCACCTCTATTTATAGGAAATCCCAAGGGGGTAGGGTAGTTTCACAAAAAACCCAAAATGCACATGAATGAAGTCCTTCCACAAGGGCCTAGGAGTGAAACCAAGGAACAAGAGGGTCCCCAAGGGGGGATACCCCATGTGGCCGGCCACACCCCCATGAGGGGCCCAAAAAATGGCTCCTATCCATCCATGTCATCCCCAAGATCTTTTGGAGCAAAGCCCCAAAAGGTGGCTTTCCATAAAGTAACCATAAAGCTGATTTTCACTATTCACGACGACATTTTTCAGCGTCTGATCGAACTGAAAATATTTATGTGGGCTAAGAACATTTCCAGTACCCACTAAAATGATTTTCAACGCGTTCCGAAACAATTCCGGTTTTAGTGATTTTCATCTGCGAAACGCATCTGAAGTGGCTCCGGCAGCTCCGGAACATTTCCGGTTTTTATCTCAGAAAATTCCAAAAAGCTTCCAGAATGATTCTGGCATCCTCCAAGAATTATCAGGCATGTGCCGAAACCAATTTGACTTAATGGTGTATCCCGAAACAACTTTTCGGTATCATCGAAACTTATCCGATGACCTCTCTCTGCGGTACGATTCCGCTGTCCGAAACTTTTCGGTGTCCGAAACTTTTTCGGTGATTTTCTCTCAGACTCCCTGTCTAGTATTCAGCAGATAGATGACCCTTAAGCGTGTGACCCTATAGGTTCGGTGAAGTATAGACATGACCCGGAACCCCTTCCGATCAATGATCAACATCGGAGCTGTGGACACCCATATTGACCCCTATACCCACACGAATAAATATTCGAGTGAACCTCCAGTTGCCGTGTGCTATTCCTGTTGCTTCGCGATATGTTACAAATACCCGAGGTGAGACATGTTGGCATTCCCGTGGATCAACAACTTGTCCACTATGCTAGTTACCTCGTTACCGGTATTGTTCTCTTTTCTCGTTATCGTGTTCCGGCATCCCCGTGATCAAATCACAAAGTGTCTGGCCAGACGATGATGGATACCGTAACACCGAGAGGGCCCAGAGATATCTCTCCATCGTCGGAGGAGCAAATCCCAATCTTGAGCTATCAAGTTACTTGACACACTTTTCCATGAACCCGTAAGCCGCTGTAATAGCCACCCATTTACGGATGACGTTTAACAAACCCCAAAGTTCATGAAGCAAGCATGAAGAAACTCGATACTCTCATGGTCTAAGGAATCATGCAAACGTTAACCATCTCTTTGTTATGTACCAATAAACTTGTGACGAATGAATCTCATAGCATAACATCATGCCGGGTCGATTCAACACAAATGTTCTCTTAACATTATGCCCTCAAGGTTGCTGACATAGACATGCCCATGATCAGGAAAACATAACCATCATGCAACACTTGAGCTAGTCTTAGAGGCCAGACTAGGAATACATTTTACCGTTTATTATTCCACACGTGCATATGAGTCTTCCTCCGAGCCTCGTGGTTATTGCAGACTCGAGAACCATAGCAGTTATAGCATGGAACATAAACATAATTATGAACTCGGAGATAAATAATATCATTTATTATTGCCTCTAGGGCATATCTCCTACAACATGCCCCTCTCCGAAGACGAGGTGAGCCTCGGCGACGAAGAATTTATCGTGCTTGAGGATCCCGTCGAGCAGGAGTGCTTCAAGCGCCGGCTTATAGCCACTTCAAAGAGCCTGAAGAAAAAACAGCAGCAGCTTCAAGCTGATCAAGATCTGCTCACGGACAGATGGACTGAGGTCCTGGCGGCCGAGGAATACGGACTCGAGCGCCCAACCAAAAGTTACCCGAGGCGCAGGTTGTTACCTCAATTCGAGGACGAGGCACTAGAGCCTACACTACCAGCGCAGGATGCGGCTGACCGACCACCCCGTGGCCGAGACAAAGTGGCGTATCAGCCCGAACACCAGCCCGCACCACGTCGCCGAACAACTAAAAACACCAAGGCCCGGGGCTACACGCATGACCTGCGAGACGAATTGGAAAACAAAGCAGGACAGTCAAGATCGATCTACGGATCGCGGGGGCGCGCCCTAACGCGTGATGATGACCACCACGCCGGATATACTAAATACATATCCGTCCGGGCCGAATACAGCAGACCAGATTCGTACGAACTGCGTCGCGATGTAGTCCGACATAGAGGCGCCGCACACCCCCTATGCTTCACTGACGAAGTAATGGAGCATGAATTCCCAGAAGGGTTCAAACCCGTAAACATCGAACCATATGATGGGACAACAGACCCCGTGGTGTGGATCAAAGATTTCCTTCTCCACATTCACATGGCCCGCGGCGATGATCTACACGCCATCAAGTACCTCCCATTAAAACTCAAGGGACCAGCTCGGCATTGGCTTAATAGTCTGCCGGAAAATTTCATTGGCAGTTGGGAGAACCTGGAAGATGCATTCCAAGACAACTTCCAGGGCATTTATGTGTGACCACCAGAAGCTGATGACTTAAGTCACATAACCCAACAGCCCGGAGAGTCAGCCAGGAAATTCTGGACTCGGTTCTTAACTAAAAAGAACCAAATGGTCGACTGTCCGGATGCCGAAGCCCTAGCGGCCTTTAAGCATAACATCCGCGACGAGTGGCTTGTCTGACACCTCGGCCAAGAAAAGCCGAAATCCATGGCAGCCCTTACGACACTCATGACCCGCTTCTGTGCAGGCGAGGATAGCTGGCTAGCTCGCAGCAACAGCGCCTCAAGCAAGCCTGGAACTTTTGCATCCAGAGATAACAACAGCAAGCCCCGACGCAGTAAGCACAAGCGTCGAAATAATGGCGACAACGCCGAAGACACGTCCGTCAACGCCGGATTCAGCGGCTCTACGACCGATCAAAGGAAGAAACAATTCAAAAGAAATAGTCCGGGCACATCTAGTATGGACCGCATACTCGACCGTCCATGTCAAATCCACGGCAACCCAGGAATGCCAACCAATCATACTAATGAAGAATGCTGGGTCTTCAAACAGGCCGGCAAATCAAGTGCCGAAAGCAAGGAGCAGGGGTTGCAAAGCGACGACGACGACGAGGAGCCCCGGCCACCAAAAAAAGGAGGGCAAAAGAAGTTTCCCCCGCAAATTAAAACAGTGAATATGATACACGCCACCCATATTCCCAAACGGGAACGGAGGCGCACACCTAGGGACGTCTACGCAATGGAGCTGGTCGCCCCAAAATATTACCCATGGTCGTCCGTCCCGATCACCTTTGACCGCAAGGATCATCCGACCAATATCCGACAGGACGGTTCAGCCGCACTAGTCCTTGACCCAATAATTAACGGATTCCACCTCACACGAGTCCTTATGGACGGAGGCAGCAATCTGAACCTGCTTTATCAGGATACAGTGCGCAAGATGGGTATCGATCCTTCAAAGATCAAACCCACTAAAACCACCTTTAAAGGTGTTATACCAGGCCTGGAGGCCCGCTGTATAGGCTCCATCGCTTTGGAAGTAGTCTTCGGACCCTCGGATAATTAACACAGCGAAGAGCTAATCTTCGATATCATCCCTTTTCGTAGTAGCTATCACGCACTGCTCGGGCGAACCGCGTTTACTCGATTCAACGCGGTGCCACACTATGCTTACCTTAAGCTCAAGATGCCCGGTCCACACGGCATCATAACAGTTAATGGCAAAGCTGAACGCTCCCTCCGTACCGAAGAGCACACCGCCACCTTGGCAGTAGCAGCGCAGAGTGGCATTTTTCAATCGAACCTTCATTCGACAGCCAGGCGCCCGGACACCGTTGAAAGAGTCCGAAATACTCCGCGGCAGGATAGCGCAGCTCATCAAGAGCTCAATTAACCACTTCGGCGACAGGCGGAGGCAAGGCTAGGTGTGGCCCTACAAGGCGGCTCAATCGCTCCATGGCACACAAACATTGTTTGCATTTTCTTTGCAGGTCCACTTTTGTCTAGGCCATCACTGGCGACATGGCGGCCAGACCCATGGGGGGACGAACATACCAAGGAGGGAAGCAGCTCGAACGCATAAGGGAATCCTTAAATATTCCCCTTAATGATCATCTGATTATTAACCGGATCCGCACACAGACAACAACCCCCCGGGTACCAGCAGGTTCCGAAGCCATATTTCTTTTTATCGCACTACTGTACTCGTACGCCTCGACGTATTATTCAATTACAACATGCGGATTTATATGGCGCTTACTTGCTGTTCTTTCTTACTGATATTTTCTGTCAAATGGTATCCGTATACGATGGCACGCCTTAATATGCCAGGGGCCTCGTTGTACCCATAATACGGCAACAAAGTCCGAATACCTTCACGGTCGTTCGGCACCCCGAACTTATAGCATTATATGCATCGGCTCCGAATCATGTCTTGGGTCAATAGTTGGGTTGCCCGGCTCCTGTGCTTGCTACCCTACGTTCCGCTATATCGGCTAGGGTAGTAAAAGGAGAACTACTGTGATTGTGTCCCGGTTCTTCCTGACGAGCACCTCAACAGAGAAAGCCGAAAACTGACTATCATGATGCAGCGAGAGCTGGTCAGCTGTTCAAGAGGTTACAAAATCTTTAAGGATTTCTTCCGCATTATACGATAACTAATGCAGCATGCGACAGATCGGCTTTTTCTTTCGATCAGGTGCTTATAGAGCCCCTAGTGCGGTCTTCCGAACACCAGGGGTTGCGCCTACCTTTCTTTTTGTCAAACTCTTATGGCTAAGTGAGGGTGATAAAGCCTTATAGTCCGATTGCCTGGTTCGTTGTGCTGAACACCTCCTTCAAGGACCCAAAAACTGGGGTAAAGAGTGTTCAGGTTTATCCCGAACACCCCCGTACTTCCTACATGGGGGCAGAAGCCGACGACTGGCCAACTCTCAGTATTAATATATAAAACGGCTGCACAGAAGGTAAAATTTTCAAATAACAGGCATTTGATCATATAAATGACCTTGTTCAACATTACATAGGACAACATGAATGTATTCATGGGAATATAATATCCTTGGCACATTGCTCCGCTACAAGGCGGGATCCTTTCAGGACACTGTCATAATATAACTCTGGCTTGCGGTGCTCCTTCCCCACAGGGGGTCCTTCGGTCATCAGCTTTTCGGCATCCATCTTTGCCCAGTGCACCTTTGCGCGGGCGAAGGCCATTCGCGCACCTTCCATACAGACCGACCGCTTGATGACTTCAAGTCAAGGGCAGGCACTCACAAGCCACTTCACGAGCCCGAAGTAGCTGCTGGGAATCGCCTCGGCGGGCCATAGCCGGATAATTAAATCCTTCATGGCTAGTTCGACCGCCCTATGCAGCTCGATCAACTATTTCAGTTGATCGGCAAAGGGCACTGGATGCTCTGGCGCCAGATATTGCGACCAGAAGAGCTTCTCCGTAGAGCTCCCTTCTTTGGCTTGGTAGAATTGTGCGGCATCGGATATGCTGCGCGGCAGGTCCGCAAACACCCATGGAGAAATCTGAATTTGGATCAGTAACATGATTTTCCGACCTTAAACATTCGCTTTACATAGAAAAAGCCTTACCCGTCGCGATCTTTCTGGCCTCCTGGATTTCCTGCAGGGCGCCTTGGGCTTCGCCCCGGGCACCGTGTGCGGCTTGACGAGCCTTGGTGAGTTCGCATTCTTTCTCCGTTAAACTCTGCTCCAAGGTCTCGCATTTCTTCTCGGCCTCTTGGAGCTCCTGCTGAACTTCAATAACTCTAGCCTCGTGCTTGTCACGAAGGGCCTGCTTGGAGGCTGCCTTCTTCTCGGCCTCAGCCACTGCCTTCTTAAGAGCCTCGACTTCGGCCGTCGCTCCTGGAGCACATCATGCAAAAAAAATTCGTCATACTCAATTATTCGTTCGTGCTGAATTCGAACAAGGTTTTTACATACCTTGGTTATCCGTCAACTGCTTCTTCACTTGGGCGAGTTCTTCTTTGGTCCGCCCAAGACTGTGCTTCAGTCCGGAGACTTCCGCAGTATGAGAGGTGGTAGTCACTACAGACGCCTGCTTAGAAAAAACAAAAGAGGGAGAGGTACCAAAGGGTAAGTCTCCTGCGAACATATATTTGATCCTCTGTCCGGTTTTTCTTTCGAACACCGAACAGTGTATCAGGGGCTACTATCTATACTATGACACTCTTTGAAACCTCACAACGTACCTCAAAGCCTGTTATAATGCTGATGCAGGCCTCAGTCAGCCCGCTTTTGGCAGACTGAATCTTCTCAGTCACCGCCCTCATAAGGGCACGGTGTTCTTCAACGATGGAGGCGCTCTTCAGCGCTGCTGATAAGGTATCCGACACCTCTGGTTGGGCAGAGGTTGCCGGTGGAACAGGCGCACCCCCTTCGATCTTGGGAGGTTGCCCGCCTGATTCCGGAGCCATATTGGTCTCCGGAACTGTGTCCGGCTTGGGGCTTAATTCAAGATGGCCCCCGCCGTCGGTGTCCATGGGAGCCTTTTCTCCCGTGTGTCCGGTCGCCGAGGTTTGGCCCTCTGGCGTTGCCTTGACGGTCTCCAGACCCCCCTCCTCGGCCTGGGTCCCTTTGGGACGATACCTCGGTGTCGTTCACGCGTTTGGGCCAGACGGACATTGGTCCTCGAGTGCAAAGGCAGAAGGGAGTATTTTACCTTCTGCTTCTGGCTGTCTCGCAATACCTTCTAGGGGGAGGGGACCGTCGGGGGTGTCCCGTTGTCCATGGCATCCGAACCTAGTAAATCCTCCGATGAGGATTGTTCGACGCGGGACCTGGTCAGATTGCAAAAAGGCGTGACTCAATGCGATTAAAACGCTATATGACGGTGAGTCTGGATACACAAACGTGTCCAGGTTTTATATACTCACGATTTCACCAGGGGCTGGACCCTGGGATCCCACTCCGGGCTGCTGTCGGTGGAGGTGACGGATTCCTCCGGAAAGGGAGTCTTTCCCTTCTTAGGCGATTCAGCCTCCAAGTGTGTGGAGGCCGTCCTTTTCTTTCCCCCCTCGCTGCGGGGATCGGCTTTCCTCCTCTTCCTTGTCCTCTTTGGAGGAAGCACGGGCTTCGGAGTCTTCGGATACCATGTCCGAAGTGCCTTGGCGATGAAGGCCGCCCTGATCTTTTTGGCCTCTTTCTCGGCTTTCTTCTTCGGCGCCTTGTAAGGTGCCGGGACCAGCATCTTCGCCAGAAGTGGGCCGGCTTGTTCTTCTGGCAGCGGGGCCGGGCAGTAGATCCGCCCTGCCTTCTTCGTCCAGCCCTAGGAAAGTCGCGGGAAAATACATTGAGCGTTTCCCTTGGATTATGCAGATAAAGCATATAAACTTGCCAACATACGAAGGCTTACCGAACTCGCTGGTCGGGACAGTTGGTACCCGCGGTCCTCGGCTGAATCCGGCCACGATTTGCCGGACTTAAAGAGCACTTTCCAGATGTCTTCGTGTGATGAGTCGAAGAGCCCTAGTACGGTCTGGTGCTTGGTCGGGTCGTATTCCCATAAATTGCAGGCCCTGTGTTGACAAGGGAGAATCTGGCGAACTAACATCACCTGGACCACGTCGACAAGTTTGATATTCTTGTCTTCCATACACTTGACACGCGCCTAGAGCACCGCCAACTCGTCTGGCGAAGACCAGTTCAGGCCCTTCTTGGGCCAGGACGTAAGCCGCAATGGAGCTCCGGATCGGAATACGGGAGTTGTGGCCCATTTTTTGCCGCGTGGCTCAGTGACATAGAACCACTGTTGTTGCCACCCTTTGACGGAATCATTGAAAGTACCTGATGGCCATGTGACGTTAGGCATCTTGCTTACCATGGCTCCTCCGCACTCAGCGTGCTCACCGCTCACCACCTTGGGCTTCACATTGAAAATCTTCAACCATAATCCGAAGTGTGAGGAGATGCGGAGAAAGGCCTCGCACACGACGATTAATGTCGAGATGTTGAGGAAGGAATTGGGGGATAGATCATGAATATCGATCCCGTAGTAATACATAATGCCGCGTACGAATGGGTGGAGGGGAAACCCTAGCCCGCGGACAAAGTGAGGGAGGAATACAACCCTCTCGTGGGGTTCCGGAGTAGGGACAATCTGTCCCGCCCTCGGAAGGCGGTGGCCGATCTTCTTGGTCAAATACCCGGCCTCCCGAAGTTTCTTGATGTCCTTCTCCCGGACGGTAGAGGCCATCCACTTGCCTCCTGCTCCGGACCCGGACATTTTCGAAGAGCCTTTGTGGGCGGAGAAGGCGAATGCTTGGGCGCTGGAGCTCGAGTGAGAGAGAATGGATGAGCGAAGGAAGAATAAGGCGTGGGTGAAAAAGGGTAGTCCTTGTCTCCTTATAAAGGCAGCAGATCATGCGCCTCCCCACTTGCCCTAGAAACTCGCTTATTCCCCAAGCGCGGTGCTAATGGCGCGGTTGGGTTACCCACGCCCGTATTGATGAGGATCCCGTGATAAGGGGACACGCTCTCTGCTTCGACAAGACGTGCCAATAAAACCGCCTCGCAAGATGTGCAGTAGCAGGTTGAGTAAACGGTTCGAATAATAACCGGGCCGCGGCGTGATGTCACGCTAAGTAAAAGTTGTCAGCAGATTAGACTCGTGGAATATTGTACTCTCTACGGTGGTATGTGGAATTTGTTTTGCAGAGCCGGACACGATTCTTGTGTTCAAGATCCACTTTGGAGTATTCAGAGAAGGAACCCGCCTTGCAATGCCAAAGACAAATTTGCGCGCCGGACTCATCGTCATTGAAGCCTGGTTCAGGGGCTACTGAGGGAGTCCTGGATTAGGGGGTCCTCGGACAGCCGGACTATATGCTTATGCCGGACTGTTGGACTATGAAGATACAAGATTGAAGACTTCGTCGCGTGTCCAGGTGGGACTCTCCTCTGCGTGGAAGGCAAGCTTGGCAATTCGGATATGTAGATTCCCTTCTCTGTAACCGACTCTGTGTAACCCTAGCCTCCTTCGGTGTCTATATAAACCGGAGTGTTTAGTCCGTAGGACAACAACAATCATAATCATAGGCTAGCTTCTAGGGTTTAGCCCCTACGATCTCGTGGTAGATCAACTCTTGTAATACTCATATCATCAAGATCAATCAAGCAGGAAGTAGGGTATTACCTCCATAGGGAGGGCCCGAACCTGGGTAAACATTGTGTCCCCCGCCTCCTGTTACCATTAGCCTTAGACGCACAGTTCGGGACCCCCTACCCGAGATCCGCCGGTTTTGACACCGACACTCGGGGAGCCGACCTATGTGACATGGGCTGGATTAATGGGCCGTGAAGATACGAGATAGAATGCCTTCTCCCGTGTCCGGATGGAAGTCTCCTTTGCGTGGATGGCAAGCTTGGCGTCCGGATGTATAGTTTCCTTCCTCTGTAAACCGACCTTGTACAACCCTAGTCCCCTCCGGTGCTTATATAAACTGGAGGGCTTAGTCCATAAGCAGATGAACAATCATACAGACTAGACATCTAGGGTTAACCATTACGATCTTGAGGTAGATCAACTCTTGTAACCCATATACTCATCAAAGTCAATCAAGCAGGAAGTAGGGTATTACCTCCATTAAGAGGGCCCGAACCTGGTAAACATCGTGTCCCCTGCCTCCTGTTACCTTCGATCCTTAGACGCACAGTTCGGGACCCCCTACCCGAGATCTGTCGGTTTTGACACCGACACATGTTTCAACATAACTAAGTCCCTATGTGATCAGATAAGCTCAATGATATGCTGATATTGGTGGAGCCAAATGGACAAGGAAAACAAAATTCATTGGATAAGTTGGGAGAAACTTGTCTTGCCGAAGAGGGAAGGTGGATTAGGATTTAGGGATCTCCATTGTTTCAACCTCGCGATGTTAGCAAAACAGGCGTGGAGACTCATTCAGAATCCTGACTCATTATGTGCTCAAGTCTTAGCTGCGAAGTATTCCCCCCACGGGAAAATTCTGAAGGCAACAACTATGAAGCGCATATCATACTCCTGGCGAAGTATCTTGAAGGGGGTCAAGGTGCTTAATGAGGGTGTTATTTGGCGAGTGGGAAATGGCTTAAACATAAATATTTGGAATGATCCATGGCTACCGTGAAGCTCAACGAGGAGGCCAACAGTAAGAGGAAGAAACATGTTACTAGACAAAGTATCTGAACTCATAAACCCGGTGACTGGAAGCTGGGATGAAGAATTAGTCTATCAAACCTTCTGCAATGAAGATGCCAATCTCATTATGCAGCTGCAAGTAAATGAGTTAGCGGACGACAATTTAGCTTGGCATATGACAAGGGCCTCTTCACAATAAAGTCTGCATACAAGGTGGCAATGGAGAGTGAAGCCAAACGCACAACTAGTGGGATCCAATCAGGCTCAAACAGTACATCAAATAGTCCTAGTTTTGATTGGATGAAATTATGGAAGATCTCCTTACCAAGTAAGATCCAACTTTTCCTATGGAGATTAGCACATCACAACCTGCCTTGGAGACAAAAGCTAATTATGAAAAGAATGGAGATTAGTTCTAAATGTCCAGTTTGTTGCAGGTTGGATGAGGATGGGGGCCACTGTTTCCTCAAATGCAAGCAAGTAAAGAAAATATGGAGGGCACTACAAATGGAAGACATCAGGCTATCTCTCGTAAGCTATCCCAAACCCCGAGATGTTTTAATTGAAATCTTTGAACAAAAAGAAGAGGTAGCTAAAAAATCTGTATTATGATGTGGTTGTGGTGGCATGAACGTAATAAAGCAAATAGAGGAGAACAAAATTGGCATGCCAACGTTTGGCATTGTGCCAAATATTGGCAACTACTTGGTTAGCTACTTGATGGAGCTTTCAAGAAAGAAGATCAGACAGGAGGCTGGGGCTACATCATTCGCAATCCAGAGGGACTTGCAGAGGCAGCGGGAGCAGGGAGGTTGAGCCATATCATGGATGCTCTCCAAGCAGAAAGCCTAGCCCTCATGGGAGCAATTGAAAGAGCAAGTGATTTGGGGTGTCAAAATGTCATTTTCGAAACTAATTCCGATGTGCTGCAATAAGCAATCTCTACTGAAGAGTATGATGCTTCCCCGTGTGGTGCTGTATTCATGAAGGCAAGAAGACTTTTATGGTTGTATTTTAATGATGTAAAAATTGTGTGGGTTCCAAGAGTATGTAACTATGTAGCCCATGTTTTAGCGTCCCATGGCACTGGTTCGGAGTCGGGAGACCAAGTTCACTGGCTCTGCGATGTCCCAGACTTTGTAAATTCTGCAGTTACCAGTGATTTAGCTGGCCTGCATGAGTAATATAATCGTCCGTGTTTTTGTTTGTTTTCGAAAAAAAACTACATGAAATCGGAAGCAACGGTCTATAATCTCATGGTTTATTTTAGACTTCATTCTGTGATACTCCCTCCCTTTCTGTAATGTAAGACGTTTTTTTATACTGCTGTAGCAGTAGACACAGTAGTGCGCACGGTTCCGGGTTTTTCAAATAAAACGGTTCCACACTAGAATGTTCTCGGACATTCTTGTCCCCCCTAACTCGCCCCCTTCCCGCCGCTTCCACGCCGTTCTAGACCTCCGGCGAATCCTCCCCTCCCGCCTCTTATTACCCATCTCATCTCCGATCTCCCCCCAGCAATTTCCGACGAGAAGAAGACACCAAGGCGAATCCCCCCCAATCGCCATTGCCAGTTCCGTTGCAGTTAATCCGTAGCTCGCAGAAGCGGAAGCCATGAATCCCGACAAGTTCACGCACAAGACCAATGAGGCGCTCGCGGCGGCGCACGAGATGGCGTCCGAGGCCGGCCACGCGCAGCTCACGCCGCTGCACCTCGCCGCGGCGCTCGCGGCGGACAGGTCGGGCATCCTCCGCCAGGCCATCGCCCACGCGTCCGGCGGCAACGACGCCGCGGCCGAGTCGTTCGAGCGCGTCGCGTCCGCCGCGCTCAAGCGGCTGCCCTCGCAGTCCCCGCCGCCCGACACCGTCCCGGCCTCCACCTCGCTGGTCAAGGCCGTCCGCCGCGCGCAGTCGGCGCAGAAGTCGCGCGGCGACTCGCACCTCGCCGTCGACCAGCTGCTCATGGGCCTCCTCGAGGACCCGCAGATCTCCGACGCGCTCAAGGAGGCCGGCATCTCCGCTGCGCGGGTGAAGGCCGAGGTCGAGAAGCTCCGGGGAGGCGACAACCGGCGCGTGGAGTCCGCGTCGGGGGACACCAACTTCCAGGCCCTCAAGACGTACGGCCGCGACCTCGTGGAGGTGGCGGGCAAGCTGGACCCGGTCATCGGCCGCGACGAGGAGATCCGGCGCGTGGTGCGGATCCTGTCGCGGCGCACAAAGAACAACCCCGTCCTCATCGGCGAGCCCGGCGTGGGCAAGACCGCCGTGGTGGAGGGGCTCGCGCAGCGCGTCGTGCGCGGCGACGTCCCCAGCAACCTCCTGGACGTGCGCCTGGTCGCGCTCGACATGGGCGCGCTCGTGGCCGGCGCCAAGTACCGCGGCGAGTTCGAGGAGCGGCTCAAGGCCGTGCTCAAGGAGGTGGAGGAGGCCGAGGGGAAGGTGATACTGTTCATCGACGAGATACACCTGGTGCTCGGCGCCGGGCGGACGGAGGGGTCAATGGACGCGGCCAACCTGTTCAAGCCGATGCTGGCGAGGGGGCAGCTCAGGTGCATTGGCGCGACGACCCTCGAGGAGTACAGGAAGTACGTCGAGAAGGACGCCGCGTTCGAGAGGCGGTTCCAGCAGGTGTTCGTGGCGGAGCCCAGCGTCCCGGACACCGTCAGCATACTCAGAGGGCTCAAGGAGAAGTACGAGGGGCACCATGGCGTGAGGATTCAGGACCGCGCGCTCGTCATTGCCGCGCAGCTCTCGTCGAGGTACATCATGGGTAAGTGCTCTGTTCTTGCCTAGCCAATTTTATGATTTCTGCACTGTCAATTTTGCAGAGTTTTTACCTTGATCGCCGGTCTTAAATCGATGTTCTGCTTTTTATTTTGTGTACAGGTCGCCATTTGCCTGATAAAGCAATCGATTTGGTTGACGAGGCCTGCGCAAATGTGAGGGTGCAACTTGACAGCCAGCCTGAAGAGATCGACAACCTCGAGAGGAAGAGGATCCAGTTGGAAGTCGAGCTCCATGCCCTCGAGAAGGAGAAGGACAAGGCTAGCAAAGCTCGGCTAGTTGATGTGAGTGGCTGGTGAATTGGTGGTCTTGATTTCTCTAATCTGTCTAATGAAGTTGCTTTTGTTCTGACGATATGCAAAAACTGCACTGTACTGTACCTGCTCTGTTCTGACAATGTGCAAAAACTCGGAACTGTTTCAGGTGAGGAAAGAGTTGGACGATCTGAGAGACAAGCTGCAGCCGCTGCAGATGAAGTATCGCAAGGAGAAAGAGAGGATCGACGAGATCAGGAGCCTGAAGCAGCGCCGCGAAGAGCTGCAGTTCACTCTGCAGGAGGCCGAGCGCCGGATGGATTTGGCCCGCGTGGCTGATCTCAGATACGGTGCTCTGCAGGAGGTTGACGCTGCCATTGCTAAGCTGGAGGGTGAGACCGGCGAGAATTTGATGTTAACAGAGACTGTCGGCCCGGACCAGATTGCTGAGGTAAGTTCGTTGTTGCAAACAATTTTATGGGGTTCTTCACTCTTCAGGTATGAACGATGTTGTATTGAGACGATCTCTTTGCATACGCAGGTGGTGAGCCGCTGGACTGGTATTCCTGTCACCAGGCTCGGACAGAATGAGAAGGCGAGGCTGATCGGGCTGGCAGATCGACTGCATCAGAGGGTCGTTGGACAGTATGAGGCCGTCAATGCAGTTGGAGAGGCTGTTCTACGGTCGAGGGCTGGCCTTGGACGCCCGCAGCAGCCTACTGGTTCATTCCTCTTCCTTGGACCGACCGGTGTCGGAAAAACCGAGCTCGCCAAGGCTCTAGCTGAGCAGCTGTTTGATGACGAGAACCTGCTCGTCCGCATCGACATGTCTGAATACATGGAGCAGCATTCGGTTGCCCGGCTAATCGGAGCCCCACCTGGGTAACTACTCAGCATAGTTCATCATGCTCACCACTATGGATGTGCATCATATGTGATTTCTGACTTGTGAACTTGTTGTGAATTTGCAGATATGTTGGTCATGAAGAAGGGGGGCAGCTGACCGAGCAAGTGAGGAGGAGGCCATACAGTGTCATCCTCTTCGACGAGGTTGAGAAGGCGCATGTGGCGGTGTTCAACACTCTGCTCCAGGTCCTGGACGATGGGCGGTTGACCGACGGGCAAGGCAGGACGGTTGATTTTAGGAACACGGTGATCATCATGACCTCAAACCTTGGCGCGGAGCACCTCCTCGCCGGAATGGTGGGCAATTCGATGAAGGTTGCTCGTGATCTGGTCATGCAGGAGGTATGTACTGAATTTGCACATATATATCTTTTGTTCTGTATATATCAATCAGTTTGCAGTCTGATGCCTAACGTGAGTGAGAATGTTCACCTGCAGGTGAGGAGGCATTTCCGCCCGGAGCTGCTGAACCGTCTGGACGAGATCGTCATCTTCGACCCTCTGTCGCATGAGCAGCTGCGGAAGGTCGCTCGGCTTCAGATGAAAGATGTGGCAGTCCGTCTTGCCGAGAGGGGCGTTGCTCTGGCCGTCACCGACGCCGCCCTGGACGTCATCCTGTCACTGTCTTACGATCCGGTACGTGGAAGCATCGAATCTCATTCTTCACTAATCAAAGAGCATCTTATAGCTCGTAGATTCTAACTCGGTGACATTTCAATATGCGGCAACAGGTCTATGGCGCCAGGCCAATCCGGAGATGGATCGAGAAGAGGATAGTGACGGAGCTCTCCAAGATGTTGATCCGCGAGGAGATCGACGAGAACTCCACGGTGTACATCGACGCTGCGCCCAGCAAGGACGAGCTGACCTATGGCGTCGACAAGCACGGAGGGCTGGTGAACGCGCGCACGGGCCACAAGTCCGACATCCTGATCCAGGTTCCTAGCGGAGCTGTTGGGGGCGATGCGGCGCACGCCGTGAAGAAGATGAAGATCATGCAGGACAGCGGAGAGGTGGACGACATGGAGGAAGAGTAGATGGAAACCGCATCGATTGATCCCTTTCTGACTGTAGTTCCAAGTGCCTGCACCAGGCAGTCGTATGAGCTCTGTTTTTGCTTTTGGACCGTGCTGATTTAGGTAGTTCGGAATCGTATCTGTTGAATTGGGGGTGAAATGAATTGTAGTTGAGGATGAAGTGAAATCAGGATTGTGATTATTCTGCTTTCGTAACCCCAGTTTAACTCTGAAATTCTTCTGCTGTTCCTGAATCAGACGGTCGCTTTGTATTTCGGGAGAACCCCGTTTTCGTTGAAACTTAAGCCTTGAGCGATGCACAACGCACCTCAAGATCTTCCCCGTAGTGTCTCGGGAAAATATACATCGGAAAAATATATAACTTCATAAAGAATCAACACTACAAAAACAACACAACACAATAGCATAAACGTATCTGAATAATTGGATCTAGGGTTTACAAGGACACGATTTCTCTATGTTCAGGGCACTGCCAAAGAAAAATTAGACTTCATTAAAAAAAAGCCATGATGATGGTGCATAATCTAGTCATTACCCTTGGTACGGTTGCTAGGAAGTACTAGCCAGAAAGTTGCAATGGGGCGAACCATGGTTGGATGGTTGGTTTAAATTCTGGTGCTCTCATTTATTCTGAATTTATTTTAGAATTTCCGACGATACGCGTTCAGTGGGAGGAGACGATGACATGCTAGCTCATTTTCTCAGAGGTGCTCATAGGGGTAGGGTGTGCGTCTGTACGCTCATAGGGGTGAGTGTATGCGCGTATATATGAGCGTTGGCGTCTGTATTGTGTTTGAAAAAAAATTACACATGGGTTTTATTCAGGTTCAGGCCTCCCGTGAGGAGTAATACCCTATTCCCTGTTTCGTGTTGTTATTCATGGCGGGTATACCTCATGAGAGGGATTACAATGGGAGTGATGTATTGCTACCGAGAGTCTAAGTCTAGGGAAGTAGATGATGTTGATAGTCCCATAGCCACCACCTCATATACATGGGTGTGGGCTAGGGTTTTACAAGAAGTAGATCATATCTCGGCGCCGTCATTTTTGACTTGGGGTCCAAGATGATCTTTAGATGCTTGATCCGATCCTCTGGGCTCCCTTTGGTCGCCGGCTCTTTGGTGGGTCCCATGGGACCCGTGGTAGGCCTGTTGTCGGGCTCCTAGGCAGAAGCCACCCTTGGTGTACTATCATCAGTAGCCCACGAGCGTGTCTGAGATTGAAGTAGCTGGTCTTCGATGTCCCGGACATGATCTTTATCTTCATGCTGGCATTGTGGTTTTATCTTCAGGAGCTCGGCCTTGTAGTCGGCAGCGGGCTCAGTCGTCCTGAGGACTGCCAAGATGTTGTCTTTGTCGGCTTGTGGAAGGTGACGCGTACTCCGAAGATCTTTGGGCCTTCTACAAGAGCCCTGCCCCAAGGTCTTGGCTCTACCTCGCGAATCTTCAGCTGCCCTGGTGTGGCCTCTGCTCGGATCGCAACTTCGCAACCTGTTGTTGGCCTCGGGCAAACCAAAACGTTGCAAGCCTGCCCGCCTCATCAAATCTAAATTGTTGACGGTATTGGTTTCATACAATCATGATGATGGAGCTTGGACTGCCGCACCCACATCTCATGGAACGGGAAATCGCAAGAGACGTGGGACGTGTGGCACGCCACAACGATTACCGCACCAATTCACCGTGGTGGCTATAAAGGAGGGAAAAGAAGGTAATTACGCCATCGTCTCCTTTTGTCTCCAATTTTGTGCGTTCCTCCTTTTTCGCTGCTCCTCCATTGCTGGGATCCCTCTGCTTGTCTCTCCCTCTCCAATCTTCCCGCATTCGGCGAGATGGCCAAGATTTGGAGCGGCCAGGGGAGTACTCATGCTCAGGGCACCACTCTGGCCATCGTTGCCACTGAGTGGAAGCGAAAGAGGGTTGCCGGTGGTGATGAGAAGAAGAAGCAGCCACAGGCGGCCAACAAGACCACGGGAAAGTGGTTCCGGTCGGCTTGAGCCAAGGAGCTACAGCAGCTTGTTGTGGAGAAGTCGATACAGGCGAATCTGGTATCACTAGAAAAAAAAGACACATTTGTGACATTATGGCCCAAATGAAAACTTTTTCTGTCATGAATATGACACTTCTATAACAACAATTCTGACAAAAACACGTATCCTCATAGATGTGATGGGATCCTACTTATATGACAAAAAATGGGCTTTTCATCCTGGACGGGCCGGAGACGCACTTGCATGACATAAACAATCGTGGTAGAAGTGAGGGTGAGAAATTTTTTGGGGAGTTCCCGATTAAGGTGGGTGGTCGGGGCCGAGCGAGCATTGTGGTTTTCCGCGTTTCTCTCGTATGCGTGTGTGTGCGAGGCATTCGCTAACTGAACCCGAGCGAGGCATTCGCTTAGTGAATTGAAGACGATCGATCTATCCCTTTGCTACTAACTGAACCCGAGCGATTCCTTCGCTGCTAACTGGACCCGATCGATTCCTTCGCTGCTACTGCTAATTGAATGCGAGCGATCCGTCGTTGTTGTTGCCTATTGAAGCCGGTCGAGCCCCCGTGCGAGACGTAGCTAGCCAGTTGGGTTGCCTGTCGATGGACAGTGCCCAATGTTGTAGCGCGCAATACATAGAACGAGTTGAGACTTGCATCGATCGAGCCCCTTGCGCGAGACGTGGCATCCACCGTAACGGGTAGCCGTTAAGCTATCGGGTTCTGGTTTGGATCCGATAACTCGTTAACCGCCCGAACCAATTGGGATTTTCCACGTGTAAAATTCTGATTCACCTTAGTATCCACGTGTTAGCTCCGTGTTGGGATAGGTGTCATCAAGCGAGTGGACGGTACGAGCCTATGGTACGTCAACACGTGGCTCGGCCCAACAGTGGCCCGTTTAGGTTAAAAGGCCAGGCCTATCAAAATAAGCAGGCCGACCCATTAGCGGCCTACTTGAGTCAGGCCCATTCACAAGCATGACCCATGCAAGTTACACAGAATTGGCCCATCAAAGGCCCATTCTAGATTTGACAATTTCCAGCCCATCGTCAGTTCCAGCCCGTTAACGGCCCGCTACGTCTTTTGGCCCAGTTACGGCCCGAGCTTCTTTCGGCTTGTTAGCAGCCCATCGTCAGTTGCAGCCCATTAACGGCCCGGAACGTCTTTTGGCCTTTTCTCGGCCCATGCCGCAGTTGGGCCAACTTCTAGCCCATTGTGACTTTAGGCCTTTCCTTGGCCCATTTGGTAAATGGGCCAATTCCTAGCCCATTTTGTCTTTCGGCCTGTTAATGGCTCGCACAGCAGTTGGGCCTTTGACTCTGCAACCTAATTTTGGGTCCATTAGCGTCCCATGTTCTGCAGGGCACAATTTCAGCCCGACGCGACTTTTGGGCCTCCTCTGGCCCAAAACACTTTCGGCCTCTTACTGGCCCGTAAAGTAAAAGGGCCGAGACAAAATTGACATTTATTTCGGTCTGCTAGAGGCCCGCGTGCCATTTCCATTTATACGGCCCTATCGAGCTTTCGGCCTGTTAACGGCCTGCTAAGAGCCGTTGTTACGGTGGGCCACATTATTTGGGATCCACTAAATATTAATTTGACTAGCCCAATTAACGCCCGCTTTGACTACACATGTTTGTTCGTTCGGATGGCGTACATGTAATGTTTGGGCGTGTTGGTCCCCGTTACAACGATATAGCATATTCAAAGAATTATCCTACTCTATACTATCGCCTCTAAGAAACATACACTATACAATAAAGAGACTAAGGCATAGAAACGTAGAATAATCCTACACTATACAATAAAGAAATTACAGCCGATTATACCCACTGGGCATTATAGTTCGGCACCAGTGATAATAAAGTATACACAAATAGAAAATTATATACACTAGGCAAATAAAGCTCATACATCATGGACACGCATCAACAGAACTTACCATTTGAACTGTAATCTCTTCAGAAAATAGGATTGGCCAGATTCATATATCACAAATTTTAGTTTGCGAAATCTCCAATTCCTTCGTGGTTACCTCAATGTCTCGTTTCATTTTTTTGACTCCTGCATCTAATACCTGCAACTTGAGTCTCAACTTATTGATTGCACGTTGAGAATCATGTACACGTTGTCTTGCTACCTCTAGTTGATGCTCGAGAACATCAGCACATTCCAATTCCAATCCATAATCATTTGGTAAAAGCCATGCCGCACTGCTCGCAGATCTTTGTGTTGATGTCACTTCATCCTGAAATGTTTCTGTAAGTACACATGACTAGGGCAAAAATACAGTTACAACAGTGAAGCAAGCAAGACAAACTATTTTGTACATGGAAAAACATGACTAACAATAATGTTACACGTCATGAAGCATAAGCATGTTATATTTTAAAAATTATAAAAATGGTAGTATGTGCAGCCCGCATACAAAAATCTCTCTTGGCTCACTAGAGGAGCATGATGTTGGGGCCAAATCTAAAGCACAGACAAGTTACAAATTTAGACCACACGTTGCGTATAAGTAAGCAAGCAGTTGGCCATTGTGTAGCTCAATTATAGTCTTAGGGAGCATAATGAACAACGGAGGGATTCATACAAACCTACCACAACAAGCAAAACTATGCAATCATTAGCCTAGTATAAACTAGATTGTGAGCCTCATGCAGTAATAGTTGGTTAATAGACTTCAAAGGTTCAGGCACACTTCGCCAGAGTAATTAAATGGTAAGGCCTTTAATTATGTCAACTAATGTTATACAAGTACCCACATTACAAAAAAAAAGACATATCCGTGACATTTTGGGCCGAACGTTTTTTTTCTATCATGCTTATGACACTTCTATGACGATAATTGTGACAAAACCCGGTATCATCATAGATGTGGTGGGCTCCTACTTCTATGACAAAAAATCATGACAGAAAATGGGCTTTTCGTCCTGGCGGGTCGGAGATGCAACTGCATGACATTCTTTGGGTCATCCATGACGGAAAAAACATGGTAGAAGCGAGGTCGAGAAAAATAACGGGGAGTTCCCGGTTGCGGTGGGTGGTCGGGGCCGAGCGATGCACGGAGGGATTGTGCGTTTATCTCGTACACGTACGCGTGTGGGTGCGAGGCGTTGGGCGCTAACTGAACCCGAGCGATTGCACCGGCTACGCATTACTGAACCCGAGCAATCGATCGATCCCTGGCTGTTAACTGAACCCGATCGAGCGATTCCTTCGCTACTGCTGCTAACTGAAGCCGATCAAACCTGCTGCCTCTTGATGAACAGTGAGCGTTGTTGGGGGTTGGATGAATAGTTCCCGATGGGGGTTGTATGAGACCCTATGGTAGTAGGGGGCTGCCGCTGGATGAACATGACCCGGAGGAGGCTGCCACACCCCAGCCGGTTGGGGCTGGATGAACCGGACCCCGTGGAGGCTAGATGACAGTAGCCGGTGGAGGTTGGGGGAAGTCGACGGTGGATGAACAATAGCTGGTGGAGGTTGGAGGAAGTCGACGGTGGATGAACAATAGCCCGTGGAGTCCTGTTTTGCGGCACGCCGCACCCCTCCCGATCAAAAGGACCCCGTTTCGACCGTAGGCGCTTGATGAGAAGTCTGTTTCCTCCGTTTTGCGGTACGCCAGACCCCTCTGATCAACAGGACCCCGTTACCATAGGCGGTTAAACAGAAGTCCGTTTCCTCCGTTTTGCGGTACACCAGACCCTTCCCCATGAACAAGACCCCATTTTGACCGTAGGCGGTCGAAGAGGACTCCATTTTCTCCGTTTTGCGGTACGCCAGACCCCGTCGATGAATAGGACCCCGTTTTGGTTGTTCCGTCCAAGCCGGCTGACTCCCGATGAACAGGACACATTCCGACCCAGTCGGTTGCCTCCCGATGAACACAACACTGTTTCTCTGTTCCGACCCAGCCGGTTGGCTGCCGATGAACATGACATTGTTTGTCTGTTCTGACCCAGTTGAAAGGATCGATATAGTTGACTAGAGGGGGGGGGGTGAATAGGCAACTAACAATTTTAGCTTTTCTTTACCAATTTAAACTTTGCATCAAGGTAGGTTGTCTAGATATGCAACTAGGTGAGCAACCTATATGATGCAACAACAACAAGCACACAAACAAGCAAGGGATATAACACACATAAGCTTGCACAAGTAAAGGCACGAGATAACCAAGAGTGGAGCCGGTGAAGACGAGGATGTGTTACCGAAGTTCCTTCCTTTTGAAAGGAAGTACGTCTTCGTTGGAGAGGTGTGGAGGCACAATGCTCCCCAAGAAGCCACTAGGGCCACCGTATTCTCCTCACGCCCTCACACGATACGAGATGCCGTGATTCCAGTATTGGTGCCCTTGGAGGAGGCGACCGGACCTTTACAAACAAGGTTGGGGCTCTCTCCACAACCGAATTGGAGGCTCCCAACGAAACCACGGAGCTTCACCACAATGGAATATGACTCCGAGGTGAACTCAACCGTCTAGGTGCTCAAACACCCAAGAGTAACAAGATCCGTAAGGGATGAGTGGGCGGAATCAAAATACTCTTGGTGGAAGTGTAGATCTGGGCCTTGTCAACCAATCCCTAGAAAATCAACAAGTTTGATTGGCTAGGGAGAGAGATCGGGCGAAAATGAGCTTGTGGAGCAACAATGGAGTTTTTGGGGAAAAGAGGTCAGTCTTCTCGGAGAAGAAGACCCCTTTATATAGTGGGGGGACACATCCAACCGTTATGCAGCCCGCAACCCGCATCTGGGCGGTACTACCGCTGCCGGAGCGGTACTACCGATCCCACAAGCAGGCAAAGGGCAACCAGGGCTGAGGAAGGAGAAGTACACGCACTAGGGCGGTACTACCGCCAATAGGCGGTACTGCCGCTCCCTACAGCCGCTGGAAAGCAGAGGAGGGCAGCGAGCAGAGTGGCAGCTGGAGCGGACGTAGGAGCGGTACTACCGCCAATGAGAGGTACTACCGCGCCCTACTACCGTCCCTACTACCGTTCCCCTGCGTGGTCCTTCACGGAAACCCGACACGAAAAATCGAGACCACAGCAGGGGCGGTAGTACCAGCGGCACTAGCAAGCGATACTACCGCCTATAGGCGGTACTAACGCCCTGACCGCGGTACTACCGCTTAGCACTCAGCACCCCTTGTTTTGCACAGCGCGGAAACTCCAAGGAGGCAGGAAGAAGGCGAGAGTGCAAGGAAAGTGAACGATGATTCCACCCAAACTCTTCCAAAACGGATCCCCTCTTGATAGTACGGTTATCCCTATGACTCAATTCCACCGAAAAGAAAGGAGGGAAAATAAACCGTCTAAAGTGAAGTCCTCGAGGGGTGACAATCGCAAAGTGCCCTTATATTAGATAACCTGAAAAGCTTAATGCACACGATTAGTGCGCAAATGTATTGTCATCAATCACCAAAACAAACCAGGGCATATAATACCCTAACAATCTCCCCCTTTTTGGTGGATTGATGACAACACGGGATTTGCACACAAAAAATAGTAATTGGAAACTAAGCAACACAACTCCCTACAAAATATAGACGGGCTCCCCCTAGATGTATGCACCACGGAGATTATAGCATGAAAGGCTATGTGCACAACTCTGGGAACAAGCTCCCCCTATATTTTATAGACAGGCAACATCCTTGCATATAAGAGAAATAACAAGTACATCTAAGCGAGGATAAGTATGAGAGCAATAATATACGGGCAGGAAAAGATGCATCTCACAAGATAATAGAGTACTAAGACTTAAGTAGATAGGATAGGGTAGTTCACATATGTCTTACACCATATGGTCTCACAAGAGAGCGAACGAACACAACGAACACGAACGAACACGCAAACACAAAACCCAAAGCAAATCCCTAACTCTCCCCCTTTGGCAGCAAGACACCAAAGGGAAAGGGACAACATGAAACACGATGGTAGTAGATCTCCATGGCATCACCAGTCATGCTCCTCCTCCTCCTCCTCCTCAGAGACCTCTGCAGCACGGGGAGAAGCGCGAACTCTGGTGTCCTCCTAAGTGTCAGACCACGGGTAGTGTACTCTAATCCAAGACTCCTCATCAGTGCTCCGCTCCTCAGAGCCATCAGCAGCCTCAAGCCCAACCTGTCTCATAATGGCCTTGTCACGACGACGAGCCATCTTGGCCTCCTTGTGAGCCTTGTACTGGCCCTTGGCCTGAAGGCAGAATAAACGCTTCATCTTATCCTTGAGCTTCTTCCCCAAGAGGGCTCCTCTGATGAGGGTACAAACTCTTGCCCATCATCATCCTCATCATCTGCATCAGATAAGACAGTCTCCTGCACTGGAGGTGCCGGAGTGGACGAGCTCCACTTCTCCTTCTGACGCAGCTCGATAGTATCATGAGAAACCATATTGTCTGTGACTAGCTCCTCATCTGGAAACTTGGCTGCCCAGGTGTCCTCGATAAGCTGCATAAGATAGGGTCCATAGATGATGCACTTGCGCTCCATGACAGCAGAGTAGAGTTCATACCACATCACATGTGACACATCCAGCACCAGCGGAGAGTCCTGCTCTTCTTGACAGAAAAGAAGCAAGTCAACAAGGTAGGAGTGCACCTGATCCAAGTTGCCGACCCGAGGAAACAGGCTGTTCCGGAAGATATGATGCGTGATGTCAAGGAAGGGCCAGAGCTCATATGTAACCTTCCCAGTCTCAGACACCTTTCTGGTAGAATAGGGCCAAAACTTTTCCTTATGAGAAGCAGCAATCTCCTTATGAGGGCGAAACCCAAGTGGGGTCTAGGCACCCTCACCATCGTACGATAAGCTGACCATGAAGTCCTTCCATGGGGCGGACAGAAGACGACCATTGGTCATCCAAGTCAGAGTACGGGCCGGATCATGCCCAAAGTGCACGGTGGCAAAGAACTGGGCCACGAGCTCGGCATCAAAGTCCTTGTTGAAGGAAATGATCCTCTTGATATCCAACTCCTCACACCTCTGCAGAGCATGCCCAAAGTATTGCAAGTCCTTCTCCATGTGCGAGAGATCGACATACTTAACCTTCACAAACAAGTTCTTCTTTTGCTTCAAGACATTGTGATAGATAGACTGCTGAAACCTATTCCAGAACGGACGGCTCTAAAGAGCAGGCTCCTGGTCCGCATGGTAGGGATTGAGCTTCCTCTTGGTACAGAACTCCATTCCAGACATCTGATTGGCAGGCTTGCGCCCAGCGGAGGTCTTCGACATTGGAACCTTGGCCTTGCGTTTTGGTGGCTCAGATGAGCCACCCTCAACAACAGTAGCAGCAGCCTCTGGTGCACCTGAAGAGCGATAATGCTTGGAACCTGTTGCACGTTCTGGATTCTTGCGGCAAGCCTGATGCCCGGAGCTACTACCACCTGAAACACACACACACAAGAACCACAAGAGCAAGAGTGCATAAGCCAAGGAAAGAATAACACCAAAGAAGGAAAATTAAGTAGAGAAACATGGGCATTGGCATCCCAGAGCGGTAGTACCGCACACCAGACGGTAGTACCGCTAGGGTTCAGCGGAAGTACCGCTGGAGCGGATGTCAGCGGGTTGACACCTACCGTGGCAAGATCTGGTACTACCAGAGATGCAAATGTCCATATTTCTATGCCTAATCAACAATCTACCTAGTGTAGAAGTCTCCCAAGTCCTTCCTAAGCCTCGATTCAACAAATAAATCGATGAATGCAACGAATATAGCCCAAAACCTAGATTCAAGAAAGAGAACCAAGGGAGAGAAGAACGGGGGCAATACCGGCATCCATGGCAAGAAGAGAAGGAGGGGAACGATCCCACCGGTTGGAATCGAGGGAGACGGCCTGGATCCGGCGGCCCGGCGGCGGACCTCCGGTGCTTGGGGAGTCGCCTGAGAGAGGAGAGGACGAGGGGATGGGGCAAACTGAACGGGTATGGGGGAGTGGTAACTCCCCCTGCCCGATACAAATCCCATGCCCCCAGCCCTAAGCGGCAGTACCGCGCAAGGCGCGGTAGTACCATTCTGGCACAGATCTGGGGCACGACGTGCCCCGCAGTACCGCTCCATGGTAGTACCGTGTCGGCAGGGGCGGTAGTACCGCACTGCTGCCGCGGTAGTACCGCTCAGACGCCCCAAAGCAGGATCAAGGGAGGAAAAATGGCTTATGCACACAAACGAAAAACCAAGAAGCGCACACAAGACACGAGACAGACCAAGACAAACCCGAACACGACAACACAAGAGCACAACCACTCAAAAGAAGAAGCACACGCGAGAGGAAGCAACACATAGACAAACTCTCAAAGAGAGAGGGCGGTGGTCGAGACCACCTATGTTTGAGCTATATGGTATGGCGCCACGAAGAATTTAACCTTGGGCCCATGACCAACACTCATCTTTGAAGCACAAATACCATAAAAAATGGCTAATGTGAAAGACTTGATCAGTTTATGCATAATGGGGGTGGAAGAATTCATTGAGAGAACACCACTCCCCCTATGTCCATGCCTACATCTAAACAAGACAACAAGTTGAGTATGGTGGGGTGTGCAAGGGTTCAAGCAACATTGCTCGAATCAATGATATTTAGCTCATGCCTTAACTTGCGAAATCTTGCTTCATTCAAGGGCTTCGTGAAAATATCTGCAAGGTTATCATGAGTGTTGACGTAGTTGAGCTCGATCTCTTCTCGCCTAATGTGATCCCGGATGAAGTGATACCGAATCTCAATATGCTTCGTCTTGAAGTGTTGAACCGGGTTGAGAGAAATCTTGATGGCACTTTCATTGTCACACCAAAGAGGCACTTTGTCACAAATGACACCGTAATCCTTTAAAGTTTGCCTCATCCATAGAAGTTGTGCACAACAACTACCGGCCACCACATACTCTGCTTCGGTGGACGAGAGAGACACACAACTTTGCTTCTTAGAAGACCAACTTACCAAAGAACAACCAAGGAATTGGCACCCTCCGGAAGTGGACTTCCTATCCACTTTGTCTCCCGCCCAATCCGAGTCCGAATAACCTACAAGCTTGAAGTTTGCTCCTCTTGGGTACCATAAGCCAAAGTTGGGGGTATGAGCCAAATATCGAAAGATTTGCTTGACCGCCACAAAGTGGCTTTCCTTAGGTGCGACTTAAAACCGTGCACAAATTCCCACACTCAATATGATATCCGGTCTAGATGCACAAAGGTAAAGCAAGGAGCCAATCATGGAGCGATATACCTTTTGATCCACCGCTTTACCATTGGGATCAATGTCAAGTTGGCACTTGGTGGGCATTGGAGTGGAAGCCAGCTTGACATCACTTAGCTTGAATCTCTTTAGCATGTCTGAGTGTATTTGGCTTGGTTGGTGAAGGTTCCTTCTCTTCTTTGTTTGACTTCGAATCCAAGGAAGAACTTCAACTCTCCCATCGAAGACATCTTGAACTTAGAGGTCATGAGAGCAGCAAATTCCTCATTGAAAGCTTTGTTAGGGGAACCAAAGATAATGTCATCAACATATAGTTGGCACACAAACAATTCCCCTTTGAACTTCTTAGTAAAAAGAGTGGGGTCGATCTTCCCAACTTGAAATCCACGATCTTGCAACAACTCGGTAAGGTGGTCATACCACGCACGTGGGGCTTGTTTAAGGCCATAGAATGCCTTATCGAGTTGATACACATGATCGGGGAAGTAGGGATCCTCGAACCCGGGGGGTTATTTGACATATACCAACGCATTAATAGGACCATTAAGAAAAGCACTCTTCACATCCATTTGTTGCAACTTAAAGTTATGATGAGAAGCATAAGCAATCAACAAACGAATGGATTCAAGGCGAGCAACGGGAGCAAAGGTTTCACTGTAGTCGATACCCTCGACTTGGGAGTAGCCTTGTGCTACCAATCTTGCCTTGTTGCAAACTATTGTCCCATGAGCATCTTGCTTGTTCTTGAATATCCACTTGGTTACAATGACATTGTGGTTCCCCGTTGGCCTTGGCACCAATCTCCACACCTTGTTGTACTCAAAGTTGTTGAGTTCTTCATGCATGGCATTGAGCCAATCCGGATCTTCGAGCGCCTCATAGACCTTTTGGGGTTCAACACAAGAGACAAACGCGTGATGTTCACAATAGTTTGCCAATTGTCTACGAGTGCTTATCCCCTTTTGAATGCTTCCAAGCACATTCTTCATGAGATGACCCTTGGTGGAGAGCTTGGATGCAATCTTGGCGGCACGACGCTCCAATTCCTCCTCGGGGGTGAGTCGAGGAGCGGTCACTTGATCATCTTGAGCGCCGTCATGAGCTTGTTCTTGATCTTGAGGTTTCTCTTGATCTTGAACTTGCTCGGAGGAGAGAACTCGACCTTGGGCTTCACTTGGTGATTCAACACCGTCTTGAGATTGATCTTTCCCTCGGTCTTGTTCATGAGGTTGAGGGCCTTCACTTTGTTCTTCGGAAACGTGTGGGCCTTGGGTTGGTGATGGCTCCACTTGAGTGGAGCATTGTCCTTCTCCTTCGGCCATAATGGGTTTCTCAATGGGTAGGATAAAACCAACTCCCATTCTTCTTATGGATTGAGGAGGAATTCCATCACCTACATCACAAGTGCCACTTTGCTCCACTTGGGAGCCGTTATTCTCATCAAACTCCACGTTACACGTCTCCTCAATAAGTCCCGTGGACTTACTGAGGACACGGTAAGCATGAGAGTTTGTAGCATAACCAACAAATATGCCCTCATAAGCTCTAGCCTCAAATTTAGACAAACGAACACCTTTCTTGAGAATGAAACACTTACACCCGAACACCCGAAAGTACTTGAGGTTGGGCTTGTTACCGGTGAGTATCTCATATAGAGTCTTGTTCAAACCCTTGCGGAGGTAGAGCCAATTGGATGCATGACAAGCGGTGTTGATGGCTTCGGCCCAAAAGTTGTATGGAGACTTGAACTCCGCCATCATGGTCCTTGCCGCGTCCATCAACGTCCGGTTCTTCCTCTCCGCTACACCATTTTGTTGAGGGGTGTATGGTGCGGAATATTGATGCTTGATCCCCTCATCACTAAGAAACTCATCCAAGGTGTAGTTCTTGAACTCGGTGCCATTGTCACTTCTTATTGTCAAGATCTTTGCATTGTGTTGACGTTGGGCTTCATTTGCAAAGTCAATGACGGTTTGTTGGGTCTCGCTCTTCCTCTTGAAGAAATATACCCAAGTGTATCTTGAATAATCATCCACAATCACCAAGCAATACTTTCTACCCCCAAGGCTATCAAAGGATGGAGGCCCAAAGAGATCCAAGTGAAGGAGCTCCAAAGGCCTCTTCGAGTAAATGATAGTCGTGGGAGGGTGAGCCTTTTCATGTAGCTTTCCTTCGATACAAGCACTGCAAGCACGATCTTTAGCAAAACTAACATTTGTTAGTCCACGGACATGGTCCCCCTTGAGAAGACTTTGCAAAGATCTCATATTGACATGGGCTAAATGGCGATGCCAAAGCCATCCCACGTCAACTTTAGCCATTAGGCATGTCGCTGTCTTAGTGGGTCGCTTCAAAAAGTTAATCACATAGAGACCATTCTCGACATGCCCAACAAAGGCTACTTTAAGAGGCTTGCTCCACAAGAGGGCCACGGTATCAATATCAAAGAAAGTGGCAAAGCCCATGGGTGCAAGTTGACGTACGAAAAGTAAATTGTATGCAAGGGACTCAACAAACATGACCTTCTCGATCGTGAGATCATGAGAAATGACAACCTTGCCATGTCCCAATACCTTAGAAGATGAGGCAACACCCCACTCGACATTGGTGGGCATAGATGGAATCTTGTGAACATCCACCACCAAGTCCTTGCTTCCGGTCATATGATTTGTAGCTCCACTATCGAGCAACCATGATCCCCCACCGGAAGCAAACACCTACAAGAGATCAATGCTTGGTTTTAGGTACCCATTTTGTAATGGGTCCTTTGATGTTAGTGACAAGGGTCTTAGGAACCCAAATAGACCATTCAATGTACTCATAAGGAGAACCAACAAATTTGGCATAAACATGCCCATCACTAGCACGACACAACACATAAGAAGGGTTAAAGTCGCCGGCTTTGTTGGAAGAGGTGGCATTGCCCTTCTTGACACCACCACCCTTCACATTGTTCTTCTTCTCCTTGGAAGCACCCTCTCCCTCCTTCACAAAGGTTTGCTTGAGAGGAGGAGGTCGTTTGGTCTTGTCATTCTTCTTCTTGTTCTTGGACACGGGTGCGAACCCAATCCCTTCCTTGGCCACAACTTCCTTTTGATTGCTCAAAAGATCGTTGAGGTTCTTCTCTCCTTGTATGCACGACACAAGGCCTTTCTCAAGTTGCTCCTTCAACTTGGCATTCTCCTCAACAAGATGCACATGCTCACACCAAGGGTTAGTAGCATTTGCATTATCAATTAAAACCATATGAGGAAAGGTGGCTTTCTCCTTGGTTAGCTTCACTTGAAGTTGATCATGAGACTCCTTGAGACTAGCATGAATACCCTTCAAGGCCTTGTGAGCCTTGTCAAGTACATCAAACTCCTCCTTGAGTCTAGCAAGATCAACCCCAAGTTTGGCCTTCTCGGAATTTAGCACACAAGATACAACAAGAGCATGATCAAGATCTTTCTTTAGTTTAGCACGACCATCGTTGTATGACTCCTCAAGAGCCAAACAATGACTACACTCTTCCTCAAGAGCGTTAGAGAGATCCGATATCTCATCGGCATAGTCACGACTATGCCCCTCCATCTTAGAGATGGTTTCTTCGTGAGCCTCAATCATGTCATTGGCTTCACCAAGTTGTTCCAAGAGAGCAACAAAGTGCTTCTTGGATTTACCCCTAAGCTTACTCATAAAAGACTCAAACTCATTTTCCTCCCCATTAGAACCCTCATTTTCATCAATGCAATCCGTCAAAGAAGGATTAGTAATGATGGTAGTTTTGATGTTGGGGGTTACCTTGTTGGTGGCTTTGGCCATAAGGCACTTGGCGGTGATGTTCTCATTGGGTGAGTCGAAGAGAGACACCTGTGGAGTTGTCGCAATGGCAACAGAGGCCATGGCAACCGACTCACCATCTTCATCATCATCATCATCCTCATGGTACTCTTCTTGGGCCACCAACCCCTTGGGAGGAGTCTTCTTGGTGAAGTTACTCTTGTTGGGGAAAGACTTGGCCTTGTCCTTTCGGATGAGCTTGCCACCATTGTCTTCCCTCTTCTCATAAGCACATTCCGCAACAAAGTGGCTCACATTGCCACAATTATAGCAAGTCCTCACTCGTTGCTTGAGCTTCGCGCCACTTGAGTTGTTCTTGTTGAAGTTGGGCCTTGTGTTCTTCTTGCTCCAAAATTGCCTTGAAGAAAGAGCCATGTGCTCATGATAAGCATACTTTGTATCTTCGGGGTTGCTCTCATCTTATTCCTCTTCTTCCACACTAACCTTGGCCTTCAAGGCAAGGTTGGGCTTCTTTGCTCTTTGCGAGCGTAACACCGCATTGTCGGCGGTCTTGTCCAAGATGCTCATAGCCACAAACTCATCCGACACTTCACTTGAGGACAAGGCGTGGAAGTCCGGCCTTTGACGAATGACGGAGGACATGGCCTTGTGGTAAGGCATCATGGCCTTGAGGAATTTGCGCTCGATCCAATTGTCATCCGTATCCTTGCTCCCATGATCTCGGAGTGAGACCGCGAGGGTAGTCAATCTCCGATAAAGCTCACGAGGTTCTTCATCTTCTTTCATTGCAAACTCATCGGCTTCATCTTGCACCACTTCATAGTTGGAGTGTTGAATGCTTACGCTTCCCCGGTAGAGGGACACAACGTGGCGCCATGCATCCTTGGCCACGGTGAATGGCCGGAGGTGAGCAAGATCTTCGGGTGGAATAGCATCTTGGATGATGAAGAGAGCATTCTCATTGAATTGATTGTCCGCGGCTTCTCTAGGAGTGAAGTTGCTTCGGTCATGCGGATAAAAACCTTCTTCAATGATTCTCCAAAGGTTAGTATTAACATGGTTCAAATGACGCCTAAAATGATAAACCCAAGAATCAAAGTCCTCATTTTTCACAATCTTAGGGGGAGGACCGGCATGATTCAAATGAGTGGAAGGAATCAGTCCACCGTACACAAGTGGAGGTTCCACATGGGCAAAGATGCCGGTGCCATTTTTACCACTAGAAGAAGGAGCCTTTTCACTAGTAGCTTCCCCCTTGTCGGAGTTAGCATCCGTCACCTTGTTGGTGGGATCACCCACTTTCATCGGTGCGGTGGATAGTTTAAGCCCTTCAATGAATTTGTTAAACATGCTTTCAACCTCAGTCGTCATGGAGGTTTTCAATGTGTCCAAAGCCACATTGAATTCCTCACGAGAGACCGCGGTTCCCCCATCGGCCGTAGAGGAGATCGGATTCACACCGGAGTGCTCCTCTCCACCATCTACGGTGTCAACCATACTCTTCGGACGGCAAAGTCCTTAATAAAGAGATGAGGCTCTGATACCAATTGAAAGGATCGATATAGTTGACTAGAGGGGGGGGGGTGAATAGGCAACTAACAATTTTAGCTTTTCTTTACCAATTTAAACTTTGCATCAAGGTAGGTTGTCTAGATATGCAACTAGGTGAGCAACCTATATGATGCAACAACAATAATCACACAAACAAGCAAGGGATATAACACACATAAGCTTGCACAAGTAAAGGCACGAGATAACCAAGAGTGGAGCCGATGAAGACGAGGATGTGTTACCAAAGTTCCTTCCTTTTGAAGGGAAGTACGTCTCTGTTGGAGTGGTGTGGAGGCACAATGCTCCCCAAGAAGCCACTAGGGCCACCGTATTCTCCTCACGCCCTCACACGATACGAGATGCCGTGATTCCACTATTGGTGCCCTTGGAGGCGGCGACCAGACCTTTACAAACAAGGTTGGGGCTCTCTCCACAACTGAATTGGAGGCTCCCAACGAAACCACGGAGCTTCACCACATTGGAATATGGCTCCGAGGTGACGTCAACCGTCTAGGGTGCTCAAACACCCAAGAGTAACAAGATCCGCAAGGGTTGAGTGGGGGAATCGAAATACTCTTGGTGGAAGTGTAGATCTGCGCCTTCTCAACCAATCCCTAGAAAATCAACAAGTTTGATTGGCTAGGGAGAGAGATCGGGCGGAAATGAGCTTGTGGAGCAACAATGGAGTTTTTGGGGAAAAGAGGTCAGTCTTCTTGGAGAAGAAGACCCCTTTATATAGTGGGGGGGGGGGGACACATCCAACCATTATGCAGCCCGCAGCCTGCAGCTGGGAGGTACTACCGCTGTCGGAGCCGTACTACCGCTCGCACAAGCAGGCAAAGGGCAATCAGGGCCGAGGAAGGAGAAGTACACGCACTAGGGTGGTACTACCGTCACCAGAGCGGTACTACCGCCAATAGGCGGTACTGCCGCTCCCTACATCCGTTGGAAAGCAGAGGAGGGCAGCGAGCAGAGTGGCAGCTGGAGCGGACGTTGGAGCGGTACTACCGCCAATGAGCGATACTACCGCGCCCTACTGCCGTCCCTACTACCGCTCCCCTGCGTGGTCCTTTACGGAAACCCGACACGAAAAATCGAGACCACAGCAGGGGCGGTAGTACCAGCGGCACTAGCAAGCGGTACTACCGCCTATAGGCGGTACTACCGCCCTGACCGCGGTACTACCGCTTAGCACTCAGCACCCCTTGTTTTGCACAGCATGGAAACTCCAAGGTGGCAGGAAGAAGGCGAGGGTGCAAGGAAACTGAACGATGATTCCACCCAAACTCTTCCAAAACGGACCCCCTCTTGATAGTATGGTTATCCCTACGACTCAATTCCACCGAAAAGAAAGGAGGGAAGATAAACCGTCTAAAGTGAAGTCCTCGAGGGATAACAATCACAAAGTGCCCTTATATTAGATAACCTGAAAAGCTTAATGCACATGATTAGTCCGCAAATGTATTGTCATCAATCACCAAAACAAACCAGGGCATATAATACCCTAACACCAGTCGGTTGTCTATCGACGAACGAGACACCATTGTTGCTATCTGTTGCCTCTTCATGTGCACGAGCTCTGGTCATATGAATGCGCGAGTACGCGTTCGAGACCCCGCCCGTATGTACATACGTGGACGTATTTTTTCCCATGTGATTCTATGCACATGTACACGATTTAGACGAGACTACCTGAACTGCTACGTCGGGGGCTCTACTACGACACGTGCCGCTACTTACTAGGCCATAGTTCATCGTTGCAGAGAGGCCAATTGACCAGTATGTATGTACACGTTCGTGACCACACAGACAACGCTACACACGCTTCGACCGGGTGGATCCCAGCTATCAAGGAGGATAATGAGGCTTGCGTGCGAAGATATAGCTGGTGGGGCCCAGCTGTCAGGGGAGGAATCATTTTTTTCACATAATAAGGAGGCACTTCCTTCCGTGCGAAGATATAGCTAGTGGGTCTCAGCTGTCATGAGGAGGAATCGACTTTTTCGCGTAATAAGGAGGCACTTCCTTCCGTGCGAAGATATAGCTGGCGGGTCCCAGCTGTCAGGGGGAGGAATCATTTTTTTGCGCACTTAGGAGGCACTTGCTTGCATGCGGCCATGGACCATGTGGGTCCCTACTGTCAGCCTCTGCACGCACATCGCTCTTCCAATGGCTGCCGTTTGTTGACCATGTTGACCATGCCGTGCCGAGAACACCAACGCGATGGACGACAACGAGGCCAAGGAAGGCAACGACCCGGAGCCGGCGAACCAACAACAGTGGATGCCCAGCTGCCCATGCTAAGTGGAGTACGAGTTGACTGGTTCAGTTGTGGTGTGAGGCTGCCATCGCCGTAGAATAACAGGAGGTGTCGGTGAATAGAGGGATGGCCTGACCAACGGTGGGAGTAGGGTGGGGCGGTGAGGCCTGCGTGGCAGCACAGCCGACCACGAGAAGCGGGAGCAGGCGGTCCCGCCGGCCCTAGTTTGGGTGACTGAAGTAAGAAAATCTGAGATTGAAGAAGCATGACTGCCGTTGGATGGCATCCAACGACCACTGCTGCTAGAGTTGTATGTTGACTATAAGTTGAGAAAGCCTTGCGTACGCATCAACTTAGTAGGCCCACAAGTTAGCATCACATCTGTGGTGGACAACATACAACCCATTTGCTATTTTTAATAATTTACAACCCATTTTATAATTCTTATGGAATTTATTGCAACCCATTTACTGTTTGTTAGCATTACAGCCCATTTTCCAGCCAGGACCAGGGCTAAAAATTTCAACCAAATTTCGCATATTTTGGTGGGGTCCGAACTATTTTTATCCCAAAATTTCGGTCAGATTCTATCTAATTTCAAAATAAATTTATATTAGGTTAAAACGAATGAAATTTACCCCTCAGAAAGATAAATGAAATTTTGCGCGCGCAAAAAAACTTCCAATGAAATAAAAATCTTAAAATCCCAAAAAACGATATTTGAAACTAATTGCCAGTTTGTTGTGTTTTTTTATATTTACTGCCCATTTATTATTACTTATAGCCCATTTTCTGGGCAAGCAGAATGCATTCCTCCTAGTCTTGAAAGATTTGCAGCCCACCAGGGTGGAGAAAAACAAGTTGGTGAGAGAGATGCCTCTAGTGAACCTATGCCCCCCGGGTCCAATTTTCCATTATTACTAAGAATCCTACAATTTCTCAATGTTTCTATTTCCTTCATTTTATCTTGTTTGATTACCTACCACTATCAAACGAAGCCTTGCAATTAGCGAGAACAAGGGGATTGACAACCCTCTTGTCTTCGTTGGGTGCAAGCATTTTCTTTGTGTGTGTGCAGATACTGTTCATGTTGTTTGTGTGACGTCTCCTTCTGGTTCGATAAACCCCAGTTCTTAACTGACGGAAATACTATCTGCTACTATACTACTTCACCCTTCCTCCTCAGGGAAGCTCAACAAGTATACAGAGAGTAGCAGAAGTCCACACTTGACACTATTTGCGTGGACAAAAATCCCCCAATGACAAGGGTGGACTTAGGTTCCACTCCAAGAAGAAGAAGAAGAAGAAGAAGAAGAAGAAGAAGAAGAAATTGACGATCATCAAGAAGAAGGGCCACGAACAAGTCAAGAATTTGGCCAAGATTATTTTCTTCAAGTGCAAAATTGAAGGGCGTCACTTTAGATCTTGCCCATTGAAGAAGGAGTCTCTTAGTAAGAAGCAACAAGGGAAGCGGACACAAGTTCAATCTCATGCTCAATCACAAGTTGAAGAAAGGCCAATTCCCAAGAAGACTCAAGTTAATGCTCCTCAAGTTGAGAAATCAATTGAGAAGAAAGGGAGGAGTAGATGTTTCCACTTATGTCGTGAGAAGGGTCACTTAGCGTCTTCATGCACCAATGGTAACTTATAAAACCCAATTATTATTGATGATATCTATTCTCTTCAGAAGGATAAGGTTGGCAGTGTATTTGCCAAATTTGATGGTACTCAAAGGGGTGTAAAGAATAGAACCATTTGGGTAGTCAAGCCTATTGTAACTAACCTCTTAGGACTCAACTTGGATGGGGACGAACAAGCTAACTTGATCAATAGGTGATGTGGGGGCATTGCAAACTTGGCCACCTCATGGAAAATTAAGGGATCTTCATCAATTATATTTTCTCAAGCCAAGTCATTTGGATTATCATGTGCCTATCTTATATCCAATGTGCCTATCATATATTTTCTCAAACCAAGTCGTTGTTGGATAGTGCTTGTCGTATCTATCCAACAAGCTTGAGTTCTTTGGTTTCTGAGTTCGTTTGCAGAAGTTATGGTAGTTTTGGTCTTACCTGTTTTCCTGCTCTGGTTGTACCGTCTCGGGTTTAGGTAGCGGTACAGAGTGGTGAGTGGAAAATTGTCCTAGTTATTTTACAATAACTGGTACAATTGGTGTCCCTAGCGGTTGTACCGCATGGGACTTAACGAGCCAGCATTGCAAGTTTGTGGGTGGTTTTACCAGGGCACCCCAACCACTGCCCGGAGGGTGATTCCTCTCACATTGGGGGCATGGTATTATGTGGTGCCCTACCGGTTGTTCCGGTTGTCTCTTAGGAACCGGTACAACCGAGCGGTTCTACCGCTTTGTTTGCCATGGCCATGCCTGTAGACAGGGGCCGGCTATGACCGCCCCAACTACCGCCCAAGGGAGATCCCTCTCGGTTTTGGTTGCGGTACTAAGCAGTGGATGTGCGGTTGTTCCAGTTAGTGTTTCAATAACTGTTACAATCAGACGTTGGCATGGTTGTACCGCTCGAGCCACAACAACCATAATTTTCCTGCATGGGGCGGTTGTACCGCTCATCCTAGCAGTTGTACTGCTCCAGTGTTTTTCTGTAGCATAATGGTTAGATTCGTGGGGGGCTATTTAAGGGGATCTTCTTCCCCAATGCCCATAATGGCTTTTGAGACCTCACCATTTTTGACCTCGTGAAGCTTGCATTCCCTCTATTCCTCCCATAATTCTTGCATGTACTTGAGGGAAAAGAGATAGGAGTAGATCTACATTTCTACCAATCCATCTCTCCTCTAAGGGAGGGGAACCCTTTGGATCTAGATCTTGGAGTTCTTTTGTGTTCTCTTGCTTGTTCTTCCTCTCATATTCCTCCATAACGTTAGTTGCTTGGTGGGATTTGGGAGTGAAGGACTGGAGCACTCCGTGCTCTCTTGCCATTGCATTTGGTGCATCAGTTTGAGTTCTCCACGGGGATACGTGGAAGTGAAAGTTGAGTAGAGAAATCTTTTTGGGTTTTCTTTTAATACTACTACTAAATTAAACTAGAAAGAAAAACTAAAAAGAAACGAGAACTATTTTTTTTGGATTTTCTCAAAGTTTTTCAAACACACAAGAAGAAAGCAAGAAAAATAAACTAACATGGATAATACAATGAAAAAGTATGAACACCCACAACTGGAATGAGTGTGTGAACATGAATGTAATGTCAGTGAGAAATATGTACTCCCCCAAGCTTAGGCTTTTGGCGTAAGTTGGTCTAGGGCCACGGCTCAAAATAACCCTCTCCTCGATACTCTGGGGGGTCCTGAGGGTTCCACTGGTTGGCGAACTCCTGTGTCTCCCACTGAAAAACTGGCTCCTGATATGGATCAGGAACCGGTGCTGGCTCAGGTACTGGGGGTTGTGATAGACCCCAAAATCTGTAGATGTTCTCAGGCATAATAGCGTACCTGCCTGAATAAATATCGAACAAAGAAGAAGCAGGCAGATCAATAGTCTCACAAGTACCCTGATGCTACCTCTTGAGCACTGCGTTGGTTTTCCCTTGAAGAGGAAAGGGTGATGCAGCAAAGTAGCGTAAGTATTTCCCTCAGTTTTTGAGAACCAAGGTATCAATCCAGTAGGAGGCCACGCACGAGTCCCTCGCACCTACACAAACAAATAAATCCTCGCAACCAATGCAATAAAGGGGTCGTCAATCCCTTCACGGTCACTTACGAGAGTGAGATATGATAAGATAATATTTTTGGTATTTTTATGATAAAGATGCAAAGTAAAATAAAAGGCAATGAAATAGCTAAGTGTTGGAAGATTAATATGATGGAAAATAGACCCGGGGGCCATAGGTTTCACTAGTGGCTTCTCTCAAGAGCATAAGTATTACGGTGGGTGAACAAATTACTGTTGAGCAATTGACAAAGTTGAGCATATTATGAGAATATCTAGGTATGATCATGTATATAGGCATCACGTCCGAGACAAGTAGACCGACTCCTGCCTGCATCTACTACTATTACTCCACACATCGACCGCTATCCAGCATGCATCTAGAGTATTAAGTTCATAAGAACAGAGTAACGCTTTAAGTAAGATGACATGATGTAGAGGGATAAACTCATGCAATATGATATAAACCCCATCTTCTTATCCTCGATGGCAACAATACAATACGTGCCTTGCTGCCCCTACTGTCACTGGGAAAGGACACCGCAAGATTGAACCCAAAGCTAAGCACTTCTCCCATTGCAAGAAAGATCAATCTAGTAGGCCAAACCAAACTGATAATTCGAAGAGACTTGCAAAGATAACCAATCATACATAAAGGAATTCAGAGAAGATTCAAATATTGTTCATAGATAAACTTGATCATAAACCCACAATTCATCGGTCTCAACAAACACACCGCAAAAGAAGATTACATCAAATAGATCTCCACAAGAGAGGGGGAGAACATTGTATTGAGATACAAAAAGAGAGAAGAAGCCATCTAGCTAATAACTATGGACCCGAAGGTCTGAGGTAAACTACTCACACATCATCGGAGAGGCTATGGTGTTGATGTAGAAGCCCTCCGTGATCGATGCCCCCCTCCGGCGGAGCTCCGGAAAAGGCCCCAAGATGGGATCTCATGGGTACAGAAGGTTGCGGCGGTGGACTTAGTTTTTTGGCTCTGTATCTGGTAGTTTGGGGGTACGTAGGTATATATAGGAGGAAGAGGTACGTCGGTGGAGCAACATGGGGCCCACGAGGGTGGAGGGCGCGCCCCCCTACCTCGTGCCCTCCTGGTTGATGTCTTGACGTAGGGTCCAAGTCCTCTGGATCATGTTCGTTCCAAAAATCACGTTCCCGAAGGTTTCATTCCTTTTGGACTCCGTTTGATATTCTTTTTCTGCGAAACTCTGAAATAGGCAAAAAAACAGCAATTCTGGGCTGGGCCTCAGGTTAATAGGTTAGTCCCAAAAATAATATAAAAGTGCATAATAAAGCCCAATAATGTCCAAAACAGAGTATAATATAGCATGGAGCAATAAAAAATTATAGATACGTTGGAGACGTATCAAGCATCCCCAAGCTTAATTCATGCTCGTCCTTGAGTAGGTAAATGATAAAAACAGAAATTTTGATGTGGAATGCTACTTGGCATAATTTCAATATAATTCTTCTAATTGTGGTATGAATATTCAGATCCGAAAGATTCAAGACAAAAGTTTAATATTGACATAAAAATAATAATACTTCAAGCATACTAACTAAGCAATTATGTCTTCTCAAAATAACATGGCCAAAGAAAGTTATCCCTACAAAATCATATAGTCTGGCTATGCTCTATCTTCACCACACAAAGTATTTAAATCATGCACAACCCCGATGACAAGCCAAGCAATTGTTTCATACTTTTAATGTTCTCAAACTTTTTCAATCTTCACGCAATACATGAGCGTGAGCCATGGACATAGCACTATATGTGGAATAGAATGGTGGTTGTGGAGAAGACAAAAAAAGGGGAAGATAGTCTCACATCAACTACGCGTATCAACGGGCTATGGAGATGCCCATTAATAGATATCAATGTGAGTGAGTAGGGATTGCCATGCAACGGATGCATTTAGAGCTATAAGTATATGAAATCTCAACAAAAGAAACTAAGTGGGTGTGCATCCAACTCGCTTGCTCACGAAGACCTAGGGCATTTTGAGGAAGCCCATCATTGGAATATACAAGCCAAGTTCTATAATGAAAAATTTCCCACTAGTATATGAAAGTGATATCATAGGAGACTCTCTATCATGAAGATCATGGTGCTACTTTGAAGCACAAGTGTGGTAAAAGGATAGTAACATTGTCCCTTCTCACTTTTTCTCTCATTTTTTTATTTGGGCCTTTTCCCTTTTTTTAGTCCGGAGTCTCATCCCAACTTGTGGGGGAATCATAGTCTCCATCATCCTTTCCTCACTTGGGACAATGCTCTAATAATGATGATCATCACACTTTTATTTACTTACAACTCAACAATTACAACTCAATACTTAGAACAAAATATGACTCTATGTGAATGCCTCCGGCGGGGTACCGGGATATGCAATGAATCAAGAGTGACATGTATGAAAGAACTATGAACGGTGGCTTTGCCACAAATACAATGTCAACTACATGATCATGCAAAGCAATATGACGATGATGGAGCGTGTCATAGTAAATGGAACGGTGGTAAGTTGCATGGCAATATATCTCGAAATGGCTATGGAAATGCCATGATAGGTAGGTATGGTGGCTGTTTTGAGGAAGGTATATGGTGGGTGTATGATACCGGCGAAAGGTGCGCGGTATTAGAGAGGCTAGCAATGGTGGAAGGAAGAGAGTGCGTATAATCCATGGACTCAACATTAGTCATAAAGAACTCATATACTTATTGCAAAAATATACAAGTTATCAAAGCAAAGTATTACGCGCATGCTCCTAGGGGGATAGATTGGTAGGAAAAGACCATCGCTCGTCCCCGACCGCCACTCATAAGGAAGACAATCAATAAATAAATCATGCTCCGACTTCATCACATAACGGTTCACCATACGTGCATGCTACGGGAATCACAAACTTTAACACAAGTATTTCTCAAATTCAAAACTACTCAACTAGCATGACTCTAATATCACCATCTTCATATATATCTCAAAACAATTATCAAGCATCAAACTTCTCATAATATTCAACGCACTCATAAGATTTTTTTACTAATCTTGAATGCCTATCATAGTTAAAGCAAACTACCATGCTGTTTTGTAGGACTCTCAAAATAATCTAAGTGAAGCATGGGAGAACAATAGTTTCTATAAAAGAAATCCACCACCGTGCTCTAAAAGATATAAGTGAAGCACTAGAGCAAAAACTATATAACTCAAAAGATATAAGTGAAGCACATAGAGTATTCTAACAATTTCCGAATCATGTGTGTCTCTCTCAAAAGGTGTTTACAGCAAGGATGATTATGGCAAACTAACAAACAAAGACTCAAATAATACAAGACGCTCCAAGCAAAACACATATCATGTGATGAATAAAAATATAGCTCCAAGTAAAGTTACCGATGGAAGTAGACGAAAGAGGGGATGCCTTCCGGGGCATCCCCAAGCTTTGGCTTTTTGGTGTCCTTAGATTATATTGGGGTGCCATGGGAAACCCCAAGCTTAGGCTCTTGCCACTCCTTGTTCCATAATCCATCAAATCTTTTACCCAAAACTTGAAAACTTCACAACACAAAACTCAGCAGAAAATCTCGTGAGCTCCGTTAGCGAAAGAAAACAAAACACCACTTCAAGGTACTGTAATGAACTCATTATTTATTTATATTGGTGTTAAACCTACTGTATTCCAACTTCTCTATGGTTTATAAACTATTTTACTAGCCATAGATTCATCAAAATAAGCAAACAACACACGAAAAACAGAATCTGTCAAAAACAGAACAGTCTGTAGTAATCTGTAACTAACGCAAACTTCTAGAACTCCAAAAATTCAGCCAAAATAGGACAACCTAGAAAATTTGTTTATGGATCAGCAGCAATTGGAATCAATATTTTATCACGTTCTGGTGATTTTTAACAATTATTTTCGTGAACAGAAAGTTTCTGGAATTTTTAGCAAGATCAAATAACTATCATCCAAGAAGATCCTATAGGTTAAACTTGGCACAAACACTAATTAAAACATAAAAACACATCTAACCAGAGGCTAGATCAAATATTTATTCCTAAACAGAAGCAAAAAGAAAAAAAAACTAAAAATAAAATTGGGTTGCCTCCCAACAAGCGCTATCGTTTAACGCCCCTAGCTAGGCATAATAGCAAGGATAGATCTAGGTGTTGCCATAATAATAAGATAGATCATTAAAACTCATTTCATATTCTCTACGTTCAGCAGAAAGTTTTCTTTGAGGCAAGCAAAAGTAATCAAAAGGTCTAAATTTAATGGGACAAGATTCCCCAAGATCAACTTTAGGAGGTATAGGTTCCTCCTTAGGCCCTTCGTATTGCACAACCAATTCATCATTATAAGCATTCTTTTGACAGAACTTTGTGAGCCTATATTCGAGAGAATATCCTAGCTCATTGTTTCGAATAGGAAAATCATTATTAAGTTCAGAAATCTTATCAACTAGAATATTGGTAGGAACCTTTTTTCTAAGGTTTTCATTAAAAGCAACATAGTCTAGAGATTGAAAACACATTATTTCCTCTTGATCAAATAAAATAGTTTCTATGGGAGGACGACCAGCATCCACCTTATAATGCGCAAAGATTTCTTTGGCCTCTTTTATTATAAATCTGAACTCATGAACCAAAAAGATAGTAGCGGCACGCTTAACAGAAGAATGCTCAATATTAGAAAATTCTAGGAAAATCCTTTGTATGCAAGGATGCATGTGCATAAATTGTCTTTCAAGTTCAACTACAAGCATGGCGATAGCGTCCGCAAGACTACTAGTTCTATGAAGAATAGAACTACCCATAGAAGGCAAAGCACCGACACAAGTAAAGAAATCTTGGATAACTCCTTTTCCATAATATTACCACTACCAATTCGGAATTTTTTTGTATGTAAGATAGGGGGTTCCTCAGCAGGAGCATCAGAATTTTCCATGATATTATTATTGTCCATATCGACAATAATTTCCCCAATTTCAGACATAACGACAGAAAGTGCAAGGGGCAAAAAGTGGGAGAAAAGCGGACAGAAAAGAGAGGGCGAATAAAACGGCGAGGGTGAAGTGGGGGAGAGGAAAACGAGAGGCAAATGGCAAATAATGTAATGCGGGAGATAAGGGTTTGTGATGGGTACTTGGTGTGTTGACTTTTGTGTAGACTCCCCGGCAACGGCGCCAGAAATCCTTCTTGCTACCTCTTGAGCACTGTGTTGGTTTTCCCTTGAAGAGGAAAGGGTGATGCAATAAAGTAGCGTAAGTATTTCCCTCAGTTTTTGAGAACCAAGGTATCAATCCAGTAGGAGGCCACGCACGAGTCCCTCGCACCTACACAAACAAATAAATCCTCGCAACCAACACAATAAAGGGGTTGTCAATCCCTTCACGGTCACTTACGAGAGTGAGATCTGATAGATATGATAAGATAATATTTTTGGTATTTTTATGATAAAGATGCAAACTAAAATAAAAGGCAATGAAAATAGCTAAGTGTTGGAAGATTAATATGATGGAAAATAGACCCGGGGGCCATAGGTTTCACTAGTGGCTTCTCTCAAGAGCATAAGTATTACGGTGGGTGAACAAATTACTGTTGAGCAATTGACTAAGTTGAGCATATTATGAGAATATCTAGGTATGATCATGTATATAGGCATCACGTCCGAGACAAGTAGACCGACTCCTGCCTGCATCTACTACTATTACTCCACACATCGACCGCTATCCAGCATGCATCTAGAGTATTAAGTTCATAAGAACAGAGTAACGCTTTAAGTAAGATGACATGATGTAGAGGGATAAACTCATGCAATATGATATAAACCCCATCTTGTTATCCTCGAAGGCAACAATACAATACGTGCCTTGCTGCCCCTACTATCACTGGGAAAGGACACCGCAAGATTGAACCCAAAGCTAAGCACTTCTCCCATTGCAAGAAAGATCAATCTAGTAGGCCAAACCAAATTGATAATTCGAAGAGACTTGCAAAGATAACCAATCATACATAAAAGAATTCAGAGAAGATTCAAATATTGTTCATAGATAAACTTGATCATAAACCCACAATTCATCGGTCTCAACAAACACACCGCAAAAGAAGATTACATCAAATAGATCTCCACACGAGAGGGGGAGAACATTGTATTGAGATCCAAAAAGAGAGAAGAAGCCATCTAGCTAATAACTATGGACCCAAAGGTCTGAGGTAAACTACTCACACATCATCGGAGAGGCTATGGTGTTGATGTAGAAGCCCTCCGTGATCGATGCCCCCTCCGGCGGAGCTCCGGAAAAGGCCCCAAGATGGGATCTCACGGGTACAGAAGGTTGTGGCGGTGGAATTAGGTTTTTGGCTCCGTATCTGGTAGTTTGGGGGTACGTAGGTATATATAGGAGGAAGAAGTATGTCGGTGGAGCAACATGGGGCCCACGAGGGTGGAGGGCGCGCCCGGGGCGGTAGGCGCGCCCCCCTACCTCGTGCCCTCCTGGTTGATGTCTTGACGTAGGGTCCAAGTCCTCTGGATCACGTTCGTTCCGAAAATCACATCCCGAAGGTTTCATTCCGTTTGGACTCCGTTTGATATTCTTTTTCTGCGAAACTCTGAAATAGGCAAAAAACAACAATTCTGGGCTGGGCCTCAGGTTAATAGGTTATTCGCAAAAATAATATAAAAGTGCATAATAAAGCCCAATAATGTCCAAAACAGAATATAATATAGCATGGAGCAAGAAAAAATTATAGATACGTTGGAGACGTATCACCTGACTAAATACTAAGTTATAGAGGAGTCTCTTTTCCTTGTCCTTCTTAATAAAATATTGCGCTACCATATAGAGATTATAGTTTCTCATGCCATGCTTAATTAGCTAGGAGTTTATAATGGTTTACCTTGCGTGCCAACATGCTATTAAAATGGTTGTGATGTGGTATGATAGGGTCGTATCCTCCTTTGAACGATTCGAGTGGCTTGACTTGGCACATGTTCACGCATGTAGTTGAAGCAAAATCAACATAGCCTCCACGATATTTATGTTCATGGTGATTTATATCCTACTCATGCTTGCAGTCATTGTTGATTAATCTTAATGCATGTTCATGACTGTTGTTGCTCTCTAGTTGGTCGCTTCCCACTCTCTTTCTAGCCTTCACTTGTACTAAGCGGGAATACTGCTTGTGCATCCACTTCCATAAACCCCAAAGTTATTCCATACGAGTCCACCATACCTTCCTATATGCGGTATTTACCTGCCGTTCCAAGTAAATTTGTAAGTGCCAAACTCTAAACCTTCAAATGAAATTCTGTTTTGTATGCTCGAATAGCTCATGTATCAACTAGGGTTGTCTATATCTTCCATGCTAGGTGGGTTATTCTCACGATGAGTGGACTTCGCTCATCATTCACGAGAAAATGGCCGGTAACCGGGATGCCCAGTCCCATGCTCAAATCAAATCAAAATAATTGCAAACAAAACTCCCCCAGGATTGTTGTTAGTTGAACAGCACCCGTTGTTTCGGACAAGCCATGGATTGATGTTTGTTGGTGGTGGGGGAGTATAAACTTTACCATTCTGTTTGGGAACCGCCTATAATGTGTGTAGCATGGAAGATATCGAGATCTCTTGGTTGTTATGTTGACAATGAAAGTATGTCACTCAAAATATTATTTATCTCTGTTTCAAAACTCGAGCTCTGGCACCTCTGCAAATCCCTGCTTCCCTCTGCGAAGGGCCTATCTATTTACTTTAATGTTGAGTCATCATCCTCTTATTAAAAACCAGCAGTTGGAGAGCACCGCTGTCATTCGCATGCATTGCTATTAATTTACATTGAGTATGACTTTGACTGGATCTCTTTTACCATTAATTACAATGTCTAGTCAGTCCTTGATCTTCAGGGGTGCTCCGCATTTATGTTTTGCGGTCTCAGAAAGGGCTAGCGAGATACCATCTTGTTATATCATGTTATGATTGTTTTGAGAAAGTGTTGTCATCCGAGATTTATTATTATTGCTCGCTAGTTGATTATGCCATTGATATGAGTAAACATGAGACCTAAATGTTATTGTGAATATGGTTAATTCATAATCTCTGCTGAAAACTTGAATGCTGGCTTTACATATTTGCAACAACAAGATCAAACAGAGTTTGTAAAAGTTTTTCTTTATCACATTCAATTTGTCAACTGAATTGCTTGAGGGCAAGCAAAGGTTTAAGCTTGGGGGAGTTGATACGTCTCCAACGTATCTACTTTTCCAAACACTTTTGCCCTTGTTTTGGACTCTAACTTGCATGATTTGAATGGAACTAACCCGGACTGACGCTGTTTTCAGCAGAACTGCCATGGTGTTATTTTTGTACAGAAATAAAAGTTCTTGGAATGACCTGAAAATCCATGGAGACACATTTTGGAATTAATGAAAAGTATTGGCGAAAGAATCAGCATCAGGGGGCCCACACCCTGTCCACGAGGGTGCAGGGCGCCCCCTGCCTCGTGGGCCCCCTGGGACTCCACCGACCTCAACCCCAACTCCATATATTCACTTTTGGAGAGAAAAAAAACAGAAAGAAGGATTCATCACGTTTCACGATACAGAGCCGCCGCCAAGCCCTAGTCTTCCTTGGGATGGCTGATCTGGAGTCCGTTCGGGGCTCCGGAGAGGGAAATCCGTCGCCATCGTCATCATCAACCATCCTCCATCACCAATTTCATAATGCTCACCGCCGTGCGTGAGTAATCCCATCGTAGGCTTGCTGGACGGTGATGGGTTGGATGAGATTTACCATGTAATCGAGTTAGTTTTGTTAGGGTTTGATCCCTAGTATCCATTATGTTCTAAGATTGATGTTGCTATGACTTTGCTATGCTTAATGCTTGTCACTAGGGCCCGAGTGCCATGATTTCAGATCTGAACCTATTATGTTTTCATGAATACTAGAAGATTCCCCGCGCGTTGCTGCGGGAACGATTATATAAAATGAATAGAAAAATTGGGCTTATAGAACTATTTTTTCAAGGGAAAATATTTACATAACATGTAATATAAATACATGAAGCAATTTAGTAACCCTCCTAAAGTGTTCCACTATAAAAAGAAGTAACATTCTCATAAGCCATCTCCGGCGCTGAGAGAAAGTGTTTACAAACTAATTGGTGGAAGCATACAATGAATCAGCTATTCTATGTACCCAATATTGAAAACTTTGTTCAACTTTGCGATGAAAGGTCACAACCCTGATATACAAGATGTATTGGTGTAACCATTAATTAACTTATCACATGTTTCTTTTATTCCCAACAAAAGAAATCACCTATGTGAGAGGATGTAGCGACCAGACCTCAAACAGTCTGTGCTGCTGTGCACCAGTGTCATCCCTGGATCAGTAATGCTGACACGCACAATCCAAAATGGAGGATTTATAACAGAGTGGCAATCACACACTTATTACAACGAATATCTCAAAAGAGAATAAGTATGATAAATATGGCTTAAGGCCATCTAATACGATAACAGCGGAAGGCTTGGAAGATAAGTGAGTCCATCAACTCCAACGGCATCACTGAGTATAAGACCACGACCTAAGGCACCTTACTCGTCGTCTGAAAAGTCTGCAACATGAAACGTTGCAGCCCGAAAACGGGTCAGCACATGGAATATGCTGGCAATGTAACACATAGAGAGTAATGAACAGAATAATAATATACTACATGCATATATGGCTGGTAGAAAGCTCTATGGTTACAGTTTTGCGAAAAGCCAGTTTTTCCCTACTTCAAAGGAATAAATTTTATTTAACTATCATGGTGGTTGTTAAACATTGAGATGGTTGACAGCATCTCAATCCCAATTAAGTATCATCATTAACCCAACAAAATTTATTAAAGTAACATGGTGATGAGATTCATATGATAATCCAGGTACTAGATACTCAAGTTGTCCATAACCGGGGACACGGCTAACCATGATTAGTTTATACACTCTGCAGAGGTTTGTGCACTTTTCCCACAAGACTCGCTCGCCTCCGCTTGGTTCTCGCACTACATGATGTTTGAGAAACGGATGACCGAGACATAGTCTTTCAGAAGCGTTTGCACCTTACGATGTGATAGACCGTACCACCTACATCCCCTACATCTGCTAGTCTACCATTGTAAGAGTTCACACAACTTAATCAACTATGCTAGATCCCATAATAGCTTGCGGCTGCACACGGAAGTTTCTAGCATGAATAATCTCATGATCCCTTTGAACCTGGGTGGCGGTCCAAAAGAAAAACAGGCAATCCTGGAATACCCAGGTACCTCAATCCACCCAGATGTGAGTTTTAGTTGCCACCTTAAGTAAACCATTAATTAACAATCTCACATCTGTCGTGAATATCTCTCAAACCCAATCCACGTCTACAAGCATAGCATAGCAATATAAGCAACGTAGAAGTAACTCCCAAGGGTTTGATAATGAAACAGGTGATAGGTACTACCTCATCTACTTCCCAATTCCCATAGTTTAATTAGATCCTAACCATGCAATGTTTGAGGGTTGATCTAATGCAATAAAACTGGGTAGTAAAAGGGATATGATCAAAGTGTTACTTGCCTTGCTGATGATCCGTGAAACCTAGAGATTCGAAGTAGCAAGCGGCGCACTCCGGGTACTCTATCGCAGACAAACAAGCAAACAATAAGCACTCATCTAATGCACAAGTAAGACTCAAATAAAGATCTAACCAGAAAGTTCAACTTAAGAACTCCGGTTTGCAAAAAGAATCAACTCAAACGAAGCAACGAAAGTCAAACGGCGGAAAAAACAAGCTTCGTTTACTAATCTGGATCTAAGTGAAATTTTACAGTAGCAAAAACTTGTTTGAGTAGGTTAAACGGAAAGAGAATTTCGAGATGAAACTCTAGGCGCTTGAATCGCCTGATTCCGATAAACGAGCGAAAAGTTAAACCAGAACGAAAATCTGATCAGAAATCGCGATCTGGAATAATCGCGGAAAATCCGACGAAAAAGAAAACTGACGAACAGTTAAACGAACGGACGTTCGTTAACAGCGTCAAACCGACGAACACGTTCGTTAAAACGAACGGAACGGTGAACGTTCACTAAGTAATAAAACCAAAAAAATAAACCGATCTATATAAAAAAACTAGGGTTTAGAGAAAAAACCGGGGCGTTTTTTTTTAGAAACCGGGCACGGCGACGGCGTTCGGCTACCTCGGTGAGCAGCTCCGGCGGGGCTTCCGGCGGGTCGGGCGAGGGGCGGCGAGGGCGGC